>NC_138373.1:37284138-37339005 GCF_054177405.1 Leptonychotes weddellii | reverse complement strand
ATGTCTGCAATAGCCAAACTGTGGAAAGAGCCGAGATGCCCTTCAACAGATGAATGGATAAAGAAGATGTGGTCCATATATACAATGGAATATTACTCAGCCATCAGAAAAGATGAATACCCAACTTTTACATCAACATGAATGGGACTGGAGGAGATTATGCTAAGCGAAATAAGTCAAGCAGAGAAAGTCAATTATCATATGGTTTCACTTATTTGTGGAACATAAAGAATAACATGGAGGACATTAGGAGAAGGAAGGGAAAAATGGGGGGGGGAATTGGAGGGAGAGATGAACCATGAGAGACTATGGACCTGAGAAACAAACAGGGATCTAGAGGGGAGCGGGCAGGGGGGATTGGTTAGGCCGGTGATGGGTATTAAGGAGGGCACGTACTGCATGGAGCACTGGGTGTTATACGAAAACAATGGATCGTGGATCACTACATCAAAAACTAATGATGTATTGTATGGTGACTAACATAATATAGTAAAATTAAAAACTACAAAAAATAAAAAAATTAAAAAAAAAAAAACACAGCCACGGGACACACTTTGGGGACATACACTGAACGTTCTCCTGATTTATAAACATGTCTTCACCTGGTGTTTTAACAGCCTGATACAATTCCGTTCAGAAGCCCTGTTGAATTCTGCTGTCCTATGGGAGTTACACCTGTTTATCTGTCTGTATTGAGCTGGGAAGTACCCACCTAAAGAAAGAAGAGAAATCCAAGTAATATAATAATAGTTCCACACACGCATTGCTGCCAACCTGTCTGCCAAAGAGAGACCGATCTCCACCCGGACGCGCTTACCTGGGCAGGTGCACTTACCTGGGCAGGCGCACCACGCCCCGCCGCCCTGAGTGTGAGCTGGGGAAGGAAGGCTCCCCTGCACCTTTCTCAGAATGCCCTCGGCTGGTCACAGCCGCCTCTCCAGGGGTGGCCCCAGCCAGAGAATCTCAGTTGGAAGGGCAAACAGCAGCCACGTCTTCCCCGGGAGGTAACCGTGCAGCTCCCAAAGCCCCGGGTCCCTCCTTCAAGGGTCAGGCCAGAGCTAGAGCCCTCCTGAGCCCGTAGCCTTGCTGGCTCCCTCCTGGGATCATGCGTGTGTACTTGGGTTTCCCCCAAGGGCAACCCCTCCCCATGCTGGCACCAGGACTCCTGCCTCAGCCTCTAGAATCTGACCCAAGGCCTCTCCTGGGAGCTGGGGATGCAGCTTGGGCTTCACAGAAGCAGATTAGGGATCTTATTCTCAAGCTCTATGGCCAGTGTTGACCTTGACCTGAGCCCCAGGGTCCTGGGAAACAGCCATGGTTAACAGCCCCACCCTTTCAAGTTAACCTCATAAGTCTTAGATCAGAGTCACGGATGGCCCCGTCTGTGCCCGGGACCAGGCCAGACACAGAACCCCCAAATCCCAAGTTCTGCCTCATTGAGGATCAGTTGTATGACCCGCCTCACAGACCCATCTGGATGAAATGCCTGCAAACGTGAACTGACCAGACCTCACCTATGCTTCTCTCCCTCTGGGGGCCCTTGACCTTGACCTGCCCTTGAGCTCGAGCAAGTGTCAGAATGCAGAATGGGGCACCTGGATGTCTCAGTCGTTAATCATCTGCCTTCGGCTCAGGTCATGATCCCAGGGTCCTGGGATCCAGCCCCGAGTCGGGCTCTCTGCTCCGCGGGAAGCCTGCTTCTCCCTCTCCCACTCCCCCAGCTTGTGTTCCCTCTCTCACTGTCTCTCTCTCTCTGTCAAATAAATTAAATAAATAATCTTTAAAAAAAAAAATCTTTCTGGAGGGGCGCCTGGGTGGCTCAGTCGGTTGGGCGTCTGCCTTCGGCTCAGGTCATGATCCCAGGGTCCTGGGATCCAGCCCCACGTTGGGCTCCCTGCTCCGCGGGAAGCCTGCTTCTCCCTCTCCCACTCCCCCTGCTTGTGTTCCCTCTCTCCTGTCTCTCTCTCTCTGTCAAATAAATAAATAAATAAATAAATAATACTTAAAAAAAAAAAAAAGAACGCAGAAGAATCCTCCCCACATGGCCTCCAAGAGTCAGAGGACCACAGAGAGAAACCTGGCCCGCTCCGTGCACTGCAGCCCGGCCCCCACGGCCCACGCTGCCTAGCGGTGCGCGTCCCCAAGAGCAGAAAATCCCTCTGCCTGAGCCGTGACGTTCTGACAGGTGCTGAGCTCAGACCCTGCTCCCACCTGCAAGAGACTTTCCAAGGAAAGTCTCTGTTTGCCTGAGTCAGGCTTAGTTTTTTGTTTGATACCATCATGCCCTTCAAGTGGGGGACGTGAGGAAGAGGACAGGAGCCTGTACCCCATCCTTGCTCAGAGTGGGATGAAGCTGAAATCCCTCCTCCCAGCTTTATACCTGGAGGAGCCTCTAAGAGATCACTTAGCAGAAGGCAGAACCAACGGCCTAAATCACGCAACCAGGGGCTGACGGCAGATTAGTGGTAGACCGAGGTCGACTGCGGTTGCCTTCAAACCATATTTTCTTATAACCCCCGGTCATTTACCTGGCACTGCATGGTTTTGAAGGAACGTGGAAAGCCTGGGTTTATGCTACTGACCTAATCCAGCACGATGCCACATGGAGCCGCCTGGGCCCAGAGGGCAGAGGCGCCACCTCAGCAGCATGGGCACTTTCTTCCACCCCTGCCTCCTCCCTGTGCTCCTTCAGTGGCCTCACCTACGCTGACACCAGAGTTTTACACTCACAAAGGCAGCCCAAGTAAACGGAGAAAGAATCATCTTGTTTCAACAGTACAAGGGCTAAGATTCAGCGAGAAAAACAAAACCCCCTCCAGTGTTTCAGGGACATTTGGAGAAGGGTGACTTGGAGAAATCTCAGAATTCAGAGATCACAGGAAACGTTGACTCTGCTCAGTGGTTCTGAGGAACATTCTCCAAAGCTGTGGGCTTCACCCCTCCACGGTGGCCTCCCAGTGCCCACTGCCCCACCACTGCCACGGCTGAGAATCTCGGCCTCTTCGTTTCTGTCCCCTCCACGATGGGGACGCCCCATGCAGGTGGGATCCAAGCCCACCATGCTGGCTTGGTTCACGCAGATGTGATTCCAGGCTTCTGGACACATCCTTGCCGAGGGGCCCTCGGAAGACAGAGGGACAATGCTGAGTATTGGCAGGAAGTATTATAGGTTCTTGCCAGCTCTGTCCTCAGATGTCTTCCCACCATGCCTGCCTTTCTCTCCATCTGCATCCCTGAAATGCTGGGCTCCACCCACTGAGCTGGCCGGGCCCTGCAGGTGACGGCTGGTCCCTGGACGGGGCAGCCTGCGTGCTGTCTGTCATTATGAACGCAAGCCAGCACCAGATCACACTTCACGGGCTTGCGGAAAAACTAGAAGAGACCATCATCAGGTACAGCATTGAAGTTTCCTGCTGCCTGGTGAACCATCAGTAATTCTCACCGCCCAGCAAACTCCCCTCTGCATTCCTGCCAGAGCCACACAGAAGACGTGTGTGTCTTCACCTCCTCCTTTGGAAGCTGTTGCCCTTAGTTAAGAAAAGCTTACACTGCACATGGAAAGCGGCTCTGTTTGCATGTTCAACATTCGTCTTAGTCCAGGCTCTGGAGTCACATGGAGGAAAGTGGTGTCTCCCGCAAGGGGAGCTTGGAAACAGAGTCAAGGAGTCTCCCTTGCGTCCTCCTCAGACTAAACCAGGTGAGGCTGCATCACTGTCCACGGATTGGATCATCAGCAGGACTCACAATACGAGCTCTTGATTGACTGATGTTCCAGATGATCCTGCCCCCATGCTTCTGTGGACAGATTACAAATGCTCAAGGTGACCTCAGACACACGGTGCTTTGCTTTCACCAGCCCCATGAGCAACCACAACCTCCCTGCTGACTCAGAGGAAGCTTATTGTCCATGAAAACGCTCACCTTTCATCCGTGGGTACGGCGTCCAAGGAGGACTCTCTGCATCTAGACTTCAGCAATTGATTTTTTTGTTGTTTTCTCCAAATGTGAGCCTTCACAAAAAGCCCTGTTTCGTTTCCTCCTTGGCCTTGGTCTAGCTTTGTGACCTGTCCAGATTCCGGAGTTGGGAAGAGAGAGAATACCGTGCAAAAAATGAGGCAAGGGCTATCAAGAAACCCCAGTGAGACAAGTGCCCAAGATAAATGGGGCAGAATCATTCCTTTAGGGGACAGGGTCAAGAGGTAAGGTCACACAGAACTAGACAGTCGCCCAGTTCACTGAGTGGGCAGGAGACCTTTCCTTTAGCGTCATCTAGTTGTAAGATGGGCTACAGAGTCCACTGCAATATTCCTTGTTAAAGGCAAAATATCCCTCCCCAGAAACATTTATTGTTAAAAGCAGAGTATCTCTCAGCAAAGCCATTTGTCTCTTTCATGTCTCCAGTATGGATTTTTCAGTCACTTTAGATATGCCAGTCAAGTAGAGGGAACATAAAAATAAACTGATCTTAACATGTTCTCTGTCCCATATTAGACACTAAAACTGAATTATATTTCCACATATTCCCAGCTGGATGATAATCACTTTCAAGCTTTTTATTTATGACATGCATCTAAGAAAGGAGTACAAAACACATAAAATTCTTAAACAGCAGTAAATAGACTAAAAAATTATTAGATTTGCATCATTATTATTACTATAAATTTTTATGTTTCTATTTTAAAATTTCACATAAGTCTAAGGGGATTTTCCATTTCATGAATGTCCCTGCCCAATAAAGTATCAGGAGGAAAAAAAAAAACCCTCATTCCAAGACCTGAGTAGAGTTTTCCTTCTAAGCGCAATTTAAATAAGCTTGGAATATCACCACACCTAACTACATGAGCTCCGGGCCACCCCTTTGCATAGGCCCCATGCTCAGGACCTGTGATCTGCAAAAGGGTCTAGGGTTTGCTTTCCTTCATTGTTCGTTTGCTTTTCGTATTTGTTCATTGGATTTTGTTTTAAGTACAGCTTTAATTAATGGTTCCAACTCATCCCCCAACGGAAGGAAGTTACAGAGCACAGGGACGTAGCCTTCCGTCCTCTGGAGCCTCGGGATCTCAGTCTGAAATCGCAGCCTGACGTGTGTGTGAGGTACGGGAATGGAAGGCTCTCACACCCATTCTCAAGAGTCAGCACACAACACCTCCCCATCTCTGGCTGTAAGTCAGACACTGGCGCAGTTGGCACCATCCCTTCCGTGTGCAGCACTCGTGGGCAGAACATACGTGTGCCGAGGGCCTGTCGGCCACATGTTCAACAGAGCTTGGGTCACCGTGATCGGACAAACACCCGCGCCAACTCATTATTGACCTCTGAAGTCAATAAGTACATTGCACAACAATCAACATGATTTTGACATTAATTCACTTTGAAGAATTTTTAATAAAAGATGCATTAAATAGAAGAATTTTAAATCCGTTTACCTGTGGCACGTATTTCTATGTAGCCCGAGAACTGGCTCCCGCTCATTTGCACAAGAAAACTCCAAGCCCTGCAGAGGATAGGATTTCATCTGGAAGAAATACTATGGCTATCTCCATGTGCTACCTTTCTTTTTTTTTTTTTAAGATTTTTTTTTTTTTTTTAATTTGAGAGAGAGAGCACATGAGAGGGGGGAGGGTCAGAGGGAGAAGCAGACTCCCCGCGAAGCAGGGAGCCCGATGCGGGACTCGATCCAGGGACTCCAGGATCATGACCTGAGCCGAAGGCAGTCGCTTAACCAACTGAGCCACCCAGGCGCCCCCATGTGCTACCTTTCAACATAATTCTGCGTTTGATACAGAACCGTCTGGAGTAACTTCCTGCTCATTCCCTTGATAGAGACAGGTCTCGAATTCCTGTATGTTCACTTTTGGAAATGAAAATTTTACTTTCTTAACTCAGAGATGGTGCACACTTGTTACTTTATGATCTTTGGTTAAAAGGGTTAGTCTCAGGTATACAACATAATGATTCAACAGTGTTATACATTACTCAGTGTTCACCATGAGAAGTGTGCTTTTCATCCCCATCACCTGTGTCCCCCATCCCCCAACCACCTCCTCTTTGGTGACCATCAGTGTGTTCTCTGTAGTTAAGAGTCTGTTTTTGTCTCTTTTTTTTTCATTTGTTCATTTAATTTGTTTCTTAAATTCCATATATGAGTGAAATCATATGGTATTTGTCTTTCTCTGACTGACTTATTTCACTTAGCATAATACCCTCCAGGTCCATCCATCTTGTTGTAAATGGGAAGATTTCCTTCTTCTTTTATGACTGAATAATATTCACATCTTCTTTATCCACTTATCTATGGATGGACACCTGGGCTGCTTCCATATCTTGGTTATTGTAAATAATGCTGCAATAAACTGGGAGTGCATATATGTTTTCAAATTAGTGTTTTCATTTTCTTTGGATAAATACTCAGCAGTGCAATTGCTGGGTCATAGGGTAGCTCTATTTTTAACTTTTTGAGGAAACTCCATACTGTTTTCCACAGTGGCTGCAGCAGTTTGCATTCCCACGAACAGTGTAAGGGGGTTCCCCTTTCTCCACATCCTCGCCAACACCTGTTGTTTCTCGAGTTGTTTATTTTTGTCATTTTACACTTGTGAGATAATACCTCATTGTAGTTTTGATTTTCATTTCCTTGGTAATTAGTGATGTTGAGCATCTTTTCACGTCCTGTTGGCCATTTGGATGTCTTCTTTGGAGAAATGTTTGCTCATGTCTTCTGCCCATTTTTTAATTTTTGTGGGGGGGTGTGGAGTTGTGGAAGTTCTTTATAGATTTTGGATACTAACCTTTACCTGATATGTCATTTGCAAATATCTTCTCCCATTCAATAGGTTGTCTTTTAGTTTTGTTGATGGTTTCTTTTGCTGTGCAGAAGCTTTTTATTTTGATGTAATCCCAATAGTTTATTTTTGTTTTTGTTTCCCTTGCCTCAGGAGACATTACCTAGAAAAATGTTGCCATGGCTGATGCCAGACAGATTACTGGCTGTGCTGTCTTCTAGGATTTTGATGGTTTCAGGTCTCACATTTCGGTCTTTCATCCATTTTGAATTTATTTTTGTGTGTGGTGTAAGAAAGTGGTCCAGTTTCATTCTTCTGCATGTAGCTGTCCAGTTTTCCCAACACAATTTATTGAAGCGACTGTCTTTTTCTCATTAGATATTCTTACCTCCTTTGTCAAAGATTAATTGAAACGTATAATCATGGGTTTGTTTCGGATTCTCTACTCTGTTCCATTGATCTATGTGTCTGTTTGGGGGCCGATACCATACTGCTTTGATTACTATAGATATTTAGTACATCTTGAAATCTGAGATTGTGATAACTCCACTTTTGTTCTTCTTTTTCAAGATTGCTTTGGCTACTCGGGGTCTTTTGTGGTTCCATACAAATTTTAGGATCAATTTGTTCTAGCTCTGGTGTCTCCTGACACCATCATCTTTGCGGAATAGGTCTCAACACATGCATTTTGGGAAGGACACAAACATTCAGACCACACCGTTTCTGAAAGAGGAAGTGAGAGGTATAAAAATTGATTCATGGGCTCACACCTGATGGTTGTCCCAAAGGCCAGCATGCATGCACACATCTAATAACATGTATGCATATAAATATTTATTGTGCCATATCATGTATTTTTTCCTTCGAACTTAATCATCCCATCAAGTACATATGCAGTTGGTCGCCATGTGCCCTGAATTCATAGTGTGGCTCTGTGTCTGTCAGTCCACTTGGCCGGTGGATGCGCTGGAAATAAATTGGGTTCTGGGACCATGGCCTCTCTGTCTTGCGTCACCGAGGGCTCTGCCAGGAACGCACCTGTTCCTAACAAGGGAAATCAACCTTGGAGGGCTCAGCCCCTAGACTCACACCGAGTGGCTTCAGACTCTGGCTGGGTGAGCTTCCCTAGTCAGCTGTGACAATGCATCTCCTTAGCTGGGATAACATGTACATGGTGGTTGGCCCAACGAAGCCACCCAACAGACGAATCTTCTTGTGGAAATAACCAGGTGTCCTCAAGAGGCCTCTTCCTCCTAGTCTTTATAGTGATGGAAGGGACCTGCTGATGCCAACAGCCCCTCCCACGCGAACACGCTGTGAAGACTCATTGGATACACGTCAGAGAGAGGAGAGGGCTCCTCAACTGTGGTGTGTTGTTGGGGACGAGAGAAGAGCGGCTCTTTACAGTCAGTCCCCGTGGAGAGCAGGGACTGAGAGGGATGCAGCTACTTGTTTTCTGATTAAGAAACAGTATCTGTCACAGGCACTCGTCAAACAAAACCTCTGGATAATTATTCACTGAAGTCTGTAATAGGTTAGTGGTATACCAAAAATAAATGACTGAAAACTGTCCGTGAGAACACTCTGTCTGGGGAGAGTCAGAGTTATAATCAAATAAATATGCAATGATGCAGGTATTTACATAAAGGTGAGTTACTTTAAAAAGTCAGGCACACATTCTCCCCCAGTTTAGAATTCACATTTCTTTCAGGCTTTGAGTTAGACTTCAATCTTGACAGATTTAAGTGGTAATCTGTTATAGTATTGAGATGGCATGAAATGTATTTATTGACATTTCAAATTATAGCGTTTTCAATGAGAAAGGCATCTAATTTTGAGTTACTAAAACAGCATGGTGTAGCCATATATTTCTTGCTGAATAGTAATCACTCAGAGATACAGGATTCTTATTTATAGCAGGTATCTAGGATGGGAGTGCTATGTACAAAAAAATGATGTTAAATCATGAAAAGTTGCCATCAGGATTATTAACATGCCGCACTTCTACTTTAAAATGCTAAAGAATCTTGTGATATTTCTGCATTTAATAATTGCGCCAGCTCAATTAAAAAAAAATACAAAATCATTATTTCCTGACATTAATGAAGTCAACTTTTCCAGCATAATTCGAATAGGCAATTGAACAACAGGACTCAGAAACGCATTAAAACCAGGTCAGCTGTTTGGCATTTCCAACAATACGTCCACAATTCCATGAAGGGTAATCTTAAGCCATTTTCCAGAACAGCCTCTACATCTTTATCTTAAAATTCCAAATGTTTCAACAATAGATGATTGTTAAGAACTAGACAATTATCTTTCAGTTCCCATTGATTAATGACTTAGTCTATGACACACGGAGAAACCGTAGAACAAAGGGGTCCATTATAATAATGCATAGGCATTAAACCATCTTCATTAATAGAATCTTCTGAATTCAGTTTAGCATAAAAACCAAATATGCCATAAAGGAAGTGGAGAGGTGAGAATTTTAAATATATTTTGAAAAATCACTTGATAAAAAACAAGATTAAATAATGTTAACTGCCCTCAATTAAAATTCTCTCTCCCTCCCCATCTCTCTATCTCACACACACACACACACACACACACACACATACACACATACACAGAGTTAACCAGGAAAAAGTGTCATAAAATTGTGTTCTTAACACTATAAGAAATTGATACTCTAAGATCCACATGCTCTTAATGGTTATTGGCATTCAGGAGACCAGTATTTTATCTAATTACAATGTCTTGAATAACAAATGTCCTACTAACAATACGGGAGTGGTTCTGGCTACCTCATTTCAGTACCCTTACACACGGGATAATTTATGTAATCACAGCAGGAAGACATGATTTAAGAAAACAGGATGGTGGGGCGCCTGGGTGGCTCAGTCGTTAAGCGGCTGCCTTCGGCTCAGGTCATGATCCCAGGGTCCTGGGATCGAGTCCCACATCGGGCTCCCTGCTTGGCAGGAAGCCTGCTTCTCGCTCTCCCACTCCCCCTGCTTGTGTTCCCTCTCTCACTGTCTCTCTCTGTCAAATAAATAAATAAAATCTTTAAAAAAAAAAAAAAAGAAAAGAAAACAGGATGGTATTTTAAATGTTGTCTAGGGGTTACACTTTGTCAATAAAATTCCTGTTTATGACAAAACTGTTGCAAAAGCTATATGATGATCATCACATCTTTTAACTTCTTTGAGAGCTTTATTAGGTCAATAACTCAGCTCACCATCAGCTCGATCTATTCCCAGGTCAGCTGCTTTGCTTGTGTCTCAGTGAGAACAAGAACCAAATCCGCACCCCTGCCTCCAACATCCGGGGAGCTCACCAGGCTGGGCACTGCCCTGACGACTCCTTCAGTCCCCACGGGGGCCCTTCCTGGGAAGTGGTGTTGCTGACCTTCCCATTTTACAGGCGAGAACATCAAGGCTCAGAGAACTTAAGAACGTTGCCGGAGTTGACTTTCTATGTGGCTACCGGGCGGTTTGAAACTGTCGGCGGCTCACATTCATGGCCTGCATTGTTCCTACTGGGCAGCCGTGGTCCAGACCATGGTAATTTTGAAGTTCCTGCTCTTCCTGATCTATTTACCTCATGTTCCTTATCGCCTGAAGTGAGTTCATCTTATGTGCAACTGAGCACCTCTAGGGACAGGGCAAGGTGGCCTCCAAGATGGTCCTCGAAGACTTCTAGCTCCCGGGGCTCACGCCCAGGACCATGGTGGCCAAGAACACCAGTAGCAGAGGACAGGAGTCAGGGAGGTCACCGCGGAGGTCCCGTCATGAACGGCTGCCTCTGTCTGGCCCGTGCACGCCGTCTCCCCTGCCATGGGTCTCCTTCTCGTTCTCTCTCCCTCGCTCTCTCATCACCTGCTCTGGGGGCGCGCAGCGTGCGGAAACATTCACATGAGGACAAACTAGGGTTTCCCCACAGCCATCGAGGAAGTCAGCACCAGCCCGAGGGAGTTTGGAAGCAGGTTCCCCACCAGCCAGGCTCTCCCACCAGGCAGCCTTCCTGGCCAACAGCCAGAGCCCAGCTGCTCCTGGGGCCTCCCCGACAGCCCACGGGCGGGTAACGAATGTGTGCTGTTGAAGGCGCTGTTTCAGGGTGATTTGCTAAAGCAGCAGTGGGTGAGCAGACGGGGGGCGTGGAAGGCGCCGATGCCTAGCACCTTCGGATGCTCAGAGTTCCCTTTAAGCTTGGAGGCATCTCCAGGAGGTCAGTGTTACTGTCCGCATCCACAAGGACAGGACCCGCCCCCGCCTGGGCCAGAGGTGCTGCAGCAGAGGACGGGTCCTCACCGAGTCACTGTGGACCTGCCTTTTGTACATCTTCCCGCCGTCCTGGTTCTTAGCGCTGTTGGTTTTCTGCCCCCGCTGCCAGGGTTCCTCACACTGAGGCAAGGAGGGTGGGTTACGGGCAGTGTCGACAATCTCTCCTCCTGTCCTTTTCATCAGCAGAACCTTTTCCAGAATCCCCCACCCCCAGGGGAATTTGCTGATGTCTCCTTGGGCAAAACTGGGATACGGAACCACAGTTTGTTGTGAAAGAGGCTGGAGACGGGATGGTCTGGCCGTCCTGCTTCCATGAGGCGCTCGGGCAGGGCCGGGGCTGCGCGTGGACTGGTGGTGCCCCAGGAACGGCCGGAGCTGGACGCTTCTGTGATCCCGCCGCAGAGTTCCTACTCTGGCAGCTTGGTTCTGACGGAGTCTGGGAAGGGATTTTCCGCCATCTGTTGAGTCACACCATACAAGTCAACATCCCACTCCGTATTGTGGAAGGCTTGCTGGGCCCCATCGGGGCAACAGTTACAGGGCAGGGGCCCAAAACAAGGCACCCCCGAGGTTGTAGGGAGTGTGGGGCTCTGGGGCCCTTGTACCAAATAGTGCGCCCTGGGCGCCTCCACTCAGAAAGCAGGGTGTACCTTTGCAACTCCCTGCACTTGTTCTGAATTGGGATTGTTTCCTGAGGCTTCCACAGAGAACACAAGCCCATCCCACGTTGCTCCAAGGCCACCATTCCCCTCTGCGGACACACTGCTCCCCGGGGAGTGGCACAGAGAAGCACATCGGCTGTTCTACTTGGAGCTGAAGTTAGGCGGGCGCATCGTAGAACCGGAACGGACCGGCGCACGCAGGGTTATCGTCTCGGCAAAGCTTTAACGCCGCAGCCACACCGGATGGCCCATTCCCCTGGCAAACTGCCGCAGCTCCAAGGTCTGTCGGGCGATTCAGTTGTTACACAAAGGATTGCCACTTTTAGGACTTTGTGACATCGCACGTGCATTGATTAACTGGACTTTTACAAACCTTTGTGACCTATAATGTCGTCTAACAAAAAACAAACCAATAAAACAACAAACAGCAAGATCAGGAACCAGAAGAGAATCGTCTCATCATGGGAAACTGAGCTTCTGAATGCCACTTTCTACGAGCAGAATGTGGCAAACATGTGTACAGATATATATGAATATACACATCTACATACACATATGTATGTAAATACGGATTTACCTATGAAGTGACCCTGAGGTTTCGGGGGGTTACTGTTGCTGTAAATGTAAGGTTTTCCCGTCGTCTCCTGGGCCACTTCCTCACCCATCTCAATCTTGGACATCAGCTTTCACTGGAGCTGACCTATTCTGACCTCGAGGTTAATGATACAGGATGCAATTAATTCATGAGGTTTTCTGGGCATTTAGGCCCAGCAGGCATGAGACTGCCTTTGTTGGTCTGTTCAAGGTGAGGGTCAGGTCCCGGTTTTCTTGCAACGGAGGAAACAAGGCTTCGGGTCTTGAGCTGTTTGCTCCCCAGCGTAGAAAACGGAAGACCATATTCATCTGCGCAGCCAACGGGATGGAGCACAGTGGGGGATCGAAGGATGTATATTAAGGGCTTCAGGCAAAAGGCCACCTAGTGCCCCCAGGGCCAGCAGCACTGCCCACAGGAAGTGGGACCTCGTGGGGCTCTCTCCCCGTCCTCGATGTCCCCCCTCATCTTTGAGGAGGCAGCGGCCGTCCTCCGCCTGGACAGAGTCTCCTTTCCCCGGGCTTTCCAGTGAAACGCCCCCTCTCTCGGGGTGCCTTCACCTCCCCTGCGTCTTCCCCCAGTCTCTTCCCAGTGCCCAGCTCCCAGCTGGGCTGTCTCTTCCTTTGGGATGGTCCTCAGAGGACAGGTCTGGGTCCTGTGCTCTCATGACTGTGTGGAGTGAGGCCCTGAGGTCATGCCCGCCCTGGGGGCGGGGGAGGGACCCTGTAAGTGCTGGGAGGGCAGGCATCCTCTGTCCCACTTCCAGCTGGGGTGTAGAACATAGCCTCCCGCTCTGCAAAGACGTGGGGGACAGTGGAGAGTCAGGCGGGGGGGGGCGGAAGCCTGGCCCTCGTCAGTCCCGACGGCTACATCAGGGAGCTTGTCACCAGCACTGAGTTAGTGACTGCCGAGCCCCTGCACCTCCAGCCACCTTCTGGTCAACCCATCAACACCTGCCTTGGTTTAAGGACGCTTCACACAGTGTACCTTGTTGATCCATTAACGGTGAACTCATGGCGCATGAGGGAGCTTTTCTGATACGGGTGCTGTCTCCCTGAGACCACCATGGCGGGGTGGTGACCAGGGCGGGTGCAGGTGAGGGTGACAGCCATCTGGACTGGGAGGACCTGTCTCCTGGGTGGAGAACCTCCTCCCACTGAAGCTGGAGGCTTAGCCAACTGCACCTGCAGCTTCACCGAGCTTGCGAGAACCCAGGGTATGGGTGTGGATGCTGAGCTTGAGGTTCATGCCCCTCCTGGAACTTAGATCAGCTTTTTAACCAGGCTTCCGCCCCCTCCTCCCCTTCCTTCCCCTCTCCTTTCCCCTGCTCATGGTTTGAGTCTCTCTCCAGCCCTTGCGGCCCCTTCCCCAAGGTAACAGGTAGCATTAATTTTATGCACCACTAGATGATTTTTCCAAAGACTAATTTCACTCCAGAAAAATCAGGTTTTAAGCTACTTCCACTTGTTCAAACTTTCCACAGCTTCAAACCACAAAATTATGTTTGTTTCAGAAGCTATATATGTATGGATTTCGTGAAGTTGTGTGCGTGTGTGTTTGGATTTCCTTTTCTTTGACTGGAGTTCTTCCTGTTCCTTGCATAAAAACTATTAGGGACATAGTGTCTTCTTATGATAAATAATTTCAAAATGGGAGAGTTGCCCCAGTCATCTGAGATCATTTCTATATATCATTTCTATATCTTTGTCTCTCGCTGTTGTGAAATTGATGGGCAACTGAAACACTAGAAAATCACCTGAGTTCTCTCCAAGTTCAGGGTAGTATTTGTAAGTTATTGACCTAAAAGTTCACGTAGCTCTTTAAAATGCCTACCTCGTCAGAGAGGATAGCCTCTCGTGGGTCTGATTTATTATGCTCTCTTTTTTCTTTTCCTTTAACCTCAGGTAATGAAGAGAGAAGCACCTGTTCCTGAAATCCCTTTTACCTGAGCAATATAGAAAAGATTAAAGATTTTCTAAAAGAAATAACCTTCTATCATCCTTCTCATGATTTTGTGTGCCCACTAAACACACACACACACACACACACACACCCTTTGATAAATTTGATTCTGATTTTTTTGTTAAGGAAAAATTATAGGGGAAAACTCCTGCAAAATATATTTGACATTTTGGAAAATATATCCCTGCATCCAGTTTTAGAAATAATCCATTCAGGGTTTCCAGTAATCATGTTATATTCTTCACCTGAGTAGGAAAAACAAACAAAGAAGACACTATGTTTTTCATAAAATGCTTATTTTAGGTTTTCATAACATTTAAAAATGTGGATAAGATCTAAAACTTGTTTATAGATTATCTGACAAGGACCTATATGGTCCAATACACAGGGATCACTATGAAGCTTGTACATTTTTCATTAAGACTAATTTGTTGGTCAATGTTTAATAGCAAAATACTCCAGCATCTCATAAATATTGGCTGTATGTTTATCAATAAACAATCCCTACAGCTTCTAAACAGATGAAAATATCCCCTCTATATTATGGGGCTATTCACATAGAATCAAATTAGCATTAATGAAAATGTATAGCTAGAATAGAATAACCAATTATTTTAGACATTAATAAAATTCAAAACTATTTGGCACAAAATTCTTGTATTTTTCTGGATACAATTGTTCACCAATGCAGCCATGAAACTGCCATAAAAAATTAGACAAGATTGTTTTGATAGGTATTATATTCCATCATCAGCATTATCATGATATTGGAAGACATATCATAAATTTCTCTTCATATCTTAGATTTCAGGCTGTATTTACCACTGCCTGGGACTGTGAATTCCAGCACTTAATATCATTATAATCATTCAATTATAGACTTGCTATTTTCTTCTGAATTTTCAGATTGTCTTTGGGTTGAGCTGCAAACTCAGAGTATTTCCCTTTAGAGATCATGGCCGTGGTGTCCTTGAATGGGGCAGGGAAAGATGGAAATGAGATAAGGAGGGGTAGCCTTGACTTGCGGCAGCCTGGAGCGCACACGGTCCCATCCTGAAGGCAATCACGTTCAAGATTCTCAAACACCACGCACCAGCCGGACAGGCGCACCTGCCTGATGGCTCTGACACCATGTCTTCCCAGCTTCCCAACAGATAGAGGCCCTTCCTTCCTTATAACCTCCCCCCGCCCAAGCCAGGGGAAGAAAAGGAGAAGATAGAGAAAAGTCTGGGGAAAGATACTAATTCTCTTTGCTTTGTCTCTCCACAGATCAATCCTTCCATCCAGGTAGACGGATGCACATCCCCGCTCCCATGATCTGCTTTTCCTGGAATAGGATCATGTTTCTCATGCTTTTGACTTCGGGCTTGGCCGTGTTACTTGCTCTGGCCAATGGGAGGTGACTGGAAGCCACGTATGCCACGTCTGAGCAGGGGCTTTTCCTTCAGCCATGAGCACAGACAGCCATGTCCTGGGGAGGGCTCGTCATGACCCTAGATTTGAGAATGAGGAAGACCTTCTAGGGAAGGGTCCTATAGCTGAGCCAGCAGGTGACATGATGGAGAGTGAGCCTTCGCACTGTAAACCGTTGGGACTTAGGGTTGTTTGCTGTGGCATCACGAGCCAGCCTAAGACAGCTACGCAGTGCCTACTAGCTCGGCCCAGTGTGCACTCCAGCTCATGGCTGATTCTAGGAACCTCCCGTTCAGAGCACATGATAGAGCCAGGAGGACGGAAGGGGGGTCTGAAAAGATTCCTCAGGATAGAAGGGATCTCACAGAGAACTCTGAAGCAGATGGTCGTCTTCATGTTCACAACAGACAACCATTCTTATCTCCTACTAGTTCTTACCCTCAGTGCAAGCCAGAGTGACTTCCTCAGAACCAGTCCCGTCTCCCTGCCTTTCTGCCTGAAATATCGCTCCATCTCCAAACACCTAAATCTCCGACATCGAGCGAGGCCGTTTTTCTAAGCAAGGTTATTATATGCTCAATAATGTTTTCTGGATTAATGGAAACTCACCCCCGACTGAAGAATTCACAGGCTGCTCCTGTCATGTGCGTTCTAAATTCCTAACTCCTCTTGTTTATACCCAAACTATCAGAACTCACTCTAAGGTTATTGGGAGTTACTAGTTAACCTCCCATATCCGGGCAGCCCGTCACCTTCCACGCCGGGCTGTGCGGCTTCTCGCTGAGCGGTCGTGATGCACACACTGCCCACAAACGGCCTGTGTGCGTTTTCTCCACCGCAGACCCTCGGGCATCTCCTGACCGATTAGCCCCCTTCCCTTCACTAAACCACACATACATGATTGATAACTCACGCTCTGTAACTGAAGACTCTCAGATTCCTACTCCACCTTTCTAGCCCAAAGTGAATTTCCTCTTTCCCTTTTATTTTAAAACTATATTTATTACCAAGAATATGTGCATGTGTGTTTTAATTCTTGAGGAATTTGGTTACCCCAGATTAAATATACCTGTCAAATTGGTGAACTCTACCCATTCTTTTTGATTCAGTAGATTATACCAAAGAATGAAATAAGATACAATTTTCTCTCACACCTTAGGTTTCAGATTCAGCTTGTCAAATTTTAATTTCCTCTTACTAGACCAGGCATAATAGCCATTATTATGCTTTTCAGTTTTATTCACAAAACATTGTGGTATTACTTCCATTCGATTGTGGGAACGTCTCTCTTTTTTTTTTTTATTCATTCCCTTGACATATAATACAACTATTTCCTTTTTAACTCTAACACCAAATTCTTTGGCACCTTTTCTCAGCTTTTTCCTGGGATCTCAACATCTGGGCATCTAGCCACAGAGACTGCTGTTTTAGCTGTGAGTCTTGTTCCCCTTTATTAAATCCTCGGGAATAGATTCCTTCTCAATATCCTCGCTTCATTAAAAAAACAAACAAACAAACAAAAAAAAAACCAAAAAACTATTGTTTATAAGATCATTCTAAGCCAAAGCAAGAGTATTTCTGAAGACTTAGAGATTGCCTTTGTGGGCACAGGAGGGCAGAAGTAGGAGCACTTCCATCCTCAGCCCAGACCTGGGCTGCTCGGCAGTGACCCCCTGTGGCTGCTCGGGGCTGGCTGCCGGGGGCTGGCCGCCGGGGGCTGGCTCCGCTCCGTGCTACTTGTGAGCATCGTCCAGGGTTGAGTGGCTGGTGTGTGTGAGAGAGAGAGAGAGGGAGAGAAAGAGAGACAGGGAGGGAGAGGGAGAAGGACAGAGAGGGAGGGAGGGTTTGGAGGCGGGATGGAAAACAGATTTTAGGACGAACTACACTCACCTGAAGAGTATGGCTGTTTCAAAATTGATATTTTCAAAATAGAACAGAGGCCCCCTTGGGGACTTAGGATGGGAGGTTCATGAACACTGAGGGCTGAGCGGTGTTGCCCGCTGGTCTGTCTGGCGGTGACTGGGGTGGCGAGCGCCGCGGGGAGGGGAAACGCTGGAGGTGCCTTTGTGGAAACCCCCTGGTGTTACTCAAGGACAAAGAAGGGGAAAGCATGCGTTCCCGCAGGGGAACTCATTAATTACTCAGCACAGGTGAAACAATTAGCGTGTTGTATGCACATGACAATTAACCCCAAGGTCTGGAGCCGTGGAGATCATTCCTGATACATCAGCGAGGTCTCGATTGTTTCTGCTTTCGCCCTTTGTTTTGTCCGGCTGTTTTCGGCTGTTTGTTTTATTGTGTTGTGTCTTCTTCCTTCAAACCGGAAGGCCTCAGCATCCTTAACTCCAGCGCTAGCCTGGCGCAGGGGGGCCTCTGGACGGGGCAGAGGTAATTAACTCCCCGCACACTCACATTGGTGACATCAGGGGAAGGCGAGCAGAGAAGGAGAGATCACAAGACTTCTCGCCTCTCCATTGCCTGCTCGCGGCTTCAATAAAATCTGTGTTTCAAAGATACAAGCCGGATTTATGTCCCTCTTCCACGAGTGAGGAGATACTAGGAACTCTGAGGGTCCTTACAATCTCTGCACACACCCCCACCGCCACCCCCAAAAGTCCGCTGTGTGGGCTCGGCTCGTCACAAGCCAGCCCAGCGTCTGACAGGATAACCACCGCTGACCTCGGCAGCTCCTCCGGCTCAGCACAAGCAAACGGGGCTTGAATTATCGCTCTCCTACAGCATAATGATCCCATTGTTATGACCCCTGTGTTCTGCAAAACACAGGAGAACCGTAATTGCCGTGCTCCCTAGCCCATGCATTACACTTGGCAGAGGTCAGCATGAGCCGCATGGCCTTTCCCTCGTACTCGAAAAGGGAATATCTCCTCTCCCGCTCAGCTGATGACATGTTAAATAGCATCAGTCTTGGCCACGCATTTGTGACATGGAAAATAAAATCATCTTTACCCCGCAATTTGTTTTTAGCCATTAGAGTTCAGGTGAACAACGGTGCACCCCCTCTGGTAACCTGGAGATACACGTAAAATATCAGAAAATTACTTATCTTTGTAAAAGAGCATGATTCCTGCCAACTTACCTTATGATTCATTTCATGAGACACAGCTGATGCAAGAACCCAGGAAAGGGTTAGTTGTCATCCTTACCTAGCCGCACACGAGGGGAAATTGGAAAGTACACTTGAACACACTTGCTCAAGCACATGTGTAAAGGTCCAGTTTTGATCTGACCACTGTTCATTACAGGTCTGATAGCTGAGGTATGCAGAATCATTGTGCAGTGAGAAATCTCCAGCCGGACAGCTGAATTTCACTTCTAATTTTTTTTCTAGAGAACATTTGGATTGATAACTTACAAGGAAAAACAAAACAAAACAAAAAATTAGGAGAAAAACCCCAAACTTGTATATATCTAAAGTAAATACGTATTAAGCCCAGAGCAATGTTTATAGAAATCATTTCTTTAACTTTAAAGGTTTGAATTAATATTAAATATGGTGAGATTAGAAAGTTCTCTTTCATGGATTTTTTTTTTCCATTTTTACTAAGAAACTTTTAAATACGGTGTAGGTAAAAATAAAAACAATTGTGAAGCAAACTACTTGGGGGTTGAACACTTGGGTGTTAATTGAGCATTAAAAATAAGCCATATCCTGGGGCATCTGGGTGACTCAGGTGGTTGAGCATCTGCCTTCGGCTCCGGTCTTGGCCCCAGGGTCCTGGGATCAAGCCCCGCATCGGGGTCCAAGCTCAGCGGGGACTCCGCTTCTCCCTCTCCCTCTGCCTCTCCCCGGCACTCTGTCTCTCGAATAAATAAAATCTTTTTAAAAAATCCATATCCTATTAGATGTGTGAGTCATGACACTTTCTATTTTGAGTTGTGGGGAAAGTATTTAGAGTAATGTGCTTAATATCCACACCCAGATATAGTTGGAATCAAATCCTAGAGGGACTTTTTCACCCACTGTAGAAATTGTAATATATAATAGTACCAGTTGGAAGCATTTGGCTTGTGTAAAGATGTGGATTTATTGTTTTTCCTCCCTGCCATTTTTAGAAAGCTGCCTCCTCTCCTGGTCCTCTGGGACGGCATGTCGAGCCTGCGATGCGCCTGTCACTTTATGAGCCTTTCCATGAGGAGAAAGGCTCAGGTGCGTTTGAAAGTGAGCCGGGTACAAGGAGCTGAACCTCTGGAGCCAAAGGCTTTCTCCCTAACCATTTACGTCCCAAGGGGAGAGCTGAAGACACCATCCGTCCTCGGGACCTTTCCTTAATAGACAATGTAAATACACAGTGTTCTCTTCTCTTCGCTCAGGAAGTTAAGTGCGAGTCTCCCAGCTCATGCCGCCCCCTGCTTTCTCCATCCGACGCCGGAATCTGCATAGCCCGCCTCTCTCCTCTGAGCACGGGCCACCACACCATCCCTTGCCCTCACTACCAACATGCCAGACAGGAAACCCCACGGTTCAGCCACGGCTACATCATGTATCCCGTGACTGAGGGGGTGTCTAGCGCTTGAGGTTTGCGAGGCGCGTGCCTGTGGAGGGAAGGGACGCCTCCCATGCGCAGGAGGCCGCCCTGTCGGCCCTCCCAGGATAAGGCCACCATTGCCACTGATGTTGGAGTGGGTGATCTCTGCTAACGCTGGGGTTCAGACCATGACCCTTGAACAAGACTCCAATTCAGGGACATGGTGAACCCCAAAAAGCTTCATCAACCGGAATGCTTTCATAAGAGTTCTTCTGGTTCCCTCAAATTCTACGTAACTGAGGTAGGAGACTAGCACTATTTTGATTTTCCAAAATTGCAAAACTGGAGATGGTTGCGGGACTGCCTGCTAGCCGCCCCGGCTCAGTGGGCTAAAAGGGCTGGCACACCTTCCCTTCCAACTCGCAGACTGTGGGACTCGCCGTTGTTGTTCAGAACTAAACTGCCCTGCACAGGCGGTGTGGAACAGTGGTCCCCGGACTGGGCCAGACAGGCACTCACCTTAAAGACGCTGGTGTCCCGACCCCACCTGCCCAGGATTCTGACCTCGTCTTCCGTAGAAGCCTGAGCATCTGCTCTCCATCCGACACCGTTGAAAGGAGCCAGGGTTGAGATTCACCCCATTACCAGCACGGACCTGACCACGGAGTGACCTCCAGAACTTTCTGTATAAGATGTTTTGAATTTCTATAAATCTCTGATACCAATTAGTTTTCTTGCCATTTTCTCTGGTTTCCAACTGTTAAGTCCTGAAAATTATTGTAGCTAACTGAAGGCTCTTGTTGTTAGAACGACTTTTATATGAAATTGAGCTGTGAGAAATCGATGAACTTTGCCAGTTCAAGAGTCTATGGGAGATGCTATTCCTGGACGGCTGGTGTTATCTACCAGCAGTCGAGATAATTACTGTTACATAATATTTTTAAATATATGCCTAATTTGAAATACTTTCATTTTCCAGAAGCCTCAATGTCTAGGACACGGAAATAATAAGCCCCATCTTAAGCAGACTGACTCTTTTTATAAAGATTGCTTAGAGAATTATCTCTCTTGTCATATAACGAGAGCATGTGTTGAAAAATGTCTCCTATGAAAGTGTTCTTATTTTTAACCCCCTGTGATTTGCTCACGTATCTTACCTCCCTTCTAGTACTTGTAATACCAATGGTCACTGTACTTAGAGATGCACTGGATATATCTAGAGTGAGAGGGGTTTTTTAACCTGTATTTTTAAAACTTCTTACATTGTAATTAATAGACTTATATTTTAGGGCGGTTTTGTGTTTATAGAAAAGTTTTACTGAGAGTTCCTGTAGAATCCCTCCACAGCCCCGTATCCCCTATCACTAATATCTTGCATTAGAGTGGCACATTTGTTACAACTGATGAGCCAATATTCTTCATTAATGAATCATTAATTATTACTAACTGAATCAGTAGTTTGCTTTCAGAGGCACCTGGCTGATTCAGTCAGAAGAGCACGTGACTCATCTGGAGGTCGTGAGTTCAAGCCTCACGTTGGGTATAGAAGTTACTTCAAAAAAATAAATAAGCCTAAAACAATAGTCTGCTTTAGGATCCACTCCTGATGTCACACATTTTATGGGTTTGGACACATGTATAATGACATGTATCTGCCATTATGGTCTCATACAGAGTAGTTTCACTGCCCCCAAATCCTGCGTGTTCCAGCCATTCATCCCTCCCTCCCTTCAACTCCTAGAAATGACTGATAGTTCTGACTGCCCCCTTAGTCGTGCCTTCTCCAGGGTGTCATACAGTGGGAATCATACAGGAGGAAGCCTTTTCAGATTGGCGGCAAGTTTTCTCCATGTCTTTCCATAGCTTGTCTGCTCTTTTCGTTTTAGTGCTGAATAGTATTCCATCGTCTGGATGGACCACAGTGTATGTATCCATCACCTGCTAAAGGACATCTCGGATGCCTCCAACTTTTGGCAACTTTGAATAAAACTGCTTATAAATATCTGTGTGCAGGTTTTTGTATGAATGTAGTTTGCAACTCAGTTGAGTAAATATCAAGGAGCGCAGATCGCTGGATCGCAGCATATGTTTAGTTTTGGTTTTATAGGAAGCCAGCAGATCGTCCTCCAGGGTGGCTGCCCCGGTCTGCATGACCACCAACAGTGGGCGAGCGTCCCTGTGCCTCCACACCCTCCCCAGCTCGGCTGGTGTCAGAGTCCTGGACTCGGGCCTTTCTGATAGGCATGCAGCGGTGTCTACTTGTTGTTTGAGTTTGCATTTCCCTGATAAAATATGGTATTGAGTTTCTCTTCAGGTGCTTGTCTGCCATCTGTGTCTCTTCTTTGGAGAGGTGTCTTTTCAGATAATTAGATCATTTTCGTACCATGGAGTTTTAAGAGTTCTTTGCACATTTTGGATGCCAGTCCTTTATCAGATATGTGTTTCGCAAACATTTCCCCCAATCTGTGATTTGTCTTCTTCTTCAGTTTTGAAGGATAATTTCACTGGATACAGAATTCTAGGTTTGGTGGAGTCTTTTCTTTCTACACTTTAAATATTTCCCTCCTCCCTCTTGCTCTCCCAGGTTCTGCAGAGAAGTCCAGGGCAATTCATGTCTTTGTGCCTCTGTAGGTAAGGACGGTTATTTCTCAGCTTCCTTTAAAACTTTGTCTTTGATTTTCTGCAGCTTAACTATAAGCCCAGGTGTAGACATTTTTATATTTATCCTTCTTGGACCTCTGTGAGCTTCCTGGCTCTGTGGTTCATTGTCTGTCCTTTCCATCTGGTACTTTCTGTTCTTTCTTGTCTTTCTGGTATTCCTATTTTATAGTGGTACCAGTTTTTGCATATTCTGTTGTCTTTTCTCTTTCTCTCTCTCTGTATTTCAGTTTTGAAAGTTTCTCTCGGCATGTCCCCAAGCCCCCTGATTCTTTCCTCGGCCGCATCGTCTCCTCATGAGCCCATCAAAAGCTTCCTTCATTTCTGTTACAGTGTTTTTTGATCGGCTTTCCCTTTTGATTTGTTCTTAGAATTTCCATCTCTCTGCTCACAGTACTCACCCATACGTGTATGGTGTCCACTTTCTTCCATTCGAGCCCCCAGCATATTAGCCACAATTGTTTTCTATTCCTGCTCTGGTAACTCCATCATCTCTGCCAAATCTGAATGCTTGCTCTGTCTCTTCACACCTTGTTGTTTTGTCTTTTAGGGTACCTTGTACTATTCTGTTGTTGAGAGCCGGACATGATGCACTGGATGAATAGGCCTTTCAGTATGAGGGTTTATGTTAACCCGGCTAGAAGGTAGGACAAGTGTCCTCCTTCAGTGTCCTTTCCTCCAGTGTCCTCGTTTTATTTTTTCTGTCATCTTTGGGTATTCCTAGAGACTTCTTCCTAGATAAGGTCTGAGATGTGTCCTCTGTTATCACTCAGGAGCCCTACTGATGTGGTGGTGGGGCTGGGGGAGATGCGTTGTGTGGCCCTAGGATTGTGATTAGGTCTCACTCTTTCCGTGACCTCCTGCCCCTGGGCTGTGACCCTCACAGAGCCTCTCAGTTATCTCCCTTTTAGGTGGTACAGGGTGGTGGCCGTGGGCTGGAGTTGGATCTGTCCCTTCCCTCAGGTCACTTAGGCTCTGATAAAACCCAAGAAGGTTAGGCTCAGATGAACTAGCTCCCTCCAAGGCAGGTCTTGTGGAAAACAGAGTGCCCTGTCCTGTCACAAGATGGCTCGTGTCCCCTCCCTAATATTTTCCTCTTTCATACGGGCAGAGGGAGCTAAGACCCCATGGCATGAACACACGTGGTACTAGCCTGCTGGTGTTCTCTACGTGGAACCACCCAGCTTACAAGCACATGCAGTGAAGCTTCATAAAATAAATTTCAAGGTAACGTTGATAGAAAAATCGATAACAAATTTTAGAAACAAGACTACTAGGTATAGCTTCTTGGATGACCTAGTTAGGATCAGACGATGAGAGACATCCCATCGTTCATTTACTTGACCTAGGGCAGTTTCCCCATCTGCAAAATGAAGGGAACAGATCAGCCATTTTCATACTGCGCTCCTGGAGGACATGGTACAAGGTTGAGCCTGGGAGGCCTCCTCAGAGCAAGGGGGCATCAGATGGCAGAGACCAGCACTGTTTCCAGTACCCAGCTCCGTTGACTGAGGATTCACTTACTGGCGTTCTGCATACTCCTTTATGTGAACACAGGTTTGAAAGAACTTGAAAATTCATTGCTTTAGCTGATCACCTAAGGTTTCTTTTGGTTCTAAATTTTCATAAAACCCATGAGCTGATGTGATGAGGAAGAGTAAATTATTTGGAAAAGAAAGGGAGGAGCAAAATTTACTTAAAATTATAAATCTGACTTCCTTTTAAAATTGTGTCCAAGATAGGAGGGTTTTAATGCTGGGCTTGTGAGCCCGTGTGGCCCTTTCCCCATCTCCAACTCTCATCCCTTGGTCGTTCTACCTGGATTTACTCATCTGGATGAACCAGAAAGTGCCTTCTGAGGCCTATCTACCTCTCCAAAACCATCATGGCAGCATTGTGACCCTTCACACCTCAGGGCAGGGAGAGTTTGCTGAGCAGACAAGAGTGTACAGGGTGCTGATGTCCCTCAGGCAAACGTCACCCTGTAATCCACATAACAAATATGGACCGTGGTTTGCAAATCTTTACAAAACATCTTTTATTGTAATGTAAAAACTAAATGTATTGTTTACCAAAGAAAACAGTTTCCATCAAGGCTTTGCTTTGTTCCAATGAACACTCCTTTAGCCTATAAACCCTGAAAAAGGAACTTATGCTCATTAATGAACATTATTACACTGTGTGCCTCACTGAAATATTTTTCTTAATTATGTGGGCAAATCAATGTTTGGAGAAATATGCGAGAATACGCAAGACTATTAACAACAATTGTTATGTGAAGAGCGCTGGGGCTCTTCACATAACAGGAAAGTGGGGCCCAGGAAAGTGGGGCTGGAAGGTGACACAGTGGAAAAAACAGAAACCTGAGAGTGGGGGCTCCCCCACGTGCCCATGCTGTCCCCAGGGGAAGCCTGGGGGTCCAGCTGGCCTTCCTCACAGACGTCAGGAAACCCACCTTCCAAAGAAGGAAGCTGCCGTTTGGTGTCCAGCCGCCAAGTGATTGCAGTTATCCATCATGAGAAGGTGATCAGCTCAAGGGCCGGGCCTCGCCGGCCTGTTCTAGTGTTTTACTTCTCTTTAGTAGAGTCACAGAATCATCAATGAATTTGTTTTCCTAGTATACTTACAGATTTGAAGACTCTAAAAAGCAATATACTTAATTATTAATACAGTAATTTTCAGAGAAATAAGTGGTCATTTCAGTCATAAAATTGTGAGTTCCTTGTAAAAGTCCAACGATGGTAGTGCCTAATAACATTCTGCTATGATTTAAAACAAAAAAATAAACACAGTTTTAGGGGCACTTGGGTGGCTCAGGTGGTTAAGCCTCCAACTCTTGATTTCAGCTCAGGTCATGATCTCACAGTTGTGAGATCAAGCCCCGAGTTGGGCTCATGCTCAGTATGGAGTCTGCTTGGGATTCTCTCTCTCCCTCTGCCCCTGTCTCTCTCTCTCTCTGTCTCTCTAAAAATAAAAAAATTTTAAAAACTCACATAGTTTTAGGAAAATAGAAATACATTCACAGTGATAAGTCACAAAAACCCACATATCAAAATTATTCAAGTTCGATATCAAACTTAGTGAAATGCCATTGCACAGGCCAGTTGTAGATATAAGATTAAGTTTTTCAAATTGCACCTCAAATCTTCCCTTTTTAAAAGAAATAACATATTAGCATATTTCCCTTCATTTCTTGACTAGGGAGACACTGAAAACATTTTAATAATAGCCCAACGTGATTGTGCATTCCGGTCCTCTTCCAGGAGAGCCCCGGAATTCATTATTGCTTTAACGACAGGCCTCTTGACTCCAGACAAGGAGGTCTGGGTGTTTTCCGCGGTGTCTTGTCCACCGGGAGGACAGGATAGATCAGCAGGCCGCGCTGCAGGGAAATGTCCCACGAACGCGGCTGAACACCTGCCCTGCGCGCCTCGGCGCTCTGCCGCCACCAGCAATTAGCAGGGATGGGAGCACAGACGCCACCCACGGGAGCCTGGCCCGGGCGCCGCCACTCGTTCTGCCCCGCACCCATTCAGTTCGGCCCTGCCCTGCGACTTCTCCTGCTTTGTTATCTGGCAGCATCTACGCAGTCACACCTGCATTGTGTCCCCGTCGCCATCATTAGCGTTTGTCACATCTATTGATTGCCCTCAAACTGCAATTTACATGGATCTCTTTCCACGGTCCCGAGAAAGCCCCGGCTCCCTCGACGCGGTGGCGGCTGGCCGGTCAGGACCAGAGGCCGTCTCTGAGTGTCCAGTGGAAACCGGTGTGGCCGCACGTAGGCCTGGGGTCAGCATCAGGGCACACCGAGTGTCACAAATGCCACTCCTCTTAGGACAACAAAATGTCCCCAAAGTTGTGAACTTCCTGTTCGCCGGAATAACCCTACCCCAAACCACCCACGGGGAAGTAAGTGCCAGCCATAATATCCCTGTGTTTTGAGGAGCAACGGGGAACACGCAAAGGTCACAGAAGTACTCCTAGTGAGTGGCCCAGAGGGCACACACCTGTCCTAAGCAAGTGCGTCTCGGGGCGTCTCGGGGTCACCTCGCCAGGAGAGCGATACCCATGTCCCCTCTGCAGATGAGGGCACAGAGGCCCGCGGGCTTCACGCCCTGCGCCCTGTTTCCCACAGACCCCCCACGAGGCAAACGAGATCTGAAGACAGATCTCCCGGCCCAGGAGACCTGCCCTCTCGCCCCTGCTCGGTCTCCGCGGGAACGGGCCTGGGGTCCTCGAGTCGCGGGGCCTTTGCTCATGCCTGCTGGGCTGTAAGTGTGCCCTCTCACGTATCCGTCTCTCTTAGAACGCTCTGCGATCATCTCCTTTCTGCATCCTTCCCTCTTCAGAGACTGCAGGGGCCTCCGCCGTGACGTCTCCGAAGTATCTTCTCAGGACACCGTGCGGTAGGAAGAAGACTCCCACGAGGGAGGCGCAAACCAAGGAGTTAGCGAAGCACAGGGCTCCCCCGGCGCCGCTCTGCCCGGGTTCACACTTAGCATCTGCAGCGGGCAGGGAACGGAAGACCCGGCCATCGGAGAGCGCCGCACACACAGTCCCGAGGTCACAGCGCTGACGTGAGAACTCAGCCTCCAGCACCGCCGCCGGGGTGCTGCCGTGACGTCACCGCCGTCCGAGGGTGCTGCTGTGATGTCACCGCCGTCGGGGTGCTGCCGTGACGTCACCACCGTCCGAGGGTGCTGCCGTGACATCGCTGCCCTCGGGCTTGGTGCTGTGACGCCACCGCCACCATGACATCACCACCGCCGGGGTGCTGCTGTGACATCGCCGCTGTCGGGGATGCTGCCGTGATGTGACTGCCGTCTGGGTGTGCTACCGTGACGTCACCGCCGTCGGGGTTGCTGACGTGACGTCGCCGCCGTCCGGGTGTGCTGCCGTGACGTCGCCGCCGTCGGGGTTGCTGACGTGACGTCGCCGCCGTCGGACTGGTGCCATGACGTCACTGCCGTCGGGGATGCTGCCGTGATGTGACTGCCGTCTGGGTGTGCTACCGTGACGTCACCGCCGTCGGGGTTGCTGCCGTGACGTCGCCGCCGTCGGACTGGTGCCATGACGTCACCGCCGTCGGGGATGCTGCCGTGATGTGACTGCCGTCCAGGTGTGCTACCATGATGTCACCACCGTCAGGGTTGCTGCCGTGACGTCACCACCATTGGGGTGCTGCCGTGACGTTGCCGCCGTTGGGGATGCAGCTGTGACGTCACCACCGTCCAGGTGTGCTGCCCTGACGTCACCGCCATTGGGGTTGCTGCCATGACGCCACGGGGCTTGTACCGTTACTTAACAAATGTCGCTTAGCTCGGGCCAGGCCGTGGTCCAAGTGGGCAACAGGTGGCAGAGACGGGCTTCTCCTTGCTGCAGTGAAGCCCAAGGCCAGGCAGCGACGGGGGTAAGATGCCGAGGGCCTCCCGCTCTGCTGGTCATGCTCTGATGCAACTCTCAGCACCTTCCCTGGTCCCGAACTGCCCCGGCCCCAGCATCGTCTGCGGGCCTATGAGTGTCGTGTGAGACCAGGTTTTCCTGTATCTGCACACAGCTCTTCATTGTTCGATAACTTCCCCAAATCCTGCCTTGTGATCTTGGCTGGGACGCGTTGAAGAACAGGTGCTCCCCCCCCCAGCACAGCGGGGAACCCAGGAGCCCCTCCAAGGACACCCCCCAAGGCGGGATGTAGGAGTCACGGCCGGATGATAAATGCACAAATATGAAGGAGAAGGCATGCGGGCAGACCCCTGGCAGGACCTGCTGAGCCCTGGAGGGCAGCCTCGTGCTGGGACAATGTCAGAGGTGCGGGACTGAAGGGCTGAGGGCCGGCGCAGATGGCCCAGGCTGTCAGTGAGCGGGGAAGGAGGAGGAGGTTCGCTCAGCTCGCTTGCTTCCACTTGGGAGCAAGAGGGAGAGCGGGTCAAGCGCCCGTCACCCCCCCGTGAGCAGGGCTGCTGAGTCCGTGCTCCCTGGCCTGCGGGTGGGACTCGGCACCCCTCCCTCTGTCTGCTTCCACGTCTCTCTCGGGGTGGCGGGGGTGGGGGGGTTGCTGTTTCCACACGAGGGGAGAGGCTGTTCCCCTGACCGTCCTGGGAGTGCACCGGCCTAGGGTCTTGGTTAAGACCAGAATAATCATGCGCCTCGGAGAATTCAGACGCACGACCTGCCAGGGTGCATCTGGCGCTGACAGAAGACAGCCCAGCTGCCTTCGGAGGCGGCAACTCTGTCGCATGCTGTTGGCACAAACCTCTTCTAACCAAATTATGTTTCTTGCTAATATGTCTGCTTACCTTTCCCGAGGACCACGTCTATTCAGTGACAGGACCCTATTAAGTGTTTTCCGCTCCCAGGGACGCCCCCATCGCCTGCGAGCCTGTCTGCTGTGACTGCCCATGTGACTCGTGAGTCTGCTCCAAGGGACAAGGCGGGAGGAGGCCCCATGCAGAGGGTCTTCTCTGAGAGGTCAGGGCAGAGGCGGGCGGTTTCCATTCCAGTTTCAAACCCACTAAGGAACCCACATCCATATTCCTTCTAGTATTTTCTTAGCTCTATTTTCTTTGCCTTGTCCAAAGGCTGGGAATTACATTGCAAGCTTTTAAAAATTACCTGTATAAAGGGGTCAAAGATCCTGGTTCAGAGCAGGTGAACAGTGGGATGAGCAGCTACCCCTCCGTTCCTTGCTTCTGACTGTTGCCGGCAGAGGAAGGGGAAAAGCCCGATCACTGACCAGCTAGGGTTTCATAGCATACACATGTGCACAGCCCGCGTCTCAGATCATGGGAGACTCCAAGAAACTGCAGGAGGAAGTGAAGTGTTGGGACTTTAAACATCTGGGTAGAGAATTAACATAAATCCATTCCATCAGCCCACCCCGTTCACACAACAGAAATGTATTCCTGACGAGCTTTCATCCTGCCTTTCAATTTATTACATTGATTAACACCCCAAACCATTAATTCCATCTGTGTCTTCTTTTCTTCCTTTCTTCACGCTGTCACACGGCACTCTGGGGATGCAACGTTGTTCATTTTGAAAATCACTGGTTTCAGGAGATTTGAAACAGAAAAATAGATACATATTTTTATACACACACACACACATATATACTGTTTGAACTGTATTGGTTTAAGACATAAGGGAAACTCTAGGATGGGGTGTCCATTAGTAAGGCTTTTAAATAATGGTAATTCCCTATGATTCAATAAAATTTTAAGGTTTCACACTTCAGAAACTAGCAACCAAGGCATTTTAAGTGCAAGTAACTGAATCTATCCGTGGTGTTGAAGAGGAGTATTTGAGGTCATGGTTTCTCATACCCTGCACAAATATTTAGTAGTAAAATGCCTTACTTCACTGTACCAGCTGTTGAGGGATCATCACACACAGCCTGTGGATGCTGTCCGGCCACAGCCAGGCCCATCCAGAGGACACTGCATGTGCAGGAAAAGGGGTCAGTGTTACAATTAGCTCCGGGAGAGATAAATGACTCGGTCACATGTGCTGCATGATGGATGGGGCCCCGGTGCCTGCCGGGCCCACGCAGGGAGAGGCCATCTTCTCGTGGGCCCTGTGTATCTCAAAGACCATCTTGATTTGTATCTGTTTTGCTGGTTGTGGGGGAGCCATTGATTAAAACCAAGGCACTGTGTGCTGAAAGGCAAAAGCAAACCTCGTCAGTGACTCTGGCATCTCAGGGTCCGTTCGTAAGGAGCTTGGCCTCCTTGTTCTCATCAGCAGCTTGGTGCTGCTACTTCTGCTCATTTTTACAGAAGTGGCTCAGGAGGGGTAAGTGACTTCCAAAACTGGACATAGTACAACATAAAGTAGAATCCGAATCGGGTCTGGTAGTGACAAATTCTGAAGTTTTTTCTCTTTCCCTGTATTTTCCAAGTAGTGTTCCTTTAAACATTAATACGGAACTCAAGTAAGTTTTAGCCTGAAGATGTGCTTTGGCAAGGGTACGTTGGAATTAAAATCTGTGATATTGGCCCATGAAGAAAACTTTGTATGCCAAAATTATCTGACCTGAGAATGCATATACATGTGTGTGCGCATGCGTGCGCCAACAAGTAACATCCCATGGAGGTCTGAAAAAGAGACTTCACAAACCTGCCCTACACTGTGTTCATTCGGGAACCTGATAAGAATGCGCCCGGTGTTCTCTCAAACCATAGGCATGCTTAGGAGAAAGAAAAAGAACAAAGAGAAAATAATTCTCCTAATAGCCTTGTACAAAGAGCATCTTCACATTCAGCACTGTGTCCCGCACCTGTGGGCCTCCCCGAGGTCCCTCCGTGCCCCGGGATGGAATGTGAATACGAATGCCCATGTCTCAGCCGCTGTTGTCTTGATATATTATTTTCCAATACTTTCAGGTCTCATGTCCAAGTTCTTTGATGTGAGTTATTTAAATTTAAGAACAATGGGCGAAGATGAAAGAGTAAAACAGCGCTCTTGTGCTATTTCCCTGTTTGTGAAAGGTAATAATTTCATGCCATCTCTGAGACTGTTGTGAGTCAGCAGACATACACATGTCCAGGGGACCCTTTGTTCTGCTACTTTCCACGTAGCTGGCATTGTCTCATAGGGGACGGGATATTAGCCAAAATTCGGACTCTAAATAAGTCATGTTAGTTTCTGCGGGTGTTCTTAGTTGTTTTGCAGAACCTACTTTTAACTGATTAGAAATATAGACTTTGTGATGAATTAAGAAGTGAAATCATTGTATGTTGGCCAAGAAGTCCAGAGGAAAACACGCAGGTATGGCAATAAAAGGACTTGCATTTTGGCTGGAAGATGCAGTTACTTGAACCATGCATCCTGGTTCAGGCCTCAGGTTCCTCTTCAGCAGAAACAGAAGGTCCGGTCAGCTATGTGAGCCTGAGAGTTCTGATACAGGTTCTTTCTGGAATATGTTGGAACATCCCAACCGAGTCTTGGCTCTCCCTCTATCTAGTAATGCAACTTTGGTCTAGACACGCCAACAGTCAGAGCCTTCCTAACCCCACAGGGAAAGTAAGGACAATGAGGTCTTTCCTGCCCACATCGTAGGCTTGTTCTAAGACAGAAAGATAAATATGGAGTGCTCAAGACTGATAAACACATGCACGGGACTCTGCAGGCGTATCCAGGAATAGTGGAAGCCACAGCAAGCCTTGGTGACCAGCTCCTCACTCATACACACGTGCACGCTCACATCTAGATATTCAAAGATACCTGTATATATCCAGAGGCTCATAGAGATATCCAGGTGCCGAGTAAAGGTACAGGTGTAGGTATAGGTAGGAGTTATTTCTATGTGTTATGTAACCCTACACATTTATAAATCACACACACACATAAACACTGAAGCTCAGAGTCACTATTTGATAGAATGTCAGTATCTCAGGGCAGGCTTGTAGAAGCTCACAAAACACACCAATCTCAGACTCCAGAATAAAAACTGGCAGAGCAGAGCAGGTGCGGGCCCTCGATCTAACCCCCGCCACCCGTGGCAAGTTTCCTAAGTTCTCTAGGCCTCCATGTCCTCTTGTGTCAAAGGAACTGAATTTCAGTCCTGCTCCCACGGAGTCTTTGTGAACATCAAACGAGTCGCAGGATAAGCCATCAACTTTGTCCTTACCTCGAGCAAACAGCAACCACGGTCATAAATCCCGAGGGAGCTCTTCTGCACCCGGCTCAGTGTCCTCCACAGATGTGGCACCCCTCATGGTCCATGCAGGTATGGAGAGGTGGGCAGGGAGGAAGTAACCCAAAGTAGCTGGGCGGTTAGCGTTCCAGCAAGCGCTGGGAGGGAAGGCCCGGGGAGAGCCCACCCAGCCACTACGGGGGCCGCCTTCCTCGGCACAGAGGCGGTTTCTGGGCCAGCTGGTTCCCTTGGGCCAGGCTCTGAGCAGCCCTTACTTCCGTCCTGTGCAGTGCCCCAGCCACTGGTCAGTGCGGGACCGCAGGTGGCTCTGGGCAGCCTTGCCTGTCCCGGGAGCCTCCTGCCCAGTCCTTTGTTCCACGGGAAGGGCAGGGGCTGGCTCAGACCAGTGGCATCTCCCGATGGGTGACATCAGCTCCTGTTCCTGTTTCAGCTTCTGCTCATCACTTGAGGCTGACAAGCCTCGCCGAAGGGTTCTAGGAAACAGACAAAAGGAGGAGAGGCTCATCAGAAGAATGGCAGATTGTGGACATGGCTCACTTTACGCCATCCTTGAGTTAAAGTATTTGTAATCATGAACCTGTTCAAAAGCCTTTCCTCCTACAAGGGACAGACTTTTCTGAGGCTCTACCGCCAGTCCTGCCTCATCCATGATGCATTAGCATATGCAAAATAAATACAGAAAATAGTACATTTCTAGGCTAAACTACACCAAAATAACTACATGTTTGCAGAAACTACACCAAAATAAACAAACAACAAACAGATTGGAGGAACTTCAAGAAAGGCAAAGATTGGCCAACATTTTTATCTTAACCAACCTTCAAACTGGAATCTACACTAAGTGTTAAAAAACAGGTTTTGATTTCACCACCCCTCCCCCACCCCCCCACTGAAATCGGAAGCAACATGTAAGCAGAAGGAGCTGTATTCTCTGCTTTTCATACCCATGCTCCAAAACAGCAGGAGTCCCTGCCTGGTGTGATGCTGGGGGTGTGAGCAAGACCAGCGCTGGATGCAAACAGCCTTGAAGGTGACTATGCACTTGTTTGCAGGGCTCACCTAAAACACCCTCCCTCAGTTTCTGAACTCGGGGACCAGTTTTAAGTGGGACAACTTCGTGCCTGTGCAGGGGAGTTGCAGGGAGCTGGAGAGTCTGAGTTCCCCAGCCGCGTCTCGGCATGTGGTTTATGCTCTCAAATATCTCTTGTGTCACAGAGAGTAGATGGGCAAGTCATGCACCTGTCCAACATCCGAGACAAATTATCAGCAGTTTTACTTAGCTGTGCTGTTGGGGGAGTGCAAGTGTGGAATTAGGCACAGAGGAGGGGCCTGGTTCCACTGCATTTATCAGTCTGAAATGAACCAAAGAGTTAAAGTTCCTTCTCTCTGAGGTCCACCTGTGATCTACACTCATTCTCCAAAGTATTTACTGGATTAATTGACTGAACAATCACAGAGTAATTAACATGTACCAGTCACTGTTTATACCGATTCTCAGGTGTGGATGAAGCCATGAAGCTGATGTCATTGTGATGCCCATTTCACAGATAGGGTAACTGAGGCCCCGTTTACTTGCCCAAAGTCAGAGCAGGGGAGCTAGGATTTGAAATCACATGTCCTCTTCTCTCTCACCAATGAAAAATGAGTTCTGATCCATCAGCTTACCACATAACACATCTGAACATCCTAATTGTTTCCCATGTCCCCTAAGGGGTTATTTTTCCTTATAAAAGAAAATTATCTAGACATTTCTAGGCCCAAAAAGAGCTTGGAAACAGTATGTATAAAGTAGTAAATAACAGAAATACTTGTGTGCCATTTCCATATCAACATATGACAAATATGCTTGCTAATGACTTTGCGGGTGGATTTTTTTTTTCCAAATCATTACTATTATAATTAATAGCTTATGGGACTTGAATGCAAAAGGCAATAATGATGCCTTGGCTATTTTTCTTCTTATATCTTACGTTATATTTTTAGTGTTCCATAAGTATAGTCTTGAAAACAATAGGATAGCCCTGAAAAAAAAAATTGTTGAAAACTATCTCAATTTGCAATCCACCTCCTGGTAAATATGACTTTCTTTCATCCGAATGTTATATTTGGCAATAAAACCATCAGATGGAAGCCCTCCCTATGTTTCATTTCATTGTTACCTAAATAAAGCAACCCATTAAAATCCCTCTCCTTAAAAATCAGACTCAGATCCCAACACTTCAGTCTTTATGCAATAGCTCTCTTTGGCAACGGGAACAGCCAAGGGATAGGAAGGGAAAAAAACAAAACAAAACAAACAAGCAAACAGACAAACATGCAGTCTCTGAAAAATGAATACCCCTAAGAGGCTGTCTTCCAAGGAATTGCAAATCTTAGTCCCCTTCTGAGGAGGTGAGGTCTCCGTATTTCTTAGAGACATATTTCCCCCTTGGCACAAGGAGCATTCTAATGAATTAACTAGTTAAGAACTGTTTGGGGGGAGACATAGTCACTGCATCTTTCTGAGTGTGCAGAGTGGAAGCGCTGTCCTGTGGTCCGAGGCAGGAAGCCTGCCTCCCCGGGTACAGCCCTCCTGCGAGCGGCCCCCTCAGGCTGCTCCCAGATGAGCTGGTTCTGCATGCTGTCCCCTCCCGCCTGAGCCGTCTCCTTCCCTTGCCACCGGGTCCTGGGCAGCTCCATCCGTCCAAATGGGAGCTGAGTTTGCAAGCTGACAGGGGATGCGAAGGGCTGGTGGTGCTGATGTCAGAGCCAGAAGACAGTTGTGATTGGACCTAATTAGACCTTGCAGCAGCAAATAGACAAGCTCCCTGCCTGATTGGCTTCAAAGTGTCTGCTGCCAAACAACTAGCAGAGGTGCCAAAGTAGGAGCCCTGCGTCTGGAGCCCAGATCAAGAGAGGCCGCCCGGAAGAGGAGAGCTGGGGCGGGATCGCCCAGCCCGCCCGGCGCACCTTTGCTTCCCCGCGCGCGTCCTGCCCTGCCGTGGAGCCGCTGGGCACGGGGCTGCTCCCGGGGCTCTCAGCCCAGCTGGAGGCGGAGACCCGGAGCAATTCGAGAGAAGGAGGCGGGAGCGTGCGAGGGCTCGGTCCTAAAAAGTGAGCCCGCTCCCTGGCTTGCAGAAGCCTTCAGCAGCGGCGGCGGCGGGAGCAGGAAAGGTGAGCCTGTTGGAGACAGGATTCCTCTCGCGTTCTGCTCGCTCAGTCTCAGCCATGGCATCGGTGCTGGGGGCCAGCAGAGGGTCCGGAGGGCTGAGCAGTCAACTCAAATGCAAGTCTAAGAGAAGGAGGAGACGGCGGTCCAAGAGGAAAGGTAAGGACCTGGCTTTCTGCGCTGCTCCGCTAACTGCACGCTCGTCCGCCCTCCTCCTCGTGTCTGCGGGGGCCGCCTGCTTCGGCAGCTCTACTTTCGGGGCCGGCGGGGCGTCGGTACAAAGCAGAGCGCGCCGCAGTTCAGATCCTTTTGTAAAGGGCCGGCGCTTCTGCGAGCTCAGAGGGGATGGGGAGCCGGGAACGGGGAACAGAGCGGCGGGCTCCGCGAAGCCTGGGCTGCGAGCGGCGTGAGGAGGGAGGCAGGGGCAGCGGAGGGGAGCACCCGGCAGCCTCACTGGAGGACAGTTCCCTCCCTGGCGCGCTCCACAGCCCGGGGCTCTGCCTCTGACGCTTTCAAAAGAGGGGACCTTAGCACACGCTGCCAGAGGAAACACTCACTTAAGCCCGCAGCCCCAGAAACAGGGACAAGACCTCCTGGAACCAGCTCTTAGACCATCCAAATTGTCTGGGAGGAAGGAGTGGGCAGAGCCTGGGCAGTCACGTTTCCAAATTGGCTGACAGTTTCTTCTTAGTCGGGTTGGTACCCGTTGTTGTATAAACACTGGGACCTGCAGAAAGCACGGGCTGGTCCTGGGGCCGGGGGGGGGGGGGGGGCGCAAAAATTAAAACCTGGAAAGAGAAATAGGCAACACAGCTGGTTAGTGGCAAAAACAAAAAACCCTGCAAACCAGAAAGGGAGAAAAAGCAGCCTGATGACAGGTTGCTCCTGCGCCCGTCACTGGTGTTCTGGGGACCGCCGCTGGGAACTTAGTGCATTCCACCACCAGCCCAGGGCTTCCACACGGGGGCCAAGGAAAAATGCCCTAAAAATGCTGCTGCCGCCTGCGCGCACTCCCCGGAGCCGGGAAAGATTCTCCCAGTGCCTCCTGTTCTTTCTTTCCCAGAGAGGAACTTGGTATCAGCAGCTCCCTGTGATGAGTCTGCAGGAGAAAGTTCAGCTCTGATTATTATTTGAAATGTGCTGATTTAAAAAAAAAAAAAAGAGTAAATACAGAGCCCTACGGAACAGTGGGGCAGACATGACTAAAATTTATCAGATTTTCCAGTTTTCTGCTGCAGGATGCATTGTTAGATACGGTGGAGGTTGCTCACCCTCCCCGGAGAATATTCATCTTTGCAGTGGCCTAACTTAAGTTTCTGCCACAGCCCTCCCTGGCTGCCCTCAAATATTCCCGAGCCCTTCACGGCTTCTTCAATAACAGGACTTAGCCAGGCAGCTTGGAGATATCCGAGCCAATATCAGTCACTGCTGAGGGCTTTGTGTCAGGACCGCCGGGAGCAGAGGTGGCTGACACCTTCCCGGGGGGTGTCAGAGCCCTGGGCTTCGGAACGGGGGGATTCTGTGATCCTGTTTAACTCTCAGAGCGGCCAGAGCGGTGCCGGCTGCTCACTTTGTTCCCTGCAAATTTCATCTTGACACGGATCTGTTGGTGCCTTCCAAAACAATGCCAACGGAAAGTGACAACAATATGGGGGCAGGAATCACAGAATTTAATAATGACTATAACTTTTAAGAGAGGAAGAAAGGAAACATTATCTTGTAAATTCTAAGTGTTCATGTTTCCCAGTATCTTCGTTTAGTCTATTTTAACTATTAAAATGGAAGACTATGGACTAACATTTCACAATAAAACAGCATTCTGCAGAAATAAAATACAAGCTGACGGACGTTGGTGCCTTTCTCCAAATTCATTTTTCTTACCTTTAAATGTCAGCCATGCTGGCTTAGGAAGCATCCAATTTGGGAAAGAAAAACAAGAAATCTGAAGGAAGGCTTCATTTGCTATAAACTTAACTACAACAATTCAAAGTGAAATTTCAATGTGAAATATCTCTGTGCCTTGGTTATTTCAAATAAACCAAGTATCTTCATTTTCATTCCCAAAAACTGAGGTGGGAAAGGCTCATGAGAATGCATGTGCTAATTCCTATGCCTCGTAGATTTACGTGTGGGGGTGAAATCTCCTGTGGCGTCTGCCGGCAGCTACCTCGGTAGGAGAATCAACTCAAACTGCCAAATATTCACTTCTCAGGGAAAAGTTAATAATATAAGTGTAAGTGAGCAAATTAAAAAGAAAACATAGCAATTATGGGACATGTTAAACCGTTATGTGCACTGGCTTGGAATAGGTCAGTCTATGTGTAATTCCTAGTCATTACAGATCCTTGTTTTTCCAAGAAAAATGGTGAATTTAAATTATGCTCTAACTGTCATGAATCTCAACAGCAGGGTTGAATAGGATGGCCTCGGCTTTTAAGCTCGTCCATTTAGAAAAACTCTGTATTTGTCACAATTTAAAATCCATGTGTGCATTGGTGGTTGTGAAGGAATTTGTGTAAGGCTCTATTGAGTACTAACTGGAGGCACTGATTGTGAGCACAAAGCAAAGGGCTCTTCTTATATGGGAAAAAATAAATTAGAATAAATGTTAGCCTTATTTGCCAGTGGTACGTATTTGTCCCCCTATTCTAAGGAACAAGGGTGATTTTTGAAGATGCATCTTAACTTTTAGCTCCCGGGGCCGTGAAAAGCTGTGTTTTCTGTGTGTAAACTCCGAAAGTGGCTTTGACATGATTTTTCTTTTTACCCCACTTATTATTGTCAAAATAATCCATGGGTTTGGAAATTAAAACTGTAGCTACAGCTTAAGTGTGGGATTGGTACGATGCTTGCATTAGTCTTAAGTAAGGTCCAAGGCCTCAGAAATAAAATATTTTTCTGTACTCGGTATTTTTAGTCACAGTACCACACAGGGAGTGGTATATATCTGTAAGAACCCCCCCAAAAAACTTAGTCCCAGGTATGAACTAGCCAGGACCTGCATTTGTCTCCCAGATAAACTTTAAAGAAGATGCTCAGAGCAAACCTACCCACCCACCAATCTCTCTCCGTTCTCTTATCAGGACCCAATATGATGTATTTTTGCATTTTCTCGGTGTGTTACTTTTTAGTTGGGACTTTCTCTTAGAAATTATTTATGAGCGATTTACATTTTCTGCACACGTGAAAAAAATGTCAAAATTTGAGTTTCGGGTAGAAGAAAAATAGGCAACTAAAAAAACAAACAAACAAAACAGTGTAAAGGAGAAGCAAGCCGTGTAATTTTTACACATGTGGGTGGCTAAGGGTTGCTCACGCTGTGTAATATGTGAGACGTGTTGTCAGAAAACACTGGGAGCTCTTGTAGTTTGTGCAGTTTATTTATCTACTAAATACCCTCGTAGCTCACTGCTCGTGGGGGTTCGGGGAGGCAGCACTTGATTCTGTAGCTCTGGGTGGAACGATGCGAGGCAATCGCGCAGAGCCGAGTCTGCCTTAGGTACTTGGAGCAATGTCTCCCATGCTCGACAAGAACTTGGGTGCATGAATATTATCAAAGATCTGTCACTTAGTCCAAAATGATGAAGGTAAAGGTTTAAGGTTATTTAAAATTAGTATCAACTCAGCCAGGGGGAATAAGAGGTACTCATGGAAACAGCATGCTATATAATGATAAATCACTTCCGATTTTATCAGATAATCTCCCAACCACTGGGTAACGAGTCCGAGGGATTGCATAGGTGCATTTTTAATCATTAAAATAAGACCTACATTCTGTTGTGTATTTGTGTTGCTCTTTCTTTCGTGAGTGTGGTTGTCCTGCAAAAAACTATGCATCAGCATGAAATGCATTTTGTAAATAAAATATCTTTAGTATTCGACCATGAGCACATACAATGTGTATACCAGACAGAGAAAAAGAAGGAACTTTGGAAAACTATTCGAAATGCTCTATAAACAATCATTTGTTTTCAGTTGGCGAATTGGATTCGGTCATCAGCACATGACCTTTCTTTCTCTCTCTTTCTTTTTTTTTTTTTTTGAGGCATTTGGCAGCAAAATCAGTTAATGCTTGAAATCTAGATATTGTTGCAGGGTGAGGGGTTACACAGAGTTTCAGAAAATTGGAGGTGAGTTTTGGAAACAGCAAGGCAAGGTGTTGCTCTGTACAGGTAAGCTGACGAATCACAGGAGGGCAGGAGCACAGGCTGCTGGCTGACTGTGGTGAAATGCAGATAAAAAGTTGGCAAAAGGAACAGAATAAGTGCAGCAGATGGACGACAGACACAGGCTTGCTGTGAAACGGGATTCCATGAAAAATTAATGAAATAGAAAGATTGTGTTAAGGATGAGGTGGGCAGGCGGTGGGGCTCCTTCGCCCCTGTCACGGCCTGGGTGTCACAGGACCGTGCCTCATCTCGGCTGGTGGGGACCCAGCCCCGCACCAGCACCACGCGTCCCCGTGCTCCCGCCTGCCTCGTTGTCTGACAGCTCAAGAGGAAGGACTAGATGTCGTGATAAAACTAAATTGATTAAACCGCGCGCCGTCATCTAATTGAGTAGGGCTCTCCCCCACCCTCTCTCTTTAAAATTTGTGTTAGTACCTCTGGTTTCTAGTGACCCGTATCACAGCAGTAATTTGAGATTGCTTCAAGGGCATTAGATATGATGAGTGAACTTGAATTTAGAATAAAAATATGAGACTCATGTATCCGTATCTAAATAGTGGTGATCCAGTGATGGCTGAAGCACTGTCCCAGAAGAGCATTATGTAAGGAAATGCACAATAAGGAAATTGTATTTTTCTTAGTGGAGGCATGGAAAGATAGCTCACGCTCTGAGAGCCTTCAGTGTTCAATTTAAAAAACCACACACGTGTTTGTTGTTGTGCCTATGTGTACCTGCATGCACAGCAAAGAGAGTTGAAACATTTGAGCATTTTGTAGGTCTGCCTGCTTCCTTTTCTAAAATGCTAGAGAATGAATGCTAGTGTTTTCATAACATGGACAATTCTAAACAATTCATAAGACCAAAAATAATTATACTAGTCTGCTCTTCTTCCATCATGTAAATATGTAAATATATTATTTCTAAATAGATGCTGCATTGGCTAACTGGGCTCTTAATTACTAGCAAATAAGATTTCTACAAGGATAAATTTTCCACATGGTAAAAACAAGATTTTAGAAGCACTTCTTATAGCCATTTCTAAACTAAAAAAAAAAAAAAAAAAAAGTGAATGCCAAGCGAAATATGAAAAGCACGGATATCCTTCACAAAACACTAGCCATGTGGCTCTGCGTTACAAGGAAAAACAGCCCAGCAATGCCCTGTCTGAATTCACATCGTTAAGTATCTCTAAGTAGAGTGAACCTGAATTAACCCCATCTCTTCAATTTGTTTTTCCTCCCACTGAAATATAGAAGTATATGCCGTTAACTGTTTCATTAGGCAAAGAGAATTGTTTATTCCTAACTATTAATATACTATAATTCACTTACGGATGTACCACTATCAAATAAAGGGACCTTACTTTCAAAAAGAGGGGGAGCATTTGTCCAATTCTTGATCCACATGTAAATCTGATGCATTCCGTGAGCTTCAGGAAACAGAAAGGAGGGCACATTTAGAAATTTGTGACAGACTCCTGTCCCTGCATGCGTGCTTACCTTGGTTCCAACACATCCCCCTGCCATGATTAAACTTTTATTGATTTGTTTATTTTATTTAAAAGGAATAGGGGTACAGAGGCTCTTTTGTCTGATTTTTGACTGGCTCTGTCTCAGTAACATCTGGACAAACGCAGCTCTTAGAGGCCCCTGTCCTCACCTGCACGTTGATGAGTGGATCCAGTTCCCAGGAACCACATCAAAGAATCACAACCTAGAAATGGATAGATTTGCTTTTTAAGAGATCGGTAATTTTCCCAAAATTAAACTTGATCACTTGCAAAGACAGAAGGTGGTGGGGGTTTTTTATTTTGTTTTGTTTGGTTTTGTTTTCTGAAGAGTGATAAATATTTCAAAAAAAAAAAAAAAAGTTAATCTGAGTGTCTGGGTCTTCTCCATACCCTGTGGGCATTTACTCATCTTTCATTCTAGTTACAGGTATTGCATATGAAGGGCAGCAAAAATAAGTTCATTTTATTATTTTATTGATGAGGAATGAATACAATTAGTACCTGGTTTCTGGTGAGAAAGTGGCTAGTAAGGGTCCTCTTGGTGTGATACGCATTTGTGTGTTTGTGTAATATACACACACGTTTACTGGTATCTGTCTTAAATTATAAAAATGATCAATAGTTAAGCTTACATTTTAAATCTCAAAAAATAGCAAACAGGTAACCTAAATTTTATATTTGTGTTAAAGAGGGGACTTTATGCTTCATTAAGAAATAGTGTTCAGTAAATGGAGCATTTAGACAAAGAAAAGTAGCATTCATGTTTAAGATGGAAGAGACATATAATATAAATGCTCAGGGAGCTCTTAGGTTTTAAGATCGTTTCTTTTGACTCTCTAAGAGATGAAATGATAAAAGCTTTTCTTCTGCTGTGTGCACTTGAAATGGCTCGGCCAAGCATCTGGTGCAAAAACTGTCCGAGTGGCCGCGTGTGCAGCCGATAATCCCGCTCCAACGTGAAGATCCCCAGGAGCTGGCCTCCAGCCGGAAGGCAACGCTCTGTCTCCACCCCTAGGAGGATCAGAATCTCTGAGGGATTAGGGAGAGAAATCCAGCGGTGTAGACAAAAGGTGGACCAGGACAGTTATTATTTCTAGCGTAAGCACCTGCTCACTTAAGCTAGAGTGTGGTTGCATCCATCCCACTGAGCATGTTTGTAACAGCGCCTACGGAGAACTTATTTATGAAAGAGATCAAGGTTTCTTTCTGTTGCTGTTGCTTCACCATTTGGACAAAAAAATGAAACTGACATTGCTCAGAATTTATTAGTAAACATTCTTTCCTGGAGTCCGCACTATACAGAAGTGAAGCTTACACCTGAGGGATCATCCCACACTTCCAGATGATTTGCACGTAATAGGAAGTGTTCTCTTAAATACCTTGACCAGGATGTGCTTAAGAGAATTTTATAGGTTTAATTAATCTTCGCTGCTCCATTTATTTCAGATGAAACCCTGATTCTTGTTTCCCACAGCTGAGAGACAGAAGACCCGCCTCATCATTTTGCAGTGTCTTACATGGTTTCTCAAATACGTCTTCTACATGGGGCATTAAAATAGGGTGGAGGGGACTCGGCTCTCTGAAACAGGACCTGTCACTAGTTGACAATGCAAACCCGAGTGGAGTCCCTTCTCTGCTGAAAAACAATAAAAAGTGGGGGAGCTGCTGTTTCTGAGAAGCAGGACCTGCAAATCATAATAAACCGGCTCAGAGCATCTGCCTCGGACACCAGTAATTGATTAAAAAACAGATTTTGTCAGTAATCTGGAAGTACCCAGATTCCCTCTCGTTAAAATTAATGCAGTATTTCCTAAAAGTTTAATTGCTTTTGGAAAAGTGCAATTTAATAAACATGACAGAAACGTCAGCAAAATAGATTCTGACCTCCTCTGCACCCCAAGTCTGGCTGGGTTCACTCAACCCTGGCAATAACAGATGCTCCACTTGTATTAGGCTCCGGGCTATGAAAGCATCGGGTCCTTAAAGGAAACACGTGCTCTCTTTCCTCCAGATCGCGTGGGGCCTGAGCACTGAGGTGGCAAATGTGCCCAAGTTCGGACGGTCAAACAAAAGAAGACTTTTATAAATTTGGGTGTTCAGTGAAAGAGTATTTAAAGGTACCACCTTTTACTCTTCCTTGAGTGAATAAAAACATAGAGGGCCAAATTTAACCATTGACATAAAGATATCTTTATGCACACCTCAGCTCTCCCTACTAATGCCTTAGATGAAAGTTTTTAAAAGACAACCCAGATTCCAGCAACATCACAACAGGAGGTGACGTTTTAATTCCAAACGCATGGTTCAAGGAGATATATATATATCTATATATATATATATATATATATATTTATGTGAAGGACTCGATGCTGCTAATTTTCTTTCTAAAGAAAAAAATTTGAAATAGAAATCCTTGCTATACCCCCAGGGAAAATCCTAGGATAAACAGTAGCTTGTAAGAAACCCCAAGACAGCAGCATGGGGGTCCCCTCACTTTGCGAGCCTTTGAAAGACACAGCCCTGGGCAGGTAGCCTTGACGTGTAGTAAACGGGTGCCCAGGCCTTACATCCGTGCTCTGTCAGCATCTGCAGAGGGCCGTCTATTCAGTTCTGATTGAAATTCAGGGAAATATTCACTTATTAAGCATTTAGGATGATACTTACTTTAGATCTAACAAATTTGAGAGTTCATATAATTTTATGTAATCACCTGAGTTTTTTCAGCCAATTTGTAGGGAAGTTAAATTATAATTTGGGCTTTTATATGTAGATAATGAATAGAATTCAAGTCATTAAAAAAATGCACTTGTGTGTTTTTGGTAGATTCCTCATATATGCCCACCACATATACACAGAGATGGCAAAGTCTAGACTTAAAATACCACTGACCCTTGAACGACGCGGGTTTGAGCTCCGTGGGTCCAGATTTTTACCCATAAATACAGGGTAGTACCATAAGTGTATTTTCTCTTCCTTATAACTTTTTAATTTTAATTTAATTTTCTTTTCTTTCGCTTACTTTATAGCACGAATACAGTATTCAACACATACAACATACAAACTATGTGTTTTATGTTATCAATAAGGCTTCCTGTCAAGTAGGCCTTTAGTTGTTAGATTTTGGGGGAGTCAGAAGTCGTATGAGGATTTTAAACTATGTGTTTTATGTAATCAATAAGGCTTCCTGTCAACAGTAGTCGTTAGATTTTGGGGAAGTCAGAAGTTCTATGAGGATTTTCAACTGCGCGGGGGTTGGCGTCTCTACCCTGATGTTGCTCAAGGGTCCACTATACACATAAGCATTTGTTGGAATGAGAGATTTCAAAATATTAAAAGATTATCTAACTCTGAAACATCAAAAGTCTAATATACACACATTTTTAGATGGACATTTATAAAACCGTGTACAGAAAACAAAAATCTTGAGTAGATTGAGAACACAGACTCCTTGAGAGAGTGAAAAAAATGGCCTTGGTGTATGACCACGCTTTATGGTCCTGAGGTTAACATTCATTAATAGTAAAGTTCCAAAACATCATTCTTTTAAATTATCCTCTTGTGCATATTTCACACCAAGTGAAATAAATATTTTTGTCTTTGTCACTGATAAAAAATGATCTATCCTTTCCCATCATAAGACAAGAGAGAAACAAAAACCACATGGTCGGAAGAGATTTTACTGAAGAGAGAATGAAAGAGACAGGGAGACAGAGAGAATGACTTCCGCCTCTTCCTTTCCGTGCCCTATTCAGAGTTCACCCTCTTACATTTTATTTTCTGTACCTTCTAAAACAGAAAGGCACTCGACTTAAAAGTATGGGGCATCCTTGTCTTGCCTGCAGTTTTGCCTTAAACATTTTATGTGCATTCAGACAAGGGCTGTATCTGAAGGAAGAACCATGTCTTCACTAAGGTCAAGGACCCAGGAGCTGAAAATACATAAGAAACATGAGTTGGCGTGGTCCTCGTCTCTGGGCTTATGTTGTATATGGGGTTTTACACACACAAATGTAAAATCAAAGCAGAGAATAAAAATAGACTATCATGACCCTAACACACTTATTAGGTCCTACGGGAATTTTTTTAATGCAAGATATTACTGCATTTTTTACAAAATTGGATTGCTATTATATTTCTTTTATGACATCAAGTGAAACGCCTGTGTAAAAACTAACTCATTAAAATATAAACCCCTCTAGGTTTGAACACTTTTATTTCTCCCACAATGTCAAAACGTAATAGCTACTCAATTAAAACCCACTGAGAACATTGATTTTGTTTTTGAAATAAGAACTGCTTAAAGAAATCATCAGTACCCTATAGGAGAAAGGAACATTTTCTAAGGGGATTGTGTACCGATCGTGGGAGCCGTAGCAGTTTGCATAAGGGAACGAATGTTGGGCGAGAGCGTATGGGGCGGCTACTCAGAAGCCGTCTCCGGGATGAGGAACATAGGATCACCTGCTGGTGTGAGAGGCAGGCATCGTTCTGTGTGTGTCGTGACTTCTGGGACGGGGGCCCTGATGAGCGTCGTGCTCCCATAAACCAGTACAATGGCTATGTCATTATACACCATCAGTACATGGTTGCCATAGAATCAATTATTAGCTTTAGACTGCAAATTCATAAAGGTTGCTGTCCGATTTATTTTTAAGTTGTTGCTATGTAAATCTGAATCTATTCATGCAGCAAACATTTATGGGACACCTTTATATGTCAGCCACCATGGTAAATGGCAGGCATTAAGCAGTAACAGAAGCTCTGAAAATGTCCTAAAAGAGTCAGAAAGCACATCTCACTTGTCTCTGGCTTGTCTGTAGTCCACGCTGAAGAAATAGCTCACAAAACCCCCTTCCAGAAAGATCGAGAGGCACATCTCTGCCGTTTGTCAAGCCAGCAGCCCTGATGATTGGCACGCGCGTGGATGTGCATGTGGATGGGGTGACATGAAACCCTCAGGCCCACACAAATTCCAAAGATGCTTCCCGGGGAACAGGTCTTCAGAGCTCCGTGTCCCCTGCCCTTGAGTCTTCCACAGCCTCTCTCCTGTGCATCCAGCTTGTGCCCCAGGGAACACCTGCCTCAAGAGTTCATGTCTGTCCCTGAATCTCCCACACCTGACTCCTCCTGGCACTGGCCAAGAACTCAGCCACCATCTTGCTTCCTGGCTAACAAAAATTCAACTCGTCCTCATTGCTAGGAACAAGCATTGCATGTGTCTGTGTCATGCAAAAGTCCAGCACCAAACCAAAGAAAGGAAGCCAACGTGGCATCTAGCAGCTTGGCATTCTTTGCCTGGAGGTCGTACAAAGTAGGACATAGAGCTCATCCAAATAGTCCTTGAAGGCGTTCCCACTGCCATGTGGGCACAGATTACATCCCTGAATCTGCCCTCGCTTCTATGTAGATGGCTTGCTTCTTGGTCTTTCTTGTCTCTTACCTCTTAGAGAACTTTGGCCTTATCTCTGTCTCTGTTTCCGTCTCGTACTTGTTCACTAAGCAGGGGACGTGTGTAGAACCCACACCCAAGCTCCAGCACTGGTCTGCTTACGTCCACACCAGTGATGCTGGCTGCAGTCATTAGGTCTAGATATTTATCTATAATGAGACTTCAGAACGTTTCCAAACTCAAACATCAGGAAACAATAAAAGTAGGAGTTGATAAAATTGAAACCAGCAGAAATTGGACATTAGCATCCATACCTCTTCACCAGTAAACCACCTGATTCTTAACCCAGATGACGAAGGAAATCCCTTGACTCATTTGGACTTTTCTTCTGTGGGTGTTTAGGCTGAGCTGATCTGTTTCCCAAAATGGCCCTGACTCGTTTCTCTCCATTCTAAAATGTTATTGCTAAGATCGGGGTTCTTATCACTAATATTAAAATCACCTCCATCTGAAAATAATCAGGTTTCACATACGAATGCAGAGACATTGTCTACCCTTATATGCATGTGTGTGTATGTATATATACATATATTCATTCAATGTCATATTTAGGTGACCTATAAATGAACTTTTTAAAAATTTTATTATGTTATGTTAGTCAGCATACATTACAGCATTAGTTTTTTTTTTTTTAAGATTTTTTATTTATTTATTTGACAGAGAGACACATCGAGAGAGAGAACACAAGCAGGGGCAGAGGGAGAGGGAGAAGCAGGCTTCCCACAGAGCAGGGAGCCCGATGCAGGGCTCGATCCCAGGACCCTGGGATCATGACCTGAGCCGAAGGCAGACGCTTAATGACTGAGCCACCCAGGCGCCCCACATCATTCGTTTTTGATGTAGTGATCCATGATTCATTGTTTGTGTATAACACCCAGTCCTCCATGCCGTACGTGCCCTCCTTAATACCCATCACCCGGCTAACCCATGCCCCACACCCCTCCCCTCTAAAACCCTCAGTTTGTTTCTCAGAGTCCAGAGTCTCTCACGGTTCATCTCTCCCTCCGATTCCCCCCCTTCATTTTTCCCTTCCTTCTCCTAATGTCCTCCATGCTATTCCTTATGTTCCACAAATAAGTGAAACCATATGATAATTGACTTTCTCTGCTTGACTTATTTCACTTAGCGTAATCTCCTCCAGTCCCATCCATGCTGATGTAAAAGTTGGGTATTCGTCCTTTCTGATGGCTGAGTAATATTCCATTGTATATATGGACCACATCTTCTTAATCTATAGATGAACTTTTAAGATAAAATTTAGAATAGGAGGGGCTTTTTGTATTCATTAGTCGAAATAACTCTACACAAAAGCCTAGGTCACAGTGTATTCGTGTGCGAGAGCCGGCATAACAAAACACCACAGATAGGACAGCTTCAACAACAGACGTTCACTGCCTCGAGTGCTGGAGGCTGGGAGTCTGAGGTCCAGAAGTGGGCAAGGCTGGTGTCTCCTAAGGCCTCTCTCCTGGATGTGCAGACACCGTCCCTTCCCTGTGTCCTCACGTGGTTGTCCCTCCACACATTGTCTGTGTCCTGATCTCCTCTTCTTATAAGGACCCCAGTCAGATTGGATTAGGGTCCACCTAGTGACCTCATCTTACCTTAGTCACCTCTTTAAAGACCCTGTCTCCAAATATGGTCACATTCTGAGGTCCTGGGTGTTAGGTCTTCCACATGTGAACTTGGGAGGAAACAATCCAGCCCTTAACAGAAAAGCACAATTCTGTTCACCTTCAGAGACATTTCCTGAAAACTAAAGTGTTCTGCAGGTTATCAGTGCTTTCTTTCCAGAAACATCATGTCTACCTCAATGCAGGCCAAAGAATTCCTAGATTCCATTTCTTGGCCATCATATCTGCAGGATATAAACCATGACATCTCTAGTGGATGATCTACACTTGTACAATTGGACTAACATCAGATTTTATTAAATAATGTCCAGAACATTTTTCTCTATTATTTGTCATGAGTGTTGTCACCCAATGTGATGGGACAAACTTTAGTGAATTTTACCTTATCTTGCCTTGTTTCCTCCTTTCCTGCCCCTCTGAAGATCCTCATTTCTAGTTAACGATCATGTGAACTAGCATAATTATAAGAAGGGTGAATGGGGGAGGATTATATTCACCCCTGACTGACCACTCTTCTTCCAACTGGAGTAGGATCAGTCGTATACGTTTCTTACCAGGCGATAAAAAGGATCCTAGGGTATCATTAACTTAACATCGTCTTCATTTTATGGATGAGGGGAGTGGGACCCAAAGAGATAAGCGGTTACTTCAGGAAGCTAAGGCGTGAAAGAGCCAGCCTTGGAGTCCAGGAATGTGGGTCCTCAATGAGAAGAACCATCGCCGTTGGGTGGATTGAACACGCAGGCCCCTAGAGGGAGGGGACTTCCATGGCGAGGGTGGGCAGAGCACCAGAGCCCATGTTCTGTGGGCTCTGTGGCGCTCACTGCCCCCTGGGATCCTCCTGTGGAAACTTCTCAGAAGCAGTGTGCTGGCGCCCGTAACAGCCGTGACATGAAGCCATGGTAGAACGGGCTCCAAGGAGGGTCTCGTACTCGCCATTTTCACCGTGAAACCAGTTCATAATGTCTTAATGAATGTGTGGATGTGGATGTGTTTGTATATATGTAAATACACATCTATGCAAATATTTGTGTCTATATATCTTCCCCTGTGCATTCATTTGCCTAAGTGGTGTCAGTAACACAGTTTTCTGATTTGAAGATTAAAGAAACCATAGAGATCGTTGAACAAACTCAGACGTCAGCATCTTCAGTTTTCAGATGTCTATATAGCATGTATATTGAAATCCAAAATATATTCCAGAATAAGTATAGCACGTAGATTAAATTCCAAAGTAAATTGTTGTGTAAGGCAAAAATATTTAAGGAATATAACGAATTAAGATTAGAGATGAGGTCATTTCAAATTCTCTCTCTCAAACGACAAATAGAAAAAAAAGAAGAAGCCAGCATGCTCTTCATACACAACACCATACACGGAACGGTAAGTCTAGATGAGCACCTTGTTTGTTGTGAATTTCAAATTAGTTAATATTTTGCAATGAAAACAAAACACACTGTTCATTCAGTGAAATGCTGGAACTAAATCTGAACATTATAAAATGAATTCATCAGATTTAAATACACTTTTTTGGTTATTCTGCGTATGGATTTAAAATGAAAGCATTCTGCATTACTTTGTGTGTGTGTTTCTGTGTGTTTGTGCACAGAATGTGTTTTAGCCACTCTCATGCATAAAGGATAAATTCACCATTCCAATCTCCTGGATTAAGCTGGCTCAGATTCTGTGCTGGAGAAACAAAGTCAGAATCAAATTGAAGCCACAGGTAAACACATAGGCTCTGTTTTAAATTCACTGAGTAAATGGATGAAATCTGGACCCCAGAAACAAATTTGGGTACAGAATAGTCAATAGGACATCTGAACTCACCATAGGAGCACCGATTCTGGAAATGCCAACTTTAAAACAAAACGGTGAGATCACTGAGAACCCTCACAAGGAAGCACAATGCACTCCGACAACATAACCAAGGGGCACTAAGGCTCAATATACACAACTCCACTGCACACAAACGGACTGAAATCACTCCTCCCATCTGTTCAAAATTCTATCTATAACATCATTTTACCTAAACACATGCAGGTAGGATCTCTGTTGTGTTTTCAATTCCTTTGTAAACAAATCACCAATTCTTGATGACATTGTATTTATAATGGGCCAATGAATCTCGATCCCTTTTCTCTAGAAATGAGAATGGGATGTCCCCTCCTGCCTGAACGTGGAGAACACGGAGGACTGAGTGGCGGTTTTTGGCCGCTCCCCAGTCGGTTATACGGACTGAGGGGGGAGTCTGGATCTGGAGCAGGGACGAAGGAAGAGCTGAGAAATGATAAAGCACAGATTGGGTCACGGTGGAAGGGGGCCTGAGCCTGGGACACAGAGCTCAGTCTACCAAGGTTGCGGCATCTCAACAATATTATGCGTGGGACTCAGGTTGCACATGGCAGGCCGTATATCCGGCTTAACTGGGCTTTTGTGAACTTCCCCGCTGGTGTAATACCAATGCATAAATTTCTTTATTTGTAAAAATGTCTTCCAACTGCCCATCGATTTACAACAAAAATTGCTCCTAATCTGAGTGGCTTAAAATGTGTGTGCAATCGTGTCTCTGCCCTTCATGTTCCAAGTATGAAAACAGCAAAGCCAGGTCGTGGAATGTAACTCTTCAGTTTTCCAGAGGAAAACAATGCATGGGCAAATTTAGAAAATACTCTGATCATAAGCTTATGTTTTTTAAGTTAATTTTTAATACCTGTTCTTTCTGAATTCTTTCATATCAACATTAACATTTATTGGGCTCTAAAACACATAGTAAACTTTTACCTTTTGTTATATTTTGCTCCACTTTCTTCTCTTTGTTGCTTTGTTGTTTGTTGTTGTTGTTTGTAAGTGACTTTAATTCTTTACGCAAGTTGAATAATAATGAATCCGTTACCATCCTGGTCAGTCTTCTGCTGAGGTTCCTCCAAGGTGATGGAGGGAAAACTCTTGAGTTTGAAATTTAGGTCTATTCATCAATCCCCCGCTGCCTTGGCTTTTGACTACGATAATTGAAGGTGTTGTTGTCTCAGAGTGGAACTGTATTTGTGGGATCATTGTTATCGAAGTAATGGGAACATCGAATGGATAATGTTTAATGTGGACTCATCTAAGGAAAAGTAACAGATGCCCTGAACCTCCTGATAACCTTCCAGGTAGATGCATCCACACCAAGCAAGGGCTGGGAGACACCAGGCACATGCAAGTGAAAAAAAAAAAACAATAAATACAACTGTTCATCTACTTGTCTTTTATACTATTTCCTCTTCTTTTTCACTGTTATATTAGTTGCTGTCCCAGAATTTGCTGCAAGTGGACTGTCAAGCCTCCACCAATGATCTCCTAACAAGGGTAGTCATGTGGGCAGGTCTGCCCAGGTAGGGCCAGGGTCCATCTACAGTGAGGGACTAGATAGAAGGGATGCCTGTAAGCTTCCTGGCGGAGGCAGTTAAAGTCACCTGCCCCAGAACTTACGAAACAACCCTAAATAGTACTACAATTCCACTAAATACTCCAAGACCCGCCAAAAGACATTCTTTTCTCCTTCCCTTTTTTGTTGCATCTTCCTGAGAGCTATATTACTGTTACATTTGTGGCTTTGATGCTCCTGCTTTATATTTGTCTAAGACAGCATTCCATTTTTTGATTGTTTTCACAAAATCAACTCAAAGCCATCTTTGGTGTGCATATATATTGGAAGAGCCTGGAACTATTTCTAGAGCACAGTCCGAGAATGGGAACGAAAGCAGAGAGCCAGTGCAGGGCACGGAGGACCACGGGTGGGGGAACCGAACACATTGCGGGGGGCAGGACCTGGACGCCCGTGGTCGCGTGGTACCACTGCAGGGTGTCACTGCCCCCCGGGCCTGCGAGCCGCCCCTGTCACGCCTGCAATGGCCTGACACCAGGGGCTCCTGTAGCCAGACATCAATCACCATCACGTGTGTATGTTGATGTTTCTGCCCCCAAATCACTGAGACATGAGCCCAATCTGAGAAGAGCTCAGAAAACTTCCACAATCAAAACCGACGCAAAACTCACAACCTAATCAGGCAGAGACCCGGGGAATGTGGCTTTGTACACCAGTGTCAGGAGGCCCCTTTTGCTGTCCTGCCAGAGGACGGACAGGTCAGTGTCGAGAAAACGCAGTCAGTAGGGATCTCAGGGGCGCTGCCTGCCCCGCAGGTTCCAGTGTGAATCCAGAAGGCTTGGGGATGCCTTCCTGTCTGCCAAGGCACATGTGAATTTGCAGGTTATTTCCTAGATTTTTAAAGTAACTAATATTTTATTATCATATTCTCTCCAGTAGATCCTTGACATCCATTAGAGATACATATTCAGAGATTTGTGAATCATAAATCTGACAATATTTTATAGCAGGTCATTTCTCCCATGGACCGAAGGAAAGTAAAATTTCCAAATGGGGAGATTCATGCAACATTCAAGATGCATGTTTAAAAAAAAAAAGCTTGGGATAGTTTGATTTTTATAAATTTAGCAAGTTGTTTTATTACAAGGCTTCTCAGAGCGAGTGCTTGTTGATAATATCGAAGGCAAGGAGAAGCATGCAATGTAATTTATATTATTTTTAAAAATTTTGATGTAACATTTTAAACTTAACTTTTGAGGACCATACAACAAAGTCTCACTTAACATTAGCATTCATTGGGATAAAGTTTAGGAAATGCCCACGTAATTGAGCATTGCTGAACATTTTCCCTGGCTCCTTCCCAATGGAATCTGCTACTAAGTAGTCTGTATTACGATTTTTAATTGATCTAAAACTTCTGTGTTCTTCCTAAGAACCAGAATTTTTTAGACCCATAAACACCTTCTTTATTCCTGTCACCAGCCATATTAGAGGACTATCTATCAGATTTCGGGTTGTTTTCTATCATCTCTTCGGAATCTAAGCCACCTTTCAGACTGGGGAAGCCAAATGGCCCGTGGTGGCGCTTACGTGCCCACTGGACCTGGAGGGGCCACTGCAAAGCATAACCCACAGCCAGAGTTCATCATTGTCCAGCAAGGTGTCCAGAGCTCTGGCCGTCATCTGGAGGAGAAGGGAGGCCAGGAGTGATGGAGACATCCAGCCTCACTGTCCCGCTGCCCAGCTCTGGAACCTTCCAGAGCACCTCCTCCTTTCTTCCGCTTCCCCAGCCTCTGTCCGTTCTATGAGTCCCTTATTTCCAGTAAATATTCTTTTTGCTTAAAACTAATGCATTTAGTTTCAACTTCTTATAAATAAGAACTATCATATGACTTTCTTTTCAGGATCCTTTTAAAAGAATAGAAGAGCAAGGCAAAAATGAGACACAGTGCTGGGAAATGGGTGGTGAGTCCTTGGCTAGGTCACCCTCCCACACAGTGATTTTACTCCTGTTCAGCATTCTTTGGGAGACTATTCCGTTTCAATATCACAATACCCGCCCATTCCTACATTTCCTAGATCTTTGGGGTCAATTGTCACCCACTGTTTTAAAAGAATTATGTTATTACATTTAATATGAAATAACTGTGAAAGTTTCCCAATCAGTTAATCAAAATCTATTATTCATATAGCAAAAAAAAAAAAAATCATTTAGTGGTTTTTATTTTTTCCTTAAACCCCACTTACTTTCAGAAGGAAGGTTATATGATTACCATAAAAGTCAGAGATACAGTGAACCTTTGCAAATGAAAATACACTTCCAGATTGAATGGAAGAATTTGGGGGGATAATCTGACTACCGAGCATTAGATAAAGTTCTGGTCTTCCTGGTAGCCAAGGCAAGAAAGGAAACATAAAGAGTTGCATTATAGACTTGTTGTATTCTCATCAAAGCAATAAAGCAGGGTGTGAAACCATAGGAAGAAAGAAATTAGGTTCTTTGACTCAGGAACATGTGAGAGCATATGTAACTAATTGGATATTATGGTTATAAAAGGACTTCATTAAGGTTTCAATGAAGCATCTGGTTTTTAATCCGCTGGTTCTCATGGACTGTCCACACAGAGCCAGTTCTAAAATGTGCGTGCAGTGGTTAAGGGGCTCACAGTCTCCGTGGGGTCACTTCTTACCCTTCAGGCTGGCATGGTTATGTCAGGACCATAACGCCAGGCAAGAGGCTTCCTGCGGCAAGAGCGTACATGCATCCAATAGATTAAAAGCCAAGTCAAGTTATTTACATACAAAATGTAAGAAGTAGGTTATAGGACCCACATCCAGTTGTTACCATTTAAGGCTGAATTTTGAGGATACCGTTTTTTCATTCTGAATGCACGCCCAGAAAGCCAGCACTGACCAGCAAAGTAAAGGCTCCATGCAGATTAGAAATGCTCTTTAGGCAAATTATTTTAGCTTTGGTTTTCAGTAAATGAAACAAAGATTAGCATTTAGCTTTAAAAACAACATGCCTCAATTTTGTTTGCTCCTCCAGCCGGTTTCTGGAGGGAGATCTCAGCCCTCAGGGGACTTAG
>NC_138373.1:37266636-37283638 GCF_054177405.1 Leptonychotes weddellii | reverse complement strand
TCCGCTTCGAGCAAGCTTTTGCAACTAAGACCCTGAGGCTGACTTGCAGTCTCTTCATAGAGCACCTCACCTGAAATGCCTAATTCCCATATCCTTTTGGCCAAACAAAAGAGGACCTGGGGGCTTAAAAATGCTCCTTCAAACCCTCGTAAAAACCTGAGAACAAGCCCCTAGCACAGTCCCACCGTGGGTAATTCACACATACAGACTCTGCATTTCTGTGTTTGTATTTCCTGCATCTGAGCATCCCGTTCCTTCACCAAGCTCCGTGCCCTGCTACCCACTCATCCAACTGTGAAATCCTAAGGTTGATATGGCACAACCTAATTTTCTTTCCTGATTCCCCCCATGGCCAGGAGAGTTCCATGCGATGCGTAAGGTGAGCGTTGGCCGGGGACACTGAGTGTTTTCCTGGGGACTCTGTGTCCTTCAGCTTAGAGCATTTCTGAGACAGATCAACCAAGTTCCTATGGCGGCCTGTCACCAGGTATCCCCCTCCCAGGTGTCCTGGGGCTTCAGTCTGAGCTCTGATTGCCCAAGCCCCGACTCCACCTGTCTCCTTCCAGCTAGACATTTTTTTTCAACTGGTCACTCTTAAAACCTGATGTCACCTAGCTGACATTGGAAACCATGTGATACACTTTCACAAGGAAGTATAAATGATGAAAAACATGTTGTCATAACTAAGGGGCTTGCTTGCTAGTAGGAAAAGAGTTTTTACCCAGTGCAATCATTACAATGTGGTTTTAATCATCCACAGCAAGACTGAGAGATCTTTCTGGAGAAGGGTGAAGAGGAGCCTTCCCAGCGCCCTCAGATCACACCCCCCAGGCAGCCTCCAGCTCCCCACACAGGAACCACATGAGGTGCTCCCACACCTATTTCCTCATGTAGAGCATATGCAAAGAAAAAGAAAAGAAAGGAATGAATAATGTAATACACCTGGCAATTTCTTCCCTCTGTATGAGACAGAGTTCATCAAAAATATGTAATATTTGCCTGCATATGAGCTGTGTGAATTCTTTCCAAAAATATTAATTTTTACGAGATGAAAAACTATTCTATTTCTGTTTGGAAAATAACCAGTTAGTATAAAGCAACTGTTTTGAACACCCATTGTGTGTCAGGAACTGGGCAAAGATACAGTTATAAATAAGAAAATAGTCATTGTCCCTTAGGCTTCTGTCCTGGAGGAACTTAGGAGCATGAATTTGGAACACCTGTTTTAGATGCAGCTTAGAACATTATTGTTTTGTGAATTGTCTTAATGGATCTGTGATATACATAATATGGAAATTAAATTTTTAATGGTTAGATTTTGAGCAACACAATTAATGGGTAGTTTGAAAATCCTGGAAATTAAAACTAAGCATCAATCTAACTTTACGTGGATAAAATACCCAGAGAATGTAATTAAGCTTTACTTTTTTATCGGGATGCTTTTGGAAGCATGGAAGCACAGTTCAGAGTCGTACTAAATTCTAGGCAGCTATAAGAAGTCTACCACCATCTGGAATAAGCTAGAAATGTCAGAGCCAACGGTCTTTCTATTCCTTATAAAGGAGGAAGTTACACATGTAAATCCACAATAAAACAGACAAAGAGGAAACACTTTCTCAGTTACCGTCATGAAAAGGGATATCACTCATCAGTGTCAAGCGCCCAGTAATGGCCACATCCCCATTTACTGGAATCTATGATGCAAGACAAGACTGAGTTGCTGAGAAGTTAAGTAGCTTGCCTGAGATCACACATCTGGTAGATTGGCTCTAAACATCTCCAAATTTCTTATCGTTATCACCTCTCTTCTCTGGCAAGGGTAGGAAACCCTCAGCAAAGAGTCCCCTGGGAGAATGCATTCTCCGTCAGAGGGCAGGCTATGAAACCTGTGTCCAGAACCCTTGCTCATAGACACGTGCAAGGCTCCCCACCAGTACCAGCCTCGCCACAGACATCAGTTCTCACATCTTTGCTTCTCATGTGGGAAGTGGCAATGCCAACTCCCCTCGGAAGGAACAGTAAGCAGGGACAGTCAGATCCAGCCCAGCCATAGCACTCGGGCCGGCTGACATCCCGGAGTTACTCAGGGTTGGGTTAAGGTGCCCCCAGTATGTTTCGGGGGCCCGGGGAGCACTGGACTAGGGGGCCTCAGGTGATTGCATGGTCCCTCAGCTGCTAGCTGAATGCTGCCTGAGAGTTTGTGAGAACTGACTTCCAAACAACAACATACACTGTGTAGGACATGATGACTTTCCACACTTAGACCCCTTAGTTTGGATGTATTTGCCCTGCAACCTCCCTGGGCAGTCCTTGGAAGCATTTCAGGAGCATGTTGAAGGCCCCGCTCTTCCCAATGCTGGTCTGAACAGATTGGGAAATGGTATAAGGAGCAAAGTCCAAGTCCCAGTATGGTTTTTATGGTCAATAAGAACAAGGTTAGAGGTGGGAGCATGGCGGATGTTGGGGGATGCCCAAGGACAGGTGACCCCACATCCTCCACGGTCCTCAGAGACGAGGACCACGCCAACCCATGTTTCTTATGTATTTTCAGCTCCTAGCTCCTTGACCTTAGAGTGACAGACGACTTCATCAGGCCTCCTGAATTTACCAGGGAAGCAAGTATCTCCACTTCCTCATGGATGGAGTGAACCAAGGGGAAAAGGGGTCTCTCCAACACCCACACAAATGTTCAACTTTCCAAATATCATCTCATGCTTATTGATCCAGTGTCTCCTCTATGTGGGCATGCTCCAGTTACAGATACAATGTTTATGTGACCAACATCAAACCCAGAGATTCATAACTCATTTTTCTTCTAAATAGTATCTTTTTAGGAGAAAGGATGATAATCTTCTAAGACCTATAAAGCCCATAGTGTTTAATTTGGTGTCACACAACACTACCGAGGACTCAGATACTTAGGATTTATTATTAAGATTCAGAGATGATGAGGGAAAAACAGAGATATATTAGAAATTAAATGTACTCTTCTGGTTTGAGTATGAAGGACAATAAATATTGTTGCCACGGGACAAATTAATAAGTAGTATAAATCACTGATGACGAGGACATTGACTGTCCTAGAAGATCTCCAGTCTTGCTTCACTTTCTGATGGACATTAAACCTTCCCAGACTCAGGGTGTGGAGGTTCAGGACATGCTGTCCTCCACCAAGCACCTCAGAGGGAAGGCAATTAACACATGGAGGGGACAGCTCTCTCAGGAGAGCTACACGTAAAATGACCGGGGAAGGAAAAGGCAGCTACTTCTCAAATTAGCATAATTAGTAATTATCTCTTAATAGCCCCACTTGGCTTTGGAGACTTGGCACTTGAAATTCTGCTTAAAGTTCAGCGAGGAAAAACAAATTTCACGCTGAAATGTCTCAATAACACAGCCGAGCTGCTGAGGTAATGGTCTGGGGGAGGTGAAGGGAAGGAGGTGAGCATATGGACACCTCCAGCTCTCCCCTCTAAGAACCAAGTATGCAATCCTACATCTTTGGACAGAAAGAACATGGGGCACTCCTGGAACTCTCCCTAGTCTGTCTATCTTTGCAGATACTTGCAGGAGTATTCCGCCCTGGGAAGCCCATGCCACCAGCTAGGGACTGAGAGTCATTCCCTCTAATGAAAACATAATATAGTTTCCCTTAGATCAAAACTGTTCAGGGCAACCCTCTCAGGTCCCCTCCCTCTTCAGGAGTTTTGTACTCTATCATTTAATAAACTTTACTATCACTCAATAAACTTTGCTTTGCTGCCCACCAAAAAACAAAACAACAACAAAAAAAACCCCACAACCAAACAAAAAAAAACTGTTCAAAATAAAAATACAATTAAAAATAAAATCAAAATACAAAAAGAAAGAAAAACAGCATCAATGTCATAATCAGCAGCTAACAAAGCTTACACACACCTTCCTAGTTGTTTATGGAATTTAAATCCAAATAAGATTCATAAGCAGCAAAGGGCTAATAACCCTGAAATTTAGGGTCTGTGGCAAGGAAACTGGTGTATTCTTTCCATTTTTTATTAAGATATGTTTGACAGGACATGGTGAAGACATATTTACAGTTTTACATGGCTCAATAGCATCTTTCTTTAGTCTGGGCAAGACATACTTTGCAACTTGTCAAAGTGATCTTTTATTAATTAGCTGCACTTGATTTGTGTATTGTAGCAACTTGTAGGAAGCCTAAACTATCACCTTACAATATTGATCAATAAACCACTGGATGATGGGTTCAAATAGGAATGTAAGCGATTTTCCAGTCTGCAGATATTTAACACGGGGGCAAAAAAAACCCAAAAAACAAAAAAACATCCATGGGATGGTCACTCTTAGTTTAAGAGCTCAATAGTGTCAAGAGATTGAGGGTGAACATGTTCATTGGGATCTGAGACTACTCGTCTTCATTCTTCCATGTTTAATATGTTCTGCTGGGTGCCCTCCTCCTTGCCTAACCTCAACCTCATTTCTACCATCTATCACACGCTCCTCCTGCTTATTTTTATGCAGCACTCCCTGGTCCCAAGCCCAGATCTGCCCACAGTGTTGTGTGTTTTTCGATGTGGCTCACAGGGTGATGGGTTGATTGCATAAGTGACTGTTAAAAGAAGAAGGAAGGATTTATTATTCATGATCACTTACTGCAGAGCACATGCACACCATCTCACTGAATCTTCACAATAAGATAGATGCTTCACAAGCAGATAGATGCTATGATTTCTGTTTGCAGGAAAGGAAGATCGGGTCTTAAAATGATATGAAATATGGCAGAAAGAGAACTTGAACCTACAGTTTTCCCCTGACACCAGACTACCTCTCAAAGCTCATGCTTTCCTCCTGAAATGATGGAGCCAAGCAACATTTTAGCAGCTCTATTTTTTGAGGAACGTCCATACTGTTCTCAAGAGTGGCTACACCAGTTTGCATTCCCACCAACAGTGCACGAGGGCTCCCCTTTCTCCGCATTCTCACCAACACTGGTTGTTTCGGGTTTTTTTTTAAAATAGCCATTTTAATTGGTGTGAGGTGACATCTCATTGTGGATGTGATTTGCATCTCCCTGATGATTGGTAATGTTGAGCACTTTTTCATGTGCCTGTTGGCCATCTGTATGTCTTCACTGAAAAAAATGTCTGTTAAGTCCTTTGCTCATTTTTTAATCAGGTTATTGCTATTGAGTTGTAGGAGTTCCTTATATATTTTGGAATTAACCCCTTCTCAGTTGTATGGTCTGCAAATATTTTCTCCCATTCTATAGGTTCCTTTTTCTCTTCTGTTGATTGTTTCCTTTGCTGTGCAGAAGCTTTTTAGTTTTATGGAGTACTGCTTACTTATTTTTACTTCTGTAGTCTGTGCTTTTGGTATAAAGGTTCAACTTTATTTTTTTTTTCATATGGTTCTCTAGTTTTCCCAACACCATTTGTTGAAGAGACTGCCCTTTACTCTTTGTGTATTCTTGGCTCCCTTGGCAAAGATCATTAACCATGTGTGTGGGTTTACCTGTGGGCTTTTTATTCTGTCCCATCAGTATATACATCTGCCTTTATGCCAGTGCCATATTGTTTTAACTACTTCACCTTTGTAATATATTTTGAAATCTGGAAGAGTGATGCCTACAGCTTTGTCTATTTTTCTCCAAATTGATTTGGCTATTTGGGGTCTTTCATGGTTCCACATGAATTTTAGGATTATCTTTTCTGTTTCCATAAAAGATGCTATTGAGATTTTAATGGAGAGAGCATTGAATCTGTAGATTGCTTTGAGTAGTATGAACTTTCTAACAATATTAAGTCTTCCAATCCATGACCATGGGATGTCTTTCCATTTATTTATATCTCCTTTAATTTTTTTCATCAGTGTTTTATAATTTTCAGTGTAAAAATCTTTTACCCCCTTAGTCAAGTTTATTTCTAAATATTGTATTCTTTTTGATGTTATAGTAAATGGGATTATTTTCTTAGTTCCCTTTTCAGATGGTTCAGTGTTTATGTATAGAAAGAAACTGACTTTTGTATGTTGATTTTGTATTCTGCAAATTTACTGAATGTATTATGTCCAGAAATTTTTTTCCTGTGGGATCTTCAGGGTTTTCTAAATATAGGATCATATCACCTGCAAATATAGACCATTTTACTTCTTTCTTTCCGATTTAGATTTCTTTTATTTCCTTTTTCTTGTTAATTTGTTTGGTTATGACTTACATACTATGTTGAATAGAAGTGTTGAGAGTGGGCATCCTTGTCTTGTTCCTGATCTTAAAGGAAAAGCTTTCAATTTTTCACCATTGAATAATGTAAACAATCTCACTTCTGGGTATATATCCTAAAAAAATGAAATAGGGATCACAAAGAGATATTTTTATCCCCATGTTTATTGCAGCATTACTCATAATAACAGAGATATGAAAATGATCCATATCTTAGAATAAGTTAGAATATTATATTCAGCCTTAAAAAAAAAAGGAAATCCTGCCATTTTTGACAATACAGATGGAACTGGAGGACATTATGCTAAGTGCAAGTCACAGAAGGACAAATAGTACATGATTCCACTTATGTGAGACATCTAAAATAGTCAAATTCATAGAAGTAAAGGTTGTGACAGTGGTTGCCAGGGGCTGGAGGGGGTATGGGAAATGGGAGATGTTGTTCAGTGCATAACATTTCAGTCATGCAACATGAGCAAGTTGTAGCGATCTGCTGTACAATGTAGAGCCCGTAGTTAACAATACAGTTTTGTGCACTTAAACATTTGTTAGGAGAGCAGATCTCATGTTGTGTTCTTAATACACACATACACACACACACACACACGCATACCCCAAACTCAAAGGAACACAAGGAAACTTTGAAAGGTGTTGGGTATCTCTATTTCCTGATTGTGGTGATGGTATCACAAGTGTTTACATATGTCCAAACTCATCAAATTGTACATATTAAGGATGTACAATTCTTTGTACATTAATTATACCTCAGTAAAGCTGTAAAAAAATTATTCTGGAAGTCAGGGAGAAGTAGAATCATGCAATACTTACGTGTCCTCAGTTGCCATCTTGCATGGATGAGTCTTGACCCGCAGTGTTTGCCAGCAGAGTGCTTTGTTGTGGGGTCTAAGCAGGGCAGATGTGAATAGTCATACTTTCCTGCCCATGCAAATTTAGCATTCATACAGTCAAGGTCAATCTTATCACTGCCTACTACTTAAATGAACATATCACTTCATCTTTGAGGGACAAACTGGTCTTTCCAGACCAAAGCTTGGTTAGGGTAGTTTGGTTTTGGGAGTCCAATATCCCTTCTCTTTGCCCCCCTCAATTTTCTCATCTTACCCCTAATACACAGGGTTTCCTCTCAGTTTCTGTAATCTTCCTGTTCTTACAAGGCACTGGATGATATAAAGTTAAATTAGAATCTCTGCCCCTGAGAAAGAGAAATCCCAAGGGGGCCAAGGAAGCCTGCGCTGTACAGAATCCCAGATAGAATCACTATGAGCCGTGTGGTTTCCAGATTTTGTATCTTCCCTAAAGTGAGCATGAGTCAATGTGTCACTTTTCCCAAAGAGACCTAAGTCTTAAGCTTCAACATATATAGGATGTTAAAGACGTTCAAAGTCCCTGCCCCTCCATGTGTGTAGGCCAGTCCTGGTTTCCTCCACAGGGGGAGATAAACCAGGGAGAAGCCTGAATTCTGTGCTGCTGTAGAAACCAGAACTTTAGTCCTGGTTTAACGCCAGTCTTCTGATCCAGATGCCTACTTATTTTATAACCAGAGGAGAAGACAAGATGTTTCTTTTGGAAAACTCAAGGTTGACAAACTAAGTCAACTATGCTTGCATGTGCTTGGCTCCACTCTGCCATTCCAAGGTGACATGTGGCACTGGGCCTCTAGAATGGTGCTCAAACCACACACTTTTAATAAAATAATTAAGTTCATGTCCCAAATCAGAAGATTGGAAAGCTAAAAAAAACAGGATTATGAAACTGAATCAAAACAATGATATGAAAACAACATGGTATGAGGAGAGCACAAGGGCTGAACAGATGTCAAACCAGAGATTAAAGTGAGGCATCACTGAGCCACACAAGTGTTTACAGGAAGAAGATTCTAGAAAATGGGGTTAATGAGAACTTGAAGAATTGTGGGGTATATCTGTTCCTTCCTCCCCCTCAGAGCATCCCCTTGGCTGCCTCCAGTGAGGTAGAGATGAAGCGAAAGTAATAAAGGAGTGTCATGTGGAAAGGGCAACAGCCGACCAGGGTCACAAGCATTGAACTGTGAAACTGTGTAGGAATCCAGGACACTTTGAAAAGGAAGCTTCAAAACAGGAATCCTGTGAGGGAGAGAATGTCTTTGGAAGCAATATTTGTTTCAATGGAAATAATTTGTTATCAATTTGACGAAATAAGAAAAATCCTGAACTTTTAACTCTTGTGTGTTGTTCATTGGGGGTGGGGTGTGGAGAGACGGTCGCATGAGGTGTGGCACCAGATGCCTTGGGAGGAAGTGTGGCCCCAGTGGGAGCTCCGCCGTCTGTCATGTTCCTGTGCATCCTTCAAGAGGAGGTGTCATTCCTTCCATCCCAAATGGTCTCCTACCAAAAGGGCAGGATTCTGGCAAGTACTGCCTTTCTATATGGTTCCTTGGGGTGTGTTCATTTACTGGAGCCAGAGCTGTGAGCTCAGATGCAGCAAGAACAGCATTTGAGGAACCTGGTTCTGCCAATCACTGTGTAAAGTTATGCCGTCCACCGTATGGTCCTACACTGGAAGGTCTGGAGACACAGCGCTCCATTGCTGGAAGAGTGGGAACATTTTTCTTTGGAATCAAACTGCTTGGAGGACTGCAAAGAACAGAAATACTGCTCCTGGGGCATCACCTGGATCTTGGTCTTGAGAGGGGACAAAAGACTGTAGTGCAGCTTATCAAAATATATAAATAGCACTGCTTGCCTTCTCTTGGCTTCCAGAATGAAGACAAACCCACGAGAAATGCAGGCAAGCAAAATCAGATTTGGGGTGGGGACACCTACCTTGTGCACTCCTTGTTGGCCTTTCCCTGCCTCCCTGTTCTCTCTGTATCCATTTCTCACCCCGTCATGGGACACGGAAACTGACGGCTTCTGAGTGTCAAGTAGGGCGATACGGTGATGCAATGAGCATACTGGGACATTAGTCAATAGCCCCATTTAGGAGAAGAAAGGAGCCTCCTACATTTCCAGAGCGGGTTGAAAAACACCAGCATTTTCACAGGCAAAGTAAATAACCCAGCTAAAAAAGACAAAGTAGAAAGGCTAGCCGGCCCTGTGAGTTCCTCCTTTTTATCTAAAAAAAGCAGGTCAGCATGTTTTGCTGCTCATACTGGTGTCATCCGTTTTACCTTGACTAATAAAAACTAATGGCTGGTTAACCATTAGTGTGGGTCAGAAGCTCAGATAAAAACTAAAAAGTAAGATGAAATGGTAAATATGCATTTAAAAATCAGGCATTAGACCACTGAAATACTCCCAGGAAGGGTTTTGTAACTTTTCAATTCTATAATTTCTAGGGAAGAAATTTTTAAGAGAAAGAAAATCAACCCAAAATTTGGTCTCACAATTCCAATGACTTCCAAACAAACTTGTTAATACCTCCAGTTGTCTCTCCAAGATGCCAACAATGGAGCTGGTTGCCAACTGGAATCTTCCGGAGAGAGGCATAACATAACATGTTTCTCAGAATGGCTCTAGGTTATGACATGCGTAAAACATCCAGTGGAGAATATTGAAATAAAAGAGACCCCCCACAACCCTCCCCAGTTGCCGCACCCTGCATTTTGGGGTAGTTCTATTCAAGATTTCAGTTTAACCATCTTCTTCTCTACAAATGCCCCTGCAGACAGTCCCCTGCTCACCTCCTGAGCCCTCACCTCCTTAGGCCACCACTCAGTGTATTCACTGCACTCAGCATCTCCCACCCCATCTATCCCCCTCTCTCCCAGTGGTTGGTGCCCTACTTCTGCCCTGTGCTTCCCAAAGGGCTAAAGCAGTGATCCTGTCCACAACCCTTGGCCTCATCCATCCTACCAGCAATTCTTCCAAACCCTGTCCACCCTCCCCAGTCACAGAATCTGCATAGGATGGCCATGGGCTCAACACAGAACACAGATGCCGCCCTTCAAACACAGCCACCTCTGGGCCAAAAAGCTTTGAAATCACTATTTTATTAAATCAAGATGACCATCGTGTCAAAGCCATTCTAACACTGCAGAAGTTTGGAAAATTAAATTTTAATTAAATAATGGAAAAAACAATCTAATTTGTCCTTTAATTTTTAATGAAATTAGGGATTTCAACTATTTTTTTTTTTTGTACACCATTGAAACAAATCAAAAGGATTTCTATCACCCTTTTGCCAATGGATGTGTGGACTCAGCACCTCTGGGAACTAGGGCTCAGCTGTCCACACCCTCGCCATCTTTGTCTACTCTTCCATGTGGACAGGTGAGTTAGGTAACAGAGAAACAGAGAGGATGAGCCAGAAGTGGACACGTGAAGGCTAGAGCATTCAACCTGAGTCACAGAGTGATTGGTCAGTGGCCCAGATCACAATATGCAAGGAAGTGTGAGGGACCCATGGGGCTATCACAAGAAATCGTAGGTCCCACTAAATTCTCCTTTCTCAGAATTCTTAGGCTCAGCCTGCTTCTGGGACCTAAATTATCCCCAAAACCCATCCTCCCCACCATTCTGGTTGCCACGGATACGGTTGAGGCTTTCCTCAGTGTTTCTCCAGGAAGCCATAGTGGTTAAGAGTGGGTCCCAGACTGACACTCAGCTCCTTGACCTGGTAGCTGTTTGACCTTGGGAGCCTCTGCTTTTCAGCTGTTACGGGAGCTCACGGTTGAGATTGAAAGAATACAATGCACATGAAGTGTTGTTGTTGTCTCAAATTATGCAAAATGATGAGCAATCATTACTGTTATGTCATGTGGATCATCATGATCACTTCCTAAATGGAATTCCCCCTCCAGACTTTTCCCAATAAAGCTTGTCCTCTGTGTGTTCACGAACCTAACCTACAGGAACATAGTTAATCATGTCACTCTTGTGATTAAAAATCCTCAGTGGTACCCCCCGCCACCAACTGAAACTTATCTTGGCAGTGGCCTCAAGGGCTGCATGATCTGATCCAGCTGCCCCTCCACAGCCTTGTCACCCATCGCCCTCACCCAGCCACGCAGGGTCTTGGTGCCCCTGTGCCTGGTATATTTACCACATAGTCATCGAATGCCGATATGTGGCCAGGCATAGTAAATGCATCTGCGGATGAAACAGAAAAAAACCAGTCCTGAGCCTTAAGTAATTTTCGTTCTGTTCCTTCTTTTGGGACAGTCTTTGTTCTCCCATTTCTCTTCTCTGCCCCTTCTCTTGGGATTTAATCTAATTACTGATTCTTGGTTAAAATATTCTGTTGACTCTCCGAAGTCACACATTCAACTAGGACACTTGCTTTATGGGATTTACCACCTTGCGTTCTAATTATTCCTCTGTGTGTCCTCTCCCCTACTGAGCTGGGAGTTCCTTTGAATGCTGGATCTTTCATCCTGGTGTTCTTGACACCCAGCATGGTACCTAGCACAGAGGAGGCGTCTGAATCAAGTTAGTTTCTTTGTTTGCAAGCACCATAAGTCAAATCTGAGTAACTTTAGTGAATAATTTATTGGAAATGTGCTGGATGGGTAATGAGATCAAAGCTGGAGGTAAACAAACGGAGCACAATACTAATAACAGGTACCGGAGGCAGCTCTTGGGAACTACCATGGGCAGTCAGCTTAGAATGTTTCCATCAAGGGCTCTGGATGCCTGTGGTCCTTGGAGAGAGTCAGATTGGTTTATGGGGATGAGGCACCCCCTCTTGAAGAATGAAGGAGTAGGAGCTTACCAAAGGATAAGTGGGGTGCTCTACCCAGAAAAGGGGGTGCTGAGCAGACATGAGACAGGTGCTTCCTATAGCATTTGTTTTAAATTATTATAGTCTCCTTGTTTATTGTAAAACAACAATTTTCAATAGCATCGTCCCATGAGACAATGCACACTGTATGTAATATACCAAACATGCTCAAAATCAAAGTCAAAATTATATCATAGTGACTAAGTAGTTATATGCTCACCTGCTTCCTTTCCCCCCACACCAGATACCCAGGGTGAGGAACAGAGAGAAACAAAGTCATGCAGTGCACCAGAAGTCCAAGGACAAATGTGTTGTGTAACCCCCTCCCCCACACAAACACACCCAAAGGACAGCTAGAGGGACCTCACTTCTGAAGAATGGAATATGACAAAAGTGATGGGCAGCCACTTCTAAGATGAGATGACAGAGGTGACTGAGCCTTCCATCTGGTTTGCCCCTCTTGCTCTCACTCCGTGGCTACCTTCCCGTGAGCTGCTCCACAGAGGGACCCACGTGGCAAGCTGCAGCCTGTGAGGAACCAAACCTCCCTGGGAACACAGGGGTGAGCTTAGAAGCAGGTCCCCCTCGGTCCCAGCTCCAGGTAAGACCTGCAGCCTTGGGAGAGGCCTCAGGCAGAGGCATGATGCTCAGCCGCTCAGATTCCCAGCCCACAGGAGATGTGAGATAACCAGTGTTCTGTCCCGTCCCTGGTAACCACTATTGTACTATCTACTTCCATGGGCTTGACTACACTAAGTACCTCACATGAGTGGAATCACAGAGTATTTGTCTTTTTTGTGTCTGGCCTATGTCACTGAGAATAATGTCCTCAAGGTCCATGCATGTTGTAGCAGGTGTCAGAATGTATTTCCTCCTTAAGGCTGAATACTATTCTATTGTTTGTATATGATGCATTGTATTTATCTATTTATCCATTGATGGGTACCTCTTAGCTATTGTGCATGATGCTCCTATGAACACGGGTGTACAAATATCTGTTTGAGATCTTGCTTTCAATTCTTTGGGGCATATACCAGAAGTGGAATTGCTGGATCATATAGTAATCCATTTTTAATTGTTTTAGGAATTCCCATTGTTTTCCAAAGTGGCTACACCACTTTGTGAGCCCCACCAGCAGTGCACAAGGGTTTTAATTTCTCTGCATCCTCTTCAATGCTTGTTATTTTCTGTTTTTGTTTTTGATAGCAGCCATCCTCATGGTGTGATGTGGTATCTCACTGTGGTTTTGAATTGCATTTCCCTGATGATTGGGGACATTGAACATATTTTCTTGTGCTTGTCGGTCATTTGTGTGTCTTCTTTGGGAAAATATCTGTTTAAGTCCTTCACCCATTTCTTAATCAGTTTGTTTGTTTTTGTTGTTGTTGAGTTGTAGGAGCTCTTTACTTATTCTGGCTACTAACTCCTCATCAGATCTGTGATTTGCACATATGCTGTCCCACTCCACAGGCTGCCTTTTCACTCTGTTGACTGTGTCCTTTGTTTTGTTTTTTTTTTTTTAAAGATTTTATTTATTTATTTGAGAGAGAGAGAATGAAAGACAGAGAGCATGAGAGGGAGGAGGGTCAGAGGGAGAAGCAGACTCCCCACCGAGCAGGGAGCCCGATGCGGGACTCGATCCCAGGACTCCAGGATCATGACCTGAGCCGAAGGCAGTCGCTTAACCAACTGAGCCACCCAGGCGCCCCTGACTGTGTACTTTGATGCACAGAAGCTTTTAGTTTCTAAAAATAGTCTAATTTGTCTAAATTTACGTCTGTCTCCTGTGCTTTTGGTGTCACATCCAAGAAGTTATCACCAAATCCAATATCATGAAGCTCCCCGCACTCTGGCTTTCTTCTAAGAGTTTCATAGTTTTAGGTCTCACATCTGGGTTTTTTATTCATTTTGAGTTAATTTTTGTATGTGGCATAAGGTAAGGGTCCAACTTCACTCTTTTGCATGTGGAGATCCCATTTTCCCAGCAATGTTTGTTAAAGAGACTGTCCTTGCCCCATTGAATGGTCTTGGCCCCTTTGCCGAAAGTCACGTGCCCATATATGCATGTGAGGGTTCGTTTCTGGGCTCCCTGTTCCATCAGTCTACACCTGTCTTTATGCCAATACCTGCACTGCTTTGACTACTGTATCTTTGTGATAGTGTTCATTTCTAAGCCACTAAGTTTTGAGCAGATTTGCCACACAGCAATAGACAGTAACCAACAAAAAGTCCATGATGGTTTCCTAAGTCTTACCCCTGGCTTATGGTGGAGTGACGTGTGAGACTTTCATGGCCACTAGTTACCCATGCTTGGCCACCCTGAGCAAACCTTGGACCTGGCTGTAAGCTGGTGTATAACAAATAGTGGTCAAATGTTTTTGGTGGACCTAACCTGGCCACATCCTACCTTAAGCAAAATGTTCCTAATGGTGATGACTATCAGATACAGAAGGTATTCAACATCTGAGAAAGCTGATGAAGTAACTTTACAAGATAAAAAATTCAAGCAAAATCACCTATTAATCATTTAAATTTTTTTGGATTGTGCTGAACAGCTAATTACCTTCATTCTATGAATCTGATACAAATATCTCTCCCTTCTATTTTTAGGGGAGATGTTACCCAATATATCTCACATTCCACAATTCTTCCATGTTCTATTTCACCAAATTTCCCCTTTCTCTTGAGCTATTCTGGTATACATGCTCACTTGCTGTTATTTCTCCCATCTTAAAGAAAACCCTCTCCTGCCCCCATGTCCCTTCCGCACAGCCCTGCCCACTGACTCCCAAACTTCCCAGGCCTCCAGACCTTCACACTGGTTGTTCCCTCTGCCTGGAACATCCTTCTTCCAGAGATCCATGTGGTTCTGTCTCCACACTTCCTTTGGGTCTTGAACTGAATATTGCTTTCTCTGGGAGACATTCCCTGGACGCCCCATCTGGGCTGCAGCCCTAATCCACCTTCACCTAAACTTGTCCCTCTCTCCACCCCTGAACATTTTCAATGCCACCAGGCAGGAGTGTTCCCCTTTTAAAGACTGTATCTCAAGAACCTAGAACAGGTCCCGAATACAGCAGGTGCTTAATAAATATGTGTAACTGGCCAATGAGTGCATGTGCGTCCCCGTGTGACTCATCATCCCGCATTCCAAATCACTCCTCATGTGTCGGGTTTGGTTTGGTTCTGATTATGAACATACTAAAGGTCTGTTGTAGGAGTTTGTGAAGACACAGAACGGTGTAAGGAGGAAATCCAAATCTGGTGGTGTCCTGCCCTGTGAACATGAGAGCAACCAACACTTTATTACATATCCTTCCAGTCTTTCTTCTAAAACTCACAGTTTTGTGACAAGTGGCTCAAACCCTGCATCATGCATTAAGTTGCTTTTCAGAACTATCCTTATGTTCACTGTCACATGGCATTAAGTGGCCTTCTAAAGGATGGACAAAGTCAGTTGTTATTCAAACAGATCCTGCCTGAGACCTGTGGGGGAACAAAGCTGGGGCCCTGCCTGCTCTAGCATGTACCCCAAGTACTGAGCCCGAGCCAGCTGGGGCAGCCAAGGCAGAGTATCTCCCAGGGTTTTAGCAGGAGAGTCACTGGGTCAGAGAGTTTGGGGACAGAGGAATTCCTCTTGTAGATTAGCAGCCATTGTTTGGCCAGGCTGGGTTGTAATCAAGAGGGGTACGGGGAAATGGATAAAGGGGCCAGGTTCTGTGCACGAGGGGTGGGGACAGGGGGGTGGGGGGAGCTACAGAGGAAAACCCTGTTTTTTCCCGCCAAGGTCCCTCCACAGTCCCTTCCCTCTTCCCTGCGCCCCTCAGGCCTGCTCTGAAACCCCACCTAACGAGCATGATCTCGATAATTCACCATATTTCAAACGTGTTGCTTTTACAGAGTGGGCTACAAGTTTAATTGCACTTAAGCTTTACTGCTCTTGAGGGGATCGGGGCTCAAACGCTCAATGCAGGTATATTCATCCTACTAGATGTTGGAGTCTCAATCCTGGTTACCTAGAGAAATATCAGCGCTCATCTTCAGTCGCCATTACCTGGGGTTCTCGCGGGCAGTGGGCTCCACCTGACCCACACTCTTGGTCTTGGGCGCGCACGGTCGTCTTCCATCTCCCCACATGGCACACCACCTCATGCGGTGGGATGCGTCAGAAGCCCCTGGTCTTTCAGCTGAGAGCGGTTGTAAAGCCTTGCAGGTGGCCACAGGCACGTCCCTGATTTGATGACCTCTCTTGTTTAAAATTACTCTGGTATCATCCTTGTTCAAGAGAGGAAGAGAGAGAGGGAGGGAGAGAGACAGAGACAGAAGGAAAGAGGTCATTTCCCCCTTAATTTGTAGCTTCACTAGCTAATTTCAATTAAATGTATTTTCCAATCCTCTGCTCCCTTTTAACTAGTCTTTCACAAGACATATAGTGGTGCCTCTTTCCAACATTAGAAATCACTCCTCAAATCAAGTTTTCATTTGTACACACTCCCCACTCCCAACTGGAATGCTAGCCGAGGGCTGTTCAGGTGCTTCGGGGAGGAAAGTGTTTGCATCCTGCCTTCGCCAGTGAACAGCATGTGGTTATTCTGACGAGAAATGGGATCTGCTCTCCCTGGAAGGCAGGAGGATGAAGCTCGCGCCTCTCTGTTTTCCAAGCTCACAGCACCTGGGGCAGGAGAATCACCTGTGCTGACCAACAAGAATGAAGCCAGAGGCCCTGAGCCCCCAAGGCCCTCTTCCTGCCCTGGGCAGCCAACAATAGCCCATGTGCCACCCCCCCAACCTGCTTCCAAGGTGTGTCTTTGGCGTGGCAGATAATAAATGATTTGGGCTATTCATAAGAAAGAGAAAGAAGTCACAGATAAAATACTAAAAATAAAAATATCCTAAACTCTGACATGTGATTGATTCAGATCTGTCTATTTAATTTAACAAAGTCTTTTTTTTTTTTAAGATTTTTATTTATTTATTTGACAGAGGGAGAGATAGCGAGAGCAGGAACACAAGCAGGGGTGTGGGAGAGGGAGAAGCAGGCTTTCCACAGAGCAGGGAGCCCGA
>NC_138373.1:37241283-37266136 GCF_054177405.1 Leptonychotes weddellii | reverse complement strand
CTGGTTAGCATCTCTTGACAGTGGGAAGCCTGAGGCTAACAACGGGCTCCCCTCACCGACCTGAGAGATGCTCTGCATTCCTGGTCCACTTATAAGATGATTTGTCCTCCCCTTCCAGGAACGCGGGCGGGAAAGCTGCTGGGTGTGGGTTGGCTAGAAGGCAGGGAGCACGGAGGAGAGCGGAGGGGAGAGGCCTGGGAGCCCGGGGCTGGCTGGGACATCACTGTCCCATGCACACGACATTGTCGTCGGGGACACACCCTCTCTCGGCGGTGGGACCTTCCTCTCCTTCCAGCTTCCCTGGTCAGAGATGCCTCATCAGTACCGTGGAAGCAATCCACAGCACTAACCAGGAGCCCGCATGTCGCCGGGTGCAAAGAAGGATACAGACGTGGCTCATTCCCCGTTCACAGAGCAAGTGCAGAGTGGCAGCCAGAGCTGGGGGCTGTAGAACGTCATTCTTTTTCTGCGGCATTCATCTCCAAAATCAGGCTTCCGTCCTCACAGCTGGTGCAGGGCTGAGGTCGGCCTGCGGGGAGGTCCCAGGAGTCTGGACGTCACCTCTGCGGAGAGGACGGGGTGAGGAGCAGCCGAGGGGCTGACCACGTGCTGCCCTGTGCCCGCCTGCACCCCAAGGAAGCCCCCGGCGAGGGGGAAACAGTCCTGAAGTAGGGGCGCCCCTCTGCCCTCTGAGACAGAAAGGAAAAGGGAATGATAGTGTGTAGGCATCTCCTCCCACCCTTGATTTCTGGCAGGTTTTGTCATCTTAGCCAAAATAACGTGAATATTTGGGCAGGTGAGCATTCATTCCAGTGACACAGATCTATTGGGTGCCCCTGGATTTCAGGTCACCAGGCTTGGTTCAGATGGGGCGCTCATGCAGCTAAACAGGTGGAACAGATGCTCTGGTAAGGATGTGCTAAGAGGCTGAGAATACGATCTGACGCTGCATGCAGATGGTGGGGACGAAGGGGACAGACACAGCCAGAGAAGGGCCCGCACGTACGGCCCAGGTGGGGCTAGTGGGCTCTGTCCTGCTCGGGCCAGCTAAGCCCTGCAGTATGTGTGATCAGAAGGACCAGACCAGCGACCATAGGCGGCTCCTTCTAAAGACTCTCAGTGTGACGACAAACTGAGTCTCTGCCTCGTCAGGCTGGAGCTGGCCGGTATTACAGCCTCATCAGCAGGAGAAGCACCCCAGACCCCACAGGCACCCTCCCCTGGGCCAGCAGCGGGGAAGCCCCTCTGCTGGGACCTGAGAGACGGGAAGCCCTCAGGAGGGAGAGAGCAGACCACGGGCCCACAGAAGTCCCACACACTGAGCGCGAGGGTGGAGGGGGCGCCCCCGGATCAGGCTCGCACCCCAGAAGAAGAGAAACGAGGGGAGCTGTGAGAACAGACAGCAGGTCTGGAAAATTATATTTGGAAAGCGGATGCATGGCAGGAACACGAAAATACCCATTTGACCTTTTGATTTCTTTCCATATGAAGAATTTGAATTCCATTTAGAAAAATCAAAATAAGAAAAAGGCTGAGATGTGTAGCTGTCTCATTCAGTAGATGCGCAATAAATATAATTCGCATTTCTCGGTGGCCCTCCTATCCTCCGACCCCCGCACCCGGCCGTCTGTGAACAGCACTGTGTTTGCCACCGCTCTTGCTCAGACGTCTTAACTGCCTGGGCAATGCCAAGAAGCAAAATATGCTGGATGATTCAGGACACCTGAAGTCTGATCCCAGCACAGTGCAGAGGATCCGTGGGGTATCTCTAAGCCAAGGCCTTCGGAGCCCTCGGACCCTCCGTGTCCCAGGCGCCAGGCGGATCACGGGCGTGAGGGAAGCAGGGCAAGCGTAGTGTGGGAGGGGCAGGGGAGAGGTGGGTGCAAAGCGGGGAGGGCAGACACGGACCCAAGGGCACAGATCTTCCGGTCTTTCAAGGGACACCAATAACCCCAATCTTAATGTAAATATTCCTGGTTTTCAAGCTGACAAATAATTTAAAATTTTTTAAATAATGGGGCCCCAGCAGAATGCATCTCCTGCTGAAGCCAGCCCTCTGAAGACCCACGTCCCCTTGGGACAAAGATAAGTGTTAGGTCACTTCTAAATCTCCGAGAGCTAGAGGAGAAACTTGGGTTCATCACCAGCTATGCCAAACCTCCCAATGTGAACTTTTTGACTCACAGTGATGGGATCAGTACAACATTATGGCCAAGATTACGGGGCGCTAAGAAAAGAGGACGAAAGGCCGGTATGTACTGGACGGGCTTCCCAACCACGCTACATCTTCAGGGCTGAGCGTTCACCTCAGCTGCGCCCTCCCTGCTGGAACCTGAGAGGCGTCCGGGTCCTGCGTCCCTGGGGCTGAGTCCCGCCAGACACCTCCATTTCCCGCTTAGAATCGGTGTTCCCTCCTCCGGGAGGACAGGTGTGCCGAGCACCATCGGACCTCCCAAAGCTCCACACAGCTGTCAGGGCCCCCAGCCCCCATGCGCTCAAGTTCTGCGTTTGCATGGCCTGCCCAGGCTGCGGGGATTGTCCGTGCCGGTGACCACGGCCCACCCACCACCATCTGGGACACTCTGGCCGCCTCACAGGACAGACACACGCCCCCCTTTCTCTCCTTCCCACATCCTCAGGCTCCCAGCAGTCTAGATCTTGGCTTGACACAAACCCTGGAGGCAGAAAAGCACCTGCTCCCTTCAAGTTCCTCCACCGGCTGTCCCTCCGGGAGCCCGCGGGCGGACGCACAGTCCTGATCAACCCATCCCGGGTACAATCAAGTGGCTTATTCCACTGACCTTCCCCGGGCCACGGCATGAGGTCAGTAGCACGGATGACAGTTCTGCCCTACGTGGTGGGACTTTGCCGTCAGGGACTCTCAGAGGCGTGTCTTCCAGAACACAACAGAGACGTCCAGCTGTGTCCAGAGTCCCTCCCGTAAGCAGCGAAATGGGGGAGATGGTTTGATTAAAAAAAAATCTGTCTGAGAGATTGAAATGCCTTCTTACCTGCTGGAAAAAAAGTGTCAGAGACATAAATCAATCTTTTCTTGGAGACAGAGGCTCATCCTTACAAAAACTGGCTATCAGATCAACAGAAACCGGACCTTTTGAAACCTATAAAGATAACCGTCTCTTGGTTATATGGCCCAGACCACTCTTGCCCTGTGAGTCCTCGCCCCAGGCTTTCCCGAGCTGTGTGCCGATGGACACTTGCCGTCCTGTCAGAGTGCCCCACGGACACTCTGTGGCTTTAATCCATGCATTTGAAGGCATCGAGAGCTTGGAAACCACAAACCCTAGCTTTTTGGAAGTCTACCTAAAATATAGGTAAATTGTCTCCACGTAAGGGGGCTTTCTGCTGAGCGAGCGGCACACGTGGGTGTGTAAACATGGAGAGGCTTGTGTTGACCCTCACACCTCATTTTGGGATAAACGGAGCCATCATCACAGCCAAATGCTATACACGCTAGAGCAGAGAAGAAAAGTCACACCAGGCCAGTTAAACAGACGAGCAAGCCTTGATTATAAACACACATGCTCTGGGAGGAGAGACCGAACCCACCCCCAGCGTGGCCGCCGCGGCCGGAGCGGACAGGGCCTGGACCACGACCAGAGGAGCTGGGCTGGGGACCCAGGTTCAGGCTAGCAGTGAGGCCTGGCGGGCTTCTCTACAAATTGGCTTAGCGGGACTCTTGGCAACACTGGGCCTGGTAGGACAAGGCCCCACCCGGAAGCCAGCCCAGGAGGCTGACCACGAAGTGTGGTCGTGGAGGGAGAGCCGCCCTCTCTATCCAGCCCAGCACGCTGCCTGCAGGGCCACGCGGTGAGGCCCCCGTCCGCCTGGGGGCTTCCGGTTCTCTACAGACAGCCTCAGGATTATTTTCACAGAAGGTTCTTGATCTGGGAAGATAGCACTCCTGAAGCTCATGGAGGGGACTGATACAAAAGAAAATTGGAATTTTATCATCACTTTCAGAAATCACTCAGGATAACCCCAAAATGCCTCTAATTTGTGGCTTTGTAGGACAATTGAGCAGCACTCTTGCTTATTTATCTAAAGGGCTTGCAACAAATAATTTGGGGCCTATTTTGAAGCTAAATGTGAGCTCTACTTAAACTGTCAAGTATCTTCCAATTACAGTAAACAGCCCTCTGAATATTCAGCTGTGAAAACAAGGATCGCTCAGTTCCGGTGCAGACGTGAAAATTGCTTAGTTTGCTTCTTTCAAGCAGTTGCTGTTTATAAATGCATGATTTATTTTCCTGGGCCCATCTCTGGTATTATCTACAAAATGAACATGTTTTTATTAGCAAAGATGTTTACAAAGAACCCCATTTGTAATTTTGTGTGCAATTTTACTTACACTGTATGAGACGTGCGTTCAACTCCAACATACCAAATTTGAATGTCTGTACAGTCCTTTAAAAATAGCTAAATGAAATGTTCACATGTTTTCTAACCCTCATAAAACACATGCTTCAGTCCCGATTACCTAAAGAAAAGAGAGCGCGCGAAGAGTCAGACAGATCTCAGGTCTAAGCTCACACTAGTTCACTAATTATCATGGGACATTTAATTTGAAGTGTGATTTATCATCAGACTTTCCAATGAGACAGGATCGTGAAATCTATGGTTTCAAATTAAATTCTATTTGGGACAATCTACGCAAGTAATTTCCCACACAAATGTAACCTACTAAGAATCCAGAACCGCTTCCTGGATTCAACCACTAATACGGATGTTAATTCTCTAATAATAACAACAAAAAACCCCTCTGTGTTTTTAGCAGATTGGGACAGGGGCTATTTCAGAGTGCACAAATTCTAAAAGTATATAAACACCTACAGCTTTGCCAGAAAGTACCCATGTGACTCTCGAGCGACCAGGTCTCCCAACCCCCCAAGAGGTTTCAGCTGTTGAACAGATAATGTCAGGTAATCACAACAGTACATGTTAAAGCTGGTGCAGTTCAACGCTGGCCTCCCCAGGTCCCAGATTCCTTAAAACATTCGTTCAAAACAACGGCAGCTTATGGGTACATCACGTCTCTGAGATCCAGACATTCCCAACGCTCAGGGGCCTTGGCAAAACAAGACAAAGCAAGAAGCTAAAGATCAGGTTTGGAATAGACGTTACAGACCTGAGTTATTGACAAGACTGTTGCTGACCCGACACTTGAATTGTCCTGCAAGCTGGGGGGCGTCCTTTGAGGAGGAAGATGGCACCCGAGACAGGGCAGACTGTGGGACCCCCGGAATGAGGACGGGAAGGCGTGTATGTCCTTGGAAAGGGGGCTCCCCTGGAGTTCCCATCGGGGAATGCTGCTGCAGGGAATAGTCTTCCATGGATGTCCCAGACCCGCCTGGCCCTCCTGGGGCCGGTCCCGGGCGGCCTGTGGACTCTGCTCCCGAAGCTCCAGCCCTGCAGGCTGCTCCCAGACAGGCCGCATGCGGATCACAGATGGCGCGCGCACTGATCCTCAGCTCCCTCCCCCTTGTCTGGCTCCACAGAGCCCCTTCCTCCCTACCCTGCACTATCCTGACCAGCGAGGTCCATGCAGTGATGACATCGTAAGGCTCTGCAGCTGCCTCTGCACACAGCGTCCGTCCGGGGACCTAGGTCATCTCCGTTGTGTCCTGAGGCTTCACTGGCTCCATGTGCATCCGTCCAGGGCTTGGCCTGCATGCACCGCCTGGGCCCGAGGTCTGTGGCAGCCTGGGGACACGCTGCTCCCCAGGGAGTGCCTCATCTGCAGGCTCCGTGGTCTCCGGGAACTCAGTTCATCCCCAGTGGGTGGCTGTGACTTCACGTGTGCTTGGCTCTGTGCTGGGATGTTCTCCATCCCTCGCTCGCCCTCAGGGGAGCCCCAAGATTCCGAGATCCCGCCAATCTAAGAAGCTGCGGGTGTGGGGCCTGCTGTCTGGGGAGCAGAGCCCCCCAGAAGAGTCTCCTCTCTGGGGAGCTTCCAGAGACCCCATCTGCCCCTGCTTTGCTGTAGCCGGACAACCACTCCCGGGAGGAGAGGTTCCTCTGTGCTACCGCGTAGCTGCTGGCCCTTCTCTTCATCGTCCGTGGTCCCGCGGCCGTGGCATGGGGACAGGTGCGGGGACTGACCCCTGCCCCATGCTCCACGTGAGAGGCTAGCCAAGCTACCTAGCCTCTGAGCTTCAGGCGGCTGCCTTCTCAGAGCACTTTGAGAGGTCACCTCTGGGGTCCGCTCCGGCTCTAACCTGGCTGGATTCTATGCACATGAGCATTCCCCAGACCCCATGGGAGCACCCCACATCCAGGGCTCACGCTGGTTCCCTGGTACCCCGCCAGTGACCAACTGCAATTTCCACTCACAAAGCCTCCCCGTGGGACCCAGTGCTGCATCTGCACTTGACCCTGCCTCACCCAACCAAGCGTGGCATCTACACGTGACCCCGCCCCATGGGATCAGGTGCAGAATCTGCAGGCAACCCCTCCCCACGGGACCCAGTACTGCATCTGCACGAGACCCTGCCCCACTGGACCGAGGGTGGCATCTACACGTGACCCCACCCCGTGGGACCCAGTGTGGGATCTGCACGTGACTCCACCCCACCCGACGAAGTGAGGCTTCCGATCGCAACGTTCCCCCCATGGGACCCAGTGCAGCTTCTGTAGGTGACCCCCCATGGGACCCAGTGCTGCATCTGTACTTGACCCCGCCCCAGCGGACTGAGCCCGGCATCTGTCTGCACACGACCCCGCCCTGTGTGCTTCTTAAACTGGCTGGAAACGGGGGTGAAGGTTTTATATGAACTGTTATGCAGAGTTTTAAATACTAAAGAAAGAGCTAGGGCAATAAGCGAAGGAGCCAGGGGAAATAACCAAAATTAAAGATGTTCAAATCAGAAGTTAGCAATGACCTAAGCTTTTTTTTTTTTTTTTTTTTAATTATGATTCCACTGCTTCCTTGGGAACTGAGAAGCCCTGGGTGGGAGAAGTTCTGATGCCTCATGCACTTCTGATGACAAGACACAGGGCCTGCTTCCACCTGGACAAGGTGCACACACGACAGACTGTAGATTCTGGGATTGGGTTTTTGGGCTTTGTGCCCCCCCCACACTGTACGTGATTTCTTTTATTTTCCCTGTCTGTCTCTTCTCCCATCTTGTTGGAGGCAGGGAGGCCTCCACAGCCCAGCGTGGTGCAGAGCTGCCCCTCAAAAAGCTCGCGAAGGCATTGCAGACGTGAGCCGCATTGATGTGGCGGGGACATGGGCCCCAGAGTCAGCCAGACTGGAGTTTCAACTTCCATGTTTGATGGTTGTGATGTTTGTAAAGTCAGGTAACCTCACAGTCCTGGGTTTCTTACTAGTAAACAGGAGATAAGAGGGCGCACAGCGGTCCCCAAGGCCACGGCCGGGCCAGTGACTATCAAACGCGTAGCACACGGCGTGCGCTCAATACCCAGCAGACGTCATTAACGGGATGCTCTTCTCTGAGCCCTGACACCTCCTAACAGGGAAGCCTGACATCAGCTTTATGCAGGACTTTGAAGGACCTCGTGGTTCATCACTGGTGGGAATGTCCAGCCACGCTGGAGGACAGCTCGGGGGTTTCTCACAGGGCTAAACACACTGGAACCCTACGATCTGGCAATCACAGTCCTTTGTATTTACTGTGTACAGGTCCACACACAAACCGGCACTTGGATGTTTCCAGCAGCTTTATTCATAATTGCCAGACTTGGAGGCAACCAAGATGTCCTTCAGCAAGTGATGGATAAATAAACTGTGATTCATTCAGGCAATGGAATGTGATCCAGCGCCGAAAAGAAATGAGCTATCATGCCATGAAAAGACATGGAAGAACCTTAAATGCAGATCACTAAGTGAACAAGCCTTTTATCACCTCACAGGCCCAAGAGTCAGAAGTCTGGGCATGGCTGGGCCGGCCAGGGGGGCTCATCCCGGACCCAGCTCGTTCAGATCGTTGGCTGAATGCAGCTCCTGGAGGCTACAGGGCTGAGGGGCCAGTCTTCGCTCCCGGAGGCCATGGGATGAATTCTTTCCTGCGATCCCTGTGACCCCTGCAGCAGCCGTGGGTGGACCGCCCGCCTCCCTACCTGGATCCTCGCTGAGTCTTCTCTCTGCTTCGCTCTTCAGGGTGATTAGGTTAGGCACACCAGATAAGCCAGATGCCTCCCCTTTTCTTAATTGCATCTGCAAAGCCCCTCTGGCCACACAGGGTGACACATTTAGGTTCCAGGGACTCGGGTGTGGACACCTTTGGGTGGTTCTTCAGCTCAGCACACATGAGTGGTGCCAAACTGCTGTGATTTTGGTTTACTTGCTACAGCATCCGTTGTTACCCCACTATAATCCCTTCCCCATTCTCCGAGCCCTCTCCTCCTGGGAACCTTGTGGTTTAGTGGAAGTGGAGAGAAGACCCCAAGTCCACACCATGCCTCTATCCCTTTCCATGTAGATTTAGGGCAAGTTTGGGAACACTAACGCCTAAAGTGTCTCATCTGTAAATGGGAGTAATGTTAATGTTATCTAACAGATGTTTTGAAAAGTGATTATGAGCACGTTATTGCTGGCAGGTGTTGACTCAATAAATGTCACTCTCTGCGAGGGATCTCCCTCTGCTCAGATGCCCGCTGTGTGGGGACTGCATCCACCAGCCCGTCCATGGAGGCTGTGCCTCCCCCGGCTGGGCCCCGGGCCCCTCTGAGCTTGCCCGCACTCACCGCATAGCTGGGGGCAGCCCCAAACCAGGGGTGCCTCCTCAGACCTGTAAAGACAGATGCTGAGGCATCCACAAAAATGAAGAAGGAATGGAATCCAAACATGGCCCACGGTGATGGTCGCCGTCACCCTTTCTCTCCACTGGTGGGGAGGTGAACCACTGGCTGGCAGAGCAGAGACGTGGGAGTCCCCCTCCACCAGGCAGCACCACACTGTGACCTGGGGACATGACTTGGCGGCGCCAGGACGCGTGACTGAAGAAAGGAGGGACCCCCAAGTTCAAGCCCAGGAAGCAAGAGAGCCCTCCCCTCGGCGTTCTGCTGCTCCCTGCACCTGCTCAGATCCAAAGGTTGGGTCCAGGAAATACGGGGAGAAAGTGATCATGAGACACCCCAGCCCTGCGTCTGGGTCCCTCACCAGGCCCTCTGTAGGCCGACCACGTGAGGCCATGAGCGAGTCCAGGAAGTACTTGCTGTTAGGTGTTTGCTGCTCATCACAGGTAGGGGGCTGACACAGTGGCCACCTCCTTTCAGGTTTTACCCATGAACAGACGTAGGACAGGACATCGGTAATCATCTTTGTTTCACTTGTCTTAATATAATTCCCCGCATAGAACAAGATTCTCAACAAACGTCTGGTGACCCAAGAGTGGACAACGCCCCAGTGCTCACTGAAGCATCTGTGAGCATTTACCTAGGATTTTGCTCCAGGAAGCTCAGGGAGTGCCTTGCATGCATCAGGGGAGGGACATGACAGAGAGGGTCTCTGCGTCCTTCCTCCACAGGTCGGGAATAAGGAAGAGGGTGGTGAAGGCAGGGGCCCCTACCCTGGGGAGTCCCCAGTGCCCGGGGTGGGCCAGGAGCAGAGCGCGGTGACCTGCTCCAGCCCGGGGCAGTGCCACATGGACACCTGCAGAGCAGGCACGTTTACAAAGGGACAGATGGTGGGAGAGCACATCTCAGAACCTGGCGTTCCCAGCTCCCCGGTCCACGGCGTCCAGCAGGTAGCGATGCTCCGGGAATCTGGACCAAAGGGAGCGAGCTATGGGCCCCAGCACTCCAGAATTCTCTCAGGGAAGAGAGAGTCCCCCCACATTTGGCATCCGAATGTGTGTGTCTCTGTGCGTTTTAGGTTTTCATTTTTAATTTTGTACAGCACCAAATGTTAAATGATTTTCTTCAGTCGAGTTGCAGGGGTCTGTGCTCTCTGATAAACGGGGCAAGCGTTTTGTCAATGGCTCTCCCTCCTAGAGATCCGTCGTGTGCCTTTCTTCACGTCCCAGACAGGATGGGAATTTGATAAGCAAAGACGCCCTGGGGCAAGCTAGTAAAGATGGCCATTATCATTTATTAAAGCAGGTGCTGAATGAATTGGTCTTTTTATCGCAACGTGGATTTACAGTGCACTAGGCTATCCATTTTTCAATTTGGTGTACTGCCGCTAATAAATTAACAGATGTCGATTGATTTTTTCCCCTCCAGTCCCCTGTTTACACCTGACAGGCCCCACTTTATAGCTGAGCAGTTATTTGAAGTTATAAACATTATAATTAGCAATTTTTTAATTAGGCTGACAATTAACAGGAGATTTGCAAAGCTGCTAATTTGACATGTCCTACTCTCTGTGGTGTTTATGTTAACCACAACTTGAGTGAATTCAATTGAACAGAACCATGGTGTCTGGGAAAAAATCAATCTCCGAAGAACCTTTTCTCCCACTTGGCTAGCGCCATGGCAGTTCAGACAGGGAAGTGGGAATTCAGCGTGATTTCACAAGATAACAACATGAACAATGTGAGCCGAACACAGAACGGTGCATGAGATGGAGTTCAAAGTGCCCCACACAATAGCAGTGTGCTTAACTGCACTGAGGTGGGGACTTGGGTCTCGCAGAGCTCGAGCAGCATTGTGGCTGTGTCCCAAACGGCGCTGCCTGGGCCCGGGGGCCTCCAAGACCCATGTCACCAGGGCGTGCTGCAGCCAGCCGGCAGAGCCAGAGACAGAGAGAGACAGCTAGAGAGAGACAGCTAGAGAGAGACAGAGAAGGGGACAGAGAGGGAGAGCAAGAGAGACAGAGAAGGAGAGGGAGAGAGGGAGACAGAGAGACAGAGAAGGAGACAGAGAGAGAGGGGAGAGACAGAGAGGCAGAGAAGGAGAGGGAGAGAGAGGGAAGGGAGAGAGACAGAGAGAGTGAGGGAGAGCCAGAGAGACACAGAGAGAGACAGAGAGAGAGACAGAGAGAGAGGGAGACAGAGAGAGGGAGGAAGAGAGAAACAGACAGAGACAGAGAGAAACAGAGAGACAGAGGGAAAGGGAGAGGGACAGAGATAGAGACAGAGAAGGAGAGGGAAAGCAAGAGAGAGAGAGATAGAGACAGAGAAGGAGAGGGGGAGAGAGAGGAGGGAGAGAGGGAGAGACAGAGACAGAGACACAGAGACAGAGGAGAGGGAGAGAGAGAAGGGAGAGAGGGAGAGAGAGACAGAGACAGAGAAGGAGAGGGAGAGAGAGAGGAAAGAGAGAGAGACAGAGAGACAGAGATAGAGAGAAACAGAGAGGGAGAAACAGAGAGAGACAGAGATAGAGACAGAGAAGGAGAAAGAGAGACAGAGGGAAAGGGAGAGGGACAGAGATAGAGAGGAGAGGGAGAGCAAGAGAGAGAAGGAGAGGGGGAGAGAGAGGGAGAAACAGAGACAGAGAGAGAGACAAAGAGACAGAGATAGAGAGACACACACAGAGACGGTGTCTCTGGGTTTCCAGGGACTCTGCTGTCTTTCCACCGACGTCTTCCAAACAAAGGCAGGTTTCGTGATTCTGGACTTCTGATTCTGGAGTTCTAAAGGTGCCTTCAGCACACAGGAAAGACTGCACCTAAATCCTCGGAAGTCTTCGGAGATGTGTTCCTTGGTAACTGTTTCTGGCGAAGGAGAGGCCACCTTCGGCGAGGTCGTCTGTCCCGGAGGCTGTGTTCTGGGGCCAACAGGCATGGTGTACGGTCTCCATACTCTGCCAGAGGCCAGAGAGAAGCAGGAGAGAAGAAAGGATTTGAAAATTTTCCGTAAGATGAAAAAAGAGTGTTACTTTTATTGCGGTTTTAAAAAGAGGAAAGAAATCTTAAACATGAAAGAATATGGATTTTTCAAATTCCATGAGTTTTTCCTTGCTCTCTTTTCCCAGGGCTAACTACACTTCCTATTTGCAGTGAGGAACCCGTTAATTAAAATCTGCAGCACGGCCAGAAACAGCTTATTGAAGCTGAGATATGCCGTTGAGCTTTGATTAATAACATCTCACTGCTTTCATATTTTTTTTTTTTGAGAGTCTAGACCTGAAGAAATTCGCCACCTAGAGATGCAGAATCGGAAGACCTCCTCTGAGCCGTGCACTAGTCGGCACTCTGTGCTACGCATCGCCAACAAATGTAGCGTTTCGGAACACGGCATCGCTGCATCAGATAGGGGCCCCGTGCTCTGCGGGCACCTTTGCTCAAAAACAAAACAAAGCAAGAAGTCACGGACAGCACTGCTTCGGGAAGAGGGAGTTTCTAGATTCTGTCCTCCAGCCGCTCGCTTCTCAACGGCTGAGCCCTGCCTCCCCCGGCCTCTGAGGCCTCTACTCCTGGGCGGGGCAGAAATCCCAGCGCCCTCTGCACTACAGGAGAACCTCTCCTTGGGAATGATTTTAAAATGCTCCCCTATGACAAGCACATTACTTTAAAAGTATAAGTTATAATCATTACAACTAATTTGATATCAGTGAGCACATTCGCCTGAAGAAATTGTGTTCTAGGACAGAGTCAAATTCCATGCTCATGGTTTGGCCAACTTGCAAATGTGAAGAATTCAAGACCTTGTGTGAAATCAAGGATAAAGGATACATCGGTCACAAAGTTGTACACTTTATAACATCGGGAAGCATAGTGTTCTGTGTGGTCGAGGGCCATCCCTCCCTCCCTCCGTCTCTGTCTCTCTCTGGACCCATGACGGGTGACAGGTGATGGGCAGTGGGGGGCCTGAGAATCCCAGTGTCTGAGGACGTCTGGGGTCCTCAGATAAGCATAAATTGTTTGGAACACTCTATTAATGCAAAGGAAATTATTTTAAAATACTTTCCGGGATATTAATTGATACCCATATGGGCAATCACGTGCCTTCAAAAGGTTAGATCATTATGTGTATTCTCTTTAAAAAAGCAGGGAAGTAAGTAAAACATCCCAGAAATATATTAATAAAAATGCTTAAAATTTTATATAGAACTTACTCTTAAACCGCTTCATTTCAGTTACCTGAAAAATTAAATCCATGCATTATTTTATGGAGATGAAGTAGACCCATGAGATACCATTGTGCGTGCGTGATCCACACCTCCCACAGAGGATGCGCAGTTTCTTTCAAAGCAAGAGTTACAGGAACCTACTAATTCATAAGCTTGCATGTAATGTGAATGTGGAAAATGGATCTCTTCCCTTCCTCCTCTGGGGGCCTTGATGCTCACGAGGCTGCTTAAGAACAGAGATGCAATCTAAAACATTCCAGCAGGTGCTGGCCGTCAGGCAGACCCTGGCCGCGGGGCTCCCGGGACAGCCTCCAGTGGGGGGGCGCTTTCCTAACAAGCTGGGGACTCTCCAGCTTTCACTTGTTTTAAACCAAATTCCTCGTTTCCTAATGTGGTTTTGCACATCCTCTCTGGAATCAATCAAAATGTACTCTGACGTAGGGAAGAGATGTTTGAGAGTAGGAGAGATGTCAGCGCCCCTTTATCTTGACAGTTAATGACGCGGGACACTTTGGCAATGGTTCTGTTAGAATAAATGGCTGATCAATAGCAAATTAGTTACAATTAAGTGCACGTTGCAAGGTGTTTGCCGCTTACCGATTAAGTGCTCACTTCTAATGGGCCCAACGAGCGTTACAGAAACCACCTGGGAAGGCGCGTCTGAGAACAGCTCAGATGCCTACTTCCGACTCTCCGGGCTTCCTTCGGTCCAGGTGGTGAAGGAAGGCGCCAAGGCCCCTTCAGGCCTTGGGGTTTCCAAAGTGCACCTGATTTCTTCAGCACTGTGCTTTGTTTTAGGAAAACCTCCAGTTCTAGCACTTTCTCTCTCAGGACTATGACAAGTGGTCACAGATTGAGCGGCTGGGCTAACAGCCACCGAGCTCCCCAAGAATGCCCCTAGAGAAGGCTCAAGAAGAAAGCTGCCATCCATCGTCCCCTGCACCTCTGCCCCCAGGATCAGGACAGACTTCTTTGGACCCCTGCAGTCCCCCTGTCACTCCAGCCCCACCCTGGGGGGAACGTCACATTGTAACCGAGTGAAGGACCATGAAACACAGTGCAGCTCTGCGTGCCGAGCACAACCCTGAAGTGTCACAGTGGGTGGCCACGTGGACACATAGGGTCACCCTGAGAGCTGGGGTCTGGACCCCCACCAGCCCCAGAGAGGGGATTTGTAGAATCGGGAAGAAGGAGGGGGACTGCAGTCTCTGAGCTCAGGCCCCTAGAACTCTCCGTTGGCAGTGTCCCTGCTGTGATCACTAAGATGGGGCTTCGTTCCCTGAGTGCTGGCTGGGTGTCAGGAGCAGCCCCTATGGGGACACATCCCGGACAACATGAGAGATCTTGCCCTCATGGGACTCATAGCCCAGAGGGAGTGGGCGGACGGCAAGCAATACACAAGACTCTGCACATCGAGGGCTATGCAAGCTGGGGGAGCCGGGTAGGGCTCGGGGCACAGGGACATGGAGGGAGTCAAGCTTGAAATGTCGAGGTGTGGCGGGCAGCCCTGAGGAATGGCAAGGTCTCAGCAAGGACCCGAAGGAGGTGACCTCTGGCCAAGGGGAGCAGGGGGAAGTAGGTGGGAAGCAGAGACCAGCACACGTCAGAGCAGGGTGCTGGAGAGAATGGGGCAGGGGTGTGGACAGTCCACCCAGGGCCCTGTAGGACACCGTGAGGCCTGGGGCTTCTGTTCTGAGCAACGCGGGGAGCCCTTGCTGGGTTCCAGCCACAGAACCCTCTGACTTGGATTTCAGAAGGGTCGAGTTGGAGCTTGGACAGGTAGAGCGACATGGGGTGGGGGTGCATCTGCAGGGGGTGAGGGGCTGGGTGGGTGGGGTGACCTGGGGGTGGCTGCAGGGGGTGAGGGGCTGGGTAAGTGGGGTGACCTGGGCAAGGCTGTGCAAATGGGCAAGGCTGTGGGCGTCTACTCCGCCATGAGCTGGAGCAGCAGGGTCTCGGTTTCCCTGTGCTGGTCATTCCAGGATTAGCCTGGGAAACTTGCCCTGCTCCTCACCGCCTTGGGTTAAGGACACTGCAGGTGGAGGTGCATGACACGGGTCCCAGGAAGCCAGTTAGTATCATCAGGACGGTGATCATTACTTCTTTCATCCATGAATTCATGCGCCTCCCCCCGCTGTACCTGATGCGGCTTGGGCCCCTGAGCTGAGCCTCGGGGGATCGCCAGGTAGGAAGGACATGCGTGGGCAGGAGGCATTGTCCAGGGCAGTCAGCAAGCGGCCAGAGCCGGTGGACTGAGACTCGGGGTCACACAGCTTCTGTGGAGCCCCCTCGCCCTCGGAAAGCACACGCAGCCTCCTCTCCAAGGGGCCACGCTGGCTTGTGGCGTTGTCATCCTTGAGCACAAATGGGGCACGAAACACCATTCTTGTTGACCGAGAAGCATATTAAAAACCATCTCACTTAGGTTTCAAAGGAAAAGGAAATCAATTCTTTATCATCAGTTCAATCTATCAGGACTTACTGAGGCTGTTAGGCACATGGCATTGGCCTGGCCCTAAATTCACAGAAATTCAACAGTATTTTGCTGAAGACAAGACCAGGTGCGTGGAGCCTGCATACCCACAGCTGTCTCGCCTGGAGACACGAAGGACGTCAGTCTAATGAAGATTACCGAGCCGAGACTGAGCATCAACACTAGGCCCTCCTGGCAAAGCCCCAGGCCGGCCTCCCACCGCAGGCCCCCTGTCCCTGCCGGCGCCCTGCAGGCACCGCCCCTCCTCACCCCCTCCCGTCTGTCTCTGGGCCCAGGCAGGTGCCCACAGGGTCCCCCGCACGGCCTGCCTCTCATCATGGCACAGCCTGACGTGGACATAGACGCACCTGCTGCTGGAATCCGGATAAGCACTTGCAAGCCCCGTGACTGAGTGAGCGAGCACTTCCTGGAAGACGTGGGTCTGGAAAGGTGGGTCAGAACAAGCCAGGCGAAGAAGAGCCGTTCTGTACTGCATACAAATCCGTAGTAACAGGTTACTAGGATTCAGTGACTGGTTGTTATGTTTATTTGTCTAATCCAGGACTAAAAATAGAGGGGAAGGTAGGAGGGGACTCCCCTAGAGAGAAAACAGGTGGTCAGGATCAACAACACCGGGTCATTATCAAAAACAGGTCATAAATAGCTCTTGTTGTCCATGCTGTCCAGTGCTGGGAAAACCATCTGCAGACGGCTGAATTTCAGGAGGACAGGAAAGGCCTAAAGAGAAACAGAAGAGAGAAATGTGCTGCCCCCGAGGGCAAAAGGAAAAGAATGAACAATAACATAATAGTAACCCCAATCCCATCAAGTGATCCTTACTGGTAATAGACACTCCTGCACAAAGGATCCCTCTGTTAGAGAATAACACCATAGAACAAAACTGGGTATTTATAATTCACGGGTCCTCCCTTGGGAGCACATATCATCGGGGAAGAAAGGAATACAAAAGGGAAAAGCCCGGCCCGGGGTACAAAGTGGGTGCTACCAGCTCCAGGGGACCCCAGAGCCAGCCTGAGCGTCACGCTGGATGGAGGTCAGTCCCTTCTGCTCACGGCCCTGTCCCTGCAGGCCACGTACACAGCAGGTGCTCAAGCAGCTGCCCTGGGCGGCCTACACCATCATCACGGGCGGCTGAGCTTTCTGGGCTGGGGCCAGAGCAGGGGTGGGGGTAGAGATGCCCCCCTTTCCTGCGAGAGTGGCCAGAGGGCCAGAGTAGATTTCATTGCATATTTCGTGTGCTCCCAGAGCATCAGAGATACCAGGTACCAGCCGGAACTCACCCACCACAACTAGAAAAATACAGGGTCCAGGCTGACGCCACAGCCTGATGACGGGACAGTCTGCTCCCATTTAAATCCACTTTATTCATCGTGTGTTACTGTTAACTTACTGTTTGTCCCTTACCTTTGCTTTTTATCTGTATTTTTCTTGATTGTTTCTCACGAACTGACATTTCCAACTGATCGTTTCCTAAGATAACATTTAAACGATAAGCATTTGAAACGGAGGGATGAGACAGCAGTGTCTCCCACTGAGAGCAGGCTCCCTTCTCCCACTGCGGTGCGCTGGGGTCCCCGTCCAGGCGGGAACCCCCCGGAGACAGCCAGGGCGTAAGGCTCCTAAGGCTTACGGAAGAAACAGCACACATCATGGCACCACCTGTTTCTTCATATTTATTTTTTAATTTAATTTTTTACTACTTAATTGAGGTCTGACTGACATGTAAAAAAGTTGCATGTGTTTAACGCAACTCGGTGAGTTTGGGGGCACGTACACACTGTGAAACCACCACCACCAAGGCCACGGCATGCCCATCAGCTCCCGGAGCCCCCTGCAGCCCCTTTGATGGTGGTGGGGATTTTCCGGTAAAAACACTTCTGCAGGACCTGCTCTGTAGCAGCTTCCAAGGACACAGCACGGCACAGTCACCCAGAGTCAGCGTGCTGGACGGGAGATCCCGAACCTGCTCGTGGGGTAGCTGGAGGCCTGTGCCCTTGGAGCTGCTCTCCCCGATCCGCGACCCCAGCCCCCGCAAGCGCATCTGTTCTCTTAGACTCCTCGGAGCAGTGGGACCGAGCACCCACTCCCTCCTTGGATCGATGCACCCGGGGCCACTGAGCTCTGGACCAGGCGCCCACTTTGCCTCCTAGATTGTCATTCATTGCGCATAAAGCGCGCCTCTACCATGGCAGTAACTACCAAGGACAGTGTCTGCCCCGAGCTTCTGTGTTGGGAGAGGTGCGTTTAGTTAACCAAGGACTGGCCTCCGGATTCATGAGCAGCGGGGCCAGACAGGTGAAGCGGCTTTGTCACCACGCGGGGCAGCGGGCCATCGCGGAGCTGAACAGGAGGATGGCAGCCCCCCTGTCCCACGCAGTCCGCCGTTGTGTTGCGCTGTCTCAGGGACCTGCCGGGCAGGGGCCCAGGCGTCTCCGCAAGCCTCGCAAGACCGAGGGTGGCGCACAGCGGGGGCGAGCCTGGCGCGGCTCCAGAAAGACCCTCCTCCTGAGCTGTTTGTGTGAGCGTGGGAGGGCTGCTAATGGGGCCATCAGACCCGCTCATTGGCTAGTAGTTTAATTAGGCCCATCTGGAGGGGGCTGCGCAGACTGTCACAGCTCCGAACCTGGCAGAGCGGTCCTTTGTCACCCTGCGGCCCCTGACCGCACGCTGGCGTCCCAGCGCCATGCGGAGCCCAGCCCTGCTTCACGTGGGAAGGGCTGGGTGTCGGCGGCGCGTGGGGTTCTCCTTGGCACCAACGAGAAACACGCCACCCCCGGCATCCTTGAGAGGGTCTCGTCCAGGAGAGACAGGGCTTCTGAAGGTCGGGCTGATACTGTCCTGTCAGCCCCGTCCTGATAGAGTGGAGGGCTGCCTCCACCACACACTCACTCACACTCACACTCACACGGTCATTCACACACTCACACTCATTCACACACTCACTCTCCCACTCACAATACTCTCACACTCACGCTCACACACACTCTCGCACACTCACACACACTCACTCTCATACTCACACACTCTCTCACATTCACACACACTTACACTCTCTCTCTCTCACACACACACACACACACACCTGTCAGCGTTTCCTGGTGGCCTTACCACTTAAGGAGTCCGACCCATGGTGACGATGAATCCTCCAGGCATGTGTGGCTTTTTTAAGTGTGTCACATTCGCCCCCGGCCGCCGTGGAGTCAACGTCCAGCCTGTGTGCCCCCTAGGGAGGCTGCGGCAGGCGGGGGGAGGACCAGAGTTCCCCGTCCTGAAGGGTCCTTGCTGACAGTCATGGGGGGAGGGTGCCCCATGGAATTTAGGAGAGTAAGGGACACTGTGGGGGCCGAGAGCGGGGGCTGTGCACACGGTTAGACCCCCTTAGCTGACTCGTCCGTGCTGGGGGCTGTATGAAGTCCACAAAGGAGAGACGTGGGGAAAACTTGCATTTTTAGGTGGTTGTGGTTTTTCAGATGCGCGTTACAGGTCTGCTCCCCTGGCTGTATTTACGAGGCCGCTTCCTTATTCTTCTCCCTTTTGTGTCTTTTCGTTTATCACAAGCTCTAAAGTACTTGGCTTGTCAAGCACTTCATCAAGGTGTTTACACCTCCTCGGGATGAGGATGCTGACTCGAGTAAAAGCAGGTCCCACCGCACACCCGCCACGCTCTTCCCTTGTAAGTGGACGGGCCGGAGCCAGTGGCTTCTGCAGACTGTAGGGCTTCTCCTCCTTGCAGAAAACGTGGATGCGTATGAGCCCACCTGCAAGTCCCCTACGTGTGGAGCTGCCGGTTAACGGTGCGGAGGACGTGGGACAAACCTGGGTATGGAGAGCCCCAAAGCAACTATCACAGATTCTGTGGGGCGCCCCCTCTGCACGAAGCAGCAAATAAACACTATTTTAATTGCCCACCAATATCTGACATTTTAAAGTCCCTCAAAGAGAGTCTGTAGCCGTGTCCATAATCAGATGACGGTACAACACTTCACGAGCAGTCCCCCCTCTCGTGGGAAGGTCAGCCTTGCCGCTAGGCTGGTCGGCTGGAGACCATGTGCACGAACACTGTCCCCAGTGTGTCCACGGGCTCTCAGAAATTGCCTTAGGCATTGCTGGAGTGGGGAGTGGGGTGGGAGGGCTGGGGTGACTGGGTGATAGACACTGGGGAGGGTATGTGCTCTGGTAAGCGCTGTGAATTGTGCAAGACTGTTGAATCTCAGATCTGTACCTCTGAAACAAAGAATGCAATATATGTTAAGAGAAGAAAAAAAGAAGAAGAAGAAGGTAGCAGGAGGGGAAGAATGAAGCGGGGGAAATCGGAGGGGTAGACGAACCAGGAGAGACGATGGACTCTGAAAAACAAACTGAGGGTTCTAGAGGGGAGGGGTGTGGGAGGATGGGTTGGCCTGGTGGTGGGTATTGAGGAGGGCACGTTCTGCATGGAGCACTGGGTGTTATGCACAAACAATGAATCATGGAACACTACATCTAAAACTAATGATGTAATGCATGGGGATTAACATAAGAATAAAAAAAAAAGAAATTGCCTTAGGCGATTTGGGGCATGATCTGTGCAGGTCACAGATCTGAGAACTTGGTAGAACCTAAGAGACCATCTTGCCTGTGCCAAAACATACTTTCTACGATGGTACAATGAAAACCAAGCAGATCCGAGGGTCGGTGAGCTGGAAGGTGGAGGAAAAGCCAGGAGAGGGAGACTCGCCCCATGGGCTCCAGGGCGCTTGTCCCGTCAAACCCAGAGAAGCTCCCCACTGCATCTGGCAGTCTGACCCAGGTTACAGGATTATTTCCTGTGAAGTCGTCAACAAATTAGAATTCCTTTGATGGCCCACCTCTCCTATAAAGCATCAGCAAGCAGTGGAAATTCATGTTAACGCTGTATGGAGCACGTTAGCTGCTGGGAAGCAATGGGGACCGTAGAAGGGAGACGTTATTGCGGTCAGGACAGAGGCAAACGTGGTGCAGGCCGGGGCCGTGTGTATGAGAGGACAGAACAGGCCATTCCCTGTGTGTGGGGATACCCAACAGCGCACTCACAGTCCTGTTGGGCCTCGGAAAGTCTGTGAGTGGCGCTGATCTATGTATGATGTGGTCTCAAACCGAGTGAGTCACTGGGCACAATTCAAAGGTCCTAAGAAAAATTCTCCTTTTTCTGAAACTTGTTCCACATGAGCAAATTATGTCGATCTGAGCAAGTATGAATGGGAAGGTCCCAGTCACTGTGATTCAGTTTAGATCTGAGAGCTGGGTCCACGATTTGGTGGCTTCGCCCGAGCATCTGCCTTCTGGAGATTGCTCTAAGCACCACCTATGATGACATCCTGTAACGCACCTTGGCAAGGTCAGGTGTGAGCAGTGCCCCAGCCCGTGGTGAAGAGGTTACAGGCTGTGGGTCACCACACGCACCACGTAAGCACTCCACGCGTGAGTTTCCCCTGGGAACCGGATTGTGGCGTGTCCTCTGTGGAGCAGTGGTGTTGGCTCCACTGCCCAGGGCTAGAAGATGCTGCCAACACAGACGACATATAAAAAAGCAGTCCGTAAAGGGTCCTCCCTTTGCTTCCGAGATGTTGGCATCACTATTATTAGATCTTGTGGGACACTGGAAGGAGAGGTTTGTCTTCTGCATATGCATGTAAAATAGGAAGACAGCTCAAATAGCATCCGACATGGGCTGTGTGACTCAGTGGTCCCAGGAGGCCACAATCTCCAGACTGAAGATCAGTACAGACCCCATCTTGGGCACACACTTATTTTCTAAGTTAATAGATCAGGGAGGGAGGATGCAGCAGTTTTATAAAACGAAGGAAGTAGCATGAGAAAAAGCCAAACAAATATTTCATAGAAACAAGTGTTTTTAAAATGCGCTGTTGCCCGGTTCCTAGCTAGCGTGTCCCTGGGCTGGTCCAAATGGCTGGAAGAGCCAGGTGGAAACGCAGCACTAGGCACTCCCCACCCCACACCTGGGAGCGTCCAGTTGAAGAAAGATGCTCTGTGCCTGGTTTTGAGAGAAAGGGTTAGAGATGAATGCTCCTTTGAAGAGGGTACCGCTGAGGAAGAGGGCTTACTTCAGGGAGCAAAGAGGAGAGTGCAGGGCAGGACTGGCCTGAACCTCGTATAATCATCCGCACAAGCTCAGAAGGCCAGAGAAATGTCACACTTTCCTAAAAGAAAGAAAGAAAGAAAGAAAGAAAGAAAGAAAGAAAGAAAGAAAGAAAGAAAAATGGGAGCAGAAGCTTTTTAAAACCGTAAAAAAGTATTTGTTTCTAAGCTTTCTGCTAACAAGGCTGTATGTCTTTAAACCCCAATCTTGTTGGATTTCCCTAAATTATTCCTCTTAGAGAAGACGTGTACATATGCACTTAGAATTTCCTGCATCAGCTGAATGGTATTTCAGGATCATAAATTAGGCCTTCCAGCTCTGACGCACCCTCGCTAAATAAAGTGGAATGTCTTGCTCTGTTTTCGCGTGGGGCCAGCAGCACCAGGAGCCACCACCAAAGGGACGCATGCCATCTCACCACCTTTCCTGCAAAGTTTCTGCAGAGACCTCTAAAACCTTCTCTCTTCCCAATGTTTCTGAAAAAGGCATCGGAATGAAAAAGCCTCAAACTATTCATTTATCTTGACGAGGGTCTCTACGGTTATATATCTTTTCTAATTATGCCTCAAAAGGAACGTGAAGCTGTAATAAATAACGTTAGCAGTGACCACGGAAATCGTGGGCGTGCTAATGGTAGTGGGTGTGTGGGTTTCTCCTCCCAAACTCGCGGGCCTTCCCCGTTCCTGGCCCTGCATGGAGGCTCGACGTGCACACCCCGGAGGGTGGGGGGCAGCTCCTGATGGTTAGGCGCCCAGACAGCGGCGGGACAAGCGGCCACACCTGCACACATCTGTAGCATCCACGGAAGCCCACAGCACTTCAAAGTATATGACACGGGCCTCCCCACACACATTACAACAAAGAAGAGGGAAGGTGGGGGGTGCCTGGAGAGAGTGAGCCGGCAGACGGCAGAGAATTTAGAAATGGACAGAACTGTTCACAGTGAGAAGGGGTTGATGACATCAAGGGCCTTCGATTCCAGATTCCAGAGCGCCGCTCCTTGCGGGACTGGGAGATTCGAGGTTCTCTGCCTGCCTGTGGGCTCAAAAGCAGGGTTTCATGGACCCCACTTCCAGCAGTGGGAGCCCACCAGGCCTCAAACCCAGTGCCCCTACCACTGGCCTCAAAGGCAAGCCCCTCTCCCAACATTAATCAGCCTCCAGAGTCATTGGGGGCTTTTCTTTAAGTGTCTATTTTCTCTCTTCTTACTCAGTAAGAGTAATTTTCTGGACACAGATGATGCACAAGCATGCACAGGAAACACCGGAGCCACGTGAAGTCCCTCAGGGTCCGCCCCATCTCGGCACATGTGGAGGGCTGGAGGCTCCATCCACACACGGCTGGGTGATGAAGCCCAAAAGGGCTCAAGTGCAGCAGGAATAGGGACCGGTTCAGGTTAGGCTGGTACAGAGAACCCATAATTTGCAGAGAATTTAGGCCATGTCAATAAATTTGGAACTATTCTAATGGAAATCCCTTACAAGCTTCAAGCTAGCCCGGGCAAACCCTTACCCAGCCTTACCAAGTCAGCATAAATACCACTTCCACTGGGGACTCTCCTGACCTCCCTGCACAAGGCTGGCGCTGGGGCAGTCTGTCCCCACGGTGTCCTTCCTGATGCTTCTTACGGTTGTAACTGTGTGTCTATCGTCTGTCATTCCTGCTAGAAGGTGGGCTCCCCAGAGGCAAGGACGGAGTCAATCGGCTTGAGTGGCTGCTTTTGTGAATGAATAAACTAGTGGATGAAGGAGAATGAGGAGTGGGGCACAGATGTTTCAGGCAGAAGAAGAGATCATGGGTGTTGGTGTGCGGGCATTACAATGGATGGTGTGCAGGAGAGGGAGCATCAGCAGCACGACGTTGCTGGGATGGAGAGGGGACAATAGGGAGCCCGGGGCAGGCAAAGGTCAGGTTATGGTCCCACAAAGAGCTGGATCAGAAGTCACAGAGTCTTGGGCAGGTCTTTCCACTGGTGAAGTGGACATGCACGCAAGTCCCTAGTGTGAGCTTTAGTCTTGTTTGAAAACATCCTTAGACCAGGTTAGGAAGCTGCTGTGATCTGACTTGGTCTTCAGGTATGTGCTATCTTCTTCCTAATTCAAGAACTCGGGGGTGAGGCTTTTACCTGGAGAGTGACTACATGGGTGTCTTCTACCATCCGCTGCCACCCAATGGTGTTGACAGGGGTGGTGAGAGTTCCAGTGGACAAGCTCTCTCTGGGGTCTGCAGACCTGCGTGCATCTCCTACCCCGAGTGCATCTCATCCCTCCGCTTGGGCGTCCTCAAGCTCTCTCCACTGCTTCAGCCCCGCCTGAGACGTTAGAACCAACCCAGTGAGCTGAGCCACAAGCAGACCTAGGGGAGCGATGGTGGCTGACACCAAGTCAGTCCTCTACTGCCCGCCCCTTCCTTAGCCCCTGCAGGCATCTGGCCAGCTCTCTTTTCTGGAGCATATTTCCCACATGTTGAGGTTTTTGCCAAAAATCTGTTTCTTGTACATCCAGTAACCACGTGAAGATCCTACTTGACCAGAAACTGGAATCCTACATCCTGCCTCCCTCTTTCGCAGTGTGTTTGCCTAGACATTCAATTCATTTTTGAAAGAGGCTGTGAAAATTAGCATGACAGAGTCGCACTTGAAGAAACTCTAGGCATCGGTCTCCTGTCACATGCTTAAACATGAACAAAGCAAAATGAAAAATCCCAGACCTCAAAAAAGAGAAGTTGGATGCCACTGCCACCTACCACTTTATCCAAAAGTCATTTAAAAGGCTCCCTGCCCTTTCTAAAAGTGTGAGACTGTTCAGCGCGGGGAGCTCTGTGCAGCTCTTCTCGTGCAGGCAAGAAAAATTGCATGCACCGCGGCATTGTCATTGACTGTCCGCTCGGGGCTGGTGCCAGGCAGGACAAGACAAAGCTCTCGTGACGGCAGTTGGAGCAGCCTCACATTTCTCTGTCACTGCCTATGATAACCTGTGTCACTGCTGGTGTGTGCTCATTTTGCTTTTTCAAGGAAAAGCCTGAGCCCTGTGCTACCTTCCCTCCGCTCCCCCACCCGAGTCTCCATAGCCAAGCGAGGTGATAGATGTAGGCAGCTAAAAATAGTTTGTTTTGCATGTAACATACAAGCAAGTGAATAATTTTCTTCTGTAAGCAGGATGCCCAGGGACAAGGAGAGCTTGGTGGCAGCCAGGGGACGTTGATGGAGTGCTGCTCCTAGCGCAGTAAATCAGCAGTGGCGTAGC
>NC_138373.1:37191002-37241183 GCF_054177405.1 Leptonychotes weddellii | reverse complement strand
GGCAGGTTTCAGGCACCTCCTCCCTGCCGCGGCCGGCTCCCAGCGCTTCTCAGAATTGGGCTTGCCCATGCAGGAGGTGGGGTCTCTGCAGAGCTGGGCAGAGCGCCTCTCATCAAACCCGTGGGACTGGAAAGGGCGGGCGGCCAGGTGAGCTGTCCCTGGTGCTGACGCCGGTGGAGGCAGCCCCTGGGGGTGCCTGTCTTCCCTGTCCCCCTCTGCCTCACTCACATGTTCCTTTCCCTCCTGAGAGGCGCAATCACTGTGTTTTGGGAATAAAATCACGACATGATCCATGAACCCCCCCTTCCCGGTGACCCGGCCCTGTTCTCTGGTCTGGGAGAATCTAAGGGATTCAGCACGGGATGGTTGTAGTGTTGACACAGAGTGAGGGTGAGGAGGAAGGGTCACTAAGCTTCAACCTCCAGGTGGCTAAGTTTACAGCTGCAAAGACTTGATCTCGAAATCTCCACGGAAGGGAGATTTCCATACCTCCTCTCTAAAATCATTAAGGTGCCACACGCAGGACTATGTCTCACTCTACCTCGTGCTGTGTGTTAGGACATGTTTTACTTTAGGTGTCACACATTAGGTAAAGCAGACATGTTAGAGTTTATGGGAGCTGAGTTTTAAATTCCAGCTCCCTGGTCTGAGTATGCAGACAGCTCAGTTTCCGCATCTGTCAAGTGGGGAAGAGTTCCTATATCCTTGTTAATTTAGAGGATTGCCTGAGATAATTGGGCTTGCACACAGTGGAGATCAGTTAATGCTGATGTTGTTGTTGACTGAATAAGTGAAGGACCAAGCAGGATGGCATTTTCCTAGAATTAGAGGAAGCCTAACCTCCTGGAATTTCCCCCAGAGTGTCCCTGTGGCTCCCGGCCAAGGGACTGAGTTGTGCATGTTCATGGGTGATGCTCTTGAGCTAATCTGATATTCTGAACAGTCCAAGGTAGATTGCATTTATTGGTGGTAGACCGACTCTAATAAATGTGTTTTCCCTTGCTTTTGTTTACTTTATATAAATTATATCAATACAGTGTTTTTATTCTGATCCAATGATCTGACTGGCAATAATATATGATCTGAGAAATGAAAACTGGGGATTGTTTAATTATAATTAAATAAATACTTAAAAAGATTTGCCAAAATGTGCATGTGGATGGTTTTTACCAGAACTTAACTCACCCCACACAGACATGGAAACTAGGAAGGCCTGCATTCCTTCTCTAGGGCCAAGTTCACTGGTTTCAAGAATATTCACAGTTAACAGATAGAAGCTGATTGTTCATGTAACAAGTAATTATTCAGCACCTGCCATGTACCAAGCATCACTATGAGTGCTTTTGAAAGATTATGGACAAAGTCAATGTCCTCTGTGAGTTTATGATCCCATGCAAGTCCTGATTTCGATTTCTGAGCTTCAGGGCCAAATTATCAAAAAAGATGCCATTAATGACACAAAAATGGGGAATATGACTTTCTGGTCTAAAAAAAAAAATCAAGAACAAACCATAATAAATGTCAAATCTCTCTGTACTGAGGTGAAGCGTATAATGATATGTAACCATTCGAAGCAGATTTTTAAAAACATTTACAGCATCTTAGCAGGCTGATGGGGGAAGGAGAAGGAGGCAGGATCCTTGGCTGCTTAATTAGCAGGGGCTCAGAAGCATCTGGGGCCAGAGTTCTCCATGGCAGTGCTTTCAAAACAAAGATGTGAGGAACATCAAGGAACTGCCCCGTCTGAGCAAACACCTCCCAAGAGCTAATAACATGGAGCTCAGCTTGCTCTTTTAACTGTGATTTTCAGTGTAAAACCCAATAGCTCCTATGTTCTAGAAAGAATTGCAGGCCTTTCCTCCCTTTAAAAAACACACTGTGGCTTAAACAACACTCTGCAGTTTTAAGCCCTCACGTCGAGTTGTCCGTGCCATTAGTTTCTAGGACATTGCAATAAGCAATGAACTCTGTTACTCCAGGTTTGCAGTGGAGGCTGAATATGAGCAAGCCTATTTCTTAGTGTTGCTTTGATTGAAACATACCGGCTTTTATAACTGTTTTGGAGATAGTTCACTCCTCGCCAATGCCAGATGTAGATTTAGGCACCCAAAGATCTATTTTATTGAATTATTTTATATCAGGTGCCAAATAACAGAATGAGTACGAACATTGGTAAGTCACGGCGTCCACATTAACTACGGGTACTTTTCTTGTTGAATAGGTGTTTGTGATTTATTAAAGTTTTTCTGAATTTAGCTGATTCTCACCTTTCAGTAAAAGCATCTCAGCGTGAGGATAGAAATAATTCTGTTTTTCACTTAGAAGCTAAACTCCTTCTGTGTTCATAGCATCCATTAACTTTAGCTAGGAATAAATTTTAGGATCTTGCTATTTTTATCAGGTGAGGATAAGTGGCAGATTTTGCCCTATTGGCATGAGCTGTTTACCACACTGCCTCATTTAGAAATCCCTTTTTATGTTCTTCACTTTCTGTTCAACTTTATTCTCTACCATCAGTCTCTTTTCGATAAGTAAGTTTCTCACTAATGTATTTTTCAACTGACATACAAAGGCGGAGAACGTGTCTTGTTACCGTTCGCTGGTGTTTCAGAGGACTTCCCATAAAAGTACTTGTTGATAGCGGACACGTGTGCATGTGCAACTATACATAATACATATTCTGTATGTACACAGCTGAAACACAGCCAGGTGAGTGTCCAGCCAACAACGGTCTCACTGTAGTTTAGCCCTTTACCTGTGATACTTAGCTTACAGCAGCCACGGTTCTTGCAGTTTCTCCCTCAATTTTGTTTTCGTCACGATTTCATGTCAAAATGATAAGGGGCCACCTGAGCCTCTTAGCCTTGATGGACTGCAGGGTCTGATGCCTGCCTCTAACCTTTACCAAAAGGCAGAGGGGTGCGTTTTGGCTCACTTGGAATCCTTCACCAGTCTCCTTCCAATCTCACTAGTGATTAGCACACTAAAGGGGAAAAGCAATACCCCCACATCCAGCATGCCCCCCTTAAAACCTGAGCCCTTAGGAGAGAGTTTAAATTTAATCCTGTCCATCTGAGGAGTTAGACCATGACTATCAAACAAAATTCAAGACAGTTAAGCTGAATTTCTGCAGAAGAACAGTTTCCAACAAACTGCCTTCAGACAGAACGGGTTTCCTTAGGAGAAACAGGAAAGGCACCTTGGGCGCAGTGAGTTCCCTGTCTCTGGAGGTGTGTAAGCATAGCTAAAGTGCCCCTGAGCCAATGGCATCCGAGCATGTGTGAATAGTGGGCTGAGATGTTCTTCTGACCCTGCCGAACCTAGCACCTTGTGGGGTCTGTGGTTTCACTATGAAAGAGACGCATGGAAGGTCACTGTGTTCCAAGGGCAAGTCTGAGGATTCAAACCTGCTCCTGGGGCTCCTAAAGTTTTATAATCTGGGGCATGGCGGAAGTCAGGTGTGGTACCCAGAACTTTCTTTTTGCAGTGTAAAGCGAATATTTCCTCACCTTGGTGATCATTGATCATTGATGAGAAATATTTAGTCCAGGGGCCAAATGGCTCAGGAAGGCAAAGAGGGAGGAAAAAATATCTGAGAAACAGGGTGGCTCAGACCAAAGCTCATGGCGTGTCCCAGGACCCCCTGCAGCTGTGGGGGTGGTTTCTCCAGCTGCCAGCATCCACAGTCTGAGCTGTCCCAGACAGGGAGCGGCACGCCGGGGCAGAGGGAAGGAAGACCATCTTGTCCACGGGGCCATGGCTCCTCCCATTCTTCTAGGACTTTCTGACTATTGGATGTATTTCTAATATTGTTGCTACCCTAGCTGCAAAAAAAAAAAAACACACACACACAAAAAAAACAAAAAACCTTGACTGTAATGAAGGATAATTGTCCCAATAGTCCAAAACACGGGAGTTCACGGAGACTCACAGAAACTGCTCCTTCCCAACTGGCAAACTGTGTGACCGTGGGCAAGCCAGTGTAGTTTCTTGGTTTAAAAAAAAAAGGCACATTATTACCTGGAGGTGGATACGGGAATAAGAAACACCAGAACCCAGGGCGACGGCATTAAGCACAGAGAAAATGCTTAGCTGCCGACATCTGTGCCTTTCTCTCGGCTTCGCGTGGCTCTGATTGCTTTGTCTTGTAGACACAGAGCCAACAATGGAGCAGTGCTCCTGGGTCTGGCAGCTTCCAGGAGAACAGGCTAGACCAGGAGCCACTGCTCATTAGATGCATGAGCTCAGAAAAACACTTGATCCAAGGTCTCCGTTCCTGACCTGGGAAATGAGGATAGTAAAATGATCGGCTGCCTCCAAGCACCTGGGGCATAAAGAACGATGTTCATCCCATAGTCAACACTTGAGAAACGTTAGCTCAAAATATAATTCCTTCACTATAATTGGCCTGGAAAAAAAAATACTAATGAAGGTAGAACAATAGACTGAGCTTTATAAGGTCTCAATTGAGTAAAACTGTTTAAGAAAGCATGCCTTTAGCAATATTCATTATAGCTTTTATAAATGCCATTTTTATATTAATGCTAAAAGATTTATTTGACACCAAGTTGCTCAAATATATGTATTTTTGGCATTTAAATTAACTTCTTGTCCCAAACTCTAAATGGGGAAATATGTCACCTTTTCTCAAACAATCAAGGCTCATTGTTAATTCAAAAGTTAATGACATTTCAAGGCTATTTCCATATATTGAAGTGTTATATCTACATCTGTCGCCCGTCTCTCCTGGAATGATTAAAAGTTGCCTCATTTATATTGGGTGTTGAACTTGACAGGGTAATTCAGGAAATATCATGGCAGCCACTGGAAGTTGGAAAGGAAAATTTTCATTGTTGCAAAGTTCCCTCCAGGCTCAGAACAACCTCCCTCCTTGTTGCAAAGTTTCCTCCAGGTCGACAACAACCTCCAAGGTCACCAAAGGCCCATTCTGTCCCCAAAATTCAAAGGCTTTATCAGCTGGTGGAAGGAGTTTCAACTATCCCTGCTCATCCTGCTCATCCTGCAAAAATATTTGCTGGTTTTCTTTCAAAACCAGACACATAAATTTGCCATTTTAATTTCTATCTTTCCATCTGGCATCTGTGACTCAAACTATTTTCAGAGAAGTAGCAAAAGTGCGTAAGGAGGCATCCTGGAGTGGTAGGCGGCTTGCTTTGCTTGAACAATCAGAGGTCCTCTGACGGGCCGGCTTCGTAAGGAGGCAAGTTACTGAGAGAAATTATTAACACAGCATCATAGGAAAATCAGGATGACACCAGATTTAGATGACACCCACGTCCTCGGGGTGGGATACCGGTCATATGGGAAGACTGGACTGACAGAGGACGTGGGGTTACCTCATGCAATGTTTTCCCTACTTTCTGCCATTGACTGCTTCACTTTTTAGTATCATGGGGAAAAATGAGTTCGTTCACGTAAAAGTATTTGAAAACCTTAAAACTCTACACGGAATGTACTTACTTGAGAAATACTCTTCACCATCTACTGAAGAAAAGCACGTTTGCTTTTCCAGAGTGTAGCAGGGTCCATTAGCCCGGCACCTTCCCTGGGCCATCCAGATGGAGGAAGCTCTGGGTGATCACAGCTCTGATCGAGGAAAGATGTACTTTTAAAGAATGACACTTGTCACGAGCATCATGCGTAGAGGCCCAGGTCGTGAAATTTCTACTCTTTCCTGCCCCCAGGACCAGCAAGATACAGAATCAAAAGGGTGCCCTAGAAACAGGGCATACACTACCCCCGACAGTGCCTGGTGTGATCCGTAGCAGAGCCCCTTGTAAGAGCCTCTGCATATTTCGGGGTGAAACGGCTTCTTCAGCAACACCTGCTCCTCTCAGTCACGTCAGAGATTTCAACCACGGCCTCTCAATGCCGAGAGAGCGTTAAATCCTAATGGCAGCGTTCGGAAAAAGAGGACTGTGCCTTTAAGGCCCAAAAGTTAAACTAACATAACCAAAACTTGTTGGCCGGAAATCATTTATATATATATATATTCGCCTTGAGTAAGTTCAGATATCCCCTCCTCAGAGTTTGCTGACGGGCACGATGGTGACATGATCTCACCCGCGGCCTCTGGCAAGTCCTGGCAGGCGGGCTTCCCCGAGACCCGCGCCTACCGCTCTGTCTCGTTTTCCCATCAGCACCCCCGCAGCTCCCCCGGTGGCTCCACTGGATCCCCGGCTCCCGATGAGCTATTCCTCACCTTACGTAGGCTGCAAAGCCACTACCTAATACAAAATCACACTTGAGAAGGAGTGGCGGGGCTCCAAATGCGCCCCTCAGAGCCCCCTGGGGAAAGGGCGCGAGTTCCCCCGCATGAGCCTCCTAGCGGCAATTTGTACACACCTCCGCGGCCTTTATTTATCCCCACCAAGGTCGGGTTTCCTCACAACGCTCCCGATGGCTTGTTTGCTCGCTAAGAGGCCTCCGGGTAAGTGGAGTGGTGCTTTGATACCAACACCAAGAACCGTCCAGAGATGAAAACGGAGAGAGGTTCAGAGAAAAGCCAAAGCCTGTTCTGAGGGAAATTCAGGAAAGATGAAAGCGACCAGAATCCCCCCGCGAGAAATGCAGAGAAATGGGGAGTGGCCTGATGATGATTCTTAATCCTGTGAGGGAAACATGAGCAGCTATCTCTGCTCCGGGAGGAAACAGACTTGCAGGGTGCAGGAGGGCTTTGAATTCAGTGTGAGGCTTGCAGGGGAGAGACACTGCCCATTGCAGGAATGGGTCTCAGCGGACAGCGTGTGCAGGCTTTTCTTTGGAAATTTTAGAGGTGGGGATGTCTGAGTGGGACGACCTTTAGGTTGATTCTCTCCAAGGGCAAATCTGACGTAAGGGCTTTTGGGGGAAGCACGGGGAACGTGATCTATGGGCTCCTCCCTGTCTCAGACGGAGGTCCCTCAGATGGTTTATCAGCCGTCCGTAAGGTGCACCTGCCGAGCAGCAGGCACCGCCTGTTCCCGCAGGCCCTGCACCTGCCGAGCTCGCTACTCCATCCCCAGCACTTTGCAGACAGATGGGTTCCAAAATCTTGTTACTGAATGAATCCACGTAGGAACATTTCACCCTGGGAAGCGGTTTAAATAATGAATGGAGATGATCTGTCTCTGAATAACCTATTAAAATTTTGTATATTCTTAAACCTTAGCAACCATGGGTGATAACTGGAAGGTGTTAACGTAAGATAAATGCAAAACTGTAACGATGCCATAAACCCTTCCAGTGTATATCCTGATCTTTCAGTTCTACAGATACACGTATTTTAGTTAATATGTGTTGGATCCTGGAGGAATGTTTACGTTTATACCCGCCTTCCAGGGTTTCCACGAAAATTGGCTTCTATAAATACAGATTGGTTTGCTTAACTGCATCCAGCTGTGGCAGTGAATTGACTAGAATGAACATAGACCAAAAAATTAAGAAGTGTTTGTTTTGGAGAGTAACTACTGGTTTTTATGAAAAGCTTATTAGAGCCAGTTAAAGCTGGATTATTAATGAATATTTGCACATTTATATTGCTTTCAGTTAGCCAGTATTGGCTATTCCAGTAATGAGATGAATTCTATTAAAACACTTCTATTACATGTGCATACACCTCTTTAAAGCATGTCAACTAGGAAAATTGTGTAGAGATTGTGTTCTTCTGAAGCTCTTGAAGTAATCTGAAATATTGTGATAAACATAAATTCAGTGCAAAAATGTTGCTGAGTGTATGTCCATACTTGGCAGAACCACCTTCAACCCCCATCTACAACTGGAGTAATTATAACCTGCAAACCTCAGAAGGCAGAAAGGCCCTCCTGGATGGGAGGGGCGGGCCGCACGGAAGAATGTTGCTGGTTTGGGACCAGCGGGCTGTCCACTCACTGTGGAGGGTCGCTGGTGGGTCCTTCTCCTAGAACAAAAGGGTTGAGAATCACCAGGTCTTCGGGATCACTTTTGTTACCTGCCTAAATTGGACTGGGCACATAGAGAATTTCAGAAGAGTGTCCCTGTTGTTGCTTTTCCTTTACCAGACTTCTCAGATGGGCTGTGTCTGTGCCCTGATTTCAAAATATAACATGCTGAAGTCGAATTCTGCTGAAATTTGGGTTGAAATTTAAGCTAGTCTGTTGAGGGCAGTTATGGGTCACTTGGGATCTGATTGTGGAGCAGGCACGGCCCCATGTGTGCGTCCATACACAACAGGTGCTGAAGGAGGAGGAGACACACTCAGGGGACTGTGCTTGATGGTGACACGGGACAGGGAGGGAGGACGGAGCAGGAACCCCCAAGTGGATGCCTGACGTGGCGGGCCCCACTGTGGCCCCAGGAAGTGCAGAGCTGCACGGCCCGCGTGGCCACTCAGGGGGGTAGAGGAAGCGTACAGATCATGGGGAAGGGTGAGGTCTTGCTTACTCCATGCTAGCAAGAAGCCCAATCAAAACTGCACCCAGAAACCCCCTCAAGGCTGAACGGATGGTGTGACCCCAAGGATGCTCCCGCTGGCTTCAGATCACGATTTTGGAAGAGCCATGGGCACACAGAGGCATGCCAGCTGGAGTTAGCTGTGCTGGGCTGCAGTCCCAGGGCCGTCACTGCGCCTCCCAGGACAGCCAGGCTACCCAAGCCGTCAGGATGGCTGGAAGGCTGGTCTCTCCTGTGTGCCAGTCGAGAGGGGCCAGTGACGGGGCTTCCCGTGGAAGTGTTTTGGAAATCACTCCAGACCATGGGGGGTAAGACGGCTGTCAGGCTACCCTGGGAGGGGCCTCACGCAGCAGCTGGTTCTTGTAACGGCTGCTCTGGCAGGTGTCTGGTCCTTAAAAAGCCACCCAGGCAGTTCTGTAGGTGAGCAGGAGGGGTCTCCGTACAGGTGTCCTGGAGAGGTCTCAGAGGGTTCGCTGTCAGGCCCGGACTTCTAGGGTCTGTGGTCGGTCACATCCCGGCCATGCCCGGCAGACTTGTCTCCGAGGGGGCTACGACTCAGCCCCCCAACCTCTGCGTAGGACCAGTCATGTGGGCACGTGCAAGGTCGGAGTCCGTGTGTGTGTGTGTGAGCACGTGTGTGCCCGAGTGTGCACGAGTTTCAAGTGTGCACGCGATTGGAAAGCTCTGGGTTGTGTTTCTTCATGTTTAACGTAAGGATGAGTTTCTCATCTAGTTAGGGGTTCCTTTATGGCCCTATTAGAAGCTTAGATATTTGCTAAAAGCAATTACGCAGGGCGCCTGGGTGGCTCAGTCGGTTAAGCGTCTGCCTTCGGCTCAGGTCATGATCCCAGGGTCCTGGGATCGAGCCCCGCATCGGGCTCCCTGCTCAGCAGAGAGCCTGCTTCTCCCTCTCCCTTGGCCTGCCTCTCTGCCTACCTGTCCTCTCTCTCTTTCTGTCAAATAAATAAATAAAATATTAAAAAAAAAAAAAGCAATTACGCTTCTCAGATTTATAACTTTGAAAGCCAACAACCTTTCATTAAAATGTCTTTCAGTCCTGCCACTGCAAAATGCGCAGGCACATTTCTGTGGGACGACACGTGTGGCCAGCCCCGCCCCCGAGACCTGCGCAGCAACAATTTTGGTAGCAATTTCAGAGCAGAGAATAATTGTTATTTAAAAGTTCTGTGACACAAAATGACTTCCAAAATAACTATAATAATCCGATAAAATTCTCACAGTTGCTTTCACAAATCACCACGTACATGCCATATTCTGCTTTATAAGGGCGCACGGGGGGAGTCCTAGTCTCCTAGATGCAGCGGCCAGAGGGGCATGGAGAATATTTACTGTGGATAGCCTCGTGTTGTGCTACACTTTACTGAAAGTCACCAAGAAAAAGACAAAACGTCACCAGACTCGTCTGTCTCCATCTGTCTATGTGTCTATCCGCCTGCCCATCCTTCCTGCACGGTTTTGTAGACACTCCACAGCCTGGCACGAGGTTCCCCAGGAAGGCACGTGGTAAATCAACACATCCAGGACCACTACCTACATTCACAGCCTCTGCTCACCACACAAAGCACTTCCTCCACCCCCAGCTCAGAGTTCTGCCCACAAATAAGACCCAAATAGCTGAGCCAGGGTAAAGGCCAAGGTCCCTTCTTCTGTTCTGAAGTGCGAACAACCCATTTCCCGGGACTGAGAGTTTACTGTAAGCACTGAAGAGAGTTGGACCCTGTCCTACTGCTCTTCCCAGGACGCGCCCGGACACGAAGGTGAGTGACTCCACCTGCCAAGTGCGCCCGCTCCCCAGCCCCTCCGTGTGTTCTGTCTCCCTCTCCAGAGCATTCCTCACCATGTGCCCCACTCTCACTGGAATGGGAGTCCCACCCACCTAATTCATCAACCTGGAGCGCTCCGTGCCCATAGCAGGCCCGCCGTGAATATCTGTGAAATGCGTGAGGAACTAAGTGTCTCCCATTCCTGGACTGGAACGCGTGAAGCCCAACTACCTAGCGATGGGTCACCTCTTGTACATGAGCTGTAGGACTTGGCCAGCAGCATGCAGTGGCCGTGGAGGTCTGACGCAAGGCCCACAGCCCCTCTGTCCTCACCCTGGCGTCGCCCTTACACCCACTCTCTGTGGAATTTATTTTACCGTCGTGCTCTTCCTGCAGTAGATAGCCACTGAGTGCCATGGGTGAGGCTGTGGTGCTTCCCTGTGGGATCACAGAGCAGCCTCTGGAAAGCAGCCCCTCTGTTTGCCTCCAGGGTCACTAGCAAGCGGGGGACACAACATGGGAGCGCTTCCCAACCCCTCCCCTCCTGGAGTCATTGGAAAGAACTTGCGCTGTGCCATCTTGTGCGTCCCAGATCGCAAGCCCAGAGGGGTTTGGAGAAGAGAGACGACCCTCTGGGACGGAACGGCTAGGGGGAGCCGTACAAAGGGGGACAGACGGAGCTGGGCCTCGGAAGGGACGGACAGGCGTGGAGGGGCAAGGAGAGAACACAGCTGGAAATACGTGGCTGCCTGTGGCTACTCGTGGGAGGAGCCGGGACCTGATGAGGTTGGCTGGAGGGGAAGAGGAGGTAAAGTTAGAGAAGATGCATCAGAACCCACTGTGGGGGCGCCGGGGTGGCACAGCCGGGCAAGTGTCCGACTCTTGATTTCAGTTCAGGTCGTGATCTCAGGGTCGTGGGATCGAGCCCCGCATCGGGCTCCTCGCTCAGCATGAAGTCTGCTTGAGACTCTCGCTGCCCATCCCCCCACACGCTCTCCCTCTCTAGAATAAATAAAATATTTTTTTAAAAATCCTTTAGAACCCACTGTGGACACCAGAACAACACGATGGTTCTAAACAAACCCAATTATAAGGAATAAGCCCACAACTGTTTTAGGAAAGCTTTTCAGTGTAAAAGGCCACAGGAAGAACTCCAGAGTGGAGGTAGCACTGTGTCGCAGGCCCAGGCGCGGCGTGGACCCCGGGGAGGTTTTCGAGTCGGGGTCTTTATGTGACTTGACAGAGACAACAAAGATCTAAAAACAAAACTTGCTGTAAAAAGGAGCATGCGGGGCGCCTGGGTGGCTCAGTCGTTAAGCGTCTGCCTTCAGCTCGGGTCATGATCCCGGGGTCCTGGGGTCGAGCCCCGCATGGGGCTCCCAGCTTTGCGGGAAGCCTGCTTCTCCCTCTCCCACTCCCCCTGCTTGTGTTCCCTCTCTCGCTGTCTCTCTCTCTCTGTCAAATAAAATCTTTAAAAAAAAAAAAAAGGAGCATGCTACCCTTGGACCACACATCACTTACGGACGCTGGGAAGAAAGTGCTCGTGGAGAGCTTGTGCAGGGTCTGATGTGTTTCCTCATGAAGGAACTTCCCCATTTCAAGGATGGCGGCCTCCATCTGGCTCATGGCGGAGCCTGGAGAACATCAAAATTCTGTACTTTTCTGCCGTACTCTGTCCTCACCCCGGTCTCCAAGGCCCTCACGAAACGAAGCAAAATTCTGGCAGCTTGCCCGGCGCTGCCACGAACCAGAGAAGCAGGGACTGATGTGGAAGGGAAGCCCCAGCCCCAGGAAGACCCTGGAGACCAGCACAAGGGCCCTGGGGCAGCCTCGGCCCGCAGGGCGCACCAGCGTCCAGCAGGAGGGAGAGAGCCAGGAGCAGGCTTGGAGGGAGTCTGATCTGCACATTATTTGCGGAAGAGAAGTGGACTCGCCAGTGAAGCCTTTCTGGGCCCACGGCGGTCTGCGGAGGGGCTGGTTAACAACGTAAGGATCCCTGCTGAAGGCCCTCAGGATTCCAGCCCATTGCCCTGGGTCTGGCTCACCTCCCCTGCCATGGAGCGGTCCGTCCCCGCTCGTGTGCGGAACAGACTGGAACCCAGGGTGGCTGAGAGTCACCTCTGCCGTTCGGTGGCATGTTAGAAATCCATTTTTGTCGGCAATAGCTTGGGGACAAAAGCTGTAATTAAATTATTTTCCTGTTTTAAAATATCTGTCTTCTTCATGTAGAACAGTGGTTTATTAAATCTCTCCCCGTGCCCTCACTGCAGCAGAATTCCAAAATGTTTTGAAAACATTCCTTAGAGCCACACAACAATAATTAACAGCCTAGGAAGTGCTGAACAGCAAGCAGCTGATAATAACACAGCCTAATGTCGGCAGAGCACAATTAATCATGGAACTACCCATCGTGCGGAGGATTTACGCTCGGTTATCATAACGCACTGATGAGGCCCTGCTGGTCCTTCACGATGCATGTGTTAAGTGCATCTTTCCCCCTAAGCACATCAAGAAGAGCAAGAGGAAGCCTGGGAACGCGGCTTCCTGATATGTTCACTCTCGCCCCTGCTCGCCAGTGCCCTCCGAGGATAGCCATGTCCTGGAGGATCCACCAAGCCTCCTACCTTCCCACGACGCAACCACAGCAGGACCCCCCCAGCCGCAGGGGGACGCTGGCCTGCTGGCCCTCCCCCGGGCCTGGAGTCCACAGGGAGAAGGTCCGAGCTGACTCAGGAAGGGTCCGTGCGGTAGCACAGGGTGGGCAGCCACGTAGCGGGATTTCTCCTTTTCTCGGCCAGTCCCCACCTGTTCCACCTGCTCTCTGCTCCCTGGCACCCTACACGGTCTTCAAGCTTAGCGCCCCAGTGAGTTCCTAGCAAGTCTGATGGTTGGTCCTGGTCATTCTACAGAGTCCACAGAGCTTTACCAGAGGAAGTGAGCGTACCCACCATACACAACTGATGAGATTCCGCCTGTGGCCAAGCAGCATCTGGATGTAGAGACGGCCAGCGCCTCATGACCACCGGCCGGCACAACTCACTTTTTGTTTCTTCCAACACGCTGTCACTATGTATGAAAACCAGTTTGGCAGTAAATCCACGTCCTATCACTTGTAGTCCACACTGGTCGGTTTCAGACGCGTGCCTCTCCCTCATGTAGATGACTCAGTAAATCCCAGCCTGGACTACTGCACCCCTGCAGGGGCCCACGGGGGGAGCATGGGGTGGGAGCAGGGAGGGGTGGGGACAGAGCTGGTGCAGGACGCCCGTGTTCTGGGTGAGCACGGTGTGGCGGAAGGGGACGGGTTTGCGTCTCTCGCACATTAGTATCTGCTACAGACACGGCACATCGTGCACATACTAGGGGACCACGGTGTGATGAGACCCCAACGGAAGTGAGCAGAGCGAGAGAGGAGCAGCAGGGGGAGGAGAGAAAGGTCGGGGAAGCCTGCCCACGCGGGGCGTTTGGGCCGCAGCGCAGGGCTCGGCGTTTCCAACACTGTAGTAGAAGCCTCGTTGAGAAGAAACGTGGTCATGAAGACAGCCAGCTTCTAGGAAGCTGCATTCCACACAGTCTTACGTCAGTTAGTCCGTGGACTGGAGGACAAGTGGTTGGCGGGAAGGACGGAAGCCCCTGGTCAGCCGGGTCTCAACGGGACAGCAGCTGCAGAGCAGGTTAGCGGGAAGACCTGCCCCCACACTGCGGCTGCATCTTGTGAAACAGCCAGTGTCCTGACGTCTCCATCTCCTACGACAACTCCATCAGGAGCTTTAGAACCGAACACTTGCCTGTGCGGCTGAACTTCTATACAACATTTTCTATGAAAAGGCTCGTGCTTTTATACTTCGACAGAGGGTCTGCACGGAGCCTGAGATTTACGCTTAAAATCACAGTCGTTTTGCTAGACACCGGGCTGTGCCCTTTATGATCCAGCACAGGGGAGACGGTGCTGAGACAGAACAGAAATGGGGACAGAAAGGCAAGCAAGAGAAAGAGCCGGTGGAAGACAAGGCAATCTTTTTGAGTGCACGGATCCGCCCTCCTCCCGAAATGGGGCAGGTGCCTCGTGCTCACCAGGTCCTCTCATGTCTCAACTTCTGTGACACAGTCTTCCAGGATTCGAATCCTCAGTCACTTTGGCTAGAAAAGCAGCCTCTGAATCAATAAATCAATCCAAAGCTCGTCGACCCCTTCTTGTGCACATCGAGCTATTAAAATGGATAAGCTCAGCCCGAGTCCTTTCGGAGCCAACAATCCACTGGAGGAGTGGACTGCAGGGCGTGCCGAGTGTCCCTCACACATGTGCCGAGCAGAGGCTCGGGAGCCGCTGGTGGGAGGGCGTGGGGGGACCCGGGCACCGGTGGGCAAAGAGGGGAGGCAGGCCACGGCAGGGAGAGGAAGTCATTAGGAGGAGGCACGCCGCGGACTTTGATGAATGAGAACAGAGATAAGTAAGCAGAGCAGACCCTTGAAGCTCGTTAGTCTAGATGTGAGGTTGGGCAGGTTCAGAATACGGAGGCTACCTTGTGAATACGTTTAATTGGTCACATCGAGGGAGGACATCCAGGAAGTCTGGCCACCCCACCCACCTTCCCGATGGCCCCGGCAGACCATGTAGGTCGTTCTTTCCTGTTGAGCCCAGGTTTGGCCACAAAATACCAGGAGCAATGGGCAATTTTGAGTTGAAGTTGGTCTGCCTCCATGATGGCCTGACTCCTATCTGTGCAGCCAGCCCCAGGTGGAGGAGGAGGGGCAAGCAGGCAGGAGAGGAGGTCACACCTGAAGGTCAAGACAGGCTGAAGGCAGCAGACCAGGTGTGGAGTCGTGCTGGAAATCCACATTTCCCAGCCCCGTATCTTGCCTCCAGCTTAGTCTTGCTAAATGACAATTTGATTAGGCTTTAAAACTCTTCATAGTTCCCTGATTCTTAAAGATGCAAGTGGGGCCCCCAACGCATGCCAGTCCATGGCCCCACAATGTAATCTTAGCACACAGAGCCAGCCCTCCCGAGTCCTATTTCCTCAGCAAGACATGCCCATGGCTGCATCAAGCCGACCCATGGCCTGAGGCCCAGACCTAAGTCCCTGCAAGCTGGTTCCTGCGGGCCCAGCCCTATGCTGCCAGCCACTGGTGATGGGTCATTTGGTCTGGATGTTACACTGACCGCCGGTATTCTAGTTACTCATGGAGAAGGGTATTTTCCCCCCAATGAGGATAAAGGGTTGACCTAGGCCTCAGTGCAACCACTCGACCCAGCACCTGAGTTAAGTCCATAAACCCCGCTGTCTTAACGCCAGACTTGTTTTTGTATCACAGAAAACAAGCTACGAAAACGTCTCTCGGGATTCAGATCTCAGGACTCATCGTTAATTCTGAATAATGTATGGAGGCAGTTTGCCAATTCTGAACAGCTACAGATAAATTCACATTTTTCCAGAGGGCTCAGAAAAAAAAATATCAACAGTGGGAATAAAGTGCTGGAAACCTCTCTCCATGTTTTTTATTTAAAACATATTTTTTATGTTCTAATTTTTATTGAGGTATACATGTTTTTAATTAGTCACTTGCCTCTCCTTAAATACATAGAGCATGACATCACCTGTCATTTAACCTTTAGATTTTATATTCCAAGTCAAGAAAAAGCTCAAGCACTTACAAAAGCTGGCTTCTCTTCATAGTTTACTTCCTTTTAAAGTACTTTCTTACCTTTACAGACTCTGAAGATGAAATTAGCAGTCATTTTGTTCCTGCATATTGGTAATGAATAATTACGCTGTCAGGCAGTGCATAACTATCAATTACATGACTGCCTTTTTATTTCAAGGATTTATTTAATAATTTTTTAATAAAGAGTTACATATGTCAGTCTCTTAAAAACATATCAATCAACGTTATTTTCCAAGGTAGAGAATTGTCATAACCTCGCAAAGGTTCACTTGGTCTGTGATTAGAGGCTTCACTGCTGTGTGTGCTTTGCCGCACGGAGAATCGTCAGCACCATCTGGAAAACTACCAGCTCCGGGACTGCCCCGCCTGCATTTGTAGACGGGAGGGCAGGGTGGCACCATAATGCATATGATCGGTGTGATTCAAATCACACCTGTAGCCCCATCAGAAATGGTGGGGAGAATCCAAAACGGCCTTTAGTGGTTAAAATTGGAGGCTGTCCAGGTTCTTATCCTGATCCATCTTCGACCAGCTGAGCTACCGCGGGCAAAGCGGTAGTTTTGTTCTCCTTGCTGTCCTTCATTTGCATCCCGAGTAGGACGAGTGGACAATAGCGTTGTTTGAAGAGTAGATGCCATCGTTCATCGATGCTCTGTAAATATCAGCTGGTGTTAGGACGTGTCTTCGCCGCATGCTGGATACCCTTAAGGACCAAAGAGGCTTAGTCCCTGGGTCTGCACTTGAGCTTCCAATCTATTCAAGGAGACACGAAACCCACCCACAAAGCAGGCAATCTCCGCTAAAATTGCTTGTTCTTTAACAACAGCGAAGGCCATGAGGGTGAAACGATGCGGGCTGCAGGCTCCAGGCAGAAACCACACACTCTGCAGGAGCAATGCAAGGGGAGAAGTCTGAGGAGGGGGTGGGATTTGGTGCCAAGAATGGAATCCCATGGTTGGTAACAAAAACATAGGCTCAAGTGGGCTATGCGCAATCTGGTTTTGTAACAAAAGCGTTCCCAAAATAACACTGTTGATATTCTTGCTGGAGTAAAAGTGGCCTGCGAGGGGTACAATACAAACCACAGTAGATTGCACTTGCTGTGTTGAAGGGTAACTGAGATATAGCTTGCACACCACTGAGATCCACCCATGTGGGGTGTACAACTATTCTAGGAAATGTGTCGAGTTCAACAACCATCACCACCCTATTGTACAACACAGCCACCAAGCCAGAAAGTTCCTTCATGCCCACTCATAGTCAATCCCCATTCCCACCCTCAGCCCTAAGCATCCATTAATCCACTTTCTGTCTCTATTTGCCTCTTCTGGACATTTCGTATAAATAGAATCAGATGATACGCAGTGTTTTACATCTACCGGCTTTCACTCAGCATGCTGTAGCGCCTATCAGAAGTTCACCCCTTTTACTAGCTGTGTAGTGTTTCATGGTACAGATACACCACCTTTTGTTTATCCCTCAATGTTGATGGACATTCTTGTTGACCCCAGCTCTCGTCTATAATGAACAGTGCCTCTGCAGACATTCCCTTTCATGGCTCGATACAGCCATGTGTGTTCATCCCCCTTGGCAGATTCCCAGGTGTGGAATTCCTGTGCTCTATGGCAAGAATATATTTAACTGTTTCAGAAACTACCAAACCATTTTCCAAAGTAGCTGTACATTTTTTAGATTCCCAGCAGAGATGCGTGAGGTTTCCAGTATCTCCATATTCTATCCAATACTTGGTGTCTTCTGTCTTTTTTAGTCAGAGTTAGTCTACTGGGAGAGTAGTTCTATCTTATTATGATTTTATTTGCATTTCCCTAATGACTGATGACATTAAGCATCTTTTCATGTTCTTGTTTGTTGTCTGTGTGTCATCTTTGGAGGAATCACTACTCAAAATTTTACTCATTTTTTATTGGATTTTGTCTTATTATTTAGTTGTAAGATTCTTTATATATTCTGGGTAAAATCCTCTATCAAATATGATATCAAAAATCAAAATATTTCCTCTCGATTTGAAGGTTATCTTTTCATTTCCTTAACGGTGTTTTTTGAAACTTGGAAGTCTCAAATTTTGATCACGTATAAGTTTTTCCTTTTAAGGATAGTGCTTTTGTGTTGTATCTAAGAATTATTTGCCAAGGGGTCCTGGGATCGAGTCCCGCATCGGGCTCCCTGCTTGGCAGGAAGCCTGCTTCTCCCGCTCCCACTCCCCCTACTTGTGTTCCTGCTCTTGCTATCTCTCTGTTAAATAAATAAATAAAATCTTTAAAAAAAAAAAAAAAAAAAGAATTATTTGCCAAGTTCTAACTAATGAAGCTTTTTTACTAAGTTTCCTTCTAGAAATTTTAATTTTTTAGCTATTATCTTTAGGTCTATGATCCATCTTGAGTTGATATTCGTGTATGGTGTGAGGTAAGGGTCTCAGTACATTTCTTTTGCATGTAATCATATGATTGATGAAAAGACTATCCTTTCCCTATTGAATTGTCTTGGCACATTTGTAAAAATTAGTTCCCCATAAATGTAAGTATTTATTTCTGAACACGCAATACTGTTCAATTAATCTAGATTACTGTGCCTTTACAGTAAATTTGAAATCACTCAGTGTAAGTTTTCCAACTTTATTCTTATTTTGCTAAATCATTTTGGCTATTAGGTCCTTTTTATTTCCATATACATTTTAGGATCAACTTGTAATTTTCTACAAAAAAAAAAAAAAGTGTTCTGGGATTTGAGAGGGATTGCACTGAACCCATAAACCAATTTGGGAAAAATTGCTATCTTGACATTATTGAGTCTTTTAATCCATAAGCATGAAATGTCTCTTTATTTACTTAGATATCCTTTAATTTCCCTCAGCAATGTTTTGTAGCTTCCAGCATACAAGTCTTGCCCTTTTGTTAAATTTATTCCTAATTATTTATTTTTTGTTGCTCTTATAAACAGAGATTGTTACTAACATATAAAAACACAATTGATGTGTCTATATTAATCCTGTATCCTGTAATTTTGCTAAAATCACTTATTCTAGTATTTTTTTCCATCAATTCCTTTACATTTCCACATAGACAATACTGCCATCTGCAAATAAAAGAGTTTGATTTCTTTCTTTCCATGCTGGATGCCTTGATTTATTTGTTAGTTGGTTTGGTTGTTTTTTGTTTGTTTGTTTCTTTGTGCTTATCACATTAACTAGACCCAGCAATATAATGTTGAATTTAATGTTGAATATAATGAGAAAGTGGACATTCTTTCCTTGTTCTTGCCCTTATGAGAAAGCATTCAATCATTTATGATAAACTATGACATTAGTTGTGGGTTTCATATATATTCTTTTTCAAATTGTCAAAGTTCTGTTCTGCTCATGGTTGCTGAGAGATTTTCTCATGAATGAGTATTGGATTTTGCCAAATACTTTTTTTCTACATTTATTGTGATGATCAGTTTTTGACCTTTATTTGATTAATATGATGCATTATATTGATTGATGTTCGTATTTTAAGCCAACTTTGCAATACAAGAATAAATCTCACCTGGTCTTAATATACATACCCTTTTTATATGGTGCAGGATTCAGTTTGATAATATTTTGTTTATAGTTTTTGCATCCATACTCATGGGGGATGTTGGTCTATAGTTTTCTTTCTTGTCATATCTCTGTACTTAGCATCTGTAAACATGGGAACTATTGAGTGAGGTAATAGTTGCTTCTTCTTCCTTGATATTCCAAAAGCTTTTGTGGAAAATGACAATTATTTCTTCTTTAAATATTTAATAGATTCACTAGTGATACCATCTGAACCTCAACTTTTCTTTGTGGAAAGATCTTTTTAATTATTAGTTTAATTCTGTTACTTTTTATAGGTCTATTCAGGTTTTCTGTTCCTTGTTTAGTCACTTTGGCAATGTGTGCATTTCCAGGAATTACCCCATTTCATCTAAGTTGTCTCATTTTGAGGGATAAAGATGCTCATAACATTCCCTTATGATCCTTTTAATTTCTGTACATTGATGTTAATGTTCCTTCTTCCATTCCAGATTTCAATAATTTGAGGATTTTGTCTTTTTTTCCTTGATCGGTCTATCTAAAGACTTGTCATTTTGTTTGATTTTTATTCACTTTCTATTTCACTGATTTCTGCTTTAATCTTTATTCTGTGTTACTTTATTTTGCTCTGTTTTTTTCTATTTTCTTTAGGTGGCAGTTTGGCTTACTGATTTGAGAACTTTCTTATTTTCTGATAGAAGTGTTTAAAACTATTAATTGACCTCTAAGTACTGTCTTAGCTGCATTCCAGAAATTTTAATATGTGATACTTTTGTTTTCATTGGCTTAAAAGTATTTTCCAATTTCCCTTGTAATTTCTTCTTTGATCCATGGGTTATCCAGATGAGCATTGTTTAACTTTGAATTATTTGGGGATTTTCCAGATTTTTTTCTCTCACTGATTTCTATTCTGTTGTGGCCAGACAATATACTTTGTATGGTTTCAGTCCTATTAAATTTATTGAAATTTGTTTTATAGCCTACCACACTGTCTATCCTATCACATGTTCCATTTGTACTTGAAAACAATGTGAACTCACAGTTATTATATAGAATATATTTGTCAATTAGGTTGAATTGGTTTATACCATTGTTTAAGTCTTCTACATACTTTTAATTTTCCACTGAATCGTTCTATCAATTAGTAATATAGCAAATGTAGCTCTCTTAGGGCTACTGTTTGCATAGTATGTATTTTTTCATTCTTTTTTCTTTTAATTTATTTGAATCTATGCTGTGTATCTTGTAGCAGCTTATATTTAAATCCTTATTTGTCTGTGCTGATTATCTCTGCCCTTTTATTTGGGTGATTTGACCATTTATATTTAACACAATTATTGATATGGCTGGATTTACCTATGCTATTTTACTATTTTCCCTGTGTCTCCTGCCTTTTTTGTTTCTCAGATCTTTCTTTGAATGATTGAATGTACCACTTTAATTCCTTTGCTGTCTATTTTATGTCATCCATTGTTCCAAATCAACTGAGGCACTGAGTACAATCAAGAGGCTCCAGGTCTTCACAGCTTGTCCTACCCTGGCAGAACCTCCACCAGCAGCAGGGTGTGGGGGGCAAACAGTTTTAGGGCAGCTTTTTGAGGAAAGGATTAGATTATCCCCTAAACTGGCCATGGCCAGGAGTCCTGCCTACTGTTTATTTTTAGTGGTTTTAATTTTCTGTTGGTCTTATTAGACCTGATGCAATGTACTCTCTACTAAAACAAAGCCCTTACCCTGTTTATTTAATTCATTGAACAACTGTTAATCACCAACTACCTCAGCCTTGGTAGGTAACATTACTTGTGACCTAATTTTAAAACTTAGTGGCATTGATACCTAGAAAAATTGCCTTGTTAGAGGTAAAAATTACTTTGAAAAAATGATGACAAGGCGCCTAGGTGGCTCAGTTGGTTGAGCGTCTGCCTACAGCTCAGGTCATGATCTCAGGATCCTGGGATCGAGCTCCGCATCGGGCTCCCTGATCAGCAGGGAGTCTGCTTCTCCCTCTCCCTCTGCCCCTCCCCCTACTCAGACTCTCTCTCTCTGTCTCTCTCTCTCTCTCTCAAATAAATAAATAAAGTCTTTTTTTAAAAAAAGAAAAATGATGGCAAACTTTTTCTATGATTGACTATATTAGCATTTCCTATAAGTATCTGAGTTTTCAGGATCAATAGAATTTTCTCATTCTCTTAAGTTTGTTGCCACTAGAGGACAATTTAAATACTTGATAAACAATAAATGTTATAATATCCACCAATTATAATTTCTAGTTGTTGAATGTCAATAAGGGGGTGATACTAATGGTGATGGATATTTTTTAAATAAAGTTAGAATCATGAGATCTTAAATTTAAAAACAGCTCAGTCATAAGTCCATTTTTCTTCAAATTTACAGAGCAATTATATGATTGGCCTATAGGCATATGTTAGAACAAAGACTAGAAGTTAGGCATACCAGTTTGAGCAGGAAATAGGGTATCCTCTAAGAGATAAATAAGGAAATGTAAATGTTCGGGGGCCTGACAGGGATGGTGAACTTCCCAGAACGTGTAATAGATGGGAGCGATGTTTCAGGGGAAGGGAGGTAGTATTATCTGAACTCAGGGGCTCTATTGTCAAGGGAGAAGAGCCATCCAGGAGGAAGCCAGGATCTCAGAAGGAGGAGCATAGCAAGGGCTGAACAGAGGCCAGTGAGGAAGTCCCTACACTGTCCCCTGAAATAAGCCTGCTAATGCTGATTGCCTGAAGCCAGCAGAACCCAGAAGTGAGGCGACCCTCAGCGGTCAGCTTGCCAGGATGCAGAGCAGAGGGCAACCAATGGAGATGGCATCTGGACAGGCAGGTGGAGAGCCCCAGCACTGTTCATTTCTTTCCATGCTCATTAGTTTGTTGTTGTTGTTGTTGTTTCCTGGATGAAACATTCAAGTTTTCAACACAAGAGAAACACAGAGTACCATCGGCAGAGGTATTTTGGAATGATGATTTTACACTCCCACTGCGGTCCTCTATTGAAACATAAGCCACCATCAATGTCTTTCCTGTAGGGTGACAAGAAAAATGGGGGAAAGGTGTAATTAATCAGCTTAAAATATAGCTGCCACTGTCTTCAGTTCTGAAGCAGATTACAAAGTCTAAATGTGTACTTCTTATTTTCTCCTGCCACCAGATTTGTAAAATTTCCCCTACACTTTGCCAGCCCCTCAGCTGGGGAGACTTTAATTGTAACTGGTGGGGTGACCTGAATCATCACTCCCACGGGATTCCACCCTTGGTGGTCTAAACTTACTGGGGGCCACAGGTTCCCAATGACAGACGCAAAGGACATGGGAATGCTGGTGAATTCTGTGTGTTCCCACCATCAGTGCCCTGTGGATGGGAGCACCCCGATTTCCACATGGGTGGGTTCTGGCCCTCAGGAAAATGACCTCTTCTCTGACAAATATCTAGGGGCTGAGGAGTTGAAAATGTCTTAGCCTCCTATTTAAAGAAACCTTAGCCATGCTCTCTGGCAGAGGTAGACTCCGTTGGTCACTAACATTTTGGATCCACCACACCCAAGAGTGTGGGGCTAGGAAAAACCCCTCTAGGTGAGGTGTAACAGTGAGAAGAGCCACATGCACCTTCCACACTCCCCCATTCTGAGACGGCACAAACCTCTGGCCCCGAGTATCCATTCAGTCACACCTCCAAGGGAAGAGCAGTTGAGCAATGACCAGTGAGTCCTGGGTCTGAACGATGTCTTCACGGTTGGAGGTGATGCAGGGCCTGGCAAAGGGCAGACATTCCGAGTCCACACATGCAGCTGACAAGCAGAGCACTGCAGGAGGGGAGGGCACATCCATGGACAGAGCATGCCCAGAGGAGCCTTGGAGGGCATGGTGTGCCTTCCAATTCCTTCCAGAACTCTCCCCTGCTTCCTCCTTTCACCCTTTCAAGTTTGCACCATTTTCCAATAGCAAAAAATAAAAAGAAAGTAATCAGGCCTTGGAAAAAGTACTTTTTTGTTGTTCTCTACCAATCTGCCACATACCCATCTCAGTAGATGGAGTCTAACGGGACCAATACCACGGTTCTACTACATGGTTTCTCACAGTGAAGGAAACCCTAGAGACCCGGTATTTGCCTGCACCCCAAAGAAAAAGGGTATTTGTATACAATTCTTCCACAAATCCTGAAATAGACACATTTTCTCCCTGCAGATGCACATTAAGGAACCTATTTTCTTAACCTACTAACCCTAGACAACAAATCCCAATACTTTTTTCACTCATTGTAAGCCCTAATAGCAACACTTCCAGGTTTTACTAACTTTCAAAAATTGATCCAGTATTTAGGAAAATAAAATCTGCGTTTTTTAAATTTTATAATGTTCAAATTAAAACCTGGATGGGTGTATCCAAATGTATTTGCTTTGCTTGGTGTAAAAGTCCCAAGGAGGAGATGGTGGTCTAAGGAGAAAATATTATTTTGCTCTTAAGGCTGCAATAAAGCCGCATTTTGATATTCTGATAATATAGTATAATCACCTTTTTATACTTTTCTTGTCCTAAAACAATAGTTTTACCTTTTACAACTTTAAGTTGGTGACATCTGTACAAAAATATACATTTTCCCCCTCGAGACAATGGAAAGGTTCTACTCCATCAGCAGCTTGGGCTGCTTTCAGGCCTGAATTAGCGTGTCTGCCTATATGCTGCATCGATGATGGACATCTAGACTTGAAGGTATAATTTCCAGTAAAGAAAAGTCATTTTATTTCCATCTGAATAAGCACTCTATCATACTAACCAAGTCAAACAAAGTTATTATCTGGCTTTTTGCCAAGGTGTGAAAAATAGAAAGGTCATATTTTTAATAGCTTTGTACTCTGTAGTAATCAAATTTGTAAGCCCAGAGAAATAAACTACTTGAATCCGCCCGAGCCCCGAGCGTGGTTAACTGCTGGCTTGCTGTGCTCGGGCACAAGAGGGCACGGCTTATCTTGCTGTGAGGTTGGTACACAGAGGCATCGTGTTCTCATCATCAAATGGCGGAAACCAGCTAATAAGAAACGTGTCTACTCACTCTACCTTTGAAGGCCGCACCAAAAGATAAGTGCCCGTCAGACCTCACCTCGTGAAGGAACAAGATGACAGCACGTTAACCCTCATACACTCAAGTGTTCATGGATTACTCAGATCAGAATTCGTTAAAATGAACACCAGCTTTAAAAGTCCCTTTTGTTTTGTGTGGCTGCCTTGTGTTCCTTGAACTTCCAAACAGCTTGCTCCCGAGTTTTGTTGTGAAATTATAAATAATCCTAGGCTAAAGGGTGTCTTTATGGACGTTGGCATCCACACCCTCATGAGAGAAAGAAGAGGAAAAATGTATGAAGACATCCTGTTGACTAATCATAAAATTTACATTTTTGCTCCAAAGGTTTTCATAGACAGTTTTAGCTCAGTCCACGGACCAGGATACAGGACACCTATGACCCATTTTGCCCCCAAAAGTCCCAAGAACAATCCATTAGAAGTGCCTTTCCTTGAGTATTTCTTTCACACATCCCTCCTCTGGAGATAGGAGGATAATAGCAAAGTCATTTTTATCTCTGGCATATACATCCCAACGAGCTGTACATTCAACCCTGTACAGATAGTAATTCTAGATTTGCTGAAAGTCGTTTGCTCCACATGGCTGAGATGGATGAACTCCAACATCCCAACACTGAATGAGTGTTAGCCTGCCCACAGCTCGTTACCAGTGGCCCCGTCAAAACTTCAGACACTCCTTTACCTTAGTACACGACGTCTTTCAGCTACCAGCTGCTATAACCTGGTAGTTTAAAAGTGTTCAGCGAGCTTTTCCTCAAAGCCAGAGTATATAGTTTAGGCTTTGCAGGTTAAGAGGCAAAATCACCTTGCAGGTACTTTTTAATGCAACCACTTAAAAATGAAAAAAAAATTGTTAGCTTATGGGTGATAAAATAAATACGCAAATCACACACACACACACGAGTGTGCACGCACATGCACACACTCAAGCCAGAACAAAACAGACGGCTGCCGGCTGGATTCAGCCAAGGGCCATGGTGTGCTGACTGACCTCTGGCCTAAGTGCAAAGCCTCAGGCAGGATCACCTAGCGGTTCACAGTATAATCTCTAAGTTCACACCAACCTGCTGCAGTACTGGCTCCTGATGTGGACCATTTATTAACGTCGTCCGCTCCGACCTTCTCTGTACACGAAGACGGGAACGGTACCACCTCGGACTTGCGGAGGCACACAACCCTGATGGTTGGTGATCGCTAGCGAGCAATCCCTAGCACTGTCTTAAAGTCAACAAAACGTAATGAGCACCTTCTGCTTTTTTACGGGTTTTGACCGGTGGTCATTCTGCTGGATACCTCGGCATACCCCAGCTCCCAGAAGGGTTGACAACTAGCAGCTCCGGCTTGATAGAGCGTTGCCTTACCTGAGGACGGAGGAGGGGTGGTGCAGAAGCAAGGGGACACTTCGGGACTCCGTGGCTCCTTGGGGGAGGCCCTCCACTCCCCGCTCCTGCTTCCTTCGTGATCTCAGCACTTGGACCTCAGAGCCTTCCTGAGACCCACGGACATGCAGATCCCCGTCTCAGAGCCCGCCTCCTGGAACCTAGCCTGCGAGGGGAGCCGCCGACAATAGCATGCAAAGCTGAATGAGCAGATGGAAATTCCCTGAGAGAAAGGCCCCCACTGGTCCCTGAGGAGGGACGGGGTGATTGGGGTAAGCACTGGAAAGACCATTCCAGTTTCGACAGCTTAGGTTTGAGGAATCTCGACAGGCTTTGTCACCCTTTGAGGTGTGACCCTTCTTAATTTCTTGTGATGTTGGGAGATAGGCATCGCTCAGCAGAGTGAAAAAGGAAAACGACTCCAACATAGGGAAGAACCTGGGTGTGCAGTGACGGCGGGCCCAGCGTTTCCAGGGTGACGTCTTCTTTATTTATTTATTCATAAAATAATTAATTTTTTTAAAGATTTTATTTATTTATTTGAGAGAGAGAGAATGAGAGACAGAGAGCATGAGAGGGAGGAGGGTCAGAGGGAGAAGCAGACTCCCTGCCGAGCAGGGAGCCCGATGAGGGAGGGACTCGATCCCGGGACTCCAGGATCATGACCCGAGCCGAAGGCAGTCGCTTAACCAACTGAGCCACCCAGGCGCCCCAATAATTAATTTTTTTAACCTGTGCAAGGATTTCTCCCAGAAGAGAAAGAGTGGATAAGAGAGATATAAAAAAAATCTCTTGCCAGGAAAATATATCAAGTCACCTTGAGCTAAGGTCGTCTGGAATGAATCCTGTATCTGGGCTGAAATTACACCAAAGGCAAAATTATTTTTTTTTCTCTCCTTCAGCGTAATGCACGTGTCATATTCCTGTCTTAGGATGTCACAGAAGGACAGTCTTGTTTCCAAGGACAGAGGAGGAGGACTGGGGTGCACGTGGGACAGGAGTGATAGAGTCATGGAAGGAAGCAAAGTTCTTACGCTGCAAGGACCCCGTTGGATTGCTGTGCAGGGGAATGGGGAGCTCAGGTCATTAGGTCTTGATTAGTGAGCCTGCAAGGGGAGAAAATCAATAATTGGAAAGAGAATATCATCTAGACAGGTGATTTCCAAAAAAATAGGAGTGAATTTCCACCACCACCCCCCACTACTGTCTAGCATCTTAAATTATTTGTTCTGAGAGTACATTGAAAGAGGAGCCAAGTAGTACAGATTTTAGCAGCGGCTGGGAGTGCCAACTGATTTATGGGCCTTCAGCACTCTGAAGGTCCAAAGGAAAAGGAAAGATCAGCTACTTTTAACATGAGGTCGTTTTATCTGGGCCTCGGAAATGGACTTAGTGAGAACCAGCAGGGTGTGAGGTGTGCCTTCTCTCAGCCTTTCCTGGACAAAGGCTGCCCTTCCCCATCCCTCCTGTACCTGGTGTTTCTCTGGTAGGTTTCAGAACTTACAACTTTACAAATAAACAAGGATACAACTTATTTTTTAACACATGAAAGCTGTGCACGTTTAATGCATGCAATTCAATGAGTCTGGAGATAAGTATGTACCCACGAAACCATATAATCCCAGCTTATAAGTACATATCAAAGGGATTTAAATAAGTACCTTGAAAAGGTACCTGCACCCCCATGTGCACTGAAGCATTATCTACAATAACACAGAAACAACCCAGGTGTCCACGGATGGAAGAATGGATAAAGAAAATGCCATGTATACACACAATGGAATATTACTCAGCAATAAAAAACAAGGAAATCCTGCCACGTGCCCAACCAGGATGAAGCTTGAGGGCCTTACACTGAGTGAAAGAAGTCACAGGAAGACAAAGACCGCACGATCCCACAGACATGTATTCGGAATATAAAGTAGTCCCGCTCACAGAAGCAGAGATTGGGATGGTGGTAGCCAGGGGTTGGGGTGCAGAAATAACGAGGTGTTGGTCCAACAGCACAAACTCTCAGTGCGGAGATGAGTGAGTTCCTGGAACCCAATGTGCAGCACGGCGACTAATTAATAATACTGTGTTGGGGCGTCTGGGGGTGCAGTCGGTTAAGCATCTGACTCTTGATTTCGGCTCAGGTCGTGATCTCACGGTTGTGGGATTGAGCCCCTTGTTGGGCTCTGAGCTCAGAATGGAGTCTGCTTGAGATTCTCTCTCTCCCTCTCCCTCTGCCCCTCCCCCCACTCGCGCTCCTGCATGCACGCAGGCCCTCTTTCTCTCTCTATCTAAAATAAATAAATAAATCTTTAAAAAGTAAACCAATGCTGTGTCGTGCAGTTGCAATTTGCTAGGAGAGTAGATCTTTTGCTGTATGTTTGCACCATGAGATAGTAGTCATGAAGTGATGGGAGGCGTCTTTGAGGGTCATGGGAATGTGGGCGTGGCTGTGTCCCTGGTCGTGGCGGTGACTTCACGGTGAAGGATTCCTGCATGGCTTTATCATAGTTGCTGTTTCGTTGGTTTTATCTTTGAATCTTTACTACAAAACTGGAGAAAACGCCCACCAGTGGATGAGCATGCACTATGTTCAGGGACCTTGTTACTAAGACATACAGAGAAAGAGCTCGTGACCTCACAGTGCTCCAGGCATGACCTGGTCCAGCAGATACCAGAAGACAGGGGGGTCTCTGGGAACTGAGGCTTTACCCCTCCAGCAGGGTTGCTCCTTGACCAGCCCCACAGGCCCAGTTGACCAGAACCAAGAGTAGCTCTCGACCTCAAGTAACCTACTCGTGTTTTATAGGTGTTTTGACTCTTCTCTCAGCTTGCTTGACCCAGAAAAGCAACGCCAATTCCTGAAAATGACCCTCCTTCCCTTCTTTGCAAAGATGTATCCTGAATGTGAAAAGCCCGGCACCGCGCTGGGTGTAGGGAAGGGAGGAGGATGGAGAGTGTTTCTTGCCACGCCTGGGAGCCACTCGTGGTATAGGACAGAGGGACACGTGGGAATCTATTTCGTCAGCTGGTGCCACATGAGCCCTGTGTGCAGGGAGAGAGCATGGTGTTGGAGAGAGTGGCTACTGAGTGTGGGTCCAGAGGGGCTGCTGGGAGGCTGTGAACAAAACCAGGAGAGCAACCTTGAAGGACTAGAGAGAATCGGCCAGCCCAGGGATGGACAGAGGGAGCGTGCGTCTCAGTCTCTGCTCTCTCCTCTTCAAACCCTCCCCCCACCCCGTGTCCAAAACTCTAAGGGCTACTGCCCTTAATGCATGTAGAACCATTACGGTTCTCATGGAAACAAAGAGGTCTGTGAAGGTATGATGTAATGGTGAATTCATTCATTCATTCACTCATGTCTGTCCTAGCTTGGGTGGCAGAAAAAACTTGCGCTAGATGCAGGGGGGCCTTACTTTACGGTTCCCTTCATGAATCCTGCATCCATAGACCCCCCCCCACCCCACTCTGGCTCAGAGAGACATTGATGAAGGCAACACAGCGCTCTGGAGCCCCCACCCCCAAGCTGCTCCCTGCCCCCGCACAGGCCAGCCAGGCTACCTGAGGTGACCCACAGCCATTAATCGCCGCACATTACAGTTTATCACTGTGCAGTTTAACGTCTCTGGCCTGTTGGGCCCCTCCTAATAAAACAATCTTAAAAAGGAAAACAGGCAGTAATAATAATAATAATAATAATAATAAAATCCAGCAATCCAATTCAGCTGGTGGCTGCCCAAGCTTGAAGGTCCCCGGGCACCTTTGCTTAAATAGCTAAAAACAAAATTATAATAAACGGATGCATTAGGCGCCAATCTGAAGGCGCCCTGCTACACTGGAAATGAAAAGGGCAGACGGAGGCGGTGAGCAACCCTGCTATTAATTACTTGCCTTTAAACGCGGGAGAAGTGTATTTAAGCCAGACACCTGGAGAGGCTATTGGCTAATTGCACGCGTTATAATGACTGGACACAGGGGGACAGGCTCATTTCCCACACAACAGCCCTGGCGCGCACGCAACCTCGTGTGTGGATCCCAGCCACACCCGTGGGCTCTCGCGTGCCAGGAGAGGTGGACCGACCCAGAGGAAGTCTCTGTTCCAGGCCCTTTCCAGGAGGGCAGCAAAACCCCACAGACGTGCCTTGGGAAGCACAGTGCGCGGAGGGCAGGCAGTCCGCGCGGCGACTGTGAATATTGCCCGGTGGTTCGCTCGCGCTGGCCTGAGCCTTCTCATAGGGAGGGGAAAGATTTCGCGGTTTTGCGTGCGCCCCGCGTGCGCGCCTCCCAGCCTCCCAGACAAAAGACTGGGGCGCAGAGCCCGAGGCGGCCGCCGGCGCCCCTCCTCCAGCCGCAGCCTGCCCGCGCCAGGGCCGTCAACGGTTAACGCGGGACAGAACCCAGTGTGACCAGCGGGTCTCCGGCAATCATCAGTAGAACTAGCTATTATAGCCCATTTAATAGCTTGAAAATGAACTCATTAGTGGTCTTTTATCAGTGGAAAAAAGTCTATTAAATCCGGATGTGGGAAGCAGCCGCGCAGAAGCTCATTTCCATCCCGCCTGACCTGAACAAATCCGAGGCGCGCTTTTCTGGGAGTGAGGGTCGGGCTCTGTGGGAGGAGAGCTCAGATCCCCAGGCCGCCCCCGCCCGCATCCTTCCCGGGGCCTTCGGGGCTCTGCCCGGGAACCCACAGGTTTTGTCCTTCCTTCTCGCCTCCCGCGTTATCCAAGCGCAGCCCAACAACTGACAGGGGCTGCAAGAAGAAGGTGCCATTACTCAAGCGCGACCCCGGGTTATATATAGTAGGTGACAGGATTGTCAGGCGCGGTCTACACTGCTAACCGGGCAGCAGACAAAGCAGTAGGAGATGTGGCAGAGGGAAGGGCGGGCTTCTGGTACTCCTTCCCTTACTCCCCCTCCCTCCTCCCTCCCTCCCCCTCCTCCCTCCCTCCCCCTCCTCCCTCCCTCCCCCCCTACTCCTGCCTCCCTCCCCCTTCTCCCTCCCTCTCCCTCCTCCCGCCCTCCTCCCCCTCCTGCCTCCCTCCCCCTCCTCCCTCCCCCCTCCTCCCTCCCTCCTTCCCCCTCCTCCCCCTCTTCCTCTTCCCTCCTCTTCCCTCTTCCTTCTTTGTCCTCCTCCTTCCCTCCTCCTACTTCCTCCCCCCTCCTCCCCCTCCTTCCTCAGTCCCTCCCTCCCTCCTTACCCAAGGGTAACTCCAGACTATGGGGGCACTTTCATGCAGGCTCAGTATTTCCTGCTGGTAACTACAACTTAAACTCTCTGGGACTGTGCTGGAGCCTGAGCACAGTCTTGGCTCTTCAAGGCCCTTGGCTCTTCATCAGCTCTGGGGGGAGGGGGAGACCCAGTTAGCAGGAACCCCTGAAATAAACACTGGGGCACATGGAAAATGTTCTGTCACTGCTCCTCCTTCTCCTTCTGCTGTGCACCACCCCCCCCCCGTCTCTCAGGCCAGGCCACGGACACCCACTTGCTGTCATCCTGGGCCCTCTGTCCATCCCCTCACCCGTGCGGGTCCCACTCACCAGCCGAAGACAAGGGCTTGGCAGGAGAGACCATGCCAGCTCCTCTCAGGGCCCCAGAGCCCCCACACTGCCCGGCCCCTACGTGAGGCATGAACCCTGGGGGAGCCCAACAGGTTGGCATCTTGGGAGCCAGCTGGGCGAGGTTAGTCTTTATCCTGCTCCGCTCAGGCACCATCTGGCCGGGCAGTAGGGCTGAAAATGGCCATCACTCACCTATCCGGAGCTCTTTCCACCTGAATCTCGCCCGGCCCTGCAGGGACAGCCACTGAGGCATCAGAGGCCCAGGATCCCGCTGTTCCTGACCACAGCTGTCAAGACCCAGCTTCTGTCACGAGTTACCAGTTGGGCTATAGGTAAAAAACTGTGCATGCGAGCACTTACGTCTTGTAGAGGTTTTTGTTGTTTGGTTTTGTTTTTAAGTTAACAATTCTCACTGCCCCATTGAAAGCACTTTAATCAAGAGGCATGGAGAACGTCACTCTTTGTCAATAGCCCTGGTCTATTTGCCTACATTTTGTCACAGTCAGGCAAAAATGGTTCGATGGGACAAGAGCCCCTGTCCCGTCGTGGAGGCCCTCGGCTCTCTCCTGCTTCTCTCCCAGAGAGAGGGGATCCTGCTAGGCTGCCCCCTCCTCACCCACTCCCCACAGTCCCTCTTGCCACCTCTCAGCCTCCGATTCCCAGGAAAGAAGTCTTCAGCCGGAAAGGACCTGCCCCTTGTCTGCCATTCTGTCTGCCTGGTTTGCAGAGCCTCTCTCTGGGGTCCTTCTGGTCCCAACCCAGCTCCTTGCCCAAACCTCCTCCCCTACTACCTCCCCGGGCTATACACTTTCTTGTGCAGGGAAGGGGCTTCCCCTGGCCCAGACTGCTCCCGATCAGGAGGTAGGGGCCAAGTGCCACACGCCAGGTGACCCCGAGACCCCTCGCCTCTGCTGAAGATGGCTGCACGTCTGGGCAGATCACCCGCTGCTCTTCCCTCCAAGTCCTTGTCCACCATTCATTTCCGGGTCCTTGTGAAGCCCTCAGCATCCGGGTCTTGTTTCTGAGCCGGCTGGAGCAGAAAGTCCAGTGGTTTCCGAGGTGAGGGCCCTCCCTCCATGGCAGATCCTCGGAGTCTCACTTGGCAGTGGCTGCATGTTGGGTACTCACTGTTACCGTTTCCAGCCTGATGGAGGCAAAATGGACAACTAAAAATCGTGTATGTGTAGGGCTCACGACTTGATGGCTTGATACGTGCATTCCCGGTGACATGATCACCACAATCCAGCTCATTAACACCTCCCTCACCACATACAGTCACCCGTTCTTACGGTTTTGGTGTGATGAGAACACTGAGGGTCTACTCCCTCGGTCCATTTCAAGTACGCCGTCCAGTATCATTAACTAGAGTCACCATGCTGTGCATTAGATTGGGTTGTTTGAGAAAATACTATGATTCTCATAGGGTATATTTTCTTCACCCCAACTGAAACTGCACTTACTAAAAATAAAGTGCAGGACGTTTTACTAATTCCAGCAGCAAAGAACCCATGACCAACAAGGGGCGTGGCTGCTCCTGGGGGCCAGCCCACCCCTGCAAGGTGGCCGCCAGGGGCATTTCACTGAGCCGTTTTCATCGGGGAGACTCCTCCCTCCACACAAACCAGAGTCAGAAATTTGTGCGCAAGAAAGGGCAAACAGGTGTCGTCCAGACTGCCATGCCCCACCCCACAGTGTCTCTAATGCGAGGGGACAACAGCGTGGTTCAAGGGGGGGCTGCGTGTAATCAAAGACCCCAAGTAACCAAGGGCCTCTGAAGATCCGCTCTAAACCGCTGACCGGTGGAAATGAGGTGATCCAGGACCCACGAGGTCACAGACACAGAGCTGGATTTGCCAGCGAGTGCAAAGAAGGGAAAGAAAGAATCTGAAGAGCTGATTATTTTTCCCCTGGAAACCCGTCTGGAAACAGCTTCTTCTGCCTGGTTTTTATATAGATGAGGCTCCTATCACCTCTAAGTCATTTTCCCAGTAGGAAATTTACTATGCTATTTATTAGTATAACTCCATTATATAAATAGGCTTATTCTGCTATTACAAAAATAATTGCGTGAAAATATGCCTCTGAATTCTCTGACCATAATGTTGTGCCCTTTTCCCTCTCTCATCGTTCTGAGTTTTAGCTACAATACTGGAGGCATGGCAGAAGGAGCAGATAAAAAATGCCATGTTTCTTCAGCAAAGCACAAATGATAGAACTCAGAGGAAATTGTAGTGTTAGTCAGAGCTGGAGGCTCACAGATGTCCTCACGGAATCTGTCACTAGCAGGGGCTGGGTGACCTTTGAATCTAGAATCAAATACAATGCACCCTATGGTGTTTGGTGCAATAACTAGAATCACGTTCTCGTTTATTAAGGAGGACTAATGCCAAAAGGACAACAGTCTAACAAGAGGTGAGGATCAGTTTCGAGTCAATAGCTTCCTTCGGGTTCTTGCCTTTTGAGGCAAGCAATCAAGAGAACATACGATGTATTTCCTTGTGAAAAAAGCCTCACCAACAAGCTGCTAAAAAATTAACAAAACCTGTCACGGGTTTCCACATGCCACCCCATCGCTGTTCCAGAAAGCATACTTGGTGTCAAGTGCCAAAAGATGCCCCTTTCACTTTGGATTAGCCTCGTTTTCCCACGTCCACAGGCCTCCCCTACGTGATCCCTAACAGGATTCCCATTGCCATTATCAAAATTAGCTTTGACCTTCAGTGTGAAAGAAGTGTGTGTGTGAGAGAGAGAGAAAGAGAGAGAGTGTGGGTGAGCGCACGCACTGATGGGGAGGAAACTATCTTTCTTCTGTCCTTCTAGGTTCTCATCTGGGGCCATTGTAACAAAAGACAGATTAACAAGTTAAAAACAGACAAGTGTATTAACATGCACGTCTCATGCAGGAGGAGCTCTGGGGAGGTGGCGGAGTCTCCGGCTCCAGCACCCTCTTCAACTGAAAAGGAAGGGAGGCCAGTGTGGGGAGCCCAGTGGGGAAGGCCAGGGCACGGAGGTCACCAGGAGAAACCCCATAAACAAGGCTCGGCTGTTATGCAGCTGGAGTCAGGGCCTCCTCCAAGGATGGGAGTCTCTGGTGATTTAGACATCCTGTACCTCCTGCAGGTGCAGAGAGGGGGACACCCTTACAAATGGAGATTTCCTTTGTAAATGCAAATGTACCTCACAAAAGGGCCACTTATCCTGTGTTTTCAGAGCTTCTCCTGTGTTTGCTGGGTCTCAAAATAATCGGCTGAAAATAATCCCTATTTTATTTATATTCTGGTCTCCTACAGTATATATGCATATATTTGTATAAACACCAATGTCTGTCTGTGTGCGTATAATGTATGTGTGTCTGTTCGATTCCCGAGATAACCTTGCTGGAGACTTTTTTGAAAGTGAAGCAACGTGTTCCTTCCTTGTTGTAAAACCTAAAGAGATTTTTGCATAGGACCCTCCTCCCCACCCCTAGCCCCCTGCAGCCTGTGTAGCTGTTACCCTGTGAGCAGTCAGAGGGTAGAGAGATAATTGGGAAACATCATTTCACACCACACACACACACACACACACACACACACACACACACTACAGAAGCATTCAGTCTGTGCATTTGCACGGAAAATCTTTCACGTGAGGACCACCAGGTAAACGCTCTTGAACAACGTCATAGAGTAACGCTGGTATTCTGCGAAGCCCCATTTTTGTATTTCAAGTGTTTTGTGCTCTTGCTAGCTCCCGCTAGGGAGGAGGGGTGCATGGGCACCAGCGATGGGTGGGCACTGTGCTCCCCACTTCCTAGGTAATGGGGACACGCCAAGACAAGGACCAGACCACACCGTCCACCGGGGAGAAATCATCTTGAGTTCATTAGTACAGGTCCCCAAAGGTGTTCTGAGCAAACTAAATATATAAATATATAAAATACAGTGAATCTGAGCTGACTATAGCAAACAGGTTTTCTGAAACTATGAAAGAGTTGTGGACACTGCTGTCCAGATTTCAGGTGGTTCCGTGTGCCCTTTGGGTCCTGAAAGTTCCCCCGGACTTTAAATAATGTGCCACTTCCTCAGTGACCTCCCTCATGAGGACGGCTTTCCACCTTCACCACCTGAGACTGACCGTCTGGAGGGAGAGACTGGCCGGGGTCAATTAAAGGAACAATTTTGGGGCGCCTCGGTGGCTCAGTCGGTTAAACATCTGCCTTGGGCTTAGGTCATGATTCTGGAGTCCTGGGATCGAGTCCCGCATCGGGCTCCCTGCTCAGTGGGGAGCCTGCTTCTCCCTCTGCCCCTCCCCCAGCTCGTGTTCTCTCTCTCTCTCTGTCAAATAAATAAAATCTTAAAAAAATAAAATAAAGGAACAATTTCTAAATGTGATTCCCCCTTTAAATAACTGTGACCCCTTCAAAACCAAACTGCATAGCAGTGATGACCGAGGACACGGCTGGAACCGCGTACACTAATCTAGAATCTCTGGTGGGATTCTCACCAGGCCGTGAGGCTGGTGAGCAGCACAGTGACTCCAATTTGCAGAGAAAGAACCAAGTCTTACAGAAGGTTGTCACTTGCAGAATTACAGCACAAATAAATGGCAGCTACAGGATCCAAAATATTGCAAAACCTGCGTTTTTGTATTTTTCCTCCTCAACTGTGCGAAAGCATGTCTTCATTCTGGAAATAGTGGCAGCGCTAACCAAATCAGAATCACTGTCGTACCTCCCTGAGATCCTCTGTTTCCCTTGCAGTAAGGTGCTGGACAGGGGCTCCCGGTCACACCCCGGCCTCAGCCGCTGTCCTCCCAGCTATCAACCTCGGAGGTCAGGTCCCCTGGGAAGAACTCGCGAGCAAAGATTAAAATGAGATGGTGACGAAAAGCCGAGGGTGTTCACCAGTCCTAGAGAAACCTCCACTACTGATATCGTTCCATAAGGCCAGTCCGCGGGGAACTGGGGTAGATCCATCTGGGTCCCACAGTCGCCAAACACGATGCGATTTACCTTGGAACGTTCGGAACGCATGCTGACTGATGGCTGCTTGTCTTATTTGGTCGTTTCCCACTCTGGAAATTACCCAAGTGTTTGGAGTCTCTGTAACCTGCAGAGGCCAGAGCCACTGATGGCAAAAACTAACTGTGCAGTGCAATGCAATCCATGTGTCCGCTCTGCATCCCCCAAAACCAATCCATCTGCGAGTTACAGCAGAAACCACAAACCAGAGGTGCAGAATTAGTGATGCACGTATGTGGCACTTGCTAGCCGGTGGCGGGATGCTCAGGGGCTCTCATTCCCCTCAGAAGCCAAGGATGGTGCCCTCATCCAAGTCATTTCGGGTGCTGTAGGCGGGACGTTAGGGGACTCTCTTTCCACAAGCAGAAGTGTGCATGTGGAACCCACATGTGGGGGAGACGAGCACTTAGTGTGCAGCGGTGAGGCCGTGGGCTGGGTGTCTGCGCCCCCAGGTTCCTACGCTGGAGCCTCACCCCCAAGGGGACGATCCCAGGGGGTGGGGGTGAGGTCAGGCGGCGAGCAGGGCCCTCGTGATGGGATGAGTGTCCTTATGAAGGAGCTCCCCGGGAGCCCCCTGGTCCCGTCCTTCCTGTGAGGACATCCGTGAGCCAGGAAGCCTCGGTCAGCAGACACGGGATCTGCAGACATCTTGGCTGTGGACGTGCAGCCCCCAGCGCTGGGAGCAGTCCGTGTCAGCTGCTCGATCGAGCCCCGGCATGCGGTGTTCTGTGGCAGCAACCCCCCGACGACCAGGACGGGCGGCAGGAGACGCCGGTGCCCCAGGGAGCTGCTCCCAGCCTCGGGGTGGCCCACCTGAGCCGCAGATCCACCATCTGCCCCAGACACAGCCTGCTCACTCACCCTCCCAGGCCAGTCCCCACGCCCATCGCCGGGCAACCTTCTCTAAGAACGATCTCCCTCTCCGCGGGCTCCGCCCAGACGTTTCCAGGTACAGACGGTGACACTGGGGCGCCTTCTCCAAGCTGCAGCAGAGTAGCGGGTCCCACTGTGCCTTGTGGTGGGGTCAGCTTCTGCAGCCAACCCCGGGGTGGCCGATCCCAGCATTCAGTGAGAGAAGAGGCCCACACCTCCAGGTCCATTGCCGGAGAGAGAATCGACATGCTGGGAGAGGAGGCGAAGAGACGAGAGGAAGAACCACTTCTCCTCCGTTGTCCCAGAGGCCTCTCTCTGGGGTGACTCTGCCTCTGGAGGGCATCGAGAAGAACAGCTGGGGAGCAAGCTCTGGGAACATAAAACGTCCCACAGAAGTCAGATCGAAGGCAGAGTGGGCCTGATTTTCAGTGACCCCCAGGGGGCAAAACTAACCTTAGGAATGGAGTCCGTTAAGGACGCCTGTGTTTGCCTCTAAGCCCTGGGTCTCCAGGAAGGGAGTGAGTTCTCCCTGGTAATTGGTTTTTCTTCTCTGTGGCTCAGTTTTCTCTTGGAAATGAACTTCCTAACTGCAATCTATGAGGATTGCATTAACGACCATTCGTAAAGATGTCTTTGAAAGGTATCTGGAATATCCCACAAAAGAGACAGCAACCTCTGACGCTGGATTCGATGGGGGTCCTTGTGATGGACACACTGCCTTCCCTGCTGGAGCCGCTGCTTCCAGCCAGCCTTTGACCCTTAGGAGCTACTCACTATCACCACAGGTGCTTACGGTGTGGGTACCGCAGGCTGAGCTTTCTGCAAAAAGGAGTTGATGCCGGGCCTGCCCTCTAGTTGACCGTCTTTGGGAGACAAGAGTTAACCCTGAAAGGGCTCTGTCACCCCCCTGGCCTCTGTGAGAGACTTCACAAAAAACTCGCAAGTCCTGTGTAATGGAGGATACACTGATCCCCAGACTATGAGAAAAACTGAGGTCTAAAATATCAGGTAAAGCCCCACAGAGAGGCTGTGGGGAGCCAGGATACCTGTCCATGGAGTTTAATTCCAAGTTCATGGCCATAAACTATGATGCAGAGTAAAATATATAATACACATAATATAAAGCGTAAATATATATGACATAAATGTAAATGTACCCAATATAAACATAAATGCATATGTAATATAAAATGTAAATATATAATATAAAATTTATAACACATATAAATGTATATGTGTATATCATATGCATAAAAAGGGAAATATGCATAATATAAAAACATATACAAATAAAATATAAAATGTGTGTAAAATAAATAGAGATACTGCCAAGAGAGAAGTTAAAGACAAATTGTAAAATTTTCAGAAGCAAGGGAATATTACTTCCAGACTGGGGAGTGGGCAGATGAAGAGAGGTGTTTATGAAGAAAGTAGGCTTTCAATCATGTTGTTTCAGAAAAATCGATAGCTCCTGGCATGGCTGAGATGGGGAAATTCATTTGGGGCACAGGGAACACGATGGTGAAAGAGACCATCCTGCAGAAGACAGGCATGCTCGAAGGAGAACTGACAAAAAGGAAACTTAGGTCACCGAGGACCAGGCTGCTGACCGTGCATGACAGCCAGTAGCCACCTGACAGCCACCTGACACGCACCTGTTACCCACCTGTTACCTACCTGTTACCCACCTGACACCCACCTGACACCCACCTGATGCCCACCTGACATCCTATAATACCTGACACCTGACACCCACCTGATACCCATCTGAGACTTACCTGACACACACCTGTTACCTACCTGTTACCCACCTGACACCTACCTGGTACCCACCTGACGCCCACCTGTTACCCACCCAACACCCACCTGACACCCACCTGTTACCCACCTGATACCCACCTGACAGCCACCTGTCACTCACTTGTTTCCCACTTAACACCCATCTGACAGCCACCTTACACCCAACTGATACCCAACTGACAGTCACCTGTTACCCACCTGACACCCACCTGATACCCACTTGACACCCACCTGATGATCCCCATCTATTACATGACAACATTCTCCAGCGGTCATTGATGCCTTGGGCTCTGGCAACCATTCCCATGTGTGCTGATGAGGTGGTCTTTCTCAAGTTCAGAACCACTTTGGGGTGTCTCTGTGAAGTTGGGAGCTACATTAGGAGCTTCAGGGAGGAAGGAAATAGGTGCGTTGGCTAACTGCTCTCAGCACTCAGTCTGTGGGCCAACGAAAGCCTATCTGATTTTGCTTCTGAGCACTGCGGATGCCTCACAGACAGACACTATTTCTTCCAATAAATAAACCCTCTGTGACTGAATAAGACCCTGCCGCTGCTCCTGACAGCAATGGGTTATTGGCACCGTCATGTGGTTCTCACCACCACTTCCAGGTCATCTGTCCTGGGCGCCACAAACTGAGAGCCTCACACCTGGTACTGCATACTGTTCTCACAAGCACCTGTGCAGAGGGGTTAGTGAGGTCACGGTGTTGGAGACAAGGACCTGTGGTGCAGGGAAATCATGAATCTGCTGAGCAGAGGGTGAGAGTGGAAACACACTTTGACTCCTTCACGCCAAGCCATCTGTCAGCATGCAGTTACATGTCTGTTTCCTGCTTGAATCCTAGTATCTCTCGTATTGGGTGTTTATAAGGACACTGGTTTATAGAATAAGAAACAGCAGCCCATCAGTCATGAGTTATCCTGCCAATGCCAACTCCTAGGAGCTAGCAACCCATCCTAACTCGGTCCCTCACAGGCACATCCCCAAATCGCAGCTTGTCTCCACAGAACGTTTCCATTTCTGAGCCACTCTGTCATGTGAGCTGTCTGCAGTTAAACACGACCTTGTCTTGCTGGTCTCCCTGTGCCATGCTGTTTCCTTCACGTGACTTCCCTAGACCGTCAGGCCCACGCCATCCACGAGACCTTGCACGTGGGCTTGTGCGTGCCAACCGACATACGCATATGGGTATATAATTGTATGTACACTGTATCTAGAATCATCGTGCAAGGAATCAAGAAACTGACACAGTCATGGAAATCTCGTGGGGTAGCATCTGCTCAGAAACTTAAAACATTAAGTTTTAATGTAACAGAACAGAAATCGGGGCACAAGTTGTCCTGGATCTAGCATCCTCTTTAGTAATAGGTTCATAACAGTGGTTGTCCCTGCCACCCACTGATTTACCCATTCTGTCATGATTTCTGTTGTAATTGTCATCGACTATAGAGAACTCAACAGGACAGCTTGGTAAGCCAGCCATCACTCCACTGGGACTTTAGGGTCAGTGGGGGAGGGCTCCATCTTCCGAAGAACCCACAGATGTCTTTTGTGGCACCATGATAGTATATGAAAATACAAATCAAAGTCACCTCAGGAGCACGCCCTCCCGAACCCCACATTGCCCAGTGCTCTGTACATGGACTACGATGTCTGGGGCTGTGTGTGCCTGACGCATGGGGTTGTAAGTGAGGTCCTAGTGGCGATAAGAGTACAAACAACCACAACAATGTTAATTCCGCTGGAAGTTACTGTGTGCGTGTGAGACGGACAATGAATGCACCAAGCGCTTTGTCTTTTTTCTTGCTCGGTCTTCCCGAAACCCTATGAATTTGGATTATTATCATCCTCACTTTGCAGACCAGCAAACTGAGGACTGTGCATGCAGCCCTGATCGTGAGGTTATCAGTGACAGAGACGACAGGAAGATTATCAGTGAGGTTATCAGTGTGTTCTGAGGTCTGTTTCCCATGTACCTCCAGGCCCTGGGGCCCTTTACTCAGCAAGTCTAAGCTGGTGGAAGACTGTCGGCACCAAGTCAAACACTGAAAAGTTAGAATTTTATGTTTAAGATGCACGATTAGCTCACAAAACGTGCTTTTTAAATTTATCAATAAAATTTATTTTTAGAGACACCTGGGTGGCTCAGTCAGTTAAGCATCCAACTCTTGATTTAGGCTCAGGTCATGATCGCACAGTGGTGAGATGGAGCCCACACTGGGCTTCGTGCTGGGCTTGGAGCCTGCTTAAGATTCTCTCCCTCTCTTTCCCTCTGCCCCTCCACCCTCGCTCATGCTCTCTCTCTAATAAATAAATTAATTTAATTTAATTTATTCTTAGCTCTCTGTTAACCCCTGTAAGTTATATTCTTGGACTGCATGGCGAAGGAAAGAGATGTGTGTTCCGCACGTAGTCCATACATCCCTGCTGGCCACGTGTCCCTCGCTCTCTCGAAGCCCACACTCCCCTCATTCAGTGCAAGCAGCATGCAGGGTGGCACAGGGAGAGGCAATGACCTTCGTAGGACCAGTGCCCTGGATCTGACTCCGTGACGTGTCTCCCCCCTCCCCTCTTGTGGGCTGTTGGGTGTCCCTGCCCCTGGTCCACTTCCTTCCACTTTCAGTTCCAAGGTGCTGCCTATTGACCGGGCCCACCCTGGGGGAGTCATGGCTGGTTCTCACCCTCATGAGGGAGTGACCACTGGGCCCAGTGCTCTCCGTGCAACCAGGTCCTGCTGGCTCTACGATGGTGTCCCACTTGGCTTACCTCCTCCAAGAGCCCTCTCCTCCATTCCCTGCAGAACCCCCACTGCCTGGTGCAGCTTCTTTATCTACTGGGCTCCCAGAGAAACAGGACACAGCTCAGCCCTGTGACTCTAAGAAATGGACTGCATTGACTGCTAGTTTCCAGGTGGGCTCCTTGGCTTCTTGTGGACTGTGGAGCAAGATCAGGTGATGTGGAAATGCTTTAGAGATGACTTTTAAAATTTTTATGGGATGCCTGGGTGGCTCAGTCAGTTACGCGTCTGCCTTCAGCTCAGGTCATGACCTCAGGGTCCTGGGATCGAGCCCCACGTCGGGCTCCCTGCTCAAGGGGGAGCCTGTTTCTTCCTTTGCCTGCCACCCCCTGCTTGTGCTCACTCTCTCTCTCAAATGAATAAATAAAATCTATTTTAAAAAAAGTTTTTATCACAGTCGCCTAAACATTGGCTTTATTTTTGCTAATACACAGATCAAAAAAAAACAAACAAAAAACCCAGAGGGCTTGAGTTGAAAGGCTTTATTTTCATTTCATTACTGTCATTTGTAGGATTTTAATGAAGCCTTACAACTCTTCAAAAGAAAGTCACAGTCAGCATAATGTATAATCATTTGATGCTCTTTGCTTATATAATCACGATTCCTTAATGCTGTGGTTGTGGTTCCCGTGAACCATGAAGGGTCTCGTAGACACAGGGCAGAGGCTTATTTTACCCTTAACACAAGGCACTGTCACAGAGAGACTGGTGTCAAGAAGCCCCTCCATTCACTCGGCTTCAGAAGACCCTGGTGGCACCAAAGATGGGTCGCTGCCCTACAGTCAACCATGCCCCTTCTCTGTTTCCTGAACCACGTGGGCATCTCAGCCCTATTACAAGAACCCACAGGCCTTCCTGGTGGGGCCTCTAGCCAGTTGTGCTGGGCTCGGGCGCTGGCCAACTCGTTCCTGTCCCTTCAGCCAGCTTTCACCATTACCAGAGCCCTGGTGTCAGCACTGGTCACCCCCTGGGGCCACCCCACAGCCCAGAGGGCCTGTCCTGGCTGGCCTTCTGTGCTGTGGGCTCTTGTCCTGCCTGAAACCACTTTTCTTACGAGGCTTCACGCCTGTGTTTCTGCACAGCACACAGCACATAAATATTTGTGAAGCAACACTTCTTTCCTCGTGTCAGATTTGACTCTCCTACCAGCTGATGTTATGATTAGTGTTATTAAATCATTTATAGAGCAATAATCCTTGCAGGGAGGCAGAGGGATCCCTCTTCATATACAGTTAACTTCTCTTAATACTTGAGCTGATTGTCCCCAAATAAGATAAATTTGTCATTTTTTTTTTGAGAACATGAGATACAAGAAAAACAGTTCTGATGTTAGATTTTTTCACTATTACTTCTCTTTCTTGCCTGAGAATATCATTGTCAGTGAGTGCCATTTCAGACTGTCCTTGTTATTTGTGAGTATGAGATCTTAGAAGACAAAAACCCTAAAAATACACACAACTCAGCAGCCCACAAAATCTAATAATCCAAACTGCCTCATGCCAAAGTAAGTGTTCTTTCCTACTTCTCCGGACAAATCTTGAAGGGATACCAAAGAAGGTACCACCACAGATCCAGACTTCTCAGCCATGGGCAGATACCACTCACTATTGGGGACCTGAAAGGAACGTTAACCAGGCAACGGGTCAGAGAATACAGCAAGGTTTGCCCGTTCTATGCAGTAAGGCCCCCAAAGTAGACCCCGAAGTAGACCCTAAAAGTTTCAGATAGACTTATTCTGATCTTGATGGAGAGCTCCAATAACCAACTCTGAAGTCAATTCCCGTCAGCACCTAAATGCTCTAAAAATGTATCACTAGGGATAATTTTGTCTTCTTGGCTGGACTGTACACCTTCTCTGTTCCCTCTGGAGTCTTCACAGAACCAGTCGATACTTGAGTGCAGTTGTAGGAAAAGCGTGTTCGGCTGGAGCAAAAGTCAGACCCACCTTATTCCCATAATGACAGCTGACTTCAGACCTCAACCTCCCACCCTGATTGCAGTTATGGTTCCAAACCAACCCTTACCTGCCAAGCACACCGCCCACACGATTTTGTCTACTACAACTCTGGTGATGCTGGTTCCTCCTGAATGATCTTAGATGTCATGTGAGGGCAAGCCCAGAGTCCCTGTCATGGTATCTGATGCTTCCCATCACTAGGTGCACCAACCTGTCTGGTGTTCTCATGGCTCTTTCCCTATGCCTGGGGGTCCCCATCCACCACCATGGACAGGCATGGACTGGACACGCTCAAGAGTGTTTCTTGACTTTAAATAGATCCTTCCTCCAGGTCAGAGTGTTATCCTCATTTCCACCTTGCAAACTTCGACTCAGGTTCAAAAAGCCAGTTCAGAGATGATCTGCCATGAGAAACCTGCCCTTACAAACATATCGTTGTTTCCCAAGCCTGAGCTCTTCTGTGCCATTCAGAACCCCCTTGGCACTGTGCTGTTTATGTCAAGTGTGTATCCGTGAATGATCCACCACAACTGTCACCTCCCTGAGGAAAGACCATTTCTTACTATCTTCAGCTTCTTCTCCACAACCCTCTTTCCCAGCCAGCGTTGAATGGGGGATAGATGCTCATAAATGTCTACCGGGTGAGTGGATGATTGAGCCGATGGACTGGGCTTGTCACGGGCGAGCCACACTCACATAGAGGCCCTGGTTTCCTCAGTGCGGTGAAGGGGTTGAGAGGTGTGATCCCTAAATCTAGCATTCTGCAACTCTCCTTTTACAGGATTTTCAGGATCTAAACTCATGCAGCTGGCTGCTAAATAGCTCTTTCGCGGCTTTCCAACACTTTCACTTTATCTTGCTCCAGTGGCTTAAGCTGTTTTAAATGTTAATTTTGAAAAGGAGCCTTCTGGTAGGTGAATGAAATGAACAAATGTTTCCAGTAGCATTTAAGGCAACATGAAGTATTGTCAGAGCCCCTGTGCAGGCACACTGGGGTGTTGACAAGCGTCGTCGGGAGCCCGGACTGTGCAGCGTTCTGCCCACTTGGAGAGTCTGGGCCATCTGACAACTAATTAGCAGCATCAGCTCATAGCAAGCATCCATGCCAAAATCCTTTCCAACAAAACTTGGTGCAAAACATCAGCTCTTGGAGGCTGGGATGGAAATGGCTCTATCTCTGAAGGCTTTAGCAGAAATGTAAAGAGAAGAAGATGGCGGCTGGGTAGACACGTAGACAGACCACATGTCACAGTAACAGTGCACTTGTAAGTCAGCAGATATGTGACACTAAGTGTGCCTTTAGCAGATCAGCATTCAGGCCCCAGGCCCGCTGCGTACGCCCCATCCCACAGATGCCTGAGCCTCAGCGCCATGGGGCCACATTCAAGAGGTGCCTGCAAAGCATTCGTAGCCTGTCGAATGATGGTCTCAGACAAGCAATCAGTCTGATGGATATTCCCAAACTGTTCCACCAAGGACTACACTAGGAAAAAAAGAGGGCGGTGGGGGTCAGACAGATACGGAGAGTCTTGCACCTAGTAAGTTGGCCTGGGAGCTCACTGACATTTGCATGTTGACATTTCTGAGGAGTCCCATGGAAATACACAAATGGATAATCCACCAATCAACTCAAGGAAGGCTTCTCCAAACTCTTAAGATAAAACCCTCCCTCCTTAAGCTCTCACTTACTAATATGTCACAGAAATAGTATACAATAGAACAAGCTTCAGAGATTATAATAATTTTTTAATTATCATCACTTTTCATTTATTTTTACTTTTTGTTTACAAATTACCTGAAGGATGTTTAAGGTAAATTAAATAAGTTCAAGACTATTGAGCTTCCATGTTGTGCCTGACTCTGTTAAACCCCAGAGGAAAATGCATGCTCGGAGGTCAGAAGGGGGAGGCTGCACGAGGAAGCAGCACAGTTTGGAAGCTGGCGGGTTAGGGGCGGCTCATTATATTCGAAGTCAAGGGAGCTGACCAGCTCCTCTGGTGTCTGATGCTCTCAACATCTTCTCTCAAGCATTCCTAAACAGGATCACTGTGAAGTGATCCCACTGTAGCATGAGAATCTGAGGCAGACAGGAGGGTGTAAAATGCCCCATACGCAGGGTAAGACCTAGAACAGAACATCCTTTCCCGGGAGGGCTCTGGGCGTCCCTCTGTCCCGGGCTTATGAATGAGGTGAATAATGTCTGCTGTGAGAATTTGATCTTGCGTTTTCTGAGACTAACTGGTGAGCAGATTTTCTTTCATTATAATAATTTATCACTCACGAGATACCAGAGCTACAGAAAGACTGCTGAATAATAGATGAAATTGTGCTAAACCATGTTTCTGCCCTAAAGAGTTTTCAATTCGGAGGCATACGCAGGGTCCTGTTGGACAAGCACAACACAACCCTCCCGCCTCATCAGACAAGACGGGGTGGGGCTCCCAGTGAGGGGGGTGACAGAGACAGAGATGGAGATGGAGTCAGAGATGGTGAACTAATTTAACATGGGGGACAAAATGGCTCACCGTGTGCTCTGTCGATCGTTCAGACACTGAAGGTAAGGAAGGGCATGGAATGACCCTGGAAGGCTCAGGATAAACCTCTGCCCCCAAAATACAACCCCAATTCTGGGAGCCCTGAATACCTTTGGGTTCAGACATCCATCAGTAAATGCAAATGGTAGACTCTAACCAGCTAACTATCAACAGTGCTTGATAGGAGTAGAACCTCCACTGGGGACTGCAGGGGCATTTTTAGGAGAGGAGAAAGAAGGAAGGGAAGCGGCATTCCAAACACCACCATGGCTGGTTCCCCGCTTGTCTACATGTAGCCCCGGATGCAGGTCACAGTATCTCTGAAACCCAGGATGGTGTCTCTGGCCCACCACGTTCGCCCCGCTGAGCTCAGCCCCCCGCATCAGGGACTCCGTGTGAGTCCACAGGCTTCTCGCACACACTGCTCAACCGAGGCAGGAGGTCGAGGACCCTTCTCAAGCAGATGAAGATGGAAAGATTTGGTATTCTTTTTCTAAACAGGAGAAAATGAAATTTAATTACATACATACAGGGAATCCACATAAATGTGAGAGATGCCAAAACCAGTTTGGCAAAATGGGGGGACCTATGTCATTCTTGACTAATGAGAATGTGGCAGGGGTCTAGGGCCTCAAGAGAGGGAAGGAAATTCATGGAAAGAATGAATGTAAGCAGGCATGACTAGGTTTCTCCCCTCCTGACATACCTAGTTCATTTATACTATAGCTATTTATGGTGATAGCTTCATTCGCTAAACAGGTGAGGATGGGAGGCTTTAAATCCAGGGTCAGCCTGTCACTGAGTGTGGATGGAGAGCTGGAGGCCACTGGGATTTGAGGCCATGGAAGGAAGCATCTGCAGGGAGCCCAGTATCCCAACTGCCAGTCTGATTTGGACCTTTCCAGAACACATTCCTGGCCTCGTTCCTCTCGTTGAGGTACATGGTCAGGCTGATGGTGGGTAGCTTCTGGCCTGGCGATACCAGTCGCTAAAATTCCAGAGACACGGTCCACCATCCCGGCTCTTGAAATGTTTCAAAACCCAGAACTTGGGAGCTTTTCAGGTTTGTACGAAAGGAGAACAGAACAGATCAATAATACTCCAGTGGAAGTTACGAAAGCATATTAATAGCTTTTGCCTTAGAACATATGAATATTCAGACAAAGTGGGATAAGGAATGAAGATAAATAGCCTCTTGCCACTTCAACGCAGATTTTGTGGCCAGAAGAGTTACGTGTAGAGCAGAGCTTCGTGTGACTTTCCATGTCAGAAGAGCTCCGTTCAGGGCTGAGAATTTTTCTGGTGCTGACTCTACTCGTAAGTTCTTTTCTCTAGAGGAGAGTTTACTTCTCCCACAAAGCCAGCACTCTCAGGGCCCCCGGTCTCTGGGAAGGAGCCGTCCCATGCTGACTACAGAGGTGCCCACTGCACATGACGCTGACCTTGCCCAAAGCTGCCACCCATGACCCCGGACTCCCCCGTGGCCTTCACAACACCTAGGGCAGAGCACTCAGCCTGCCCAACCCTCCACGGGTCCCCTCACCTCAGGAGGTACCTAAAGCAGACCTCCAGGGCCAACCCCATTCTCAAGGATCTGGAATGGTAGTCCCTGCACAGCACTGTTTTCTGAAGGCTGAACGTCCAGAGGATGCTGCAGGGTACTGCAAGGAGGTGGGTCCCCATGGAGTTTGGGTGGGACCGGCTGCTTCCCCTCCTTTAGCAGTGACCACACCGTGGGCCCCACTGGCCCCGTCTGGCCTCCTCCTCCTGTGTGGTTCCTTCCCAGCATCTCCCGAGTCATTCTGGAAGCTTGCAGAGTGTTGTACCCACATGTTTGGAGGAACTGTGCCCGGACCCACTGCTGCTGATCACACATCCCTGGGGCCATCCGTTGTTGGCTAGGGCCCAGAGCCCCACACATTTCCACGGGGTGGGCTGCTGGTGGGAAGCACCTTGAATCAAAGGCACCTAGAAATTGGAAGTCAGCATGTTCTAGAAATGAGGGTGGATGGAGGAGGTGGTAGAGAGGTGTCCGCTGTCAGCCCCGAAGCCAGAAGGAGTGATAGGATTGTGAATGGGCGAACGCAAAGGGAGGGCCCCGAGCGGCACGGTCAGGTGCAGAGTCACCCAGATTCAGAGCACATGTGGGAACGGTCGGTCCCCCTGAGTGTTGGAGCCGGGCACGCTTCCTCCTCTTAACTGAACCTGGGAAAACCCCAGATCTGCTCTGCTTTGGAACTCGCCACTGCTCCAGAACTAATGTCCCCCCAGAGTAGAAAGATAGCTTTCCGTGTTCAGTGTTGGCAGGTTTAGAAGAGAAAAGTGAGTCTCTATCTCACCTGGGAAGAGCAGCAGAGTGCTTGGCCATTTTTATTTTCTGGAAGCATTTAACAGAGAGATGTGGTTTCACATCTGCTGGGGACTTGGCCCAAGGAGGTGATCCCACGGCAGGAAGAGAGATGAGGCCTCTTAACACGCTGCCATTTAGAACCCTCTTCAAACGTCTCCAGTCTGGGCTCAGTTACGTCCTCATTCATTACAAATCAGCAGTCTGGGGAGCACACAGTCCGTCTGTGCTGGGTGGGTGGGAGCACTCGTCCGCCGTACGGAAGTCCTGGCCGCTGGGTCCGCCTGCAGGCCGCAGATGGAGCTGGTGGACCCCACGCCCAACTGTCTTCCCGCCACACGGACTGCTTCCCCTGCGTATCCCGTCCCGGTCCCGTGCAAACACTGGGGGGGGTCCATGCATGTTTGGGTAATCAAGGTGGACTCCGGGGGCCTTAACTTGTGATTAATTAGCAAGCAGCTAATTCACTGTGGTCACCTTGTCTGGCCACAAAATGCCATTTTGACACATGAAAAAAGCAAGCCGAGTCCCAGATTGAATTGTAATATCAAAAGGCAGCAGGAGAGTGAGGAGAAGGAGGAGGAGGAATGTCATTGGGCTCCCAGGCAGCCTGGACACTGATTACACAGCCTTGGCCCCTTGCTCCCCCCGAAAGCAGCATCGCTCTGCAGGATCACGACCTTGCCTCATCTCCCGGGCACAGAGCACAGGTCTCCCGCCCTGCCCGCGGGTCCTGGCTGACTTTGCACACAGCCGCAATAGAACTGTATGCTTAAAAATTATTTGAAGACTGTCACTCCCCTTACCCGTCCTCCACATGCCTCCCCCACCCCAATATTCTCATGTCTGAAATGAACATTGCATCATTTGATTCAGCATCCTGGATTTGTCTCTTAAAATGCACCGATCAGAATGAAACACAGTGTCTGTCCTTGCTGTTCAAAGTGGAGTCCAGTGACCAGCAGCCTTCCCGGACCCCACCGTGGGCAGGCCAAGCCCGAACCAGAAGAGGGGCCGGGCAGACATCCATGCTTCGCACCCGCCCACCTGCCCTCTGCCATTCCTTGAAGTCTTTGCCTCCCTCCATGGTCTCATGTGCTCATGTGCTCATCTTCCCACCTTCATCCCAGTGAGATTTTTACTGCAAAAGGATGGACTCGGGGCATGCCAGACCCTTGACCAGCAGTCGTGTTTAGTTGTTCACGGGCAAGCCCTCCTAAGGCAGCACCATCCAGCCTACCTACCTCCATCTTACCAAGCTGGATTTTTTAAGACCATTTGTACATGGTTACCCATTGTTTGACCTATTAGGTTTCTTATGTTGATCACTGACTCCCCAGAAAGACCAAAAGAGCACTTGCTGGCCCAGCAAAGCTAAGTTTATGAGACCTGCAGCAGAGGAGAA
>NC_138373.1:37175123-37190502 GCF_054177405.1 Leptonychotes weddellii | reverse complement strand
GTCTGGAAGCAAAGCGAGATCAGGTACATCAGAGGACGTCAGCTAGGCAGCTCCTGACCGACCATTATCTCAGTTTGTTAGGTTCGAGACCTGTGGCCCTCAGACCAAGTGGCCTCGCTCACTCCTACTGGCCTGGCACGGCCTCGGCGTCCCTCTGGCCACTGCCCCTTTGTCGCCTCATTTATCTTGTTGCTGGCCCAGGAGTGGGGGGCAGGACACCAGGGCCCTTTTTTGACGTGATTTTTGATCTTGGTGAGGCGTCTGTTTTCTTTAGGCCGACATATCCTTGTCTGCAAAATGGTGCTGCGTCCAGCGCACTGGGCAGGGGAGGACCAATAACAGATCAGATGTAAGGGCCCTTTGCAACATGTAAAGCTCTGCAGATGCTTAAGATCATACTCGTATTATCAAAGGTCCTTTCGGGATACACACTCCCGTCAACCTTTGTAGGGCGGTGACCCCTTGCACCATCTTATTGTGTGGCATTTTTCACTTGCCTCCTGGGAGGTAAATTTTTGGAGCATTTGATGTTGAAATGCAGCCTCTGTGGAATTAGGCTTCACCAGGTGATGATCTAAGGCAGGATGCCGCAGGTGTTGTGATTCCAATGAATCGTTCGTCCTTTTATTAAAGCACAACCCAACAATTACTTGGTGATGCTAGACAGGATCCAGCAGCTCCCGGGGAAAAAGAGTGATATTGATTACAAGCAGTACAAAGTGGACATCTGTGGGAATGCAGTGAGACAGCGCGCCCAGCCCACAGGTGGGGCTCATGGTGGCTCTTTCATGAAATGAGTAAGGTGAGCAGGGCCGCGAAGTCTCTTAGAGTTTGCTAGATCTGACCAGACACGTGGTTATGCAGCCAGCCATGGAGGGCCCACCAGACTATGAAAATGGTCTGATCAAAGCCAGTCTTTATGACTGCCAGGCTTCCCTGTAAGCTGGATCTGGGGCAGTTTATGAAGAGGAACACAACACCGGCAGCCTGAGGACACAGTCCCATGTGCCTCGGGGCCAGGGGCTGGGCCATGGAGTCCCGCCACTGATCTTTAATGCAGGCCTGGCAGTCAATTTACTAACTACGATGGTCCTTATTCTCCGGGGAAGGAAAGCATATCAGGAGAAAAAAGAAAATGCACAGGTTTATTATTTTTTTCTTAATGGCTCTACGAGGTCCCCTGCGGCTGGATGACTTTGTCAGATCCCCTCAAAGACCAAATATACGCAGGGACCCAGGATCAGTCAGGACAACCAGGACAACAGGAGGACCCTCTTGCTTCCTACAGCGTGGCCTGTGCCGCCGGGGTGGGGTCCACCGCTGTGGCTCCGTGTCGGGCGAGCCCCGGCTGCGTCTGGCAGTGACCTGTTACACCCTGCCTGGGAGGGAGGCTGAGTGGCCCCCTCCAGCTGATGGCAGCTGTGACGTGGATCATGCCATTCCCCACCACAGCTGACGGGGCTGGGATGCACGCGGTGCTGAGATGGGTCCCCACTGCCCCAGGGTGTGCGTCTTGTCCAGCATGCAGATGAGATGGGGACCAGCCCCAAGCTTGTTGGGGAGGCTGCCGGGGTCCCACAGGGTGGGAGGCTGTGTTCTGTTTCAAAGCTACAAAGGCAGCTAAGAGTGATACGGGGCTTATCACCACGGGCATCGTCCTAAAACTGTATGTGGACAGCAGCTCTTTCCGTATGTGGCTATTCTTGCCTCCTTTGTCGTAGATGAATTGACCATACGAACTTGAGCTTATTTCTGGACTCTATTCTGTCCTATTGATCTATGTGTCTATTTTTGTACCAGTCCCATACTGTTTGGATTACTACAGCCTTGTATATCCAGTATATCCTGGAATCTGGGATTGTGATAACTCTACCTTCGTTCTTTCTCAACATTGCTTTGGTTCTTCGGGGTCTTTGTGGTTCCATACAAATTTCAGTATTATTTGTTCCAGTTCTGTGAGAAATTATCTTGGTATTTTTGACAAGATTGCATTAAATCTAAATTGTTTGGGGCAGTATGAACATTTTAACAGCATTGGTTCTTCCAACCCATGAACACGGAATGTCTTTCCATTTCTTTGTGTCATCTTCAACTTCTTTCATTGGTGTTTTATAGTTTTCAGAGCACATGTCTTTCATCTTCTTGGTTAAATTTATTCCTAGGTATTTTAGTCTTTTTGGTACAATTGTAAATGGGATTGTTTTCTTAATTTCTCATTCTGCTACTTTGTTATTAATGTATAGAAATGCAACAGATTTCTGTATATTAATTTTGTATCCTGCATCATTTTTCAGTTCTAATAGTTTTTTGGTGGAGTCTTAGGATTTTCTACATATAGTATCCCATTATCTGCAAATAGTGACAGTTTTGCTTCTTCCTTACCAATGTGGATGCCTCTTATTTCTTTATCTTTTCTGATTGTTGTAACTAGGTGGGAAGGCAAACTGGCGCAGCCCCTGTAGAAAACAGTATGGAGGTTCCTCAAAAAAATTAAAAATAGAACTACCCTGTGATCCAGTAATTCTACTACTGGGTATTTACCCAAAGAAAACAAAACTCTAACTAGAAAAGATACTTGCACCCAGATGTTTATAGGAGCATTATCAACAATAATCAAGTTATGGAAACAGCCCAGGTGTCCAACAACTGATGAATGGATAAAGAAGATGTGGTATATATATGATGGAATATTACTCAGCCATCAAAAAGAATGAGATTTTGCCATTTGCAATGACATGGATAGAACTAGAGGGTATCGTGCTAAGTGAAATAAGTCAGAGAAAGACAAATACTATATGATTTTGCTTATATGTGAAATCTAAAAAGCAAAACAAACAGGAAAAAAAACCCCACAGATTCTTAAATGCAGGAAACAAACTGAGGGTTGCCAGAGGGGAAGTGGGTGGGGGCTGGACAAAATAGAAAAAGGGAACTAAGAGGTACAAACTTCCACTTATAAAATAAGTAATGCAGATGAAAAGTATAGGAAACAGAGTCAGTCATATTGTACTAATTTTGTACGGGGACTATACTTACTATGGTGAGCACTGAGTGATGTCTAGGATTGTCAGATCAATACACTGTACGCCTGGAACTAATGTAACATCATGTGGTAATTATACTTCAGTTCAAAATAAGACATGCGTGTATGTGTACATCCACACACAGAAACGCACACACACACACAGAGTCATTTAGACTCAAAAAGATAAGCCCACGAGGAGACACCATTAAATACTCAGAAACTGCCCGCGTGCCTGGAGGTGCTATTGTTCCATTTTGCAGACTTGCACTGAGGCTCTTAGCCTGTCCACGGTCGGCTGTAAGTGAGTCATGCCGGGACCCGGGCTGACTGGTCCCAGGCTCGTGCTCTCGGGGCGAAGGCACCACGTGGCTCCTGAGCTCTTTGCACCTGGTGGGGGGGGGGAGGGGGAGAGGGTTGGCACCCCCCCACAAGGAAATGTAGACGAAGCCTGCAAATATGGGTATATTGGATCTTCCTGTACCTCCCCCTCAATTTTGCTGTGAGTCTAAAACTGATCTAAAAACAAAGTCTCTAAGACAAATGTCATCATCTCAAAAAGGAAGACCAGTGAAGAGATGCCACTACCTGACCAAGGTCTATGTGCTATTTTGGAACCACGGCAACAATCAAAGCAACTAGAAAGCCGCGCTCCCTCTTAGAAGATTGCATGTGAGTCTGGTCTGCTGACCTGCAGATCCTGTGAGAGTGGAGACGCCGTTTTCATAAACGGGGAACAACGTGTGTCCGTTGGTGACCAGAGAGGGGGGCTGCCTGGGCAGGGTCAGCAGCTTCAGGAAGAAATGTCACATGAAGCAGAGAAGGGCCGGCCCATCCAGGCCTGTTTGGGGAGCCAGAGATCCGATTCGGTGCAGTGGGGGTCTGGGATGGAGCACGATGGGGGGGTAGTGAGGTCGGAGCTGTATCCCAGAGTCAAGGTCTCCTTCAGCCGTCACTCTTCCCCATTCTCTTAGTCGTTATTGAAGCATTTGAGCTCCATGTAGACAAGCAGGGTGCTGGGAGTGTTTGGGGACCCCCTCAGTGCCCGTGACTGCATCAGATGTGAATCGGGAGGGACCCGTTTCACTGGACGCATGGTGCATCATCTGCACTTGGCAGCAGGATGCAGTGTCTCAGACGTGGTCAGCAGTCTTCTCTCCTGCAAACTGATGAGTAATGCGGAGTTATGTGTATCCCGTAATTCCCCATTTTTATTTTTCTTTGATAAAATGTGGAAGTTACAGGAATCAGCTGCAAGAGTGAGTGTGAGCTGGGCCTCACCGAGCTGGTGGTGTCAGGGAGACAATGGCGTCCTGTGTGCATTGCTGGTTGGGCCGGGCCTCTGCATCTGCACGGCAAAGCGGCGGGGGGGGCACGCTCACTGCATCGCTCCCCCCACGGGCTGCAGAGAAGGGGATGCGCCGTGGGGACGCAAGCCAGGCGGGGCTGGGAAGCAGGGTAAACGGAGGCAGCCTTGGCAGCCTTGGCAGCCTCCCCACTCTGCCCGCCTGCCAGCCAGGCTTCTGGTGTGAGCCCTATCAGCTCCTACTCGACCGGCTCTCAGCCCTCCACCGGCATCCGAGTCCACCGCCCACCGGCTTGGCTCTGCTTCCCGGCCCAGCTCCACCACACCACCTGGCTCATGGCTCTGCTCCCCTGGACTCCCTGATCTTGGTCCGGCAGCGGCCAAGCCCAGGGAGTGCGTGTGCGTGTGCGTGCACGTGCAGAGGGCTGTGTTCCTACAGGAGGGTCTGAGCACACTCAGCCCGCGGAAGAAGTGGTTTTCACGAAGGTCCCGTGGGGGCAACTGAGCGGGGGCACCCAGGTGCGATGACTCCTTTGACCCCATTTGAGACCGCACTGCCGGGAAATTTAACTTCAAGGTCATTGCAAACACAAAACTCTCCATGTATGTTTCAGAGTTGCTGCTAGTGATGAACTGAAACTGTGAGCTTACATTCTTTAAATATAAAAATATTACGATGAGTACATATTCAGTGAGGAAAAATAAGAAAATTTTAGCCAAAAAAAAGTTTGTTTAGTATTTATTGATAACTGGGGTAAAACTCTACACAATGCCCTGAAACCCCGTGTTCTGTCCACTTGTAGGGCTTGGGGTCGAGTCCCCATTCTGTCACAGACTGTCAGGGTCATGGAGGGAGATAGATGCTGGGTGAGCCGCGACGCAGCTGTGGTCACGTGCGTAATGGATGTCGTCATTCCCATCCCACGGAGCTGTCATGAGAAGGGAACGAGCAGGGGGAACGTACTTACCCGAACGTTTACCTACTGTTTACCTGGAAGTCATTTTCAGTGGGCAATCTGCATGTTTACCTCCGTCCGGCAGCCTCCGTCCTAGGGCGTGATTGGTTCCATCACGAGGCGTTTTGCTAACTCGCTGTTACTTCAGTTGCAGTTTTCTGGAGTAGCTTTGTAAGCTCCACAGTGGAGAAGTTTTGGGGGGCTGTGGAGGCAGCACGGCCCTCAGAGCCCCTGTTGAGGGAATGGGATGAATGGCTGTTGGCTCGGAGTCCTGCACCGAGGCTGGCACCGTGCTCAGCCCATCACCCCGTTTACCTCCCAGCTCCTGGTGCAAACGGTCCCATTGTGTCCACATCCCAGAGGGGGAGACTGACCCACAGAGGGGTGACCGCCCCAGGACCCACAGTTCATAGTAGCAGAATGGAGTCCAAACCACGTTTGAGTCCAGTGCCCGACTCACGTGTGGATGCGTGACCCGGAGCATCACTCCTGAGGGCCACACGCAGCATGTTTGTGAAGATGGGGCGTGGGGAAGGGGCGGAGCAGGGCACACAGGACGCCATGCCTCCCACTAGGGGATGCGGGGTGCCCACCAGCCCACCTCCGGCTCTGGAGGAACAGCGTTCACCACAGACTCTGCAGCTTCCCGCACACCGTTCCCACAGGCCCCGCGTTTTCCCTTAGCACCATCCCGCACGCTGTGAGCAGCACCCAAAGAACACCGCGTCTTGGCAAAATCCCAACACAGTAGTTTCCAGGGCCTCCCAGAGCCTCCCGGCACCTTCCAGAGCCATCCAGCGCCTTCCCAGGGGGATGTGGGAGGGGCTCACACACTGCATTCCCGCTGCACCCCCATTCCAGTGGCTCAGAGAGGCCAGGTCCCCTTGGCGCTGTGCTCTGGCAGGAACGGGGCCTCTAGCAGAAGTGCTGCAGTGGGTGGGGGAATGGAAGGAGGGTGGGTCAGGGAGACTCAGGACCCGGCCCTCGCCCCACGCCCAACACCGCTGCAGCCCCTCCCGTCATGGGGGTCCCATCCGGAAACCCCACCCCTGCGGACCCTGCTGCCTCCCCAGCCCCACTCTTCCACCGGCCTGAGGGCACCACCTGGTGAACGGCCGTTACAGGTACATCAGCAGGTGGGAGGAGGCGGAAGCGAGGCCCAGCCGGACCCCCGGGACTCGGGTGTGGGTGCGGCACTCGGGAGGGCCATTCCAGCTCGCATCGGCACAGGTGGTGACGGCGACGCAGCTGGGCAGACGGCAGGAGGCCCCGCGGCACCCCCTCTGCCTGCTTCCCTGCTCCCACATGTGCTGCTCCGGAACCTTCCGGACCCGTTATTCCCCGTGATTACCGCCTGCAAGCTGGGGCCAGTGGGTCGTACATCTCTCCCCACCAGAAAACCATCAGCAGTGAGAACACAGAATGAACCACTACCTTTTTAATGAGCTAAGCAGCCTGGCCATTAATTCATAGCAGCTCCTTAAGCAGCCAGGGGAATATATTAGTTTTCTTTTTTTTCTTTCTTTCTTCTTCTTCCTTTTTTTTTTTTTTTTTTTTAAATAAAAGAAAAACAGCAGAATTGCTCTGCTTGTAAAATCCAGTCTGGAGCTGGCCACTCCATGAGGGGGGAATTAATTAACACGACTTATTAAGGTTTTACTGCTATCAGTTCATTCTGCTCTATCAATAATCTTAATTCATCCACAAAACCAATTCGGTTTAATAACTTGTAGTTAGAGACCTGAGTTGCCGGTTAAAATACGACTTCCCAGATTTTCTCGTCGGATTCTGTTCTTCTGCCCGTCATGTGTCCCTGGGTCTCCCACGTGGGCCTCGCTGCCCAGGAAACATCCCTTGACCCCTGACTTCCCGTCCACACCACAGGCGTAAGCCCCTCCCACCACGTGCCAGGGAGTGAATAGACTGTCCCCTGGCTGAACTGTGTCCCCTAAATTCTTGTGTTGGACCCTAACCCCCGGCACCTCAGATGAGACTATATTTGGAGATGTGACTAAGGTAAGATGAGGTCCCCAGGTGGACTCTGAATCTGACTGGGGTCTTTATAAGAAGATGAGATCAGGACACAGACACACGTGGATGGATGACCACATGAGGACCCGGGGAGGGGACGGTGTCTGCAGGCCCAGGAGAGAGGCCTCGGGAGACCCCAGCCCTGCACATGCCTGCACCTCGGCTCCCAGCCCCCAGGACGCGAGGCAGTGAACTCTAGTGTGAGCCCCCAAGCTGGGGTGTTGGTTACAGCCACCCCACGACCTCCCGAGGTCCCCTTGTTCCTCTTTCCCCTGCATGCTCATGCTGTTTTCTTTCCTAAAGCCGCACCCATCAGCAACCGTCCCGCCCAGGAGCGCCAGGTGCCTCCGTCAGAACTCACATCCCTTCTGCCATCGTCTGTCCCAGCTTTCCACTCATGTCCTCTTGAAAACTGTCTTGTTTTGCTGGTACGTAGGCACCTCGTTCCTCTCTCCTCGCTCAACCAAGAGCATGATCGGCCCGAGACTTTCCGAGCAGAAGGCTCACTGTGAGGCAGGAAGTTGGGGGCGTCCTCCCACAGATCCACACCCCCAGAGCCAGAATCAGAGCCAGGGTGCTCGCTTTGTCTCTGTGGTGATTTCCTTCCCTCCATCCCCTGAAGCAAGGCTGGGGGAGACACAGGAGTTCTCTCTCTCACGTGTGCGCACGGTGCTCCGGGCCTGGGGTAGGACAGGCGGAGTGAGGAAGCCCCACGGTGAACCTGCTCCTCCTTAACCTTCAGCAGGAACACATTTCAGATCCCAGCAATACGTTGATTTGGACAACCTAAACTTATAAAGAGAAAATATCAGAGGAAACAGAGAGGACTGGGATAAATTATAGTTCGCAAGCAAGCAGTCTGTAAATATTTTTATGGAACCACAAACAAAACCTGTCATACCGGCTTTAAAAAAAGAAAAGAAAAACAGATCAAAAGTCGCGCTTCCAAAAGTAGACTATCTGACTGAAGGAACAGTCGATTATGGCCGCCACGCTGCACAGGGCAAGTACGAGTCTCCTGCAGGGACGGACACACATTCAGGCAGGACGCGTGAAGGAGCTAGTTTAGGATATGTTCTTTCTTCTAAATGTATATTAACTTGGGGCACATTTGAAGTGATTCTTAGAATCATGGATTCTTTCACATCGGTCAATGCTTATTTATTGGAATCAATAAATGGAATTGATTTAATTCCATTAAACTAAGAAGACCCCAAACCCATATCATCAGGGAGGCAGATTTCCCATCCAAAACTCACTGGATATTTGTTCTGAGTTATGGCCCCAGAATCATTGTTACATGATTTTTTAAATTATATGATGAAGCCAGCCTTGTTCTTCATTTTTGTCACTAACATTATATGGCTAACGTTTCCAGAAAAAGGGCACCCCAGATCCTCCCAGAAGCACCAAGAGACTGGCTTCGTCCCCCCACTCCGCATCCCTGTCTTCCTCCATCTCTGGTCTGCCCCACCCTGCCCCATCCTCTTCCTATGTGAGTTTCCATCTGGCCGTCCCTATCACAAGTGTGGCCTTCCTGGGGCCATTCCCTCATAAGGGTAACGACGCACGCACTAAACCAGTGGGCAGGTACTAAGGAACAATGCCGCGTGTGGGCGGTCCCCGGAATAATAACGTGCCTCAACACAGGCCTCCGGGAATTGACAGGTGGATGCCGCACATATCAGATGGGGAGCCGCCCGTGCAGGAGGGAGGCCATGGGAACGGGAGCATGAGAGCCCCACCTTCACGGGTCGCTGGAAGTCCCACTGAGCACCTACTGTGTGGCAGCTACCTCGGCTAGAGGAGTCAAAAAGGACACAGTCACGGCTACGCCGGTCCATACAGGACAGTCCCCGGGGGCGAGCACAGCTCAGTGAACAAGCGTTTCTAATACATCTTACCAACACGTCTGTCCCCACCCACATCTCAGCCTAGGTCTGCTGGACTTAAACCCCCTGCAGTGGTGGCCCACTCAGCTCCCAGAAATACTGTTAAAAACAAAACCTCATGACCGAATACATCATAACAGAGCGCACCGAAAAGCATACAAGTTGGGGGATCCGGCCGGCTCAGCCAGTGGAGCGGGCAACTCTTGATCTCCGAGTCATGAGTTCGAGCCCCACGTTGGGGGTAGAGATTATTTAAAAAGAAAGAAAATCTTTAAAAAAAAATAAAATTAGTAAGATAAAAGCATCTAAGTTTTACTAGTGTTTGATGGTTATTTAAAAATACATAGACATTTATATGTGCATGAGAAAAGGAAGCTCGTTCTTGCTGCTGCAGAGCAACATATGAAGTTTTTATGCACAGAATGAACTCTTACTTCCAAAATGCGGTTCTCAGGAATGTTTAGTAATATAGTCAAGGAAGAAAGCAATGAGGAACGATGTAAATTATTCTTAGCTTCCTTTTTGATTTAAATAGTAATTGCCAATATCCCAAGGCAGTATATGGAACTGTAGGGATAAAAAACAAGCAGCCCCCAATTCTGCCATTCTTTCAAAAAGTCATTTACAGGAAAGTCTTGAGCATAACATCTTATAAAAACCAGCAGCATAGTGCATTTTAAGGGGAAAAAAGCCTGATATTCTCAGATAATAATTTCTCTGTGTCTAGAATACTAAGGTAAAGATGATCAGATTTATAGGCAATTAAATCCTTAGCTGATTTGAAGATGTGGTGAATGGATACATCTAATTTCTAATAGGGAGACAGGTGTTAAGGTAAAAATACTCATTTCCTAAGGCTTCCTCCTCTGCAGCTCATCGGAATGGAATTTAAGAATAAAATTAGAAACTGAAAAATAGGCTGCGTGAGGGCCCAGAGGCCTATCACAGATATCACCGTGCCAGCCCCACTCGCCGGGGTACCAGGACCACCGCTCCCTCCCTGGCTACCCTTGCCCCGCCGGCCCGGGTTTCGCCAGACAAGGTTGTGCAGACTGAGCTGTGCAAGGTGACTCGGTTAAGACACGGTCACCGCCAGACGAGTCAGCAAATAAATTAGAGATCCAATTTTCTCTGTCCGTCTGTCTCTGTCTCTGTCTCTCTCCGTCCATCTCCGTCTCTGTCTCTCACCTCCTTACACTGACCTCTCTCTTGACTCAGGTCATTCAGATCATCACGTCGTTCATACTTATTCCACTGGGGGGACTAAAATTGCCGGAGGGGCCCACCCACGGTAAACGGTGACCCTAACATGCATGCTTCGTCCATCTGGTTCATCAATTTTTAAAAAAGGAATCATTTGGGGTTCAAAAGTCAACATTTCAGGAGCTTCCTCTTCTTTTGTAATTTTAAACTGGCAACTTGGCGAAGGGCCCTTAACTAAAACCACACATTTTGGTGGTCCGTTCACCCACGCAGGTTGGCATGACATTGAATTTAGCAGAGACCCTGGTGCAGGTGCCCCTCCAGGCGCCCTTGTCTGTTGCTGGTGTGGGTCCACTCGACTGAGCATTTCCTTTCTGGTCCCATGTTCCTCTAGAAAAGTGCACCCGGAGTCAAAACACGGCCTCTGCTATTATCCCTGGACTCCAGTTCTTTGCACTGAATGTTTCCTGCTTTGTTTAAGTAGGCTCTGCGGGAGACGGCTCAGGTTAAGGCCTGTGACGCTGGTCATTGAGATATAATCAATAGTTCTCCTGGTCGCGTCTCTTTCTTAAACTGTTCAGTGTCCCGTTCGCTGAGAGTGGGTGCCACACCATTGGTTTGTGAGCTGGAATAGTGCTGCTCTGGACAGTGTGGGCAACTGTCATTTAGAGACCAGGCCTCTGGAACTGGGGACCCCACGGAAGTCTATCCGGCCGCTAACCAGCCTGGAGTCAGATGAGGTACTCAACCTTTCTGGGACCCATTTCCTCATCCGAGAAGCTGCCATCCCTTCAGCAAATGCTCGCTGAGCCCCTGCCACGCGTGGGACAACTTGCAAGTCCTTGTTGGGAAGCAGGCGTGAAACACGGCCTTCCAAATGCCGAGCACGTCCAGGTGTCATTGACGAAAGTGACATCATTAACGGGTCGGCACGAAGTGCGTTCGTGAAGGTGCTCTGGGGGAGCGGAGGCAGAGCTGGGGAAATGCAAAGTGCTGAGCGCCCCGTGCCTCCCCCAGGACTGCTATCTGTCCTCGCAGGGCAGGGCCCATGTCCTGAGAGGCGGCAGTGGGCAGAGCAGTAGGCGGTGGGTCAGGAGTGAGCCAGGGTCGCACTGTGGGAACTCTGAAGGCCAAGCCAAGGCAGTGGAGTAGCACCAGGTCTGGGGACCCTCTCCTGCTGTCGAGGCAGAGGGTGACGTCAGCCATTGGGCCACACTAGGGAGCTAACATGTCCAAAGTTTAACAAACATTGGAAGAGAGAAAGCCTGGAATGCACTGGGTTGTGTCAGATTTTCTTAGAAAAGCATTCAGAAGTCCGCAGGTGGGTTTCCAAGGGACCAGACAACGGCTTCCAGATGTAAACACAGAATTGTGAGGTCTGGCTTTCTTTCAAGAGGGGACCCATAGGGGCGCCGGGGTGGCTCATCCAACTCCGGATTTCAGCTCAGGTCGTGATCTCAGGGCCCTGGGATCCAGCCCCACATCAGGCTCCACACTCAGCACAGAGTCTGCTTGTCCTTCTCCCTATGCCCCTCCCCTGTTTTCACACTGCTCTCTCTCTCTCTTTCTAAAATAAATAAATAAAATCTTAAAAAAAAAAAAAAGCGGGGACCCATAGATTTCTTGTGATTATCAGAAGAATCTCTAATCACCAATACTTACAATCGCTGGATTTAATGATAACATCTAGTCCCTCACTCCTTCACCTTGGAAAGTCTGCAATTCTCTGGGCCAGCTCTAAAGCCTAAAGGAAAAAGAATTCTTACTTAAATTGTATGCCTTCTACCCCAGGGGTTGCATTTTCTTTCCTGATGGGAGTCTTGTATTTATCTATCTGCTTCTCTTAAGTGTGTTTGAATCAATCATGATCATATCATTATATGTTCATAAAAATTGCCATAACTAGGTTTTAGAATTTAAAAGAATATAGTTTTTATGTAAGCAAATTTTAAAGAAAAGAACACTCAGCATTAGTGTAATTAAAAATTTTAGCAGTCAAATGGCTCTGTACAGATTATAGAATGGTCATATATAGAATATGTTTAAGTAGAAAGTTTACGACTTTCAAATTTCAGTTCAGAGTACAAATTACCATATCCAACAAAGAGACACTAGCTTTTAGCGGAGGACTAGACCTGTATTTTGTCTAGTTACCCAGCCGTCTGCTATTGCAGAGTAAACATCACCAAGATTCTGGGCGGTGGGTTTAGCGGAAGGAATGTGCTTTATTCCTCCCACGTAAACTCACCTGCACAGCTATTGAAGGGACACAGTTAGGATTTCAGGATTTCGTGCTGTTCTTCAGAACAGCAGTTTGGGAAAAGAAATTAAAATTGCCAGAAAAAACAATTTCTTAGTACTGTCCTTTCCAAGAGACTTATGTCTATGGTGACGATGTACCTGTTGTCCAAACTCGGGCTCTACGACTGGCCAAGGGGACACTGGTAAAAAGGAAGCCAGCAGGATGGGGTATCCATGAGGTCCGTCCCTCAGCCACCAAACCAGTGGTCGCCCTACACATACGGGATGGAATCAGAGCTTTCCAAGCTGTTAAATCAACAGATACTGATATTATTACAAAGCTATGGGACTCAATAAACAGACAGAAACAAAAGACCATGATAATGCCATTAAAATTTAACGTCCTACCTTAAATGCTCATGACTCAGTGAAAGACGCCAGTCTGAAAATCTACACATTGGAGGATTCCAGCTCCAGGACATTCTGGAAAAGGCACAACTATGGAGACAGGAAAAGATCAGGGAAGGGATGGAGGTGAACAGGTGGAGCACAGAGGATTTCTAGGGCAGGAAAGCCGCTCTGTGCAATACTATAGTGATACACACATGTCATTATGCATCTGCCCGAACTCTAGAATGCACAGCACCAAGAGTGACCTTCAGGTCAACTATAGAGTCAGGGTGATGATGATGGGTCAGTGTGCCTTCATCCTTGGTGACAAATGTATCATCTGGGGGGGTATTGATAATGGGGAGGTTGTGCACGTGGGGGGACAGGGGGCATATGGGAAATCTCTGTACCTTCCCCTCAATTTTGCTGTGAACTAAAAACTCCTCTAAAAAAACTAAGTTTGGACAACATTTAATGTCCTCCAGATGCAGGAAGAGTTCCTCTGTCTCTCTCTGTCTCTCCCACCTTGTGTGTGTGTTTGGGGGTGTGTGCGTGCGTGTGCATGCCCAAGAGAAGTCCCCCATTGTATTAGTGATCGTTCATTCATTCAACAAACTTTTATTGACTACCTCTTACCACCCCAGTGGCCAAAGAGGCTGAAAGGAGGGTTCAGTCAGGCCCCCGGGAGTTCCACAAAGGACGGGTGCTCTCTGGCGGAAAGGGCACAAAGAGCTCTTTGTGGAGGAGGAAACTCAGCCTCGAGAACGGTGACATCAGGGGTTGGGCCCCAGTGTGCGGAGCGACACCATCCCTCAGGCGCTCACCAGCCTCGTGACAACCTCCCATCACCCTCCTCACCCTGTGCGACAAGGAAACTGAGGCAGAGAGGTTAGGTCAGCGGCTGCGGGCGGCAGACCAGCCATGACAGCTGGTGTCACTGGTCTCCCTTTCTTAGGCCTGTCACGTTGATTTCCTGTCATGTTGATGTCCTGCCTCAAGATGAAAACATCTGTCCTGTCTACAGAAGATCCTAGGAACATTCTTCGATCTTCTAAAACCATGTGCAATAGACCCCAGGCAAAATCGTGCAGGGGCTGAATGTGGTTTGTTCTCCTGGTCCCTTTCTTGTCCCCTGTCCAACACCGGCTCCTAGCTCGAGCCCCCGGTCAAGATCCCACCCAGACTCTGCTACTCAGCATCCGCGCCCGGACTGACAGTTGGCTTAGCCGAGCGCACTGGGCACATCTCTCAGGAAATGCTGCTCTGAGACCAGCCAGCATTCACGGGGGAGTGCACGCCACAATCCCTGCCCATGACCACCGCCCGGGGGACCCCCCACCCCAAAGCACTTGCGGAATCCTAGGAAAAGCAGGGCCTTGTGGTGCTCATTGGCATTTCAGGAGGAGGCAGCGAGGCCCATGTCCAGGATCAGCTTCGGGGATGAGCACTTGCAAAATTCAGCACCAAAACCTGTTCCCTTGTTGCAGCCTCGCTGACCCAGCATCTTCTCTCCCCGGTACCCCCACGGGCATTTCCACAAAGGGCCGCGGAGCCCCCAACAGAGAGGATACTGGCCTCAAAGACTTCATCCTTCTGTGCTGAACTCTGATACGATATTACAACATTTATTTATTTGTTTTAAAGTACTTTATTGATGTATAATTGACGTATAAAAAGCTGTACAGATTTGATGTATACAGCTCGATAGTTTGGGGACACGTACACACCCATGAAGCCACCACCACCACCAAGGCCATGGACGTGCCCTCCAGCCCTCCCGATTAATATTAGTATTTTGTGATAAGAACACTCAACATAAGATCAACCCTCTTAGCAGTGTCAAGTGCACAATAAATACGATATTATTAGCTAAGGCACTGTGTGTTTGGTGGATCTTTAGACCTTATTTGTCTTGCATGAGGGTTTGAAAGCCCCACGAGAACACGGGCCCGGTGAGATCTCAGAGCTGGGCGTGCTGGTAGGAGCCTTGGAAAGTCCACCATACATCAAACACTGACCCACATATGTGGCAGGATGAGACCTGTATTTTAGTGGGATAAGCCGGGTAAGAAACACATGCTCCATCAGGAGGTGCTGATGGTCATGGAGAAACATGAGGCAAGACCCAGGGCATGGGGTGGCGGGCTAGATGGACGTGCAGGAGCCCCTCGGAGGAGGCGGCACCCTGCATAAGGCAGGGTGAAGGGAAGGTTGGGTGTGGGGCTACCTGGCAGCCCCTGTTTCCCCCCACACCCCCCACGGGGGCGTCTGTGGGAGGGGAAGGTGGAGACTGATAACGTTAGGTCAAATGAGGAAGTACAGCAGCAGCCGGGGCAGG
>NC_138373.1:37151876-37175023 GCF_054177405.1 Leptonychotes weddellii | reverse complement strand
ACGTGGCTGCTATGCGTGTGGGTCTAAGAGGCAGGGCTTCAGCAACCGCACGTGGCTGAGGGCCTCTCGGTAATGAACGGAAACACAAGTCTGAGGTGTTGTAAACATGCATGAGGCCCCACCCCCGTATAAAACTCTCCCCAGGGAAAGGCTTTGTTTCCCACTAAGGGAATTTACAGGAAGAAGGATGGCAGAGAGGAAGCCTTTCTTGGTGGGAGCTCTCCGAGGGGATGCAGAGTGTTTGGTCCCATGTGGAAATTTAACCGCAGAGTTCCTGTCCCTCTCTTACGCTGCGAATGTTGTCTCTTGACATAATGTTAAATGCTGTATAAAGAATTAAAGGATGCTGGACCTTAACTTCTATGAGCTGACAATACGGAATATATAACATACAGACAAGGAAACGCTGCACCTTCTCGTTCTCAAGCATTTCATCCTTCTTTCTTGGCCATGCATGCCTTCTGTGTTTCACGAAGCCCCAAGTCCCCGAAGCCCTAACAGACCTCACGCAGGTCCTGCGCCTGCTCAGTGGGGCCCAAGAGCAAATTAGAGGTTCCTTGACTAAACTTCTCACTTGCTTCCAGAAATCACAGGTGTGGTCTCCAACACATCACTAGCCCTCACTTTGCTTAAGAAGGACAACTGAGCCACAAACTGTCCTTAAAGTATATGACTTTTTTTTTTAAAGATTTTTTATTTATTTATCTGAGAGAGAGAATGGGAGACAGAGAGCATGAGAGGGGGAGGGTCAGAGGGAGAAGCAGGCTCCTCGCCGAGCAGGGAGCCCGATGCGGGACTCGATCCCGGGACTCCAGGATCATGACCTGAGCCGAAGGCAGTGGCTTAACCAACTGAGCCACCCAGGCGCCCCTTTTTAAATGATGAAACCCTGAGGTTATCTTAGAAATGAGAGGAAGACAGCCCCCTGAAACCTGTGGCTGACGTCTGAAAGCACGTTGTGAGAGCACCGAGGGGGGCGCCAGGTGCTGCGCACACCTGGAAAGCCTACAGCGGCTCCAGCTCTGACCTGCCTTGCTCGGTTCGGGGAGGAAAGCCTCGCATGCTTGTGACAGCTGGGGGGACGATTTTCGAGGGATCCAGGTATAGGAGAGGCAGGGTGAGCATGGGGCTGGGGCTGGGGCTGGAGCCCCGGGGACGTCAGCAGTCAGTAAGACTTGAGTCTCTGCTAAGGAAAGGTGGTCTGGGTTGAGGAAGGATGCTGGTCCACAGGCAACAGGGCAGAGGTTCTGGGTTTGGGTGTTCTAATGAAATTTTCGTCTCCAGTACAGACTGGGGAAGAGAGCGCTAGTGGTTCTTGTCAGGGTCCCAACGAGAGAACAAACCCATTCTGAGCATTTCAGCCGAGGGAGCAGAAAGCAGGGAGTTGATTCCACTGGCCAGGGAAAGGCAGAGAACCAACAGGAAACTCAGCCAGGCAGGAAGCCGCTGCCCAGGGCTGGGGGCACAGAGAGGGCGGGCCAGGAGTCCAGAGCCCCCGGGCCCCCTGGCAGAGACGGAGCTGCGTCCTGTCTCACCAAACCAGAAAGACAGAGGACGGGAGACAGAGCTACAGGCCCTGCGGGGCGCCCGGCAAGGACCCAGATCTGCCCGGCAGGTCACTGCCCACGCCTCCCTCCGAGGACTCAGCTCCTGATCCAGCAGAGCCCGCGCCCCCCACCCCCTGCAGAAGGTAGGACCCAGCCTCTGCTCATCATTCGTACACCTTCCAGGGATCCTCCTAGAGCAAGGACCTCACTGACAAATGAGCTGCCAGGGCCGCGTTGGGAGGTGGGACGTCCCTCGGCACACGTGTGTGGACCTGGGATCTTGTTGTCCCCGTGATCTTGTTGTCCCCGTGACCATCACTGTGCTTATGGGAAGAACAGGCCGTGTTCTCAGCCTCCCTTATTCTAAACCTGATTGAGTCATGCTCTCAAAGGCGTATATTTTTAGGCCTCTGGGGAGAAAGGGCTGTGGGTTCCTCTAGGAATAGCCTGTTTGAAATCAAACACAAGAAGCCGGGGTGTTTCTGAATAATGCAGATGCCTCTCGAAGTCTCCCGTGCCTATTAGAGATCGTTTTCCTTTGATTTCCTTTTTCAACAGTGGGAACGGACACGTTCTCCAAGACCAGCTGGAGTCACCTCTCTGATTAAAGGTGTTCTCCCTGCTCCCTGGTCCTCTTTCCTGTGATCAGGCCAGTTCTTGTGTGCGGGGGCTGGTTCCTGTCGCGGCTGAACCCCTTAGAACCTAGGGTTTGCAGAACTGATTGCCAGCGCTCAGAAGCCGCCATGTGCCAGAGAAGTTTGAACCACATCCAAAATGTGTGTGCAATGTAGCTGGGGAAAATGCAGCAATTAAAAGCAGCTAAAACTAAGCAATTTATGACTTACAGATGTCAATTTATGACAGAAATCACTGCATATATCGTACCAGCAAAGTGACATTTATTTGGTAATTAATGATTAAAACAGTAATTTCCCGATGTTAGCAGCCACCTGGTGTCTGGTGGCGGTGAGTGAACGCACCCTCGCCAGGGCCAGGACAGCCCATGTTTCCTTCCCGTTCCTGGCAGAATGTCTCCAACTAGGAATTCTGTGCCCCTAGAATATGGCTCTAGGGCCTGTGGCTCTGCAGTCCCCGTCTCAGCCCATGATGTTCCGGAGTAGACAGGCTCGCATGCAGTTTCTGCCCCCAACGTCCTTACAAATATTTGCCGAATGAGTGACTAAAGGAATTGATGAATGGTTGGATTTCAACTTAGGAGGAAGCCCCCAGACCCCGTAGCCCAGCCTCACCATGCTCACCTCCAGTGGGGTATCAGACGTGCCGTCTGCCCTTGGGGGGTGGGGGCCGGTCCACCACATCTGCTCCTCCCATGCACTCAGCAGCTTCATCATCTGCTTCCCAGTGCTGTTTTGGGGGCCGCGTCCAACAACACCAGCTCAGCGCCTGTCATGCCTTGTTCCCTCAGAGAGCCGGCACCCTGTCCCTGGACTCTGGTCCAGCCCCTGACCACGGGCCTGAGGGAGGATTGGGAAGAGCAGACCCCCAGGGACCTGGAGAGCCCAGCGAGGAATCTCCTGCTTTATTTCTTCTTCCCGGTCATTGGAAGAAAGACTTCTTGCTTTAAAAAATAATAGCAAAATTTAACTAGTTCTAGAGCCCAGGCCTGGGGGAATTGCAGACCCAGGGCAACCGCCCAGCGGCCTGGAGTTCCTGAGACGCGGGCACCGAACTGAGAGGTGGGCAGAGCCCAGGTGGGAGGGCGGGTGGAGGGCATGCGCTCCTTCCTTCCTTACTTGACTCCAGCCATCAGCGTATCTGTTCTTTTAGGACAAGCAGTGAGGAATGATTTTAGTTGTCTTAACTTTGTTAACAGGCTGCTTGGCCTTTTTAAAGTCTGTTTCAAATGAGCAAATGTGTCGGGGAGAGCATGACCAAGGAATCTTGGCGCGAACAACTCTAAGAAGGAAGGAGGTCACTGGCTTAAGGAGACCGTCCTTTCTTTAGAGATGCACAGAAAAGTCCGTTCATTTGTAACTGCCAGATTTCTGAGGCTGATGTGTTTGAAGCTGATAGTGTGTGAATACTGGCACTTTTTGCTTTGCTTCCGGAATGTTCCACATATCCTTTGACTTGTGAATAGGCTGTGTTGCTGCCGGCTGAGGAGGAGCCCTAGGGCCCAGTTGAGTCATCTGTGAACAGGAGCGCTGGGTTTGGACCTCGCTGAGATTGCTCTTATGTCTGAGGTCCTGTGAGTCTCTGGTGTCGAAGAGACCCCTTACTTCCCACGGTAGACACTCAACTTGCCCTGGAGCCCTGGGGCAAGCAGGGCAGCATCTTCCAAAGAGACTTCGTAACGTGTCCTGAAAGGGAAGCCAGAGAAGCATTCATTGCACTGACTTGATCAATAAAAGGAAGGCTAGACCATCCAGATACCCAAACTTCCCCTCTTTGTTTTCCAAAAATCATTTAGTGAAAGAAAGTCGATTATTGGGTCCAGAGGAAGGCGGCATCGAGAAAAGAAAAGTGTAAAGCCTGTGAATTCCACAAGCCTTCCTCGACTGAGCCCACCTGCCTTCACATCCCCAAGATCATTGAAAATAAGTCCAGTCAGAAGGACTCACCCCTGGGCCTCACCCTGGGTCACATGCTTTCTTTTCTCGAAACAAATGGAGGGTGTTGGGGAGGAGGCTGCATTAATCAGCTCTGACTGCATAACAAATAGCACAGCCCAGGCCCCTTCAACAACAGATATTCACTGCCTCGCGTCCTGGGGTCTGGGAGCCGAGGTGCAGGCGTGCGCAGGACTGGGGTCTCCTGAGGCCTCTCTTCTGGTCGTGCAGACGCCATCCCCTCTCCACGTCCACACGTGGTCGTCCCTCCATGTGCTTCAGTGTCCTGATCTCCTCTTATAAGGACCCCAGTCAGACTGGATAAAGACCCATCCTACTGACCTCATCTTACCTCAGTTACCTCCTTAAAGACCCCATCTCCAAATACAGTCTCATCCTGACGTCCTGGGGTTAGGAGTCTATCCCATGAATTTTAGGGACATAATCCAGCCCATAACAGCCTCTTTTACTTGGAAGAATGTGTGACTCTGAGTTGGAAGGCTATGCTTGGAGTCCTAGATCTGCCACCTATTCACCACGTTTATTCTTGGCAAATGCTTGGTGCCTTGGGGTCTCACTTTTCTCATCTGTAACGTGGGGTGACTCCTGGATGTTCTGCCGCATCTCGGCCGGCTCTAAGCATGTTATGACCAACATCCAGTAAGACCATGCATCCTGCGGCCACACACAACCACCCTGGGTTCATCCCATTAATATTTCTCCCATGTGAGCCCAGGTGACAGCGGCAACCTGAGAGAATGCTGAGGCTTAGTGCTACAGATCCCCCATAAACAGCGGCATCTTCGCCCATTTGAGCTAGTTGGCTTTAATCAGCTGATAGCTGGTTCACCCTTTCAAAAAGTCATTAGCTGCAAAAATGTTTTGCCACATTTTCTTGGTTTCAAAGAGCCGTGGTGCCATAGATGTTTCCAGAGCCAGCAAAAACCAGGACAATTGCACCGAAACTCTTGAAAGAATGAGCTTTGTTAGAAAAGAGCTGCCACTCTCTGTCTTCAGGCCAAAGGTACAGTAAGGAGGGCATTTTCCACTTTGAGGTTCGCAGCTCCGTGGGATTCAGGGAGAACAAAGCAAGAGAGGGGCCGGAAATTTGATCAGAGGTAAGAAGAAAAAACAAGCCAAATGCTCTTGTGTGTTTTTCTGAGTCAGCTGTGCTGGGGGACGAGGGGCCGCTCGGAGAGAGAGAGAAACACCTCCAGTCCTGCTGGTGTGTGGGGTGCATGTGTACTCACCTCCAAGTCTTTTCTAGCCACTTACAAAAATGTTTGCTCTGTTTGGAGGCAATCCTCTTGATTGCAAGCTCCTCTTACCAGGAAAAGTGTGAGCACCGTGGGTGCACAGAGAACGGGCTGGCCGTGTGGGAGGTTCCTTCAATTCCTCTCTGTCTCATCCCCGTGCTTTTGAGTGGGACGGACCCGCCAGGTAGGAGACAGAGAGGCCCTGAGTGCTTTCCACCTCTCCCATACCTCGAGCTGTCCACACTTCCACCGCAACACCCCTCCGCGGTCATGTGGACAAAGCTAGAATATTCTACAACAGGAGGGACGACGGAAGAGTAAGCGTTTCCATCACGTTCACTCTGAGGTCACTGGAGGTGGTTACAAACATCAGAACAAGCTCTATTTTGGTTTTTAGTGTTTTTCTTGTGTGACCCGAACCACACAGGGAGCCACCCTTGCTCCAGGATCACGGTGAGCTCAGGAGCAGAGCCTGGGGCTCCCTGTGGGGCTGCTCGCTACCCTCCTGGCCTTTCAAAGCCGTCCGACCAGCAGGACGGAGTGCTGTGCCCCTGGGTTGGGGCGTCTCCTCCTCCTGGCTCCCCCTCACACACACATGTACTTGCACAATGATCAGATGCTGCTACGTGGGTAGCAGGTTCATCACTGGGGACGGAGAGAAGGAGCAACGATCTCTTCAAACTTCCAAACCACTTCTGTCTCCGCTCCACAGAGGCAGTTGCCCTGAGGAGGCTGTGCAGGGCTCTCTCTGCCGCCCTTCCGCGAGGGGGTCTGTGGTTTTCCCCGACACCTGCCCACTTCCACACTCGCAGAAAGCCCACCGCACCCCCTCAGCGTCTTCCTGGTCAGGTCCTCCACAAGCTTCCTTTGGCAGCAGTGGCCACAGGCACACCCTCTCCCCCACCCTTCCTGGGGGACCCCCTTCACCCTCTGTCCCCTGCACGGCCGGGAGGCTCGGTGCACCGTGCTCAGCTTCGTGGTTCGCCCCTCTCCACGGAACAGCACAGGCCACAGGACAACTCCGTCACTAGACCCAACGGCGGGTTTCCAGGCCCTCAACTTACTCGGCTCCCTACAGCTCCCAACACAACTGCTCAGTCTCCCTCCATCCCCGCCATGGCCCTTGGGATGAGGCTCCCTCCATGTGCCCTTCTCCTATGGATTCTGTCACCGAGCAAGCTGACCCTTCTCTGCTCATCCCCCCACTTGCGTCTGCTGTCACACACCTCCCTGTTCCTGGGCTTGCTCGATAACCCTCACCATCTCGGTGAGGGGCCCGTGATGACACTGGGGTCCCCCAGACCACCATCGGGCTGAGGATTCCCTACAAGAACTCCTGGGACTCCCACTGAGGGTTTGTTGGAGACGAGGGATGCCGGTTAGAGGGAGAAGGTGCACGGGGTGGCATGCGGGGGAGGCCCATAGTGGGCCCTGCGTCCCCTCTGACGCCCAGCGGCGGGCGCACCAGTCCCCAAACACCCATGCCATGGCCAGCATTAACAGAACGCTGTCCACCTGCAGCAGCCACAGCAGGTCTCCCCGCTGGGTGCACAACATTAGGGTGATGAATATCAAGGGCTGATCCGGCTTTGCGGGAGTGATTTGTCAGGAGCCTTTCTGTCGGAATGGCTATCAGCAGGTCGGTAATGGGTTCTGGACGCTTTTGACCTCTGCAGCATTGTTTCCACCCCAAAATCATTACCTCTCTCTGGCTGTAGGGGCCTTTCTGAGGAGATTCTAGCGTCTACCTTAATGGGCAGAGAGAGGCCTGTGAGGGATTAGCCCCTTATCTTAGAGGTGAGGCAAGACCACAGAACCACGTCTCCCTGGGGACATGGCCGGATTGGCCAGTGCACTGGTCCACTCCCGCCCCAGAACCTGCTGGACCCACTCGCCAGAGAGCAGGACATGGACACACGGGCTTGTCACGGTGCCACCCACGAGGGGCAGTTGTGGAGCTGGGAAGGGAAAGGAGCTGGAGTCAGGGGTCTGGGGTTTGGTACTGGCCAAGGCTCCCCTTGTAACAGGACGGCAGGTCATCGATGCGGGACTCCCCGAACATGGGGCCTTTCGGATGCACCAGGACTCAACGACACCATGGGGACGCCTTTAGGGTGCAGGGCTGGGGGTGACGGGCTTCGTTGCTACAAAGGGCAGTGCGGCCGACATTAGCCCGTCCACCACCCCACCCGGCATCTCGGCCCACTCCCTTGGCAAGGGTGTCTTTGGGCTGGTGGGCTACAGGATGTCCACCGATGGGGCCAACAGCGGCCACCCTCAGTGAGGGCAAGAAGAAGGAGGGGCAGGGACAGAGGAGAAGTTCGAGCCAACAGTGCCGAGCACACCATCCACACTGACTCGTGGAAACTTCCCGATGTATGAGGAGGTCCTTTCTGCTACCTCCCAACGTGCCTACAGTTTATCTCGAGGGAGTTGCAGATATCCCCTGAATATCCAGATCTACATGATTCTCGCAGGAAACCTCCAAGTCTCAGGGCCGAGCGCCAGAGTCATTGCCTACCTCCTCTCCCCTTGGCCACGAGTCTCCCTTTCAGTAAGAACGACTTGTGGGCTCCTTGGAAACATGCAAAGCCCCATTTTTGCAAGAGATAAGTCCTTAAGATAAAGACAAATTCCTGGGGTGCTGGGTGGCTCAGCGGGTTGAGTGTCTGACTCTTGGTTTCAGCTCAGCTCCCGATTTCAAGGTCATGAGACCGAACCCCACATTGGGCTCCACTTTGGGCATGATGAAGCCTGCTTGAGATTCTCTCCCTCCCCCCACCCCTCCCCTCTGTCAAAAAAGAACACAAATTCTACAAATACCTCTCTGTTGCCTGCACCCCCTCTTCCACAGAAGAATAGAGGCACAAATACTTCCCTCCCATCATTTGTCAGGGGTATGTCCTATTTCAAAATCTCCCTTCATCCATTGAAGAATAAAGTTGGTGACAATTTATCTTCCTCCCAGTGCTCGCATTTCTTTCCATGTGAAATCACTTGCCTGCAGAGGGACTGAAGGAGCCATGCGTAGCTCGGAGGCCACTCACGTGTGGCATGGGGCATCGTCTGGTGCTGTGGGGATGTCTAAATGGTCCTTCAGTTAAGTCTGAGAGCCTTGTGAGGGCTCTAACTGATCTCTTTCCAGATACAATGAACCATCAAAAATGGAACGCTAAATAACAGGCTTTTTTGTCCACGTGTGCTATGAGCAGAAGGAGAGAGGTATTTTAAAATGTGTCCCCTGCATACTGATGATGGTAGGGCCTGGGTGGGCCCTGCAGTCGGCCCTCGAGGACACCGCACCCACACGTTACACTTTCAGAGCTGGAAGGACCCGACGGGCGGCTCTCCTAGACAGGGACCGGCGGGAAGGGCGCGAGGACCCGGGTCTCCATCTCCAGCGCTCCATAGCCGACTCAGTCCGTCTCGCTGTGGATGCCAGCGCCCTCGGGGACGGGAGCACAGAGACAAGCGTGTGCGCACAGGACCCCATGTGCTCCAGCGCTCCAGGTGGGACTCGACCTCACAGCTGTCAACACTCAGCACGGCGGCAACAGTCCACGAAACTGAATTCCAGGCTCTGAACCATGACGCAGGGGATGGTCTGCCACACTCGGGACGGCGACAGCCGATCTACTCCATGTCCGATGTGGGGACCTTTCTTCTGAGACGCACCACAGGGAATCATGTCCTGGGGACCAGGCGGTTGCAGGTGACCGTTGGTCCTGCTCTTCCTGGCGCCATACCACAGTCCGATTCACGTTGTATCTCTGCCCGTGTCGGCCGCTGAGAACTTCACTTTGCTTCCTAGATTAGAGCTGGACATGCTCTTTCCAAATTAGGGCCCACAGACCTTTCTTTAGGGCCCAGAAAACCCATCCTAGCCAGGCTTGAGGATCTGAAAAGACAGTCCTGTTTTCTTCTTTTGTTGTTGTTGAGAAGAGGGGCCTTGATGTCGGTTCTCAGCTTTAAAAGAAAAAAAAAAAAAAAAAGCCCGAGCTGTGCCACTATTGAGATAAAATCCAAACTGTCTGCTACACCTCTAATTATCAGCCTGCCTTCTGGGTAAAATCGTACGATTCAATTACTGGTTTTTGTTCACTTGTCAGCTACCAAAAAAAAAAAATTATCACTGCTTTCAAACCAGCTAAAAGAACAGAAATTCTGCAAATTGCTTTCTCAATGTAGTCACCTCAGACCTAATACCTCTCTGCAGAGTGTCAGAAATTGTATAATGCAACGTTGCATGCAAATCGTATTTAACGTAGCTGTTTCAGTAACTCGCTTTATGTTATGTAATTTCACTGCAATGATCCTTTTGTCACCACTTTATATGTGGCTCATTTTGACACTTCCACTTATCACGTGAAATATTCGTTTGCGCCAGTCCCTGGGAGTGAAAGCAGCGTTGTCAGACAGGAGAGTGCTCCAGCCACCCCCTCGCGCGGAGCCGTCCCATCAGGACTCAGCGAGACCCCCACATCCAGCTTGCTCTTGGCAGCCGTGCGTCCCATCCTCGGACTTGGAGACGCGGTGCCAGGCTGGGCCGGTCCGTGAGCACACGCCATGGTGGACACACGTCCTGGAAGGACTCGAGCCTCCCTCCGTGTCAGGCTTCCCAGCAGCATCTGTGTTGCGAAGCTGAACAAAGTCAGTTTATTTTTTTTTTTAAAGATTTTATTTATTTATTTGACAGAAAGAGACACAGCAAGAGAGGGAACACAAGCAGGGGGAGAAGCAGACTCCCCGCCAAGCAGGGAGCCCAATGCGGGGCTCGATCCCAGGACCCTGGGATCATGACCTGAGCCGAAGGCAGACGCTTAATGACTGAGCCACCCAGGCGCCCCTGAACAAAGTCATTTTAAAGTCGGGGTGAGGAGTTCGAAGTCCCGCGCTGAGTCTGTCCCGGAGCTGGTGGTAGCCGGGCATGGCAGCGAGGCTCCCACTCTGACGCCCTCTCCCTTTGCCGTAGCTCCTTAGACGACACTGCGGCCTTGGGGCACAGACGCAGGTCCCCGCACCGGCCCCTCAACACTCTGGCGGGTGCCCATGTGTGCAAACCACAGCCTGTCAGGCCGTGGCCGGGCCCTGCCTGCCCCACGCAGTCCTCAGTGTCTCCGTCCGGGCCGCCGCAGCCCTTACGCCCGCAGCCTGGGTCAGGGGCACGCCAGCTGTCATCCGGGGTGAGACATGGCCTCCTGCCACGTTCCTGTGCCCTCCCGCTGGGCCTCGGCGTCAGCCTGTTGTTTTCTGCCTCTCCGGGGCCGCAAGGCTCAGGAGTGTGTGTGCACGTGAACCACGGGCTGTCAGGTTCGTGCCCGGAAATGGGTCCCCGGGTCTGGCTCTGTCCACCCCCGGCCAGCGCCGGCCTCTCCCTCTGAGGCGCAGCTAACATCTGCAGAGATCAGCGGGCGGCTGGGGTGGAGGACGCAGCGCCGGTCCCAGGGCAGATGCGCCCATGCAGTCAGGTGCGTTCCTTTATGTTAACCTGCGGTTCCCTTTGGGGCAGGGGCTGTCCTCGGGCTGCGGCGACATGCTCAGTGCCTCGGCGTGCCCTCCACGGTGGGTGTGGCAGGGTAAGTGTTTGAACGCAGCGCTCGCCAGCCCCCCGTCAGAGCAGCGGCCGTGGCCGGTCCCCAACCCTCTTCCAATTTTTAAAGAAGAGCCATCGTGGTGTCTCCGTTTCGACCAGGACGGTTCTGTGGAAAGAAGTTGTATTTCCTGGCTCCTGAAAGCCACCGTCCTGACCCGCACTCTTTCGGTGTGTGGAATGCCTACGAAAGAGTCCATAGCACGGGGCGCCTGTCCAGGAGGCTCTACTGGACGGCTGTGCCGGCTGACCGTGGGGTCTGCGGTGTCTGTGGGGTGGCGCCAGCCGGGAGGCAGCCGGGTGCCTGCGATGGGCTGGCGTGGACGGGGACTTGCACCCCATGTATTCCTCACCGCCCCACAGCGGCACACCGGCAGTCAGGGCACCGGCAGATCAGAGACCGAGCTGGGCCGTCCCTTCTTACAAGGGAACTAACCCCGTCATTGGGCCCCGTCCTCCCCGCCTCACCTCCCAGAGGCCCCACCTCCAAACACCACCACATGGGGAGACAGGTCACCCCATAGCACACAGTTTCAAGCCACTGCCGGTGTCCTGGGTCTCGTGAGCCCGGGCTCTCCTTCTTTCTAGTCCTGGAGGCCGGGACTCCGAGTTCCCTGGGAAACTCTGGAGTGGACTTGACACTCGTTCCCTCAGAGTAAGAGACCAGAGAGTGTGGAGGAAGGTCTGTGTTCCGTGGGAGACCTGCCCAAATCCTGTGGCTCCAGTCCGGGGGGTCCCCCCTCCGTGGCAGGTCAGGGTTGACGCCCACTGAGTGGAAGGGTCAGGGGTCAGAGACAAGGAGGTTCTCAGGCGTGGGTCTGGCCGGAGGTGACCACACCTCCTTCGGGGGCAGCAGGGAAGCAGGACCCGGGACATGTCGGGACCCTGGTGCAAGGGTGCAGTGACCGCGTGACTTATGTTGACCGGCTCCCCTCAAAGGGAGAGCAAGTGTCATGGCAGGGAGATGAAACGTGCCTCACTGTCACCTTCCGCACGGAACAAATGGATGGCCCGGAATCTTGCCATCAGCGACATTGCTGTCTGGGGAGAAACGCAAGAGTTGAGTTTGATGTTATAAATCACCATAATTTGTTACAATTTCCAAAGACAAATATGACAGGATGGAATTACTTTGCCGTGCTGAGGCAGTCATTCGCAGAAGACGTAAAGTGCCAGTATAAATCTGAGGACAAGATACATTCAATCCGAGCCAGCGGCACCCGGCGTCCGCTCAGCTGGTTGTGTTTGCTGAGGACGCGGGCACACTGAGACTCAAGAGCTGTCCAGGGCTCACTTCGTCGGCCCGCGTGAATCGGAGCCTATGACCGCCGGGAGGGGCTCTCTGCATCTGCTCAGGCCGGGGGAGGGGAGTCTGGCCCCCGGACGCCCAGGCCGGTGCAGAGCATGCAGCTCCCGGGACCCCCGTGGACACAACACTGGGGAGGGGAACGAAGACCAACGGCCAGTGTTGTAGAACCCGGCTGGGCTAAGCTCCGTGGTCGGCAGAGTTATGGCTCTGATGTGCTCACATGTCACCAGTTCACGTCCTTTAGAGGCTGTAGCTCCCTGGCTTCCCCATCAGCAACGGGGCCGCGGACACGGGCAGGAATTCTTGGCGACAGAGGGGGGTACCCCAGCCCAAGGAGGGAGCTGCAGTGGGCACAGCCGAGCCCGCAAACTGGCCAATGCGGGGTTCATCCAGCCGAGGACACGGCTTCCAAAGCGCCAAGGAACAAAGCAAAACAGAAAGGGATCAGAATGGTCGGTGCCTCCTAGAAACGCCTAGAGCAGCAGGGCGGGGGGCGGGGTCCCCTTGGCTCCCGCTGGCTTCTGCTCCATCCCTCTGGCTGGGCTCAGATGGGCACAAGAAGAACTCGCTCCCGCTGCCTCTCAGAACACAGGTGAGGTCATCAAACCCCAGGGGAAGCAAGTGCACACCACCCTTCCCCAGACCAGCAGGAGCTCGCAACGCCCAGTGAAGCAGCTGTAAAAATAGGAAACACAACACCTGGAGCCAGGACGCCCCGCGGAACATCTGGAGCTCACGGGGTTCAAGGCGCGCGGGGCCCCCGTCGCTGTGCTGGAAGCCTCGGCGCCCTCCTGTCCCCTTCAGCTTCGGGGAATGGGCAGCTCTGGGGTGCTCCACGGGGTATGTGCCTGGTGGGACAGGAACAGCACAGCCTCGGAAGCCCTACTAGCCACACGGGCTCCGTCCAGGTGCTTCTGAGCCAGCCGCGAGCGGGACCTTGGAGCATCATCCTCTCAGCCTCAAGCAACCCACCGGAGAACCTGGGAGTTTAGGGAAAGCCTGCATGGCCCCCGGCACCCCCAAGGACCCTGGGTTTCCAGTTCAAGAGTGAATCCAAGGTTGCCAGGAGAGATTGAACGCCGTCGATCAACCAGTAATCAGCAGTGTTCTCTGGTGACCAACGACCTCTAAGGGAGCCAAAGCCAACATTTTTAAAGCTTTTTATTAAAGTGCAAGATTTTTAAAAAGAAACATAACGAATGTAGTTGGATGGATCCCGCACCAGCTGAACATACAGGTGCACCAGCACCTCCAAAGAGCCCTCGGTGCTCCCTTCCAGCCCCCAGCCCCAAGGATCCCGAGTCCCCGGGGGTCCCCCCAGCCTGACGGCTCGTGCCCGACCCCCCCGGGGTGAGCCTTGCCTGTCGTCCCTCCAGACACTGATCGCACACCCTCTTGATCAAGCGCTTTAAATGTTGGCATACTTACGTATTTGCACTACCCACGTGAGCTCTTCGTGACGCGTGTGTACGGCGTGCACGTTAACATACACACACAACGGAGTACCGGTAGTGAGGTACAGCCCCATGCCAATGCACCCTCTCACGCCGTCTTCCCACGTCCCGCTGACCACATGGCCAGACACTGCCCCTCTCCAGAAACCGCTTTATGGGAGCGAGGCAAAAGAACACAGTCGTAGGGTTCTGAGAAATGCGTACTTGATGCTAAATACCCGGAATTTATCAGCCAAACGCACTCCCAGGTTTCCCAGGGGCGGAAGCGTCCCACCCTTTGGGAACATTTGGACCCACGCTGGGACTCCCCGCTGGTGGGCTGCAGGAAACAGCAAACCCGGGGCCACCCAGCGCCCCCCAGTGCCCCTGACACCCCCAGCACCCTACAGAGGGCACAGCACTGGCTCGAGAGCATGCACTCAGGATGGCACGGATACCCCGCTTGCCTACTTTTTAAGGGAAAGACGTGCTTAAGGGATGTTTGTGTATTAGTCAGGATTCTCCAGAAACGCAGGACCGAGAGGCTGTGTAGGTGCAGAGGGAGAGGCAGAGTCCGACTCAGACCCACGTGGCCCGTCGTGCGTGGCTGCAGGGGGTTCCCCAGGGGGTGAGGTGTGGACGCTGAGCCGCCGCGGCCAGGCCCTCCGTCCACGCCCCCTGCACCCCGCCTTCAGTGCCTGCTTGGTACTCACAGTGAGGGAGGTGAGCCCTCGAGGGCATGTGGGGCGCTCAGGCCAACACGGGCATCGGAGGTACAGACGGAAATGCAAAGGCCTTCGAGTGGCCTCTGCCCTTAATTCCACTAAAGGGAAATTGTTCTCCACTCTCTCACGGTCTGTGGCTTTAGGAACTGAATCTCTCTCTCTGCCTCCCTCCCTCCTGGATGCCAGCAAAACCCAACACCTTTGTCTTGGATCTTCATAGAATACTTAAAATCCTGTAATTGTGGTTTTAAGAATCAGAAAGATAAACAACTGCTCATAAATGGTTGACCTAAGAGGCTGTTTGTCAAACACGTGTGCCATAGGGTGGTGGTCAGCGGTACGTGGGAGGGGGCCGCGCGGCCAGCTAACATCAAGAGGCCGTGGAAGGATGTGGGACAGGTCCTTGCCACATGCAAGGAGGCACTGGGCCTGTCGCCTCCTTCCCAACCTGCCCACTAAGCCGCTCGGCTTGTGGCATCTCCGGGATCATGGTTTGGGGGTGCTGCACTCTGACCCAGTGACCTGACCCCAGTACTTGTCCAGGGCGTGCATGAGCGCAGGGGTTTTGAGAGTCAGTCCCTGGGGCTCAGGGTGGAGGGGGATCCCGGGCCAGCGGGCGGGCTCCGGGGGAAGCATGCGGGTGATGCTGGGTCGTAGCACCTGTGCCGATGGAAAGGTGGTGTTTGCACAGGTAAGCACGTCGGGCAAAGAAAGTGCAATGGGTTTGCTCCAGGGAAGACGGGGTACAGGACCCCAGCCCTCACATCCTCAGGGTGATAAGATGGGGCGTCATGTCTGCTCATGTCAGCCACTTCCCAGATGCCCTGAGGTTTGTGCGGTGCGCAGGGTCAGCCACAGGGAGTCAGACGGCTTGCGTTGGTCCAAAACCCACCCCTTGGCCATCCGCGTGTGCGGCTGGCCCGGTGGTCTCCCGGCCACCACCAAGGTAAAGGCATCCGAGACCAGCAGGCAAATGCACCTCCGCCATTAACCAGCCGGTCATTTCTTTTTTTTTTTTTTTTTAAAGATTTTTTTTATTTTTTTTTTTTTATTTATTCATGAGAGACAGAGAGAGAGACAGAGGCAGAGGGAGAAGCAGGCTCCCCGCGGAGCAGGGAGCCCGATGCGGGACTCGATCCCAGGACCTTGGGATCATGACCTGAGCCGAAGGCAGACGCTTAACCGACTGAGCCACCCAGGTGTCCCAGCAGCCGGTCATTTCTTCCTAAAGAAATGTCTGCTTTCATTCCTCCCTGCTGTTGTTTGGATTCGAGGGAAGTCTGTGGTAGTGCCGTGGCGTTTTCTGGGGGCCCGGCTGTCCTGCCCGGTGCTGCTGACGGGCCGGCCCCGGGGGGCCTGGTGAGCACGTGTAAGCTGACATGTTCCCAGCTAGTGGAACTCTTGTTCCGACATGACCCCTCATTGCCTTGAGGGAAGGGGTGCAGGCTGCTGCCTTGGTCTTTGGGAGCTTACAGAACGGAACTGGCAGCAGGTGTCGCCCCCTCCAGGCTCACCAAGTTCCTGACACCCTGGGGAGCTGTCACTAAGTACCCAGCGAGGAAGCCAGTCAGACGCCTTCCAGATCACCACTTTGCCCTAAAGGGTTTTAGCTGAAAATCTCATAAAAGCAGGCCTCGCTGATGAAGGCCATGGTGTCTGTCCCCCTGGGGCGGCTTCCCCTCCCACTCAGGACCCACTCCTCGGGGCGCGAGCTTTTGCTCTGATAAACCAGCACGTCCTCTCTCAGGGAGTCACGGGGCGAGGCAGGACGGGGAACGCTCCCCGAGGGGGACGGGCCAAGTGGCTCGAGGCGGGCGCCGTGCTGGACACGGCCTGTCCTCTGTGTCCTGGCGGCAGGAGCAACCCCCAGCCTGGCAGGCCCCAGGAGGGGTGCGGGGCAGCGCTCCTGCGGGAAGCTACACAGAATTCCCACAAGCCTGGAGCCGGGTGCGGCTAGCGGGGCGGGAGCAGGGAAGGTGGCGGCCTGGGCCGCGCGGGGCCGGCGGGTCTGGAGCCCAGGGAGGACACAGCCAGGCCTCGGGAGCGCTCGGGGCAGGCTCGGAGCCTTGGCACGTTTCACTTACACGCGGAGGGTGGGCTGCAGGGGGAAAGCAGAGGCTTGGAGGAACACGGGCTGCTTGCTCCCCCCAGACCCGCAGGACCCCCAGACAGCTGCCCGAGGAGCTGCCCCTGGAACGCGCCTCTTCCCTGCCCTGGCTTCCATGCACAGACCACGAGCGTCCTCCCGTGACCCCACTGCGACACCCCAGACTTACTCAAAGCAAGTGACGTGGTTGTCACTCCAGCTTGTTGTCAGCAGGGAGAGAGGCCCCGGGCAGGCAAGGTTTGGGGCAGTGACCCTAAGAGACAGGAGAGGGACACAGGTTTGTGTATTTATGCGCATTTATCTGCTCCGGGCTCTTCCCTGCCAGGAGCGCGGCGCTCCCCGAGAGGTCTGCGCACAGCGCCCCTGTGGACCCAGCCAGACCCAGCCTTGCGTCCGTTGTGCACAATTAAGCCGTCCTGACCGGCCGGCTGTCTGGTTTCATGGCAGCGCCATGCCCGCTCCGTTCGCTTTGTCTGTATCCTTGAACGACTGCGCGACCTCATCTTTTGTTTGGAAATAATGGCCAACATTGAATACGTCCCTTTGTTCCTCAGAGAGGTTGTTCCCCATTCTCGCAGGCTTCACAGGATGGGATGGGACCCGCAGCCTGTGGAGACTGCAGATGCCATCCGTGCTCCAACACGCGGCCCTGAGTCCTGTGGCCTCTCTGAGCCTCACGGCCCCTTCTTGAAAATAGGAACAAAAACTGCAAGACCACTAGCTGTGTTCGTATCCGGAATCAGGGGGGATGCAGGTCAAAACAGAGGCAGCACAGGGGGTCCGAGCTCACAGAAGAGCATTCGGTACATGGTCTCTGTCTCATGGACTGGGCAGGAACCGTGGTCCAGTCTGCGCTTTAGAGAATCTGTGGCTGAGGTTCTCACTGACCCTTGGCTCCTACGTGAGCAGTCTGAGAAGGGAACGCGCCGAGCTGCCCAGGACACACTGGGCACCTGCTTCTGGGTGTCCTCGTCCCTGGGGCCAGTGCGGGGAGGGACTGGCTCAGAGAGACGGCTCCAGCACCACCCACAGCCAGGACCCTCTTCGGGCTTCGGGAACTGAGGCCCAGAGCCTGAGAGAACGAAGACTCCTTCAGCATCAGGCAGAAGCACCCAGGCTGGGTGAGGCCCAGCGTATGCCCTCTCAGAAGAGTCTGCTCTTGATCTGACGAATGATTGAAGATCCAACCTGTCTGGAGGCCCGAGCCGCGAAGGAGAAAGGAAAATAGAATAATCAGGACGGCCTGCTCGAAGGCCCCCAGGGTAGCTGTTGACTAGGATTTTCTCCAGCTGATTGTCGCCTCGGGTAGAGATCTAATGTCTGTCCCTGGCTTGAGCCCATAGACTCATGTGAAATGGTAGCTTTTAGCTGCTAGCGATCGTGGGGTGAAAAGCGAGGAGGCGGATTTGCGGGAATCATGCCAGGCACCACGGATCTCCTGGGGGCCAAAGGCAGAGGGGCAGGGCTGTCCCAGGGGTCTTGACCAAGCTCGCCCGGGAGACATCCCAAGCCGCCAACACCAAGTGCGGACCACCCAGCAGAAGAGTCGGCGCCCCCCAGGAGGCAGGTGCATCCTGAACACGCTGCTCCATTTCTCTGCCTCGCCCCCCTGACGGCAGCTCATCAGTCCACCACCAATGGAGGGCCCGGGGGGCCCCCTGCGAGCTGAGGGAGCAAAGGACTCCCCCGAGGGCTCTGCAGGGTGGAGCGGCATGCGGTCTGGGCTGTAAGAGCCCCACTGCTCGCTCGCGGGTCCCTCTGTGGGACAGATGCTGAGGCCGGCGCGGATGGCACCCAGGGCCCCTGAGGGCTCTGAAGAGGGCAGACCCACACGGAGCTGTGCCAGGAGGTGGAGGCCAGACCCGGTCCCCCAGCAACCACACTTACCTGGTGGTTCTTTCTGTGAGTCACCTGCTTGAAGTGCGGAAGCCCTGTGTGGCCCACACGCAAGAGGAGACAGAAGGCAGGAGCCCAGAGGGGCAGCGAGCTTCAGTCTGCCGGCGCCGTCAGCTGCCAGGACACCCGCGTCCGGCTCTCTCCCCACCCTGTCGTGGCCGGTGTGCTCCCTTCACCGTGGCTCCGTTTCTGCTCCTGCACAAAGCAGAGTGTGCTCATCCTTCCCTCCCTCGTGGGGCTCCTTCCCTCTGACGGGTTGTGCATGACACAGAACAGCTCCAGAGTCTTCATGATGACGAATTTCCTGGGTCAACCTAAGTGGACCACAGGGTACCCAGATATTTGGGGAAATGCTGTTTCTGGAAACCTCTCTGAGGATGTGTCCTGATGAGATTAGATTTGAGCTGAGTGAAGAAGACTGCCCTCCCCAGTGCGGGTGGGCCCCATCCAATCAGTTGAAGGCCTGAACAGAACAAAGACAGAGCAAGAAAGAGCTCTTTCTCTCTGCCTGCCTGTCTTGGAGCTGGGGCACTGGTCCCTCCAGCCCTCAGATCCAGGCTGGTACTAAGCCACCGACTCTCCTGGGTCTTCTGTGAGCCGACTGTAAGTCTAGAACCTCTCAGGCCCCCTGATTCTGTGAGCTGACTCCTTACAGTAGATATACATGTGCATGTAGTTTTCTTTCTCAGGAGAACCCAGACTAATGCACTTGGAGGGGGACAAGAACAGCAGGGCAGGGAGTTTCCTTTGTTCATTTGCCCTAAGACCATCGTGAGGGAGTCCTGCCCAGGGCAGCGTGTTGAGGCTTCACAAGGAGGAGACCCCAGTGGGACACATGACAGTGTGGACATTTCTCAATGGGACATCAGAGCCATCCATCATCCAAAATCTGAGCAGGAAATAGTATGGGGGGCCGGGGTGCTTTAGGGTGGCAAGGATAAGGTGTTATTCCTAGGACTGGTTTTGTTGGCTTCTTAAAAGAGGAAAAGCAGTAGGGACCGACATGGTGTTTCAGAGGGAGACAAGAGAGCATCCACGATGCACTCAAGGATGGTCTGTCCTCGGAGTGAGATACGCCGGCCGTATCAGAAAATGCCTACAGAAAGTGTATGGTGCGAGCATTAATAATTAACTCTCCGGGGACAGAGCCCAGGGGTGTTTTGCTCTAATTCAAATTGCAGGCATAAAAGTATTTGATGTAAGTTTGCAGCCTAAGACATGATGTGATGTTTTCTGAAAACAGCATGCAGAAAGCACGGAGTGCCACGAGGAATTTGAAGTGAAGCCGAAAATCAGCTGAGGAGTGCGGACGTCTTTTCTCGTAGGAGGAAAACCTGAGTCGAAAGGGCTCTTGCAGCAATGATTAGCTGGTAGGGCTATTGCCTCCGTGAAGAGGATGCTTCACCGGGTGGCAGTCTGGTTAGGATGTTAGAGACCTGTAGTTGATTTGGGGCTGGACCAGGGTTTTCATTCTATGAGCTGTCAATGGCCAGACACCCACGGAGCACTTGGCTGCCTTCTGGAACAAGGGTCCCGAGAAGAGTGTGTGACACACAGCATCCTCCTTGTTCGCTCTGTCCCGTAAGGACAGATTTGTAAAACAATGCATGCTCTCTCAGGAACACCAGGCTTTTCCTCATTCCTTCAGTCAGTGGTTGTTCATCCTGCCACACCCGCATAGAGCACAGCACTTCCCCCGAGACGTGTGGCGAGTCTGCCCGAAGCCCAGTGGGCAAGAGGCCTTCTTCTGGGAGGGGAGACATGACAATGCGACGAGCACTCAGAGAGTCCCTGCTTCAGGGATTTGGGGTGGTCAGCACAGGCTTCGAGGAACTGACAACCACTCCAGACCTAGGGATGAGCAGGCTTCCACGGGGTGAAGAGACCTGTGCTTCCTCACAGAGACCCAGGGCCAAGAGCGAGCAGGTGAGCAGGTGAGCAGGGCCGGGAGCGAGCAGGTGAGCAGGTGAGCAGGGCCAGGAGCGAGCAGGAGAGCAGGTGAGCAGGTGAGCAGGGCCGGGAGTGAGCAGGAGAGCAGGGAAATGAAGGCACCAGACCCACAGATGCTGTTGGGAAGTCAGCCTACTGTGGAGCGGAAGGGTGTCAGCCTTCAGTTTAGGGCAGCTGTGCCGTGGAGCACAGATTGGGGGTCCCTCTAAGTTGGCTGACCGACAAGGAGGCCACTGACAGTGCCGTGCCACAGGACAGAGCTGGGGGAGACACAGAGGGACAGACCAAGTCCAGAGACATCGGGGAGGGGAACCGTGATCGGACAGGGGTGTGGAAGTTACCGGGACAGGGCTGGTGGCTCTGGGCCACCATGGGGGAGTGTTTCAGGGGGAAAGTTCGTGGGTATGGTAGGCCATAGCTGTGGCTGGAAGCGCGATGAGGTCTGACCCGAGTCCGTGCCATCTGGTGCCAAGAGGGAGGCCAGTGACGTCCAGAGAGTGGCAGCCCAGGAGGGCGAACGCGTTGGCAGGCGAGCATGCAATGGGGGAAGGTGGAGGACGGCGGGGGCAGGTGGCTGCAGGAGGCTCGGCTGAGTGAGCTTCTCAGCCCTGGTGCGCTTTGAGGCCGGTAATCCTTTGTCACCAAGGCATCCTGGGTGTTGGGCGTTTGGGGTGCCAGTTGCACCCCTGAATTGTGATGAGCACACATCTGCAGACACTGTCACATGTCCCTGGAGTGGGACCCTTCCGCCATGGAAACTGCTGTTCTCGGGGGAGAGTCACCCAAGAGCTGCGTTCAGTGGGAGAGACGTGAGAAGCCTTGCAACCTGACGATGAGGGTGCAGTTGTGGGGAGAGCACAGGAGAGGTGACAGGCCCTGCTCTGTCTGGGAAGGTGGAGGACTCAGGACAGGACCGGTGGGCCCATGGCAACGGGACGGATGTGGGCAGGTGGGCAGTGGGTGCTGTGACCAGGCGGCTCAGCAGCCCCCCAGAGTCCCACCTTCTTCGGTCCTCGCCCCCCACCAGAGGGTGAAACGTGGCAGGGCGTGAGAGGACACGGCCAATCATATGCATGGAGGGATTCAGTGGGCGCGCACTGTGGGGAGATCAGGGAGGGCGTCCGTGAGGCAGCTCGCTCGGTGATGCAGAGGGGAGGACAGCGCTGTCTCGAAAGCCCCAGCGCGCACCTGACCCCAGTCGGAAGCAGGGTCTGGGGCGGAGAGCTCTGGAAGCTGAGCAGACAGGCGGGCCGCAGGGCAGGACCAGTCCTTCTGTGGCTCGAGGGGGCACAGACGGGGGATCCCAGGCAGGCAGCAACCACAGGCAAGCCGGGTTCCAAGTCCCAATGCCATCCGTTTCCCAGGCAGGAAGGAAAACCGTGTCCCTCGTAGGCTGTTGCCTCCTTCCACCATCTGTTCTGCTCTCGACCGATCGGGGCAACAGCTCATTATTTTGATACAGAAGAGCATCATCCCCTGCCCGAGGAAAGACTTGACTCAGCCAAAGGGCAAAGAGTCACAGGTCAGCAAGAGAGGGGCGAGCTTGGATCCATAAAGGGGAAAGCCAATCCCAGCTCTGTGGTATTCCTAAAGGCCACAGACAAATACCGTACGAACCCTATGCCGTTGTTCACTAACCCACATAATGGGGATAACATTGTTTACCTCATAGAATTATTGTCGGCGATCGATGGAATAATTTAGCATACGTGTGAGCCTTAACTCAGTGCTTGACTTGTAGAAAGGACTCAGTAAATGATTGTTTGCAGATCTGCATACACGATAGGTAGAATCGGTTATATATGGGAAACCACGAAATTTGACCAGGTGTTATGAAAAATAGATCCCAACGTGGTTTGAAAGGAGCCAGGAAGGAAAGTACATTATTTGATATCAGTTGAAGAATCTGGGGAGACCGTGGTTCGAGGACTGAGCATCTGGAGCCCCTGGGCACGTGAAATCGTTGTATCCCGTAATGACTCGAGCGGAGCGAGACTCAGGGCTGTGTGCCGGGTCCTCTGGACTCAGATGGGGTCAGACGGTGCTGTGTGTTGCATTTCGGGTTTCCGGAAGAGTGACGTTCATAAAATGTGGGTCTGTCACTGTTGGTGGTGTGAACGTGTCTCTTACCGCAAAGATCCACCAGCCAAGCGCTTCTACTCACTGCAGGAATTTTATAAGGTACAGCTCAACAGCAGTCCAGCTTGGGTGAATGATCTTAATTTTTGCATCGGGAATGGTGGACCTTGAATGTTAGTGACAGCAGAGAGTCCTGAGTCACCCCTGCTGCTGCAGGGGTGCCCGCCCCTCCATCATCCAGCTGACGTTTCCACCTGTACAACCTTAAATGTCCCAGCAGGGACTCTCCTGCTCTTTTAGTAAAATGTGTGATCAAACGGAAGGAAAATTATTCTAATAAAACATCTTACTCCCAAACCACATAGCATCACGCAACGAGATATTTTCAACAATCCTCCTGCGTGCGTATTGATGGGCTTCGTTACCAGTAATGTTCACAATGGAAACAGCGTCCTCCTTGCCCACCACGTGGAGGGTATTGATCTGGGTTTAGTTTGGGTGATGATTTGTTTGTGTGAATGATTTCAAATGGAAATCAGCGATGAAGTTTTCGGACACCCCCAAACGGTTAAGTAAGTCGCTACTTTCATCCTTCTGGCATCTGTATTTATCATGTGAGCCCTGTGGGGTGTTCAATGCTTCATGACCTTCCTTGTAAGTGCACTGCTGTCCCTGCAAATGCACC
>NC_138373.1:37128005-37151376 GCF_054177405.1 Leptonychotes weddellii | reverse complement strand
GGAAGGCCGGCTCCACCCGGGAGGTGCGGGTCTCCCCTTGAGCACGCACCGCCCCCTAGGCACCTCCGAGCCACCTGGCTGCGGAGGCCACCTTCCCTCACCAGCGCTCCCCAGCAGCTCCTCCAGGTTCACCGGAAACCACAGCAGGAAAAGCGCTAATGGCAGAATTTGGGTCAGTTATGTCAGGCTGTTAAAATATTTTGAATTGGAAGGCCCTCCGTGGATTTGCGCCACTTAGGTAAACGATGCAAAAGAGGGATGGGGTGCTTCCCAGCGGTTTTCGAATAAAAAGAATCGTAGGAAGTGACATAATATTTTCAGGTTTCAGATCTTCTCCCCCAGATGCAATTATGAGATTTCTGAAGGAAAGGCAGTATTGGATGATTTTATGCCACAGTTTTAATTGTGAGGACTTCAAAACTTCAGGGTATGTTTACGTACACATAACAAGTAGAACCTGGATTTCCTCCTCCCCCAAAAATACCCAAGAGAAAGAAATTATTCAAGGCAGGTTGCTGCCTTCCTCACAGGCATCAGCGCGGAAAGCGTTTGCCGGGGGGGTTTCCCGACGCAGACGTCCTGGTGGGATCCAGTCCTTCCTGGGAAGTCGTCGTGGCTTCGTTATGACACCGGCGCCTGTGTGTGTGGGCGGGCAGCTGTGAAACGGAGGGCTGAGAAGGCAGCATTATACTTGTGGATATAAACTATCTTTAAATCATCAGGCTCAGGCAAAGATTTGACTGTTCTATTTTGTGTGTGTGTTTCATTTCAGCTAGACTGCAAATTCTGAGACTAGAAATATTATTTTGAGCATAGAATTCTAGATCTCCACATCGCCCATCACATGGATAGCCAGTGGTTCCTAGAGCCCCACAGCACACACGCACCTCACAGGAGGGCACATGCACGCGCACACACGCAGATGGGCACACACCTGCACGTGCCCCCCACACGCATGCACACGCACCTGCGCACATACATGCATGCACACACGAGGACACCTGCATGCACGCAGCCCCACATGCACACATGCACACACACCTGCATGTAGCCCCCACACACGCATGCATGCACACACACGCCCCCACAGATGCACACACGCCTGCACGCACGCATACCTGCACACACGCATGCACACACACTCACGTGCACCTGCACACGCACACAGCTGCACTTGTGCACATGCACGCACGCGCACACTTGCATGCACACACATGCATATACTCACACGCGTGCACACATGCACTACCATCCTCTTTCCTCCACCTCCCTCTAGGCGATCACCCTGCTGCGCTGTCCTCTTAATCAAAGGCTAAGAGAAGGAGAAAGCATCTGCCTACAGCAAACACTCACAGAAATAGATTCCTGTGGAAACCAAACAAAAAGGCAATAGAAAGAGGAAGTGGGAGATATTAAATTTTTCATTAGATCCATTGCTCCAAAGCTTATAGGCTCTGGGCTCAACACACTGATTTCTTGCTGACCCATAATCCAGTTTAGTTGGGGGAACTTAGCGAAAACTCAAAATTGTGATGCCAACAGCTTTGAAAAATTGCCCAAAAGGCCAAGAAAATGGATACATGTTTGTGGTGGGAAAAGAGATGATTAAGGAACCTTCATAATTTGGATCTTATTTTATGTCTTTGCTACTGAATTTTGGGAATGAGTGGCTGTTACCTTAGCTGAACTTATATTCGGTGATTCCAGAAGCATGGAAACATCTGCCAGGCTTGAGTGCTGAGTCAGCACAGAGCCCAGATCTGGGTTTTGCTTTATTGCACCAAATGCGTCCACTGTACTGGAGAGCACCTTACACCTTAGCCTTTCCTCCGCAACTCTGTGCATCCACAGGTAGTGACCCTGCGGTATGTGTCATCCACCATTTGTCTGTCTGTTTGTCATCTCTGTCATCTGCCCATGCATGTACCCAACCGAGCTCCATATTCCTCATTGTCTGAAACATAGTGAGTGTGGAATAAATGAATGAAAACCTTAATAAAGATGAGTGAATAGATGAACGGATGATAGATGAACAATTAAACCAAATGGATCGGAACAACACAGAAGCTACTCAATACAGCATAAAACACACAGGGCAGGTGTTTGCAGAAGGACCAGGAAAGTGGCATGAGGCAGGGGTTGGCTGATAAGGTGGTAGACGAGGGTGTGGAGGTCTAGCCAGGCTCCAGAGGGGATGGAGCCCCAGAGCGAAGAATCTGGACCCTGCTCCTGTGATCATTGCCGCCATCATCCATTGTTCTCGAGAAGGAAGGGGCCCCTGGTAATTTGGGGGATACAATTTCTGTGTTCAGAGGACCTCTGCCTCACTTTGCCGGGCACGTTGGAACCGGAGTATGGTACTGATGTCAGCCCAGTAACAACAGACACAGATGGGATCGTGTACCAGACAGAAGCCGAGGCAGGTCCCCAACACCAACCTAACGGGAGGGAAGAGCAGTCAGGGGAGTCGGGGACCCTTCCCCTCGCCTATCCACACTAAGCCCTGTGACCTTCTCAAGTCACCACAGCATGCTGGCATTTAACCTTAGTATCTGTAACACCTTTCTGCTTACATGCTTGAAAATTAAAAATTCTTGTGATAAAACATGATTTTCATGTTCTAAATCAGATAATTAAACAGAGATCCGTATAGAACTGCCGTACTTCTCCCCTGGAAGAAAACGCACATCTGAAGCTCAGTCACAACCAAGTGGCTCACTTTGGATTCTGTCCCTTATTGATCTGTTAATGGAATGTTAATCGGACTCTTACTCATGAGGGGGGCTGAATGCAGGGGAGAGGAGCTGGGCTATGGCCAGCCCCCCTCTCTGCTTTCTTCCAGCGGGCCCCCGGTTGGTGCAGGGAGATCAGGATTTGAAGCAAACCTGAAAATAGAGCTTAACGGCTTTATAACCAATAACAGTGTAATCCTCACTCTAGTAAGAGTGAGGAGTCCTACACACTGTGGGACCAACGGCACAAATGAGGGGTGAGGAGGCACAGAACTGTCCAGAGGGAACCTCGCCTCATATGTGGGGTGCACACTTCCCACCGGGCATGGATGTTCTGAGAAGCAGAACTGAAATTCTCCATGGGGGCCACAGAAAACCAGGCTGAAAATGCACTCACTTCATAACTAACGTGCACCAGCTTGAAGGAAGAAGAAATACATAATTGCTAAAAAGAGGGAAATTGGGGGGTCTCAGCTAGCGTGAGAGCCCACATCAGCCAAGGAAACAGAGTGACAGGAGGAGACGAGCAAATACACACAGGAGTGGGAAAGTCACCCCAGTCCCCAAATCAGATGGGGCTTTGAGCTTGGAACTCTGTGGGAGCCGCATTGTCCTGACCCGTGACGAGCAGGACGTCCTGTCCCCCACCTGTGTTTCCATGGATGCTGGTTTACACGGAGGCCCGAGCACCGGCAGAGCCCCTTTCCCTGCCCCAGCATGTCCCGGGGCTCAGACGGGGCTCAGACGGGGCCCAGACGGGGCTCAGACGCCCCACATCCAGCTCCCTTACCTGGCAGAGGCTCAATGCTGAGACCCTGTCTCTCAGACTCTGGCCATTTGTGAGGACACAGATTGGTTGTCGACAACGATGAACTTCGTGGCTGCCAGCTCTTTCCAATGTGAGCCTGAGAAAGGAGAACCACGGGTGCATTCAGCGTAGACTTCCAACAAAGACACCGTCAACATCCGTCTCAACGCGAATAATGACAGGGATAATTACCATGTGTAATTGCTCCAGGCAACTGCGGGCTTTTTGAGAATTCCTTTGATTTTTCTCCACCATCCTATGGGGTAGACGTTTTAACTAAGGATTATGCACACACACAAAAAAAACCCACAGAGATTTACAGAGATGAGAAAAAGATATCCAAGATCGTACAGGTTGTTAGTAGCGAAGTCAGGATCCATGCCCGCCCATGGGACTCAGGCTGCGGGACCCTTGGTCTCCACCCACTGAGCACGTCTGATCCGCAATACTGAGTTCCCAGGGTGTGAGGCTCGGTGCCACTGTGACTGGTCAGAGTCAAAATTAGGGAAGACGGCGGAGCTAGGCCCAGATGCACTCATTCGATGTTTCTGAAGTGTTCTGCCAGATGAAACTTTTCGGTTTACATCCTGGTCCTGCGTTGTTCTCCGGAAGAGAAAAGGTCAAAGAACCATCTGAAAAGTGTGCACCGTAGGGTCATATGTGTAGCCAATATGTAAACATGGTCTGCTATCGTCATCATGCAGAATACAGTGTCTTTCGCGGAGAAATCCCAAAAAGCCCATCATCCAGGAACGTGCAGTGGTTATGCTTTCGCTTTCTTCCTGAGGAAGTGACCTGTGTCAAGCAGAAATGAATGTAGGTAAGACTCACGCGGCTTCTCGGTGTAGCTGCTCGACCGAATAGCAGCCACGCTGAAGAAGGTGGTTCTGGACGTTCTGCACTGAAGCGTCGGTCGGCACGGGGGGCAGGCTTGGTGTCTGGCAGAGGCCCGGCCAGCAGGCTTCCTACTTGTTAACCTGTGTTGGAAAAGTGGAGGACCATGTGCTTTCTTCTCCATATTTAGCTTTTAATTTTTTGCTTTTAAAAACATAACGTACGCCCATGGTGACAATCCAGACAATTCACACAGGCACTGAAAATCAAAGTGAAAAATCACTCACAACCCCACCCCCTGGATGTAAGTGTTTTTATCATTTGGGTGCATGTCCTTCCAGATATATATATTTTATGCACACACATATAAACAAAGTTATTACCAAAAAGAAAACACAGGGTGCATGCCATTCAGTATCTGAATTTCCCACCCAATGACACAGTGTATAAAAGTTCCTGAGGAAACACGTTATCAAGGGAGAAGGTTGCATGAGCTCCTTTGTGGGGATATAGCGTAACTTAGTTTGGGTTGGATACTTACTCTGCTTATGCTTCTGTGGGAAATACTGGCATGAATGCTCTGGGACAGATGCCCATGTGAACTTATGCAGTTACTTTCTTAGGAGAAACTCCCAGGTGCGATTCTGGGGTCAAAGGTAGCACGAGTTCTGACACCAAATAACATTGAGGCCTCAGCAAAGACGTTTCCAGCTTATAGAATGTAGCCCACATGGCGATGATGTTAATATCCTACAATTTCTCTCTCAAGAGAATAAAGGAAGAAAAGGGTTACAAACATAATGTAAGACGGAAGCCCAGGTGCATTTGAGGTCTTGCTAATATGCTACAGAAAGTCCCAAACGCTGACTGACACATGGTTGGGGCCAAGAACATAATAAACACACCAGAGCAGCAGAGAAGTCACTGAGATGAAAGGGACAGATGTGACATCTTTGGGGGCCCTAGCGGGGCGCCGGAGGAACGGGCACTCTCTGGGCTCAGCTTCAGACGGCTCCTCCATGGGGCTTTTCAGACACAGGGATGCGCAGGTCCTAACCTGAAGATCCTATCAGGGTCTTCAGCATCCCATGGGAGATTCAGGAATACCTACCTCTCCCTGGAAGATTTATGCACAACATGGTTTTGACGGGATATATGCTGAAACGTAAACGAACTTACATTCCATGGCATGGCACATCCCAATGGACACAGATTTTAAAACGCAGTTTAGAACAACCACTGAATAACTTGAAAAGTCATCACTTGGGTTGGAGTCGAATAAAGCATTGAGGGTTTTATTTATTTTATCAGAGTAAGAACTGTGGTAAAATTAGGTAGTAGATAAGTGACCAGCTATGTGAGTTTGTCTTTTTGAACTGCTGCTTCTAGTTAAGAGGGACTGAGTGTCAGGGCGCCTGGGTGGCTCAATCGGTTAAGCATTCAACTCTTGGTTTTGGCTCAGGTCATGGTCTCAGAGTCATGGGATCGAGCCCTGAGTCAGGCTCTGTGCTCAGTGGGGAGTCTGCTTGGGATTCCCTCTCCCTCTCCCTCTGCCCCTCCTGCTCATGCGTGTGCTCTCTCTCTCAAATAAATAAATAAATCTTTAAAAAAAAAAAGGGGGGGGGACTGAGTTTCCAAAGGTCATCAGCAGGGTGTTTTCTGATTTGCCTGGAAGAATCCAGTATCCATAATTTCACAGCTAGGATACTGTTTTTTTTAACGGGCTGGTCCTTTAGACACAAGCTACATACTGCCCGCCATGTTTCACCTGCTGTGTCCAAAGAGCCCCATGGAGGAGCCATCTGAAGCTGAGCCCGGAGAGTGCCCATTCCTCTGGTGCCCCAACCACTTGCGCTGGTTGGACTGGAAAGGATGTGAACGACGCCATCCGTCACTCGTGGGAGAAAGACTCGGTGATCTTCTGCCATGGGGGAGGCTCTGTCCTCCCCACTGCAGCTAGACTTGCAGGGAAAACTATGCCGCGTGGAGCCACATGCTGGTTGTTCAGATGGGAGAACGGAGACCCGATGTGATGCTGTTTGGTAGTAACAGAGCGGGCACTCAGACGGTGCCTCGTCGCTACTCTGCATCCCAGCGCTGGCCCCTGGCTCCACGCTGTCCTGGGAACGCCTGGATGCTGGCATCCTGACACAGCGTGGCGTTAGCAAATCCAGGAGGTAATCAGACCAGGAAAATCAGGGAAGCAATAATAAATGTAGAAACGTAACTCCCAATACATGCAAAGAGCCAGTGGGCCCCATCTTTTCCTACTGCTATTGAGCGGTCATTTACCAAACCACCAACCAGAATCCCACGCTTTCTCCTCAGTGGAGCTTTGCTGATAACACCAGCTTCCATAATTGTTTCTCCCCAGACAAAATTACAGCATCCCACCTCTACTTTGCCTTGCTTTTAGCAAGAACACAAAGAAGACAAGAAAATATGTTCTTTGATATTAATTTGCTTAAATGATCTGACGGAGAAAAATGAATGAGAACCATTTCCTGTCCCATCCACCATTTCAAAAAATACTGCCATCTTCCAGGAAAGGACCACAGAGAAAGCAAGGGTAACTTCAAGGGACAGTGTCTGAGGAACGTTATCTGCCCCTCACTCAGAGCACCTGCCTCAAACTTTGAATTTGAAATTTCCTAATGGAAACCATCCCTCCCATGGGCAGGGAAGCCTGGCAGCCACACAAGCTGGGATCACCACAGTCCCCATGGCAAGCCCTGCCCTCTGACCAGTGTGGTGGAGATGCCCCATCTTTTCTGCTTCTTGAGATGAGTCAGGGCTGCCTAACCGAGCAGGTGTAAGGCCAAACCACAGACAAATGGGTTACAACCAGCCACCTGGCAAGTCTCCCATTCTCTCTCATCACTGAGACCTTTAAAATCCAGATGCCCCAGGTGCGGCCATGTGCAGCCCTTCTGCTCCCATCCCCATATGTTATTCTCGTGCGTGAACTGGCTTTTCCTGATTTCTCATGCATGTCAGTTGGGAGAGCACAGGGGGCATGAGTGAGCCGGGGCACTCCACATGAGGCTGGTGGCAGCCCCATTACGCGTTTCTTTTCTAGTCCTTGTTACGGAGTGAGACAGGGTGACATTATCCCAGGAAGTGAGGCCAACCTTCGTTTCCAAAGTGTAAAACGACCAACATAGGTAAATAAGCAGATGTTGAGTGTGAGGTGCAGGGGTCCGATGAGCGGGCAGGGCATGTTTGAGTCAGCTCCCCACACAAAAAGAAGAGAAAGAAGGAAACCTCGTCCTGCTGAATCAGCAGTTATTAGATATAGCGGTCAGAGAACTCTGCTGCCTTGGTCTTCCTGGGACGGGAGCAGCTTCTCTGGGAGGACTGGATGGAGGCGGTTTATTTGGAGTGAGGGGAGTGAGACGGGCACAGCCTCAGGCCAGAAAGCCCGGTGCACCCTGGAGTCAGTCCTCCTGGGGAAACGGGGCTTTGGTGCGGGACACACATGGGTGTCCGAGCACCAGCTGCCCCTGGTTCTGAATCGACGCCACTCCCAGCACAAGGGAACACCTCAGCAAAGAAGTGTGGGTGCAGAGAGAGGCTCGCTCTTCTCACCAGTGGGACCGGTGGGGCCAGGACCGGACACCGACAGTCTACCACAACAGGGAGGCCGCGTGGAGGTTGGTTTGGGTTTTGAGCGCCCAATCTGCGGCTGGCCCAGACTCTCCACCCACAGCATGGAGCCAGGCCTGGGCGTGGAGCACGTCAGCACTGACCACGGGCAGAAACTAGGAGGAAGTGCAGGTGCATGCAATGCGGGCTCTCTGGGCCCGAGTCAGGGAGAAATCGGCTCACGAAAGCGCTAAGCGAGCGTGGCATCATTTCTACAATTAGTACCCGGCTGCTCCCTGATTTCTCCAGGGTCTGGATACAGTCTTTTTGGGCCTCGGGTCACTTTCTCCTCGGGCCCTTGGTGACCCCGGCTGCAGGGGTGGGCGGCACGTGCGTCTAGCTCTCCCTCCCCCACAGAAACATCAGGGAAACCGGAAAGCTGTCTTGCTTGCTCAAGCTCTCCAGCTTGCAGGGTCGGTATGAGCTCGTGTCTCAGCTGTTTGGTGATCTTGGAATGATGTCCTCACTGTCTGTGACACGCATTTTCCCCACAGCAGCCAGAAAGCCGCGCAGGTGTGACGGAGGGTGGAGCTATTCTTGGAGGCAGCCAGCCGCTGGGGTTGTGCTACCTGAGTCCACGGGCCCCACGCTCCTCTGGGGTCTCCTGGCGGCTGGCTCGCGGGCTGGCATCCAGGACACCCATCAGACAGCCTCCAGTGGTGGGAGCACGCAGGTGGGTTAGGTTAGAGAAGGCGGGTGCCTCCAGCCCTCCCACCAGCCAAAGCCCGCAGCTCCCCACTGATACTGTGTCTCTGAAAAGCCTCCAGCTAAAAGTTGATGTGAACGTGGCCCACAGATGGGTCTTTCAGCTCTAAGACTCGGGCTTCCGATGCCTGTCGGCGATCAGAGCTTATTCGCTGTGCGCCTCCCCTCCTTGCCCTCCCCTGCCTCTGGCTCTGTGCTCCCCTCCTCCCAGGACCACAGCAGTCACCCCCTCCCTCGAGATGACAGTTTCCTGAGTCTCTAAGAACTGCTGCGAGCTCGGCAGACTCCCCCCATTTCTGGCAACGTGGCCAAATTTTGTAACTTTCCATGTAGTTGGCAAGGTACATACCTCTTCATAAAGGACTTCTTATTCTCAAAACACAACCCAGCAGAAATGTGAGGGCACCGCAGTTGTAAGCTTCTTGGATGGCAGCTCATTTATTACTCTTGAGACGGGCTCTAAAGTGGTAGTATTAGCCACATGTGGCTACTCAAATGTGACCAAAATTCCATAATAAAATCTAAAGTCCAGTTTCTCAGGCTCACCAGCCACATGGCAAGTGAACGGCTTGTGGCCAAAATACTGGACAACAGATCCAGAACATTCCCAATGACTGCAGAAGAGTCTATCAGTAGTGCTGGTCCAGACTGAATCGATATTCTACCAAAAGAGGAACATTATCTGGAACATTATCTGGGCATTAAAAAAAAAAAAAAAACATATTCAGTATCACACGGTCATCAAGAGACATTAAAATTCCAAACTCATTTCTTATGCATATAATTGAAAAGCAATTGAGAGTTAATGGTTGTTAGAAATAGCTAAAGAAACATACATTCGATGAATTCCCTGTTTCCCAAAATGGTACCTCCATCCTTCCGAATATCCAGGGGTGCTCTGTATCGGTAATATCGCATACATTTCTATATATTGATGTGTTTTTCCTGGTTTGTTTACACACCGTATCAGCCAAAAAGATTGTACAGCTAACTCAAACAGGCATATGGGATAAAAGAAGGACAGGCGATTGAGGAAGCCAGAGGGAGGCAACAGAACCAAAAATACACTCGAGTTAAAGGGTTTTCACTATAAATCAAAAGTTCCTCTGCAAGCAAAGCAGGAAGGAAGCTGACCGGCTGTGATTTCTCAGTGCCCTCCGTGGCTCTTCCTCACCAAGCAAACCCGTCGGTCTCCAAATAGTCACCTAGCTTCTGAGCGCTAACGCTGAAGGATGTGTCCTAAGCCATCATGCTCCAATTGCCAAGGCTGCCCTAAACTCAGGGGACGGTTCTAGAGCTCCACACACAGCAACCAGTGCTCCCCACCTCCCAGGTAGGTGCCTCACAGTGAGAGACTCTCCGGAGGCTTAGAAACCACCCCCGGAGTAGCCAGGCTCCCCTCTAACTCACCGGCAGAGAGAGCCCCGCACGAGGACAGAGAAGAAAGGCCACCTTTAGACCATCGTGCCAGGGTGGCCTCCAAGGGATGCTGGATCTGGAGACAGGCTTGGTGTCCATCTGACCCCCATGCAAAATCACGCAACTGCAGGCCTGTCACTGAGCATGTGCGTCAAGGAATTTTAGTTAATGACGGACTGCTCGCAGCTCAGGATTAAACAGGTGCATTAGAACTGGTAAACACTTAGGGAAACTGTCAGGTAAATTTTAAGGGAATCAAGTGATTCAGTGACTCTTTGCTGAATGCCCGCCATGCGGAAGGCTCTGTGGCGGTACAACGCAGACCAGCAATGCTTCCCATGTAAGGAGATCAGTGCCCAGCACACCTCATTTGGTTTAAAACACGGAAGACTCCTCCATGTCTCTCCGGACAGCACACTCTTCCAGCCTTCCCACATCTGCAGTTCGTGGCAAGATCCCGGGATAAAGTGGGAAAGGGCCGTCTGCCCCAAGACAGGATTTTTAAATCCCGTGCTCTTGAACTGCAATCCCAACCCCCGTACGTAATGTCACGCGACCCTCATTTCTCCTGAAGCAGCACCCACTCTTTGGACGTCATAGTTCCCCCCAGGAAGTGACAATGACCTCGTTCAGCAGATTGGAGGTGTGGTGGCTAAAGCAGGTGCTGTGTCTGGTGTGCGTGTGTAGAAGGTTGTTCATGTGTGTCCCGCTGGGCCTTTCCCCAAATGCCCATCACACCGCGCCAGACCCCACCCGAGCCCTGCACCCCTCCCCCAGAGGACTGACTGCACATGTGTGCACACGCATGTGGTCTGCCTCTTCTACCTGGAATGAAAGCCACACGAGGAAAGAAATTCCTTCCCTTTTGTTCACTGTTCCTTCTGAGCATGAGAACAAAGCCTACCATACGCTAGGTGCTCAGTAAATATTTGTTGAATTCATAAAAAGAAAACATTCCTATTAGTAATCTGCATGTTGAAATTAGACACTCAACTTAACATTCACCAGGATTTTAAGTGCACCTAGCCAATACCTGCCCCCCAGCCCCAGGCAACACATGCAAACAAATAGAACAAAAGCAAAAGAAAAAAAATACCTTGATAGAGTAGAATTCTCAATTCTCTGGAATGGAGAGTTCCTTGTAAAATGATATTTGATTATTACTGATTTTATGACAAAAGGCTTCAGTGTCCTGGTGCAGATTTAGGTTGGATCCCAGTGAAGGAGTGACTGCAGTGGAGAGCTATTGATCTGAGATTAGCAATAATTACAACAGAACCATGAGGGGTTCGAGGTGCCATCAATTCTAGCCTTCATGTCCCCAGATCTCCAGGTAGATAAATATGAAATTCAAAAGAGAAACTACTCCCACCCTTAGCTTCAGATGTCTCTTAAATTTCAGTTTTAGTTTGAAAATAATCGTTTGCGGGTAAGTGTCCGCAGTGGCTGAAAAGAGTCCTCGGAAACAGCTCCTGCACGTGGAGCTTTCGGCGGGGGAGCTCGGGAGCGACCCCCGCGAGACTGCATGAATGGGCCCCCGATCGAAGCATACGGCCCAGCCTGCGGGTCCGGATCGGCGGTGGGGTTTCAGCGATGCCCCTTGATGCCCCTGGTCAGGGACCACATTTAAATTCCCCTTCTCATTGCACAGCTGTTCCAGTGTTTTCCAAAACGACTCTGGAGCTTAATTTGGATCTGAGCACTTTGGAGCCCGCACGGACATAATGAGAAGCCACGTAATCAGCGGTCTGGAGCCACTGACACATCCTTTTCTCAAACAAACAATCTAATACCTCTTCCGTGAGTCAATGAATTTATTAAAGACAAATAGTCAGTCCCATCTGCAAATCCTGCAGAATCCAGCACTTGGACTAAATGACATTTAGTCAAGTTGTAGCTCGGAATGGCAAAGACAACAGTAGCAGCTCAGTCTTTAAGCCTCTGTCCCAGGGCGGATATCATTTCCAATATCCCACGCAGATCCTTCGAAGGGGTTGTGCCTGGCAGACCCCAGAGGGCTTCTCCGGGATTAGTTAATAGTGAGAAAGCATCAGGCCAAATTTATGGGTTATGGTCTCCCATGATTGCATAAAAAATAAAATTAAAAGGAAGCCCCCAAAGAATAGTTTATCAAGCGTGGTGATGGTACCCTCTCCAACAGGGAGGTCATAAAAGCATATTAGCGACCCCCCGATGGGATGTGTTTACTGGTGGAGTCAAGGAGATTGATCATTTTATCCAGGAATGGCATTTTCGTTCAACATACTGTTGCCATTAGCCTGAAAAACACACTAATCATCCGATGCATGGCACGCAATGAAAGGAAGAAACAAGCGCAATTATCGGGGTCTTTATAGACCCAGCTCCTCATGGGATGTCCTGAAATGCAGTCTATTTATAGACTCTCTTCTAGAAACGCCTGTGCTCCCCCCCACCACCACCCCCGGCTCTGTAGTGATAGGATCAGACGTCTCCCTCGCCTGAAGGCAGAGGAGAGTGCACGGCCCTCAGCAGAGCTTGGGCTACCTACGGGTGGGCTTTGAGGAACTCTGTTCACTTCTCACACCCCCTACAGTCAACGTTGATTTCTTGGCGCCCGACAGAACGAGTGTGGCCCCTTCGAGAGCACTGTGCTTGTGCCGTGTGCGTGCGGATTACCGCACAGGGTTTCCTGCGGGTCTGGAGACAAGTGCACGAGGGCCCTGGGGCACAATGGTCACAGGTCTCACTCAAGCCAGGAGTCACGCAGCCTCTGACCCGACCCGCTCGTCTGTGCTGCTCCATTGTCGAAGGAGGGGATGCAGGACGCGGGTCCCGGAGCTGGAAGGAAGTGTAATGACCAGCGTGGCGTCTGGCACTGAGCCTCCCCTCACAGGGGCTCAAGTGACCAAATGTCAGCAGTGTTCTCAAGGGCGATGGCCTTGGGCTGTGATGCATAACGGGTAGGCGTGTTCGTGATACCAGGGCTTGTCTCCGTTGTCGGATTTACACCTATGAAGTCAGGCGACATGGCACAGCTTGCCTGAGGTCGCACAGTCTGTAAATTCTGGAGCCTGGATCAAACACACCCAGAGCAGAGGACTCTGCGTGCCCCTGGCTCTTCTCCACCCTGCTTCTCCACACACCTGTGCCAGGAGAACCGCGTGTCCACCAGCGACACCCCCTGCCGTCCCTCCCCCTCCCCGCAGGCTGCAGCCTGGCACAGATAACTCACTGAGCCAGAGAAGCTCCTGTGTCCCCCCCCACGTCCAGACCAGCTGGCCGTGGGGCCAGGGAAGACACTCGAGCGTCATGGTTTCCCTCCAGCCCACCAGCTGAGGCCTGAAATGTAAAGCGCATTAGTAGATTCTAATCCTGATGTTGAAAACATCCAGTGCTAACCTCGCTGGGAGACACTCAAACTCCACGTGGGGCACTTGTTGGATTAACGTTCCAAGTCGAGGCGCCAAGAACAGATTGTGCCTGGGTCAGGAGAGCGGGCCCTCACGGTGGGGCAGGACAGAAAGTGCAGAGTAGAACCCAGTGCTGGCCTTCCAGAGACCCCGGGAACGCCGTCGCTCCTGGCTCCCGCGCTCCCCAGCAGGCGCCCCCAGTGCCCTCTGCAGGGGCTGATCTGTCACGGTCGCCATCTCTCCCCTGCATCCTGTGCCAACAGCGGGCCGCAGCTCTGTGACTATTGGAAGACCAGGAGGATCGGGCTCCAGCCCTCAGCGGTCAGCACCACCCCTGTCCCGCGTACTTGACAGCAACCTTCTCTCCTGCAAAGCTGGAGCTTCTTCTTTTGTGAAATGGACACAGGGATCAGCTTCATGCCCACAGCCCTGGGGGACCCATGTGAGGACACCAGGGGACCCACAGGGGCTCAGAGAATGTTCTGGAAGGCCATGCCTGAACGACTGTGGTTGGGATGAACGGAAGGGCCTGGGAAGTGCAGCTGGCCTCAGGTTCACAGAGGACAGAGGGACTGGACCCAAACCTGACACTTGGTCATCTGGAGCTTCCGTGAAACATTCTAGCATTTCCCCCCAGAAATCATAAATACTGTGGACAGAAGTTCTCTATTTCAGAAGGGTTGCCAGAGGTGAACTTGCAAGGAGTCCCATGACCAAATTCAAACTTTTATAAACAAATACATGTGTCACTAATTTCTTCCTGACCAACAAACCCCACACTATTCATCTACTTGTGATTTGTTTTAGAAAGAATTACTAAAGGACCCTCACAGCAAACCATGAGCATACCTAATAGTTTAGACACGCACGATTTTACCCAAAGACGTGGCAATACAGATTATCAGACCAAAGTAGTAAAAGAAATAACGGGTAACAATGAGAGAACTATCAGACTGGGTCCTGATTTTGATACCAAGGATGAGAAAAGTCATGAGAAAGGATTAAATTTAAAATTTATTTATTACCTTTTGTTTTGACCACCCCCCCCACACACACACACGCAGAAAGAGATAAAAGATGAGAGTGTGGGTTTGCTTAATAAAGAAATTATCTGTTGAAACAGATGGCAGGAAGCAGGCAGCAGAACCAGGGGGCTGAGGAGCAGGCCGCCCCAGCTGGGGCTCCCTGGCTCAGCCGTCAACATGGGGGTGCTGGTCCCCACTGTGGCATAGCCGGCTCTTCAGTGGGAAGGAGCGTACGTGAGAGAGGCCATCGGGAGCCCACCTCGCCACCCAACCAAGACGCTTACCTGAAGAGGAGAAGCAGCAACTGAGCTATCTGCTAATAAATAAAGTTGTCTGGAAAGAAGGAGGAAAAAGAGAGAGAGACGAAGGAAGGAAGGAAGGAGGCCTGACTTTATTACTTGCATGTCCTTCCCTTCATGGCTGTGGCGCTTTCCGGCTTTATTGTCACTTACAGACTTTCCGATGATAAGAACACGGGTTAAGGTGGAACCAGACAGGCCTCGCGCTACGCACAGCAATCCACTTGTGATGTGGCCTCGCGTGCGTGCATCTGTGGATGTGGTTCCCGGACTCAGAGACTGCAGAGTCCAGCACAAGTTTAAAAAATTGAGCAGCGGGCGCCTGGGTGGCTCAGTTGGTTGAGCGACTGCCTTCGGCTCAGGTCATGATCCTGGAGTCCCGGGATCGAGTCCCGCATCGGGCTCCCTGCTTGGCAGGGAGCCTGCTTCTCCCTCTGACCCTCCCCCCTCTCATGTGCTCTCTCTGTCTCATTCTCTCTCTCTCAAATAAATAAATAAAATCTTAAAAAAAAAAAAATTGAGCAGCAAAAATAAACAGTAAAAATATTTTGAAGACTATTCTAGATATTGAAAAAATGAAGCTTCGGTGTCCTTGTTTTTTCTCCGTCTGTCACCGGCTGCTGGCAGCAGTGTGGGGTCGGCCACCCGCCTGCCGATGGGACCTCACGCGGCCCAGCCCTGCGGCTGGAGCGGAAAGGCGCTGTCCAGGGTCCCATGGCCAGAGCGTGCGCCAGACGGTGAGGGCCACAAGCGCAGTGCGTTTACACCCATGCTGGCCTCGAGGTCTGTGGGCCCCACCCAGCAGCTGCCACACACTGCACAGCCCCAAACACCTTCCTCAGGCTCCACACTGAAGACCCTCCCGATCGAAGGCACGTGGTGTAAGGACATGTAAGAACGTGCATGAAATACGTGCCGGTGGTTGAAAGTGCACCCAGAGTGGAACGAACACCTGCTTTCTTGCTTGGCTGAGGCTCCTCGTGGCTTTTGAGAGGAGGAAGAGTGAGGCAAGGTGAGCCTCCGAGAGAGCAGCACCACGACCAGGGGGAGGGAGCTCTGCTAGCGAGGAGGAGGGGGAAAGGGGGCCCCAGGAAGATGGTGCCCAGGCCGAGGTTGGGAAAGTTCCCCAAATGTAAGGAGTCTGAAGCTAGCAGGTGCAGCGGGGTCATAGTTCAAGCAGGTGGTGTCTGGGTCCGAGGCACGACAAAGCCTGCATTCTTGCATCAGGGGTCCTGGTCACCTTCTCATTTAGAGCCAACCCCCTGAGCTGTCCTCCTGTGCCCGCAACTTGATGGAGCCACATTTTCCTGGATCCCCAGTGACAAATGCAATATAAACCCCCTGAGCATACTTACGTAGTTTTTTACCTGGAGGGCTAGTGTTCTGGAGGATGATTTGGGATTTGAACACAAATTCACCCATGTAAACACGGGTGCAGATTCTCCTGGTCGTACGGATTACACCTAGGAAATGTGAGCAGGCAGTATGCGTCCCCTGAGGTTACAGGAAACTTTTCACGTGTTCTTTGATAAATCCCTCCTGGAACCTCACTCTTGCATAATAAGTGGGTTTTTTCCGGACAGTTTCGTGCATGCACTATGTGGGCGTGGGGGCAATTTAATTAACGAAACCCTGGATGGTGGAGGTAGACTCTGTGTTCTCTTAGCTTTTTCTTCTGAGTTCTGTTGTGCACATTATGGATGCATTCAGGCTTTATCTTACTGCCATTGCTAATGTCTTTCCAAAAGTTATTTAAAATATAATTAAGATAATATGCTCGATTGCAGCAGGAAAATATAGGAAGTGAATAAATGGTAAGAGAGAAGACACAGCACCATATGGTCCTGCCATTACTGAGATCTATCCAAAATACAGGCATCTCAGCAAAATTTATTGAAAAGTAATTTCTCCTTGCATGCATAAAGATTATTTTTATGCAATAATCAGACACCGTGATCCCATTTCTTTTTCTATCTGACGGGGGGTAGTGTGTGAGGAAAAAATAAATGTTAAGTTTATACAGGTTGAGACATGGATGATTTAAACCACCCAGCTGCACCCCCAGGTAGAGCGCCCTGAAGTGAAGACTCCCCGTGTGTCCGGCGTGAGGGTGTGGGCTGGACGCAGGACGTGGAGTCCCTCACAGGGGAGCCCCACAGGGGCCCCATTGTAGGTGGCCACGCAGGCACTTACCTCCTTTTCAGAGACAAAGCCGTGGGCTGCCGCGTCTGATTCTCCGAGCTGGGAGGGCCAGAGATCTCCAGCACTTCGAAGGAGGCGTGCGGTTTATAAAACCACAGTTTCTGTCTCTGGAGAGAGAGGGGAAGGGTGTGTGCGTGTGTGCACACACACATAGGCTTCTGCACGGATCACAGTTAAACGTTCTCTGCTGGCGTGGATGCACCAGATACAAAATGAGAAGGCAGCGTGGAATGTTTCAGGAAGCAAAGGGTCTTTAGCACCGCGGGCGGGACCAGCAGGTGTGGATGAGGCAGCATCCAAGGGCTCAGCCGGGAAGGGGGCTGCAGCAGGACCCCCGCCGCCCCCGGACTGGGCCTGGTGAGTGGGCAGTCTTCGTCTTTCTTTGTGAAAGCAGCAGATGCGGGGTCCGTGCCTGATGACTCACACGTGGGTGCTCCTGGCACCCTTCCCTGCAGATGGACCTCGGGGCCCGTCACGGGCCCCCGCGTTCTGGGATCGCCGATTACGGTTTTAATTTCAGGCCTCACTAGGCCACTCCCGACGCACAGCGTGTATCAGCAGCCTGCTATGTGGCACCGGGTGCCTAGTTGCCGTTCAGTTGGGCCGAGTTTTCAGAAAGAAGAGAGTAAAATCTTAATCCTGCCCTCTGCCCAGCTGATGAACAAATCAAACAGCTTTGTCCTTAGTTGAGACACTGGATTTCTGGCCTACAGGTTCTTGTCAGTGAAGAAAACCTTGAATTCTGTTTCCTAATCCCCCTGAAATGCCCAGTGGAGAGAAATTATATTTATGGAGGATTGTCTGAAGGACATGAAGTCCATAAATCCCCCTGGCTAGTTTACATTTTACCCTTGGATCAAAACAGACTGCTGGAGAGCGATATATTTGAGCTGTCTTGATTGGGGCCCTCTGTGGGATTGCTTCTTTGTAAATTGTTGTTCACTACTTTTTGTTTTTAATTGAATTAAGGATAGTTGCAAGAAACAGATATATGAGTTGGTTTGGGCACGTGCGTGCATGTACGCATGTGTGCATGCAGAGAAGGTCATTCTAATGTGAGGGAGAGGATTCATAAGGGACATTGATTAAAATGTAAATTTTGGGGTTCCACCTTCAGTGATTCTGTCCTGGGTGGAGCCCAGGGCCCTTCATTTTATCAAACCATCAGTGATAATGATGCAAGTGGTCTGTGGAGAACATTTTTAAGAAGATTGCCCTTGAGGGGCGCCTGGGTGGCTCCGTCTGTTAAGCATCTGCGTTTGGCTCAGGTCATGATCTCAAGGTCCTGAGATCGAGTCCTGCATCCGGCTCCTTGTTCAGCGGGGTGTCTGCTTCTCTCTCTCCCTCTGCCTGTCCCCCTGCTTATGTTCTCTCTCTGTGTGTCAAATAAATAAATAAAATCTTTTAAAAAAATGTTTTTTAAAAAGTTTTTAAAAAACTTAAAAAGAAGATTGCCCTTGAGAACCTAGAGAAAACTCTGGATGCTTAACTCTAGAAAAAAAAATCATGTAAAAATTCTGTATATAATTCCAAGAGAATCAGAAGGATTACCACAGATACCAAATTAAAAACCCCTCTGTTGCAAAAATGTTTAAGCTGACCAAACAGGTCCTTCGTCACCTGTTTAAAAAGGCACAGTAGAGACTCTGTCTCCAGGTTTCAGGGTCAGCAAAACCAGTGCTTTTCCACAACAGGGTTTATATCTATTTTACGATCATTGTGAAGCTTGTCAGAGATCATGATTTCTTTGCATTGGTGATGAGGAAGCTCCGATCTAAATGTGCAAACCCACCTCTACCAGCTGGACGGGATTACAATATTATTGCAGTATGCCCACCATATTCATTTTATTGGTTAACCAAAATTTTCTTTGCCACAATTCATCCAAAAATGGTTTTGGCCTTTTCTGCTGTTAAGTGTTTACAAATGAGGAAAGATATTTTATTAATGGGGAAAGCTCATATATTTATTATTTTGAATTGACAAGTTAATATTTAAGCTAATCTAGAATCATTAAGATGGGGCTAGGGAAGCTCCCTTGTTTGTGACCTGTTACTTTTTCTGATTAGCTCTGAAAATAGAATTCTGACTGGAATGCCAAGTCTATTTTCTATAACTCTCTAAGTAGAGACAAACATACAGGACTTTGAGTTATGTTACACATGGTTAGGTTAAAAACTCCACAGGCAGAGAACCAAAATAACAGAAGGCACTAGGTAGACAACTAGACATGAGGGAAGCCAATGGGGTGTGTGAGTACAGAGGGTGTCAGGGACTGTGGGGATGGACTCAGAGCTGGAGTCAGGAAGAGAAAAAATCTAGCATTCTTAGGTAAAAATGCCCAAATAGAGAATATGACATAAAATCAAACGTTCCGTGTGGGCCACATGTAAGCCTGTGGATTGTCACTTTCAGTATCTGCTGCATAGGAATATGGAGGCCCCTTCTTCACAGAGACGGAGGCCTTGGTGAGCAGTGAGTAAACACCATCCTCTCCCACAGTGAGGAATAGTAGCTTATTAGTTCTGATATTAAAATACTGGCGTTATGTGATTTCCTGAATTATTGTTACCCTGAAGTGTTTATTTTGGTTTGGATGGGGTAATGACCTTGTGATTTTATGAAGAGTCAAATCTAAATGAACTTATTACTAGGTAAATTCTGGAAGAATTGCAGGGGAGGGATTCATTAGTTTTTACTATAGTATTTGTGTCTTCTATGAGAAACTCTGTTAAGGGATATTGTGAAAACTACTCAGGAGAATTTGATTTTTTTCTCCTTAATAATAATCTCCAGGATTTATTTTCTTCCATTTGTATTTTCCTTTTGAAATCAGGGCTACGGTTTTCCATGTTTTTTTCTCAGTGATTTCTTCTAACAACATTTAGACGCTTGTTGAAAAGTTCAAGTCAGATTTCTTTTCTGGCTCTACTCTATAAATCTCACCCTTTTATTATAAAAGTTTTAATTGTGTGTTGGCAGCTGACAGTTGAGCTTTATTAAAAGCTAACGTTGGGGGTGGTGTTACACCTGCGTAAACTCTGTTTGGGTTGCAGTGCGTAGAGATTTGCTACTTCCACTGTGCAGCTGGGGTCGCTGGTAGATCGAGATGTAATGACTCTGCTGTGTTGTGAGCCAGAGTGAGAGACTCTGTTTAAATTCTTTTTCCCAGAAACACCATTACTGAATTTTAGTAGCAACATATTTAAAAACACATGCTTGATTAAGGGATTTTCTTAAAGGAGATGAGACTGGGGAGAAGGAATCCAGAGTTTAGGTTCTGGTGTGGGGCCACTCGGGCCATACACAGCATCTCCCTGCCCCCAGGGCTTACTGAGTGAGCGGGCATGACTGAGAAGACTGCTAACTCCAGACTACTGGGAAACAGTGTGTTTACTGGAACATTCAATTAACAACAGAAGCCGTTTGTACAGACATAAAACTAGCTTTTTAAGAACCTACCTAAAGGCATTTCTAATATGCAATTGTACATGTGTGTGCATGTGTGTGCATGCATGTGTGTGTGTGTGCACACATGTATATGTGCAGGGGAGGGCTGTGCATCAAGGAGGAGATAAAAGTAAGGGAAAAAGAAAGAGGAAAATAGGGGCGCCTGGGTGGCTCAGTCAGTTAAGCGGCTGCCTTCGGCTTGGGTCATGATCCCAGGGTCCTGGGATCGAGCCCCGCATCAGGCTCCCTGTTCAGCGGGGAGCCTGTTTCTCCCTCTCCCTCTGCCTGCCTCTCTGCGTACTTGTTCTCTCTCTCTATCTCTCTGTCAAATAAATAAATAAAATCTTTAAAAAGAAAGAGGAAAATACATTCCCAATGTCTATCAACATTTTCAAAACAACTTCCCTGCTACTATCTTTTTCTCCAGTTCCAAATGTGCAATTATATATGTAAATTGATTATATATGTGATAATATATATTTATCATATATATGATTATATGCATGCATATATATTCATCTGGATTCATTAACATATGTTAACTGGCATGTAAATGGAAAATAAGAACAATATTAGAAGTGCCCATAATAGACTAGAAATTGAGTTTCCATCATTCTTGCACAAAGTGCTTCTGCCTCCAGGTGGCCCCATTGTAACCTTCCAAACATAGGCCCTCATGCTCCTCTTTATGAAACTCCTACCTAAGGCACACCCACTAAATATTCCAGACACATTCTCATAGTCAAGTATAGACTAATGAATTTTCTCCTTTTAGAAGTTTTACCACTTGCTTTTTTTTTTAATTATGAATTACAACAGACATATAGTCATGCATAACATATACATCAAAGGTGTATAACACTTCTATAACCAATCCCAGCCTAGAGGTAAGAATATGTCCATACCCCAGGCCTCCTCTGTCCCTTTCTCAGTACAACTGTCTCCCTCCACCCTGGATGAGCCCACTACAGTTACTGACTACCATTATCTTTTTTAATTATAGTTTTACCACTTACATATCTCTACACTATATAGTTTGGTTTTCCTTGTTTCTATGTTTTATGTTAATTTGTATGTATAAATTCTATTGTTTTACTCTTTCACTCAACATTGTGTTTGTGAAATCTAGCCATGTTGTTGCATGTAGTTCTTATTTGTTTTCATTGTTGTGTCATGTTACATTAAAATTGAAATTCTGTATGTGTACTGGACACACACCACCACCATATATTTATCCATTCTAATGTAGGTGGGCATTTGGATTTTCTATTTATTTTTATAGACAATACTGTTTATGTATCCTGGAGCACCTCTCATTCATACTGCTACTAACAGAATCACTTAGGCATAGAATATGTATCCCTTCAGACTTATTGGACAATGACAAACAGTCTTCCAAAGTATCTACTGACTTACACTACCACAAGCAGTGAAGGAGACTTCTTGTTGTCACACAGATACACAACCATTTGATCTCATGAGACTTTTTCATGTTTATCAATCAGGTACTGTTAATATTTCCTTACCTCTAAAAATGAGCTATTCTCTTCTATCCTCCCCAGACACATTCTCTCCCATGCCACAGATTCCATGTCCTCCAAGGAACCTTCCCCACCTCACCAACCAACATCAACCCCCTCTTTCCATGTCTATGGAATTTACACTCAATTACTTCTTCATTTGGTCAAATTGTACAAATTTGATTTTTCTACTCATATATTTCAAGTGTGTGTTTGGAACCTCCTCAGTTGACTTATAAACTATTGAAAGGCAAAAGTGTTATTTATAAATACTTTTTTTATTTCACACAGGACAAGTTACTTATAAAAGATGATTCCAGGTTGAAGAGAGATTAAGGAATAGTGTCTAAAAGCATAATTGGTGATGACATGTGTGTGTACATATATATAATTACATGTATAATATATGTAGGTTATACAAGTTGTATAATTATATATAATATATATATTTAATTTATGAGTACTTTTGTGATGAGTATTTATAAGAGAAAGAAGAATAATAACCACTTAAAAGAACAGAGGGAACTGATGGATTAGAAAACAATTTGTAAATAAACTTTTATTTTACATAAGCTTGTTCTAAAATCCATCTCAAATAAAAGAATAAATTTTCTGCAGAAGTTTCTTGTAAGTCTTTAAAGTGGAGAGCAGCAATAAATGTGCAATATTCCATATTATGGAGGCACTACAGACAAGTGGTTAAGAGCATGAATTTTCTAATTGAAAAGACGCCAATTCATACTCAAGAGTCTGCCAGTTGAGAGCTGCACTTCCTTGTGTAAGTTACTTAACCTTAATGAGCTTGGTTTTCCGCTTTCAATATGGGCATTTTGATAAGGATATTGTGTGCAATCCACAACTTCTGAGACAAGTGTTATTATTATTATTATTATTATTATTACCCCATTTCATGCATGAGAGAGACAACTTGGACTCATAGAGCTTAAGGGACAAGGCCTAGACCAAAAGCTAGTGATTGCTAGAGGTCGGACTGGACCTAAAGTTCTCTGAGTCTGTATTCCAAGTCTTTGCCACAGGGTCATGGTGTCATAAGTAGCTATTCTAAAACTCCTTAATATTTGTTTCTACTTCATATCTCAGCCAAACTAGCCAAAATACACAATAATGTGCCCTACTCATTCCTCATAGCCCAGTGTTTACTGTCCTCCATAAATAGAAGTTCACTTACATGATAGTGATGATGCTGTTGCTGATGGTGACGTTGATGATGATGGTGATAGTGATGATGATGATGATGGTGATGGTGTTGATGATGGTGATATAGTGATGATGGTGATGATATGGTGGTGGTGGTGATGATGATGGTGATAGTGATGATG
>NC_138373.1:37121283-37127505 GCF_054177405.1 Leptonychotes weddellii | reverse complement strand
TTACTGAGTAAACGGGTCTCAACAGGCTGCTGAGAGGACCACGAGCAGATCACCGGGAGGCGTCGGCAAGGGTGCATGTGGTTCGTTTACTCCCCACAAAGCTCCTCATGCCTTCCAGAGACACTGACCACTCAGGCCTTAGTCCCTCCTTGGCACCCTCTGTTTCCATTGTTCTGACCCGAATCTATCATGATCTCAAACTAGAATATGCAGACGTAATGCAAAAATATGCCCAAAGAAATAAATAATACATAAACTGGCCACCCATGAATTAGCAAAAAAATAAGGAATTTTGTTTTTCTCTAACCTGCACCACCTAAGATCGCATAAATAGCACAAATACATCATCAAACACAAAAATAAAAATGATGGATACTGTGTGGCCAAAAGTTTGACTGCTGACTTTTTTTAGTGCAGAGGAAGTTTTATTACTTACTTAGCAAAACTGGGCATGAGGCAGTCACTGCTGCATGCTAGACGTTCTGATGATGCATTTTTAAATCCACTGAACAGAAACAGAAATTGTCACATCACGTCACTGTAAAAATGTGCTGGTGGCCCCGTTAGGGTCATACTGTGGCGTGGGAGCACTTAGTGTGGTTCGGCCGGCAAGTCCGTGTGTTTCCCCCGGGTCTGCGCTCCGTGCTCATGCGCTCCCCTCTCCAGGGCCCTTGGCAAGGAGCCCAAATGCATCCTCTCTTCCTGCAAAGTCCTGGCTCCCTTCTGACCTTCACAGCGACCCCCAACTTCCCTGCACCTCTGCTAGAAGGACGCGCCGAGCTTGGGGACACCAGTGGTGGCTGGGACAGTTCTCCCCGATGCACAGACTTACCTGCTTCCCCGTCTAGTGTCGAGGCTCTGCCGTCGGCAGAGGGGCCTTCCTTGCTGTGGGGCCGTCTCCCAGGACGCAGAACAACAGACCTTCACCCTCCCCCCACTCTGGAGGCCAGCGGTCCAAAATCAAGGTGTGGGCAGGGCCACGCTCCCTCTGAAGCCCCCAGGGGAGGACCTTCTCGTCTCTCCCAGCTTCTGGGGTCTTGCTGTCAGCACAGTCCCTGCCTCCATCCCCACTGGCGCTCTCCCTCGGGGGTCCCTGTGACCTCACTCACCTTCATGGATGACATTGGCAATGACCCTGTCTCCTCCATTCCTAAGCACTAGGGGTCCAGGGCTCCCACAGGTCTTCCTGGGGGTGCCCGTAGCACCCACACTGGATGAGGTGTGTCCTCGCTCATTCTCACTGCAGCCCCCCGCTGACCCCCCTGCACAGGACTTGCTGCACCTGCTGTATTTGCTCACTTAGCATCAGTTCACGCTGTGTCTCGGGCCACTAAATGGTCAGCCCTGGGACGGGAGAACCTTTTCTGTCCCATTCTCTGCCCAGTTCCCTAAATCCAGAAGCAGAGGCCCGATAAATGCAGAATGAATGAACGATGCTTCCATCACAAAATGAACTCACCGCCACTACCAACAGCAGGTGGTTTAGGATATTGGCCATATGCAGAGATACGCTCAGTTTGTAGCATTGCATAAATTAAAACCAGCTTCCTCATGCCTTATCTCCTTTGATTTTTACAACAGCCCTGCTAGACATGCAAGGGACGTGTTCTCCACCATTTAACACAGAAGGCTGGGCTCAGGGAAGTGAACCCTCGGCCCGGACTGCAGAGGCAGAGTTTGGAAACGGTCCTGTGGCTCTGCTTTTCTTCCTTTCCTTTTTCCTGAAATATGATCCCAAATAAGCTCACCATCCCATGGAGGGCTGTGCGCATTCACGAGGAGACAGATGAGTGGGGAGCCCGGCAGTGGCGGCCAGCGAGGCTGGGGCCGGCGTGCTCGGGGCTCACGCCTCTGCCACTCGCCCTCCCCAGAAGGACGGTGCTCTTGGTCTGGGGTTGTTTACTAATTGGCCCTGTCACTTGTCAGGCAGAATGACAAGCGAAGTGACAAGAAAGAGAAACCAGAAGAGAAAGAACGGTGGCCCCCCGCCCACAGCCTCCATCCCAACCTGCCAGCCCCCCAGCACCTCCTCTGAGCTGGTGCCAGGTTGGGGCCTCACCTTCCCGAGTCTTACTCTGGGCTGTAAAAAGTGCTTGTTTGGGAAGCTTAGAGTTCATCTCATTTAACGACTGGTCAGGTTGTTATAATAACTGGGATGGTTTTCAAGAATTACTGTTCAGGAACATTTCCCATCTTCACGTTTCCTCGTGGTGGAGAAATATCTGAGGTTTGCTCATGCAGATGGAGACGGGCCTCCGCACGTCTACTGTTCCTGGAAGGTGGAGACACTGCTCCTCCAGGGCCAGGAAGAGCCGGCGTCAGAGGGCGCAGAGAAACGTGGAAGGCGTGTGAATGTCCAAATGCCACCAGATGGTGTAGCCGGATCTAGGGCCCTGCCACGCACAGGCTTCCAGAAATACCCGGTTTTATCCCACCCAGGGACACGAGGTCAGACGAACCTGTGGGTCCCCACAGGTAAATGGCATCCTGGTCAAATGTCTCAGGGTTAAAAAGCAGGGGATAATTCTGGCAAAGGGAGGAGCAGATGGGGGGACATTTGGCCATGGCCCATGGCACGGCCGCAAGAATCTGCAAGAAGGAAGGCTAGCTGGCATGAGGCGCCCGGTCAGGCCGCCCAGCCCGCCACCCAAGCTCTGCGTGAAGAAGCAGAGCATCCATCGGCAAGCTGGCAGAGGAAGCCCCCGTTCCCCTACAGGGGAGTGCAAACATCGTGGGGGGAGCAGATCACAGTGCGCTCGTGGCTCGGCCTGCTTTACCGACCGAGAAGGAAGCATTTCCTAAAATACCAGCCTGTCAGACCAGGTCCTCCAGAACCCCAGAACCATCCCAGTGTTCCCCGCCAGGCAGAAAGCAGATAAATGCACGCCTGGTTAGGGGACATCTGCTCAGGTCGGGACCCAGTGGGGGTCATGGACCCGCAGACAGACCTCGACGCAGGCAGACGTGGGCGCGCCGGGTGCTTGCCTCCTGGGCGGGGGGGCTGTCGCTCACTGATGTCGTGAGGGTCCTGCCGCCCGGCCCCATCCTCGGCAGCACAATCTACAGAGGAGAATGCATGGTCAGTGGGGTCCCACGGTCCCACTGCTGGTATCTGGGCATTCGTCAATTCTTACACCAATTTGGTAATGTGCTCCCTGAAGGGCACTCTTTAGGAGAGGCCTTAATTAAGATTTCTGCCTGCAGCAAATCCCATGAACCGCAATACATCACACTACAGCAACCCAGACACAGATCATTGGCCACTCAGACCTACTCATATGGTGTGAACAAATATTACCATTTTCATTTTGCTGTGGATCATTTTTGAATATGATTAAAAAGGCACCGCCAACTGCAGGAATTTTATACATTCATTTTTCACCAAATCTGAGAAAACGTCTGCATCTTTTAAAAGAAAGTACTTGCCTTAAAAGTCTATAATATCTTGTAAGTTATGGAATAGTTGTGTGCTTACGGGAGTTTATGTGTGTATATATATATATATAATAATAATAGAATAAATACTTTATATTGAATGCTTTCACAAAGCACATCAAAAAACAAAAACATGATCTCTTCTTGTAATTTCTGCAGTGTCTGAAAAAGAAGGAGTTGATACATTAGTACTCAAATTAGTACAACGGAAAGACTCCAATCTGCTCTAAATTCCACTAATTCCCTTCCATCTGTCTCTTCCTTCCTCCTGTGTGGAATTGGGGCAAGTCTTGGCTCACACTGAGGGCAACTCCTTTGAGCTCAGAGAAGCTGCGGAGCCCACCCACTCCTTTTATGCTTTTGGTCACCAGATTCTGCAAGGAAGTGGATCTGTACTTAGTTACCACCAGCCTGAAACCATGAACTGAACAGCAAACACCTCTTTGCCCATTTGTCCTTAGAATGTTTTTCTGAAACCGTGCCTGCCGTGGATTACAAGCACCCTTTTGTTCTTTTTCTTAAGTCCGACTGCATCTTGGGAGTAAGGCAGATGTCCCGCTGCAACATGGTGACCCTCATTCTCTGTGGCTGCCTTTGTCGGGGCCCGGAAGTGGTCAGAGCAGGCCGCGGCCGAGATCCTGCCCCCGTGTCCCCTTCCTCACAAGCTCTACAACACAACCCAGTCCCTGAGCCCGACTCTCTCCCTGTTCCTGCGCATTTGCACCAGCCTGCACTGAGCTACCCAGACAAGTCGTTTTAGTGGGGTGTGTGGAGATGTTTATTTAGTGGGTTTTTGTTTGTCTGTTTTGTTTGTTCAAATCATTTGCAACCAAAGAGCTCCAGCAACTTGAACGTTACCATCCTTCTCAACCCTCACTTTGCATTAGAACCAACGTAGGGTGTTGAAAACCTTTTGCCTGAGCCCCACCCAGTTACCCTGTTTGATTTAGGAGGTTTGCTACCCCTGGCCCTGGCCAAAAGGAGGGGGCTGGGACCCCGCCAGGCTGCTGCCTGGGGCTCTAGGGCTCAGGCAGCCCCCCTCTACTCCCAGGTGCATCTGCAGCCACCCTGACACACGGTGGGGACCGAGGGTCCCAGAAACACTGGCTGGCAAGGCCTACACTGATGAGAAAGGAAAAAAGTTCAGTTTTCTCTCTTCCTTCCTCTTCTTACCCCAAAGCCAATACATACACTTGTGCATATCTAACTTCCAACGGTGTTAGCTCTTTTCTTGGCATTCTAAATTTGAGGCCCTCACATGCAAATCCAGATTTCTGGTTTCACTTGAAATATCTACCAGTTCTGGGCCACCTTCCCATGGGGTAACAGGTGGATCCCAGCCGATCTTCACTAAGCCCCGTTTCCCCCAACGTGGAGGCTATGCATCATTACTTCTGCCCTGGAGCTTCCTCTAGGGGTAGATAAGACCTCTGTGGGACCATGTCTCTCAAAATAAGACAGCAACACGTAGGCCGAGAAAGAGAGGGAGAAAGAGAGGGAGCATCACTGACTGATTACAATCTAAGCGTATCTGCCTGCAGATCTGACTTGCTGCTCCACTGGCCAGTCCCTGCCGACATCTCTCACTCCTGACCTCAAGTTTGCAGCCTCTTTGTCTCTGTTGTTCAGTTCAGCAGATGATATACTCAGCTGCCCATCTAGAGTTTCTTCCTTTGTGGAATACTCATGCTTTGGCAATTAGGGAGAATAATGCAGTACTCAAGAATTTCACTTCCCTTATCCCAGCCAGCAGATGAGGGCTCTGTCATGGTTCGGTCTAGAAAGTTCAAGTGGTGCTTCACACACACACACACACATGTGCACACACACACGCAGCTGTTTGTCTTGCATGGCTTACAACTACAGCTGGGCATGACTGGCCCGGTGACAAAGTTCAGGGTGGCACCTCTAGGAACTGTCCTTCCCTCCCTCCAGTGAGGCCTGAGATGTCTCAGGGATGCAGTTAAAATCTACCAGCTGAAGTAGATTTTAATTTCCTGCCAGTCCTTCTCAGCCATTCACCTGCTGGAATCTGATGATGCGGCCAAAGAGGGAGAGACAGTCATATATCTTATTTCTCATCAGGTGACACCTGAGCACAATAGCCTGGCCGACGTGTCCCTTTGGTATCACTTTGGAAGCCTGAATTCGAGTCAGTTCTAGTTCCAACATGCACAGTCTCTCAGTAAAGGAATGCAGGTGAGGCACTTAGATGAACAAAGGACACATTACTGCCTTCATTCTGACATCCAACAGCTGTGGGAGGGCCTGGTCTCCTCCGTGAGACAGAGTTCACTACACTGCCTCAGGCATGTGTCACAACAAGGGGACACGGCTGCACCGTGTGGACCAGGGGACAGGGCATTCTCCCTCATCCTCACAGTGAGGCCAGAACTGCTGGAGACTGGCAAGTTAAGTCACTGATATGTACCTACACCTGTACCTACCTGAGTGCCACATGCCTACCTGCACACCGACCTGAGTGCCCACATGCCTAAACCTGTACCTACCTGTGTGCCTACATGCCTACCTGCATACCTACCTGAGTGCCCACATGCCTACCTGCACACATACCTGAGTGCCCACATGCCTACCTGCACACCTACCTGTGTGCCCACATGCCTATCTGCACACCTACCTATGTGCCTACATGCCTACACCTGTACCTACCTGAGTGCCCACATGCCTACCTGCACGCCTACCTGAGTGCCCACATGCCTACCTGCACACCTACCCGTGTGCCCACATGCCTACCTGCACACCTACCCGTGTGCCCACATGCCTACC
>NC_138373.1:37100269-37121183 GCF_054177405.1 Leptonychotes weddellii | reverse complement strand
TAGATGTACATGCATACATGTGTAGCTACATAAATACACACGTACCTACATACCTACTTTGTACATGCCTACATACCTACATATGTGCATATACACACATATGTGCATAAACCATATCTGCCTGTGTGCACACCTGCCCATCTACATAGCCACCTACTTACATGGCAAGCCAGGTTTCTATGTCCTCACCAAATGAGCGGCCAGGAGAATACACTCTTTGATGCCCAGGTCAATTTAAAATCCACACGGCTTGCTTCCTGCCCCTTAAGCGCAGGGTGGCCCTCCTGGAGCTGTCGCAGGGCAGAGCAGAGCTCAGGGGGGAGGACAGGGTGGGCAGCACTGGCACGCACCTCTGCCTCCAGCCCACGTCTGGGGCGCCAGGCAGCTCTGTGGAGGGGTCTGCACAGTACTCTTCTGATTCTGAATTTCTCTCACACGTGAGTGTTTAACAAATGGCCCATTGTGAAAACGTGAGTGTTTAAAGAAAATTGTGCACACCAGGAATTTCAGCCCTGACTTCTGTGGGTGTCACTTTTCAAACCAATTTTCCAGGATTTGTTTCCTTTGCAGCCGAATGAGAGAAATAAAGCCTGCCCATGAGCGATAGCATTGTCCTGGGAAACTCCTAGGATTAATGTGACTGAGCGCTCAGGAAATTGTGTTTCAGTGGTGCTGATGGACTGCTTGTGAACACATCACATCAAGGACAATTTGTTAAACAAGAAATATCGGCTGTGGAAATAGGAAGGCAAAATGGGGAAAGACAGATCCAAGAGTAGCTTTGATGTGTGTCTGCGTCGCTAATAAATGAGCGGCCAACCCTTTCATTCAATAAAAGAAAAATCCCCTGGTGCCGGTGGAATAAGAAGGGTGGCTTTCGCTTAAGTCACTTCCATGTCCTACTTGAAGCTGGAGGGTAAGGAGTCCAACACCGCCAGCTTGTAGGTACCCCGAAAGCTGAACCGGGTCAGCAGGCTCTAGCTTGATTCAGTCAACGACAGCCCATCACAGTCCTTCGTGTACTTATCGCCCTTCCAAACACCTCAGTGTGGCAGGGTCTGGAGGAAAGCCGACGACTGACATCAAGAATCACCAACAAGTCAAAGTGATGTCACGAGACCCCGCCAACCCCCGTTGGGTTTTGCCACTCTTGCCGTTTGCTCTGTTTTTGCATAGTTCCTCCACGTTAGGGATGGAAGGAGATGGGTCATTTTTAAGAATTGTGTTGGCATCACTTAAGCAGTCAAACTGACTGGGTGCTCTCAGGTAAAGACCACCCCTGAACCATCTGAACAACAGTGTCTCCTGATGGGAGGACAAGGACATCTCTGAGTTTCCCAGACGGACCTTTGTTTTTTCTTAAGAAAAATGCTGTTGGAAATGACTTGCTCACTGGAGAACTTAGTATTGTTTTCTGTAAATATTTGTGTAGCTAGCACAAAATGACTACAAAGTTTTCTTGCAATTACTGCTAAACAGAGTTGCCATTATTATATTATACCTTTAAAATTATTACAACTAACAACGTTAGGATCCTGGAGTTCCAGTAATGGGGTTCTCTAGACCCCAAAAACCTAGAGCAGAAAGTGTCCAGAAAGATAACGAACAGAAGAACTACATGGCATGAAGCAGAAAGGAGTGTTGGAATATGCCATTAGAAATGTATTATTTTGCTTGGCTTTTACTCTTAGCATGATTTGAATCTATAATCTAAATCCTGTAAGATTTTTAGAAAAAAAGAGAACAAGAGAGAAATAAGAGCGTTTACTATAGGTTCAAAGATGTATCTCATCACAATTACCATGTACAAGAATATTAAAGTCAGTGTTAGAATGCTTGCAATGGAAAAAAAAAGAAAACAGAAAAAAGAAACACATTAAAATCACATCAAGAAACAGAATGAAAAAGAAAAAAGTTGAGTTCGATTGTTAGACTGGAACACCTAGAAATGCAGTTTGTAAGGTGAGCTACAAATTTAGCTCGGAGCTTCCTTGTAGTCGGCGTATGAAGGGAAATTTGGCAGCATCGCAGTTTTGTAAACTCACTATCACAAGGAAAGAAGGACAGTGGTTTCTCAAAAGGATCCAAGACATGGGCTGGGGAGGCTCACGCATGAGTTTTCCCAGCAGCGGTTCCGACCGGGAGGATAGTCCTCGCGGTGAACCTTCGATGTGTGTAACAAGAGTATTACACCAGGGCTGTGTGTGTGCACGCATGTGTTTAATTTTTTATCTCTTATGGCAGTAAAAAGTAGTAACATAAAACTGACCATTTTAGCCATGTTTAGGCACAACTCAGTGGCATTAAGTAGATGTACTTCTTTGGGAAGACACAGTTAGGATGCGCAGATGTTAAAAGCAAGTCACAAAGCCGTTAGGAGCAGAGCTAGGATTTGAATCCAGGCTGTTCAGCCCCGGAGTTTAGACTCTGTTTCTGCTAGGCACTTACGTTGTTGGGTGAAGGCCGCGCCCTTTCTGGATCTTCTCTTTTAAGGGGCACACAGTTCCAGAGGGTCACCTGTTATGGGCGCGAAGTGAGCCCTCTGCTATCGGACAGGCTCTGGTTCCCCCCCAGTTCGCGGCTGTACCGAGTGGGCCCAGGAAATAGGACTGGCGCTCAGAGTTTCGGATTAGAGGCAGTATCTTCGGAGGGCAAGCCGGCAGGCCTGGGATGGCTCTGGGCTATGGGGCAGCCCAGGTGCCTGGGTCCTAGAGGCAGGTGCGGGAAGAGCGAATATAAATTTCATCTGCTACATAGTCCCGTGCACTGGGTGCAAAATGCATGCGCATCGACCCCCTTCTCAGAGAGAGGAGGGCTGCCCTTCTCATGTATAGCTCGGGCTGGCGGCGGTGGTCACTTGTCCAGGCTCAGAAGGCCAGCAGTGGGCAGAAGGGACCTGGACGCAGCGCCCACTCCAGCCTCTGTGCCACGTGCCCTCTCGGGAAGCGGGGGGCTTCCATCCCAATCCAGGCTGTGGGACTCCACCGGCCCCGCCCTTCCTGGCTGTGCTCACCAGGCCCTGAGCCAAAGCAAACCAGGCCTGACCGTGGATGAAGGGAGCAGTCACCCATTTGCCCCCTGTGTCCTGGGGAGCCATCACTGCAGAGACTCCTGCAGACCATCAAATGTCAGGATTTCTCCCCAGTCCCACCCGGTCCACATGGCAGGCAGCCTGCATGGGTTGCCGTCTATACCCCAAATCCTGAACCCATTCCCTCTGAATGGGGTCCCAGCCTCCTGCCTGATCCCGCCGTAAGAATTGGCTCTGTACCCCCAGCCACAAACTGGAGTTCTGGGCAACCCCACACATTGTCCTGCAGCTGAGATGCTGAGCTGTGGCCAGAGCCACACTCACTAAGCTCTCGCCACTGGCCTGCCCTTTGGGAACAGTCGTGCTGGTTGGGTCCCTCGACCTGGGACTCATCTGCGTGCAGCCCTCTGATCTCCGGAGGGTTACGGGGGGGAGGCTCGTGTCTGACAACCAACAGCGTGGGATCCAACCTGCCAGTGGGCAGCCACGCTCGTCACCCTGTGACCCTGAGATCTTTCCAACAACCACGGCCATGCATCTGGACTCAGGGCACTGAGTTGCTTAAACGGGGATAGTAAGAAAGCGAGGAACAGGCACTGGGGAGAGTCTCGGAATCCCACTTACATTTGGCCCCTGACACCTTCGGACCCTGCGTCGAAAGCCAGGGCATCTCAGTGTGAAGGTCATGGGGTCCTTCCTGGGCTCCAAGTGCACTGTCGATGTGGCCCAGGGTCTCGGCATGGTGTTTCAGGGTGAGAAGGAGTCAGCAGAGTTCACACCTGACTCGAGTGTAGACCTGTTTGGTTGGCGCTGTCATCCTCTTCATCTTTGTGACCCCAGACCTTTATTCCTAGGCTCCGTGAAGGCTTGCTGAAGGTTCGTTGAGCGGAGATCCTTCATTCAGTGGACAGAGAAACTAAACACAGACACACAACTGCAGGGGTTACCTGGGCCTGCTGATGTCCCACACGGGCCACTTAAAACCCCCCAGTGGAGGGCTTCTTCCCTGAGCCGGGCTTGGGAGCAGCGAGCTCCTTCCAGGGGATGAAAGACCCAGCCATAGACCCCTGTGTGCACACTCTGGGGAGAAGGTCCACACCTGTCTTCAGATTTCCAAAGACACTTGTGGCCCATAGAAATCCTCAATTAGATTTAAATCTAGCACACAATTCATATATAGCTCTAGTCTGTAACTAGATCTACAGAGAAGAGTAGCAAAGATGTTCTCTGAAGGGCAAACACCGTCTGTGTCATCCGGGAAGAGATGCATAGGTGATGCTTCGGTCTACATATTTTTATTTAAAAGACTAGAACTCCTTGTGTTTATTTGCTACTTTTCTTCATCGCTAGGCACCTCACATGTGGTCAGTACATTAGCCCTTTCAAATATAGAGGATTAGCCCCGCTGGCCAGGTGAGAAAGCCAGGGTTTACCAGGCGCGGCTGCCCCATCCACCTGTCCTGAGGGGCCGTGTGTTCTCAAGTGGCAGTTCTAGGAGCCTGCAGCCTTGGCCCGAGCTCGGGGAAGCGCTCTGGGCACAGTGGCCAGGACCTGTCCCTGGACCACAGTTCCTCAGCCACGGGCAGCCCGAGATTTCAATCTCTGGTTGTGAGGGAAGGAAATGACCGCGGCTCTAAGTCGGCCGCCGCTTGTGAATTTAATGCGGTCACACACTTAAGGGTGTGGACAGCTTGACAGGGCACTTGGAGTGCCATTTACGCAACAGAGGGCCGTGGCATCCAGGAGCCTTCTGGGGGTTTCCATCCGGCCAGCCCAAGGGTGGGTGGTAGGAGAGGTGCCCTCGCCTCCCTGGATGGCAGGTAGTCCTCACACACACCAGATCCACCGTGCAAACAAGAGTTCTGGGGCCGATGGCCTTTCCGATCCGGTTGCTATGGGAACAGTGGTCAGATGGAAGAGGATAAGGAAGGGAAGTTATAAAAAGAAGGCTGTCTTTAAAACCCTTACCTTGTCTCCCCCAGTCTTGCGCGTTTCCATGGAAGCAGAGCAATAACCGGGCGCTGGGCGCGCTCAGGGGGCCTCGGTCTCCTGGGCTGTCGATCAGGCGGCTCAGGCCTCTTTCAGGGGTGTTGATTCATCCCGAATGTGAGAACAGCAAGTTTTTTGAGGTGTCCACGACGCAGGACCCTGCAAACGGCCCAGGGCTCGGGCGTACGGCAGTCCCCCCGCCCGTGGTGGCCGGCAGGCCTGCGGCTCCTTCCTGGATGGTGTCCTCGGGGGACGGCCTAGGGCCAGGAGCCTCCGTCCTCTGTGAGCTCCCTGTCCTGGGGCCCCAGCCTCCTCTCTTCCCGGCCCTCGCTGCCCACCGCGCTGGCCTGCGTGCGTCCTGAGGCCACCGAGCTCAGCCCCCTGCATCCACCCCTGCCCCAAGCGAGCTTTCCCGTGGGGTCTGCGTAACTCCGTCTCTCCTTCCAAAGGGTGCCTTACTTTTGAAGACGCTCCTCTTTAATCATGTAGTGACAATTTCCCACCTTCAAAAGGCGGCTCTTTTGTTGGAAATGTTTTCACTGTTTTCAAAGCAGCTGAGAATTTTCTCAGTCATGTTTAACTGCCTCCAAGACAATGATTTTTCCCCTAGATTTGAGGAAAAACAAAAATTTGTGTTTCGGAGTGAACAGATAGCATTCTCTCTTGCCTGGAGAATGCAGGCCCTCACTCCAGGTGGCCTTTCCATCTTGAGATAAAGCACAAACACAAAAGGTGAGTTAATTACACATTTTCCCTCCCCAGGTCAGCTCTGTCTCTCAGAACTTCAGTTCCAAATTTATGCGAAATATCCTTCAAGCATAAAACGTTCACAGAATTCTCATAAGGTAATAAGGTCTCTCTCACACAAGTGGAACTTAAAAAAATATATATATATATATACATATTTATATATGAACCCGATGAAAAAAAAATAAGGCATCGAGCTATCTTGTTTCTGTTTTTAATCTGTGTCTCCTCCTGTTTCTCAGGCTGTGGGGCAATTCCAAGGGATCGGTCCAGGTATCCCAACCTGTCCAGTGCAGCCCGAATCCCAACAGCGAGGCAGGGAAAATACTACTCTCCCTTTCCACGGATAAGGCAGTTGAGGCCTAGAAATACGCAACTGGTAGTCTGGGGACAGAAGTTAGGAGATGAGAACAGAAGTCTCATGTCTTCCATCCTGGTATCTTAAGTAAATATGTAAGAAGATAAATCAGGAAACGCCAAGGAAGAAGACTGCTCGGATAAACTCATAAAAGCAGCCCATGCAGAAGGTCTTCCTTTTCTGCACGTGGGTCACTGAGCGGCCACGAGCCCCAGAGGAGAGACATACTGGCCCCTCGCTGGGTTGCAGCTGTGAGCAAGCAGACCCGCTCCCTCCAGGCCCCCAGGCCTCGGTGCGGCTACAGCACCGAGGGCTGCTCACCTCTGGGCATCGGTCACCCCCTCCCTGCTTCCCAGCTCCTCACTCTGGGACACCCATGGCCCCCACCGCACCTCCCAGGTAGGCGTTTCCTCCATGCGCTCAGCGGGAAGCTCGCCTACCCCTGCCTGTGTCCCAGCACCGGGAACATGTGCACACGCACCTGCATCACGGGATGCTCCCGGCTTCTGGCCAGTTAGCGCCCACACCCGCCTCCCAGAGGGCAGCTGCCCTGGAACTGGCACCGTGATGCTCAGAGGCCCAGAGCCAGCAGCACCATGTCGGTGGAGAAGGAATCTCTCCCTCGGCGGGAGACACTGACGGATGCAGTGAGCTTCAGGCTTGAACACAGAGGTGTGAACACGGCGCCAACGGAAGAGCAGAAATTCACGTAACTCAGCCCCGGGGTTCGACCGTGAGAGGCCGTATCTCCCACCTGCCAGGCTTCTCCGACTCCCAGAAATTATCCTGCCACCTGCTATGGTTCCTCCTGGGTGACCACGGGCACCTCGAGCCTCTAAGACTGAACTCACCGTCCTCCCCCCCACGCCACAGATTTGCTTCTGTTTTTGCATTTCTCATCCTGGTGAATACCACCAGAACCCACCAAATTGTCCAGTCCCACACCTCCCTGTCCCCTGGGCCCCATAAATTCCTATTTCCTTAATATGTCCCCCTCCTCGCCCACAGCTGTTCTCAGCCCGCATCTCTTCTAGCCCAGACAACGCTAACACTGGAGACAAAGTGAAACCCAAATCTAACCACTCCCCACTGAAATACTTCACTGACTCTCCACCCGTGTTGGGGTGGAGAGGATGGCCCTGCCACAGGGAGGGACCCAGAGGCCTCGCTTCCCGCATCAGCTCTACTCCTCCATCCCCTAAATACACCTGCTCTGTCTCCCCTCCGCCCTCAGAACCTCTCCCTCTGCGGGCCCATAGTCGCCCCACTCCCCTCCCCCCATCGGCATGGCCGATTCCCACAGGGTCCTGCAAAGCTCGGCCACTAACGCATGCACGTAAATTCTCTGCAGCCCCCCACATGGATGGTGCTCGTGGACTGCTCCCAAGCACCCCACACGGAGGGTGTTTCCCAGAGCTGCTCTTCCCAGAGCTCACACCCGGCACTCAGCACCCCATCCCCCCACTTTGCTCAGAGCACTGGAGTCACCTTCGACCTTGGACACATCCGTCTCCCCACCCCCCAGGGCCGCCATCAGCCTACTACATCCATTAGGGACTTAGGCCTCCACAGATGCAGCTCTACGGAGTTCCACTCCCTTGACCCTCAGAGCAAACCTGTGGGGCAGGTGGTGTAGCCCCCTCTGCGCTGGCCAAGCGGCCCCCCCATACAGCTGGTCCCTGATGGAAGTGGGATTGAACCCCCGCTCTGAGGCACGCCACCATCACTGCGTGGGTGACCAGACCGCACACAGCTCTCAGGGCTCAGCAGGACATTCTCCATCCGGGCTGCACCACCAGCCCTGTCCCTGGGCCCGCTCAGCTGTCTGCCCTCAGGGGTCCTGTCACCCTCCAGAGAAGGCAAAGGCTCTATGTGCTGGGAAGGCCCCCCACGGTCCACCCCACTTTCGTTGTGCCTCCTCGTCTCTTTCCCAACTTCAGCCACACTTGTTTTCTTGTCCCTTAAATAACAGAACTGTACCTCCAAAATTTCAGCCATGGCTTTCTTTCTGCATGCGAGGGTCTGCCTCCACCCCAGGAATGGCCAAGTTCCGTAGGTATTCCAACTAAGCAAATATTTCCTGGTTTCAAAAAAGGTTGGCATGCATTCTTAAAAACTAAAGCTCACTAGGCAGAGTATCAATCACAGGAAAAATTCTAGGAAAGATTACCCCATAGATCATTTAGGAATATTTACACAAAAATTGATTGCAAAGATTTGCTCAGGAGATGTGCTGAACTAATCTCCCTTTCAAATGTTTTTAGACTATTAGGTCAATAGGCTTGTTGGAGCCATGTTTCTGTTCTGTTCTATCTCCCCACCGATCTCTCTTCAGATGTCATCCAAGTCCCTAGTGGGACAGATGAGGCTGCGCCTGATCTGGTGCCCACTCACGCATACACGCCCACACGGACCTGCTTGGCCCTCATCAACATGCCACCGCACCCCGGGGCCTGACGCCTCACACTAGTCTCATCCAATTCCCTCCATCTGGATGGGCCTTCTCCCCGGTGTTGGGAATGCCAACTAACCCTTCAGGAAGGATTCCCATGAAGATGTCTTGGTTGCAACCAGCTCCCCACCCACCCTCGCTGGCCCTGCCTCCTTCCACCATTGGCCTTACCACAGTGTTCTGGAATAATCTCTTTGATCCATTTTCTCAAAAGAACTACCTCAAGTATAGATACTGTATCTTGTTCATCTCCGTGATCTCATTATCTGACATTCAGTAGATGGTTATGTGTCCGTTGAACTCTTAGGCTGAACTGTTTTCTTTGAGGGCAAGAGGATGAAGTGTGTATTCAATTACAGCACAAGTAAACCTGATTTGTGGTCATCCAAATGACCATAACCAAAGACTACTGCTTTGTTGAAATGGCCTTTGCCAGAGGCTACCGTTCACAGGAAGAATGGCCTATGATGGTTATGTGCGGGGTGCTAATCCATTCAGTAGTTTTAGATGTGCACATAGATCGCGGGTTCAGGAAGCCACACACAGCCAGAAAGCACGGGTCCTGCAGCGGAAGTTACAAGGGAACAACATAAACCAGCTTGCAATCATAAAGCAATGAATTCTACCAGAAAACATCACCTCTTTATTTTGCCCTGTCCCCACGCCCCCAAAAAAGGAAAAATATAATGAGAACTAGTCGCTTTCTTGTGGTAGTTGAAGACATCCAGAAATAGGGTTCTGCTGGCCTTGTGGGGTTTCAGAAGGACGGCAGGCAGCTTTAAAAGGAAGTAGATCATAATGACTAAGAAAACCTTTCTGCGGAGCTCTGACTGTAGGGAGAAATCTTCTGTGGGATAGTGCATTCTCGGTGTTCTCAGAATCAAAGTGATTTTTTGGAGGCTGAGATACCACTCCTTCCAGATAGTTCCACAGTAGGGCGCCGGGCTGCTGAGAAATGTGAGGGTGTCTTTATGGGTTCTCTTTTCTTGGGTTCTTATAAGCAATCAATTCCATAGATTTCTATCTGTATTTGCATCTAAAGATCGTTTACACATAATCCACCCCAGGAGTCATAAAATTTACTAAAAATGGGTGTTGTGGAGTTAATAGAGACTGAAATTATGTGTTTACAGTAAGTCCTGGCCGCTCCCAAGCTCCTATAAACACATGCACACAGAGATGAGTGGGAATCTCACAGTTGGTGAGAGAATACTTGTAGGAATGTATCTTCAGCGTTATTTAGAATTAGTCATGATGTTCGGTTGCTGCTTTGCATTCCAAGTATAAAGTTCTGTTGGGTTAACCTGAACATTTTCAGTTATCTCTGCTCCATGTCATTCACTAACCCCACTGTGCCTGTGGGATGCAATGCGGATTTGCGTCCACCATCACTTCCGTCCGCAGACAGCTCCCAAGAGTTAGACTTGGAAAGATGTACGTAGAGCGTTCGAGCGTGAGTGACCAGCCCAGCTGCTGGGAAGGCAGACAAGCAACACATGCCCCCAGCGCTTGCAGCCACGGCTCCTGCAGACGAGCAGACGTGGGCATGCTAGTGGCCCTGGCTATCCTCCGCTCCCCGGACCGTAGCTGGGACTGGCGCCTCGGGCAGCGGTGAGGCTGGATGGCCTTCCAGCACTGAGCTCTGCGGTCCCCTGCTTCCACCGTGTGACAGTCCGAGCCTCGCGGGCCCCCATGGCGTCCCCGTCTCACGCCCCCTGAAGGACATTGGCTCCATCTGAGCTAAACTGCTCCTGCATCCCCGGGCAAGCTCCATTGGCTCTTGGCTCCCACTCGTCACTGAGCCCTTCTAAAGTCATCTCTAGTAGCCCCATCTTTCCCTGAACCTCCTTAGCTCTTCATCTGCACATCTCTTATGTGGCCTCTTCATAGTTTTCAGTACAATTGGAAGAGTTCACGTCCCGGGGCGCAGTTGGTGAAGTGTCTGCCTTCGGCTCAGGTCATGATCCCAGGGTCCTGGGATCGAGGCCCGCGTCTGGCTCCCTGCTCCACGGGAAGCCTGCTTCTCCTTCTCCCCCGGCTCATGCTCTCTCTCTCTCTCTGTCTCTCAAATAAATAAAATCTTTAAAAGATAATAAAAAAGTTTTAAAAAGTAAAACTTGGCAATCATCATCAGGTAGCTTAAGTAAAATTGGGGGTGTCTAATGGTTTTCAAAATTCTTTGTACTTCTTTTAAAACAAACTCTAAGATTATAATACTAAAAAGACATAATAATCCCAAATCAGGCACCGGAATAAGATGCTGTGAATCAAGATGTGACGAAGTACTACCCGAAAACTTTACGTGTTGCCAACTCGCTTCAGCATCAGGCCGTAACCGTCAGTACGTAAGGCAGTTGGCGACATGTTTTAAATGAGAGTAGGCGTAACAAGACCCTTGTCCCCGTCTGTTCCACTGGACAGCACCCAAGGGAAGCCTGGCCTGCAGTCCCAGGTCTCAGGGACCGGGCTCCTCAGTGTCTGCAATCAGCATGCCCCGTGGCTGGAAGGCCAGCCAGCCCCTTGAGGGCCGTCACCCAGACGGAGGCCCAGGACGGAAGGACAGCGGAGGCCTTCAAGAGATGCTGGTCCCAGTGGATCTCCAGGCTTCTCAGGACTCCTTATGCAGTAATTCAGAGGCTGTGTGACAGGTGCTCTGCTGGGGCGTGGACGCTTGCTTCAGCATCAGTTCACCCAGCACACGACGGCCACCTCTACCCACGAGGAGGGAAGCACCCGGGCTTCTGGGCCAGAGGAGGGAGGGCGCCTGGTCCTGCCAAGAGAGCAGACGCTGGTGCCCTGCTTGGTGAGAGCGTGAACTCCCGTAGCCTCAGGCGCCCAAAGCACCGTTCATGCCCCCAGATAGCTCTGCTCCTTCCCTCCCAAGTGTTTGGTCGAGTCCTGGCCGCATGGGCGGCAAGCAGCATTGCTTCTACGAGACAGCCGTGGCTGCAGGGAGGCGACGGGCGCCATGAGCCGGACAAGGCTGCGTCCACGCCCACGGCAGGTAGCCGCACTGGCCAACCCCACACGGGGGGAGCAGGGGTTCCAGCCCAAGAAGGAGGGCAGCTCCCGTCAGAAGCCTGGAAACCGAGGCCAGGCGCTCACGGACGTTCCCCCTTGGCCTCTGTCTGAAGGAAAGTCTTATTCTGTGAGAGACCAAATAGGCAACTGGATTTGACTTTATTTTAATTTTGCTTGGTGTTGCTTTTCTTTCACTTTTCAGTTTCGCAAATATTTGATTTTTCAAGTGATAATATTATTTCAGAAGGAAAAACCAAGGGAGAAAAAAAAAAAAAAAAAAAAGATGGGATTGATCCCGACAACCTTGCTTGGATGACATATTAAAAACACATTGGCCGAGACGCGACTATTATAAATAGCGGGCATGGCGGCACAAGGCCTGAGAGTGCGAGCCTTTGATTCGACGGTAATTATAGAAGGAAAGCTTGGTCCCTGCAGTGGGGAGCATTTAAAATCACAGCTGAGGTAGTAAATTGCTGGTCCTCAGTGCCCTCGTCAGACAGATTGCTTTCAGTTCATGAGGAGGGACGCAGCACTGTGTCAGAGCCAGCCACCCCGGCGAGCTTAATGTGTTCTATTTAAAAGCACAAGATGGAATAAAGGGAATACTAGATTTTACATTTTGCTGGCATAAACATTTATTTTTATTTTCCCAAAGCAAGGAGCGCCAGGACGGCATCAGGAATGCTTACGTGACTCATTCTGCTTGCCGCCCTCCGTGCCCCTGGCACCAGGCTGCCCAGCCGATGGCCCGGGTGTGCTGGGCACGTCCTCGCCGGGGCACTGGACACCCACAGCAAGGTGGTGCGGCCCTTCTGTACCTCCCGCGTCCCCTTCCCTCCCTCTCTCTCCCTCTCTCCCTCTCTCTCTCTCTCTCTCGGCCCGCCGCGAGCTCCATGCCGAGCAGCTGGAATACTTCAGCACAGCCGCACGAGTCCGGCCAGAGCAGCCTCTGGGGGGACCCCCAGCTCGGCCCGCGCTCCAGGCGCTGAGAAGGACACGTGGAAGGAGAAGGTCCTCTCATGAGGCTGCACGGTCCTTGATTAATTCTGGGAAACACAACCGGGCAGTGTGTTTTCCTTTTTTTATCGGTTCCACCAGGACATTTGCGCTCAAGAACTGAAGCTTGAAAACCAGTAACGGCTTTTTGTGCAAATGTTCTTCCAGAATCCGTGTGCCTCTCAGACCACTAGCCAAGAGCTGGGTAATGAGCACTTAAACAGTGCTACAGACAGACAGACACGGACATCGAGGCTGCCATGTGCAGACAGAACGTCTTCTCACGCCTGTAGGGTGTAGACCCAGGAGGAGCTCTCCTGGTTTGCAAGGGTGGATCAGAGCATGGCGGGAAGGGGAGACATGGAGAGAGAGTCGAGGCCAAGACTTCAAACCCTGTAAACGGACACCTGTCCCATTTTCCTTCTTCTCTAGAACCCCCTGCCTTTTGCACTCAGTACTCAAGGCCTGTGCCTCAATCTGTCCTTCCCCAGCTTCCATCGAAATCGAGGCTGTGCCCCAACCTTGTGGGCTCATGAGCCCCATCACGGTTGCCGGTGCCCAGCCTCCAGAGACAAGTGTGAGTTTGGTGTTGCACCTTCCAGGGATACGATTCTGGAAAAGTCTGATGAATTCAAAGGGTGGGATTTGTTGGCATTATGGCACAGCCTGGAGGAGATTAATCTCTGCCCGCCGGCCCCGTGCTCTCTGAGCGCAGCCACTCCATGAGGATGGTGGGCCCGAGTCTGTCCACCGTGCATGACCTCAGAAAAATCCGCTTAACGGCTAAGATGTAGCCACCACCCTGGGGACCACGAGAGAAGGAAATGAACTCTGTCTTAGTCACTTGTGTGTATGGCATTTCCAAGGATCTCGACCTATTTAGAGAGAGCTTACAGGCCAGTGAGCTTGGCTGAAAGCATGTGAGGTTGCTTGGGGCGGTGTCTCTCTGGGTCACCCAGAATCTCCTGACCTACATCCATCCCAGCTCACAGGAGGAAGGTGGCCTAAAGGTTTTCTCATTCGCACAGGCCCCGGAAATTTAGGATACAGCTTGACGGCAGGCGGGGAGTCCATGAGCAGCCCCTGTAGGACCCTCCCCAGGCGCACGGTGCTCGCCTGCACTCGCCTCCATTGCCCCAGCCCGTGAACTGGTGGCTGCGAGCTCTAGCCTAACCCACAGGCTCTCTGGGTTTGCAGCCTGACCCACCCTGAGGGGGAAAAGCTCAAGCTCTGGGCCTGGGAGCCTAACCTCTTCCATCGGCACAAAAGAAAAGAGGAAAATTTGTATAAGAGAACATTAGTCACGCTTCAATCAGAGGCCACTGCTGGGACCCGGGCTGGCGGCCAGGGTGGCCAATGTCAAACCAAAGCCCTGGTGGGCGAGCAGGCTTCCCACCGGACTGTGCCGCACGGTGGGCCCTGCAAAGATTGCGTGCGCGTCCCTCCCGTGGGGCACCACCAGGCCTGGGTGGGCGGCAGCCCTGTGCGCCGAGGGGGCCACATGCTGACATGCTCACCTTCTCTGAATGCTCGCCGTGGGCCAGGAGCTGCACAAAACACTTCACAGGGATGACCTCAGAGAGACAGGGACACTGAGGCCCAGCGGCGGGCACGGCTCCCGGGATTTCCCAGCCGCCAAGCCCCAGCTGGGGACCCCCGCCTCCTGACACGGCATGGAGGGGTGTTCTGTCAACACCAGGACAGCGTGCCCTGGGGGAGGCAGACGGCCCTGGTACCGGGGGCCCGGGGGCAGCCGGTGAGAAGGCCGTTGTGGAAAGTGAGAGCACACACGAGTCAGTCCCTGGCGCCAGCGGCAGAGGCCATGGCTTGGTCTTTTCTTTGGTTCTCTTTATTTTAAAATATGCACATAACATAAAATTCACCGTTTTCACCATTTGTAAGCACGCAGTCGGGCGGCGTCACCCACACACTGTTGTGCACCCATCCCCACTGTCGGGTCCGGGACCTAACGGTCTTCCCACACTGTGACACTCGAGCCCCACCGCCGGCTCCGGGGGCCTGACTCCGGGGGCCTCCGCCAGTGGAATCGCAGCACAGCGGTCCTTCTGCACGGAGCCAACGGCCCTCACCGCTCACCCTGGTTACTCCTTTTCATCATTGAAATTAACAGGAAAAATCGAGAATGTGCTTCCCCACTCCCATCCTCCGTCTGTACCCCGTTCTCCTGAGGTGCTGTGAGATCATCAAACATCTGACTCCGCAGACGGGAAACCTCTCGTCCTGAAGACAAAGCTTGCGGGGGTGGGGCGCTTCGAGGGCTTTCTTGACATTTTCAGACTAAAAGGAGCACCCCGCTTCCTCTGCCCTGGCCTGCTTCTTAAAATCTCCGACTGACTGAGGTATAACTAACACACAGTAAAACTCCCTCTTTTTAGTGCACATCCTACGAGTTTTGACAGCACAGCCTTAAAAGCACCATCAAAATACGAAATGGTTCCATCATCCCAGAACCATTCCCTCCTGCCCTGTGCAGTCAGCTCCATCCCCCAATCCCACCACAGATCTCTCTCCTGTCCCTAAAATGTGGCCTTTTCGAGAAAGCCGAAGATGGAATGATAGCCGGAGCCTCGGGAAGGTTCCTGCGTCCGTCCTGTGCTCACTCACCCACTCCCCTGATGGGGCACACACCCCGGGGCAGGTATGCGTAGCGCTGTGAACCCGACGGAGGCCGGCGCCGCGGGATACGAGTGTCTGTGTCCTGGCGAGCACCACTGTCCTCGCCCCGGCCCGGTCCCAGCTTCCCTGAGAGCTCATGACGCCAATCTTCTCCTCCAGGGGGTCTGTTCAGATCCATCGTCTGTTTTCTGTTGGGTTATCCCTTTTCTTACTACTGAGTGAGAGTACTTTATATATGCTGGACACGGGGCCCATGCGGGATGTGTGGTTTGCAAATATTTTCTCCCTGACTGTGGCTTATCTTTTCACTCTCTTAAATGTACATTTCCAAGGGACGCCTGGGTGGCTCAGTCGGTTAAGCGTCTGCCTTCGGCTCAGGTCATAATCCCAGGCTCCTGGGATCGAGTCCCGCATCGGGCTCCCTGCTCAGCGGGGAGCCTGCTTCTCCCTCTGCCTCTGCTGCTCCCCCTGCTTGTGCTCTCTCTCTCTCCCTAATAAATAAATAAAATCTTTAAAAAAAAATGTACATTTCCAAGAGCACATGCTGATGAGGCCAATTATTTTTTATTTATTTATTTTATATTTATTATTTTTTTAACATCTTTTTTTTTAAGATTTTATATATTGATTTGAGAGCATGTGTGCACATGCACACACGAGAGAGAGAGCACGAGCAGGGGGAGACGGAGAAGCAAGCTTCCCACTGAGCAGGGAGCTGGATGCGGGGCTCAATCCCAGGACCCTGGGACCATGACCTGAGCCGAAGGCAGACGCTTAATGACTGAGCCACCCAGGCGCCCCAAGCCAATTATTTAAGTGGCATTTGAAGTGGGTCTCTGCCAAAAATTCTTTCAGCCACTCACGTTCAGACAGAATCATTTTGGCCTTTCATAAAACGTAAGACAGAACACTTGTTTGTTGTCTACAAGGCACTTTGTTAATCAGACTTAAAATGACTCGTTACTGATACAAATACGTGAGTGACTAAATGCGGATGAGCGCCTGCAGTGGGCCCGCCATCCATGTCCCCAGCTGCGTAGAAGCTCAAAACCACCCCCATCTGCCAATTCACGCCAGAGCGTGGCCCGCACAGGTTCTGCACCCTGAGCCCTGAGCTAGAGCAGGTCCCCTCGGTGGGGGCGCCCACGTGACATGAGCACTTGAACGAAGGTGCCACAAAACGTGGTGAACACCCCAGCTCCGGGGCATCACACGCCAGGCCACCCACTGACCCAGTCACTCCAGTCAGAAGCGCCCCACAGCCCCCATCACCGGCCCCGCCCCCCCCCAGGCTCCCCACGGCCGCCTTCCCACGCGCACTGCCCCAGGGCGATTCCTCCAAACGGCCTCGGGGCTGACGGAGGGAGACCCTGAGGGAGAGCCAGGCCGCCGTGGGCATCACGTACGTCCGTCCGTCCATCCGCGCTAGCATGCCTGCTAGCCATTTCTCACAGGAGGCTTCAGGAGTCCGTGTGAGTCTCTCTCTCGCTTACATAATATTCATATCCGTGGGTCACTTTATTCATAACTGTAGATAAACACACACACGGGCTCATTCTCTGCCCCACAAACCTGCGTCCTGGTCTGGAAACCACCTCGGTCACCTGGCGTCTCTGGCTAGAACGCGGCCCCGGCAGCTGGCCGAGGCTTGGGGTCTCCACGTTCATCCTGGCTTCGCTCAGACGCTCTGATCAGTGGGCCCTGTGCCGCCACCGTCTTTGTCTGCTCGGGCTGCCGTACCTGACCCCAGAGGCGGGGGCTTGTCAACCGCAGGCATTCATTCCCCCCAGCTCCGGAGGCGGGAGGCAAATAATTTAAACATCATCTGTGCTGCTTCAAGAAAGAAAGATTTCTTAGAAACTCACCTTGTAGCTTAATTAGGACAATTATTTAAAGTCTGTCAGAGGCCAGGGAATGCACGAGAGATCAATATCTTTAAAGAATCACTCTTAAAAACATGCTTTTCCTCATCAGGGCAAATTTCTTTTTTTAAAAATTATATGTGGGGAAAGAATTAGATAAATTGCCCTTGAAATTTCCCCACCCTCATTTGGCGAGGAATAAATCCTCGGACTCCATGATAAGAGGATTACGTGCCGGTCCTCAACTCCTCACTCTGGGAAGCACTGTAATCACATTGACCGTATTTCCTGAGCCAGCGTCAGGACAGCCCGCCTGACAAGTACACATGTACCTATAAAGACAACAGGACGAGACATTGGGCCCGCGGACGCCAGGGCTGTGACGAGCGGCTCCGTCGCAGAAATAATTTGGTTTTGAGGCATATTTCATGATGTCATGGATCTGATGTCTCTTCTTCGAGGTCTGAAGTGCAAGATCGTTCCTGGCATGGTTTCCTCATGTCCCTGTCCACGACACGGGCAGATTCTGAATTTCAAGGAGTTCATTCAGTTGAGTCAAAAATAACCACTTTTGTCTGTCCTAGTAAAGGATGATCAAAAACACCAGACTAGATAATGTTTAAGTTAGCATTTGAATTTGGCCATAAAACCTGTCAGCATACCGTACATGAAATCGTCTCTTCTGTGTTCGGTCCATCGTGCACTGGGGTCTCTCCCACTTTGGGCAAATATTACACTCTGAAAACGATATGTTAAAGAGCATTCGTGTGTGTTAACAGGTGGTAAAGCCTTGCCATGAGCTTCTCTCAGGGGGGCGCATACAGTTCATCCCACACCGTGGAGTAAAATCGGGCCACGTGGGAATGGAGAGGAGAAATCCACATCCACCTACGCGGTGACGAGGCAAACGCTGTGAGCGGGCTGGGGTCCCAGGCTCAGGGGCTCTGCGGGTAGGACGATGGACGTCAAAGGGAGGGACCTTCTTGTGGAGACTCTGGCCAACACAGAACCAGCTCCTGGGGCGCTGACCTCTTGGCTTTCTCTCTCTGTTGCTTCAATAAAAATGTGCACTTCATCAACGCCAAAAAGCGAAGCAGCTTAATTTCATAGACTCATCATTAAATCAGGGACAAGAAGGGTCTGCGTAAGGCTCCAAAGGCTTGCTTTCCAGAGGGCCTCGTGCTTCGAGACTCACCACTGCCAGGAGATTCACAGCGGCCTCGAGTTGGAGGCTAAGTGCGCGCTTTGCCGCGGGAAGTGTTAGCAGGAAAGTTAAATGCAGGCCTACGCCGCTCTTCCCACGGAGACTCGCAGAGACTCAGCTCTGTGTGTGTGTGTGTGTTAGAGGTACAGCCGGGCCCCCGCAAGGGGCAGCGAGATGCTTCTCTGTGTGGGGGTTAATGAAGTGTGTCTCCCACCCCCGGCTGGGAGAGTTCTGTGGAGGCCACATCGGGACGGAGGGCCTGTGGCGAGTAGGCAGCTCAAAGCTGGATTGCCCGTCCCCGGTCAGAATCTGAATCTCTCTAGAATTGGGTTTGCGGGGGCAACATTCACTGTGGCCCCCACCCCTCTAAACCCGTCCTCACGGTTATCAACCTTGCGCAACAAAGCAGAGTCTATGTCTTTCTAAATTATTTTGGATTTCTGTTGCCAGGAAATGATTCTCTTGATTTCCTTGTAGTTTTGATTGGTTTTATTTTATTCAGGCAAAATGCATTGTTTAGGGTGAAAATGTCCTAGGAGATCACGAGAAGCAATCTCCTTTCAAGAAAAGGAATTGATCCTTCTCGGGTGCTCAAAAGATCCTGTTTCTCCTGGGGAAGTCTCAGAGTTCCATTTTACCCAAACACAGCAAGAATTGATCTTGTTTACCTCTGCCCATGCCTGAGGTCACCTTGCTTACTAACAGGGTCAAGGGGCGGCTCTCAGAAAGGCCTCCGGGACCACCTGCGGTCAGCAGAACTAAGTTTGTGAGACCAGCTGCCGCAGGGAAGAACACCCCTGCCCAGAGCCTCGGTCCCACTGGGCGCTTGTCTAAGGGGCAGGCCGTGCAGACAGGGTTCCTGCTGTAACAAGGTTGTGGACGCCTTAAGGCGACACTCCGGAAAAGGGTCTCCATGAGCAGGCCAGTGGGGAAGCTAGCCCGTTGGTCGCCACTCTTCTCCTTCAGGACCAGGTAATTCCTGGAGGACGCAGCAAGGTTCGTGTTGGCTGGTCCCCTATTCAGCAATACGGGGACCAGGACTTAGATTGGCTTCTGTTCTCACTGGTAGGTGTGATCTGGAAATTTCTCTGAGCTTTCTCTCCAGCAGGTCCCAAGGGTGTGCCTCGCTGATTTGGAATTTTTACTTACAATGGAATTATATGTTCAGTTGAGCTGGGCTGTTAATTTGCCTGAAAAAGGCATACCCACAACTATCACCAGATTATTTATTCAGAATGCCCTGCTACGAATGAAACGTTACAACCACTCATTTAGGAACGAGCTGACCAGCTACGGACTGTGTGATCCCTCACACAACAGGAACTATAATGTGTTTCTCATTTGCGTTCCTACAAAACATGTCTGTGTGCTCGTGGTTGAGAAGGAGTAGTTTCCGGGTGCAAAAACTGCTTTCTGTTGATAAACTCTTCACCACAACAAAGTCTGTAGTTGGATATGAATTAGAAATGAGTTTAGCACGGAGGACATTAGGAGAAGGAAGGGAAAAATGAGGGGGGGAATCGGAGGGGGAGACGAACTGTGAGAGACTATGGACTCTGAGAAATAAACTGAGGGTTCTAGAGGGGAGGGGGGTGGGGGATGGGTTAGCCTGGTGATGGGTATTAAGGAGGGCACGTTCTGCATGGAGCACTGGGTGTTATAGGAAAACAATGGATCATAGATCACCACATTAAAAACTAATGATGTGATGTATGGTGATTAACATAACATAATGATAAATAAATGAATAAATAAATAAATCACTAACAAAAATTTTAAAAAAAGAGTTTGTACCCATTAAGAAATTCAGAAATTGGCCATCACAAATGACTCCGTTTCCTAAAAAGAGTAGTAAGAATGTTAATTTTTTAAAATGTTAACAATACCAATAAGAAAACTTTTCTGATACTATTTAAAAAAAAATGGACCTGGCACATTGTTTTTAGAGAACAAAAAGGCAATACCCCAAATATAGTGCTAGCTCTGACCAGAGCTTAACTTTCCGTAAAAGAACGTCAGATTGCTTTTATCTGTGTTATTACTCAATCATTGCTTCTTTTCCTTCCTTAAACGTCTTTTTTCTCATTTTTGTTGCTTAGATCGAGCTGCCTAATCTACAGATATACAAGTAATTCAGTATGATCATAGTCTGAATTACCTGGCATGCTAAGTTAGTAAACCTGTATTTCCTAATTATTTTGCCCATCATAATCATTATAAGTTAACATTTTAAATTAGGAGAGTGACTGTTTCTAAAATACATATCCAATGATGACCCTTCTTCCAGGCGGGGTTCCATGGGCATCTGGTGCGCGAACAGGGGCATCTGCCCCACGACAAACCAACCGCCTCCTTCTCACCCGTAGCTTACAGCTAACATCTGCCCATCGTGCAGGACTTGCAGGCAGGACTTAGCGCCCACTTGCAAGTGGACTGTGCCCATGAAAACCACATAGCTCTGTGACAATGGACTCCCTCCTTCCATGGAGGGGGAGAAAGCCCTTGAGGAATCAGATCCTAGGACTGGGTTTTGTAAGCAGATTTCCACAGTGTTAGTGAACTCCTTTAGAATTTCCTCCATCATGGGTTGGTATTAAAACAGCAACGTGGCGCC
>NC_138373.1:37081719-37099769 GCF_054177405.1 Leptonychotes weddellii | reverse complement strand
CCCACCTTTCTTCTTTATCAAGATTATTTTGAAGATTCCATAAGAATTTTAGGATGGATTTTTCTAATTGTGCAGAAAAGAATGTCATTGGGATCTTGATAGGGATTTCACTGTACCTTTCAATTACTTAGCATAGTATTAATATCTTCCAATCCACAAACTTGGGGTGTCTTTCCATTTATTGCCTCTTCTTTAATTCCTTTCAACAACGTTTTTTAGTTTTCAGTGTACAAGTCTTTGTCTCCTTGGTTTAAGTTTATTCCTAGGTATTATATTCTGTCAACTTCTACTCTAAGTTGAATATTTTCTCAATATCATTTTTGGATTGTTCGCTGTTAGTTTGTAGACATGCAACTGATTTTGGAGTGTTGATTTTGTTTCCTGCAACTTTGCTGAATTTGTTTTTAGTTCTAACAGAGTTTTTTTGTGGAATCATTAGCATTTTCTGCATGTGAGGCCATACACACTTGTAGATCATCTGCATAAGCAGCTCGTCTCCATGTAAAATGTCTTCTGTGAACAGAGATATTTTACTTTTTCCTTTCCAGTGTGGATGTCTTTTATTTGTTTTTCTTGCCTAATTGCTTGGCTCGGACTTCTAGTACTCTTTTGAATCGGAGTGGCAAAAGCAGGTATCCTTGTCTTGTTCCTGATCTTAGAGGAAAAGCTTTCAACATTTCACCATTGAGTATATGTTACAGGCTTTTCACATATGGCTTTATTAGTTGATAAACTAATTAGATGAGCATGGTTTTTTTTCCCACTTTCATTTTTTTGATGTGGTATATTTTACCAATTGATTTTCAGTGTTGAATCATCCCTGCGTTTCGGTAATAAATCCCACATGGTCATGGTATGTTATCCTTTTCATATGCTGTTGAATTGTGTTCTCTAGTATTGTGTTGAGGATTTTTTTTTTTAAAGATTTTATTTATTTATTTGAGAGAGAGAATGAGAGAGAGAGCACATGAGGGGGGGGGCCAGAGGGAGAAGCAGACTCCCGCTGAGCAGGGAGCCCGATGCGGGACTCAATCCTGGGACTCCAGGATCATGACCTGAGCTGAAGGCAGTCGCTTAGCCAACTGAGCCACCCAGGCCACCCTGTGTTGAGGATTTTTGCATCAATAGTTACCACGGATGTTAGTCTATAGCTCTCTTTTCTCGTAGTGTCTGTATCTGGCTTTGGAATCAGGGTGACGCTGGCCTCATAGAATGAATTACAAAATGTTCCTTCCTTTTCAGTCTTTCAGCAGAGTTTGAGAAGGGTCATTATTTCTTCTTTAAATGTTTGGCTTCACCAGTGAAGCCATGTGTTCCTGGCCTTTTCTTTGTTGTTAGGTTTTGATTATTGACTTAGTCTCCTTACTAATTATCAATCTACTCTGATTTTCTACCTTTTCACAATTCAGTCTTGTTAGGTTATGTGTTTCTAAGAATTTTTTCATTTTGTATAGATTATCCAAATTGTTGGTATTTTTCATAGCACTTTGTTTATAATTCTTTTTATTTCTGTAAAATCAGTAGTAATGTCCCCTTTTTATTTCTGATTTTTGATATTGTATTCTTCTCTCTCTTTTTTAGACAGTTTAGCTAAAAATTTGTCAATTTTGTTCATCTTTTAGAAGAACTAACTCTTGGGCTTGCTGATTTTCTCTATCAATTTTTTATTCCGTTTCATCTCTGTTCCAATTTTTATTACTTCCTTTTTTCTACCTTTAAGTTTGGTTTGTTCTTTTTCTGTTCCCTAAGGCATAAAGTTAGAATGTGGACTTGAGATCTTTCTTCTTTTTTAGTGTACATGTTTATAGCTACAAATTTCCCTCTTAGCATGCTTTCTCAGCTTCCCATATGTTTTGGTATGTTGTGTTTTTATTTTCATTTGCCTTAAAACAAATTCTAATTTATCTTATGATTTCCTCTTTGGCCTAATATTTATTTTACAGTACAGTCCACATATTTATGGATTTTTCAGTCTCAATCTGCTAACAACCTCTAGTTTTTTTTCCACTGTGATAAAAAAAAAAAGACACTTTGCATCATCTCAATTTTTTAAAACTTAATAATGCTTGTTTTGTGGTCTATCATATGGTTTATCCTAGAAATGTTGCATGTGTACTTGAGAAAAATGTGTACTTTGCGATTGTTGGGCAGGGGGTTCTGTACATGTATGTCAGGTCCCATTGGTCAAGGGTGCTGTTCACGCCCTCTGTTTCCTAACTGATCTTCTGTCCGATTGTTCTATCTATTCTTTAAAGTGACATATTGGAGGTTCCCACAATTATTGCAATGTTGTCTGTTGCTCCCTTCAATTCTGTCAAAGTTTGCCTCGTATATTCAGGAGCTCTGATGTTTAATGCATATATGTTTATAATTGTTATATCTTCCTGGTGAATTGACCCTTTTGTCATTATATAATGTCCTTGTCTCTTATAACAATTTTTTTATACATCAATTTTTCACTTCAAGTCTATTTTCTATGATATTAGTCTAGCCACCCCTGCTCTCTCTTGGTAATATTGGCATGGAATATCTTTTTCAATCCTTTTACTTTCAGCTTATGTGTGTCCTTATATTTAAAGTGAGTGTCTTGTAGATCCAGCAGATAGTTGGATTCTATTTTTTTTTTTTTATCCATTCTGCCAATCTATATCTTTTGCCTGGGGAGTTTAATCCACTTACATTTAGAGTAGGTACTGATAGGGAAGGACACATTTCTGACATTTTACTATTTGCTCTCTATAATATGGCTTATAGTTTCTTTGTTGTTTTTCCTCATTTCCTACTTTACTGCATTCCTTTGTGTTTAGTTGATTTTTTGTCATGACAAGTTTTGATTTGCTTCTCATTTCCTTTTGTGTATATTTTATAGAAAATTTCTTTGTGGTTGCTGTGGGAATTACCTAAAATATCACAGTCATAACAATCTATTTTAAACTGATAATAATTAGCTTCAACAGCATATAAAAACTCTACTCTTGGGGCGCCTGGGTGGCTCAGTTGGTTAAGCGACTGCCTTCGGCTCAGGTCATGATCCTGGAGTCCCGGGATTGAGTCCCACATCGGGCTCCCTGCTCGGCGGGGAGTCTGCTTCTCCCTCTGACCCTCCCCCCTCTCATGTGCTCTCTCTCATTCTCTCTCTCTCAAATAAATAAATAAAATCTTTAAAAAAAAAAAAAACTCTACTCTTTGATTGCTGTGCCCCCACACCTTACATTACTGAGGGCACAGATTACATCTGCATGTATTCTATACCCATTGCAATACATCAAACCCTGTAGAAGAACAAAAAAGTGGACTTGGTGAACCAAAATTAAATACCACCAAGTTTTATACTTGTCCATGTATTTATCTGCAGTGAGAATTTTATATTTTCATGTGGCTTTAAATCACTGTCTAGCAGGCTTTACTCCAACTTGAAGGGCTCCATTCCACGTTTATTGCAGAGCAGGCCTGTCAGTAAAGAACTCTCTCAGTTTTTGTTTATCTGGGAATGTCTTAATTTCTCCCTGATCTTTAAGGGACAGCTTTTCCAGATGTAGAATTATTGGCTGGCAGTTGTTGTAGTCCAGATGAGACAGAAATCAGTCCTGAGGGAGCCCCCTCCAAACAAGCCACAGTGTTGCAGAGAAGTTCCACTCTTTTCCTGTGTCTGAAGGAGGAACGGGGACTTGGGAGGCCTCTTCCATCCACGCTATGCTGCATCGGGGACTGTGGACAGGAGTGAGCAATAAATAACACCACAGGCTTTCCTACTGCCAAGAGTGTGTCTGCCCCTTAACTGGGCACGTGCTGGGTTGCTGTGGGTGCTGACTGGCTTCTAGAGTTCTCAGGAGCCGTTTTAGCCAGTCTGCTGCTGTTTACTTGGCATTTCTGTGGGGAAGCAAGGACCCAGAGCTTTGTGGCCCACCATCCCACTGACATTAGTCCCCGGAGGTAAGGGAAGGGCCAGGAGAGTACAGACCAGCGGCTCCCCAAGTGCGGTCCTGACTGGCCATACCAGCATCACTTGGACTTGTAGGAATGCAGATTCTCAGATCCACCCCACACCTGTTGAGTCAGATGCTCTGGGGGAGGCAAGCAAATCCTCTGGGTGATTCTAAAGCAGGCTAACATTTCAGAACAATTGTCATCAACTTTCATGTCTTAGAAATCCATGAGGCTGAGGAAAAGACCTAGAACGGCATGGAGAGAGAGAAAGCCAGGCTTCTCCCCTCGGTTGTTCACACGTGGGACACAGGTCTGACGCCCGTGGAACCAGGGGCTTAGATGGGTGCTGTGTGCACAGTGGACCAGTGCTCCCACATCCATTATCCCCTTGGATGTGCTAAGTCATCACGCCACCAGATTTCTGCAGCTGAGAAGTTACCATCAGAGATGATAGCAAACTTTGTTGTATGGCAGGGGCAGGGACTCTGACTTTGAAGAAGGCTCGTCCTCCTGCAGGCCAGTAGCTGCCTCTAACAGCCAGGAGACAGCACTTCCCAGGAGGAGCCTGGGCCTCAGCTCTCCCATCGTCTGCTACTCCAGGTCTGTGGTGTCACCTCAGCATTCATGTGTCTGTCCTTTAGCAAATGGCTGAGATCATCAGTGACCTCTCTCTGGAAAAGGAAACATCCAGCGCCACTCTTCTCCATCAGTCTATAAGCAAAATGCCAGAATCCCCCATCCCTCCCACCTACAAAAGAGAGAAGCGCGCTGATTCTGTGCCAGGTCCTCCTATAATGATCTCCTGTCTCACTGGGCTCTTCATCCGCAGCAGCAGCTCCCCTCCCCGGGAACGTCGGCCCCCTCCTGGCACAATCGCCAATCCCAGGGGTCCACTCTGTTTCTGCTCGGACTGTGAGCCTCACATGGCCTTGTGAGCGGGGCCGTCCAGGACGTCAGTGTGACCTGCAGTGTCCACTGCTGAGCAAAGCCCACACTCATTCTTTCTCCTCTATTCCCGGAGGGTGAGCATTCCCAATGTGTTCCGTTTGATTCGTACTCTGCCAACTTTCCCACAAAAAAGGCAGGAGCCACTTCTACTGTATCACTAGTTTATCATTTCATAAAGCATTTTCCGTAATATTACGAGCAGTGACCTGGGGGAAGAAAGTGTTCTATCATGAACTCCGTCCAGAAGACATGCGTTTAACAGGTTGGGTTTATTTTTCTTCAGTATAGGACTTCTAAGGAGCCTTTAATAGGAAAATGTTAGACTCTCCAAAAGATGAGAATATGGTCATTCTCCAAATTGTACTTGAACACAAACCTTTTTATTTTATTTCTTTGCTCGAACAGTCTCATGAGAACATGTAACAGACACAACCAGTCCCACCTTTTTCCTCAATGCTCAGCAGCCTTCGTAGGGATGTTTGACTCTGCGTGAACTTCAGGTGGCGATTTCGTGCAGATCAGCTGGAGGACCAGGGAGCTGACACCCCCGACCTCCAGCAGCTGCCCTTGCCAGCCAAGGTGGGGGTGACAGGCGACCCCCCCCCTTCTTGGTCTCCAGCACGGCACCACAGATGCAAATTCTGTGCCATGTTCCGGGGGTCAGAGCGGGCTGAGCCCCAGGGCCACCAGGGTATAGGATCCGTCTCGCCTTCTCTGTCTCCCTTCCGCATCACCCAGCAAGGCCTCCTGGTACGATCTCCAGAACAAATCTGCCTGTACTGAGATCCTCGTCTTAGAACTTGCTCTGAGGGAAAAATAGCAAAGACAGCCCGTTCTTGTTCAGTCCCCTTTATGATCAAATTCAAATGGAGAAGAGCCAGAAGTACCCAGCAAAAGCAGGGTCAAAAAACAGGTCATAGGAGATGGGGTGACAGGGGTACCCAGCGCGTGTGCGAGGCGTGTTCTGAGAAGCTGCAGTAGCCAGCTGGTGTCTAGTAAGTACCAAAGGCATGAGCACTGGAGGCAGAGATTCCATACGCCACAGGCATGCCTCCCCATAGCCCATCAAAATGCCACCACAACTCAAAAAAGAAGGCATCATTTAGGAAACAAGGTGGACAGAACCTTCATAATAATTTCCAGAGATTGCGAAAGTCTTTTCTATAGGGGACACTAATGGAACAAAAGAAGGTAGTTTGTCACCATCTTTAAGGGCAGAAAAGGAACGGGGCTGACAACTGAGGAGCAAGTCCCTGCATGAAGAATCCCTCCCACACACTGAAGACAAGGACAGAGGGGCCCTCCTCACTTGTGTGCTCAGGACAGAGGTTCCCGGGAAAGCTCTCCGAGAAAGGCAGAGCCCCTTCCACCTCCACCACGGCCATTATGACCGTGAGCCCTCCTTCCCGGCTGAAGTCGTCCATCAAGGTCAGTGAGACGCAATTAGAATGCAGAGGCCTCCGTGCCTACGCCCTTGGCTAATTGAACTCACCCAGATGTTTTCTTTTCTACTCAGTGAAATGATGACATTATTGGAGGTTAATAGTTAAGGGTTTATCTAAATTAGGTATCCGTAAAGTTCTTAATTTAGCCACCGAGTGCCTAATAGAAATGAAATTGGACCTGGAGATACTGACCATATTTCAATCTTGCGGGAACCACTTTGCACAAAGCACCCAGGGCTAGGTCACTAAGAAGTCCCCTCTTTCTACATAATACCTTAAATTTCTGCTAACAAGGACCTAATTTTACGTAGGCTCTGTGAGGCTTATCCTTTGGGAATTCTCTTTGGAAGAGAATCTTATTTCTGCTCTAAGAAATCCTTCATAAAAAGAAATCCTTCATAAAGCTGCTTGATCTGCTGGTGTAGAGCATCGTGGAAGGAGTTAAATGAGAAGAAATAGAGGTCACGAGAGAGGTTTGGGATAGGAAGGAGAGAAAATCAATAAGATCAATGGATATGTGACGTTTGCATTTTTTTTTTTTTTTTTTTTTTTTTACTCTAAGGATAAATTGAATGTACTTAAACACCGTGGAGGAGGGAAGCTGGATAATAACCAAAGGTACCATACTGGGTCCAAGTATGAAAAATGAAACCTTAAGGGATATTGGCCAAAAGGAAATGAAAATGATGGCAGGGAAGCAGGCAGGTGTGGCAAAGCGACAGTTACTGATAATAGTATACGGGGGAAATTGACCCTGGAAACAAGACAGCGGGGGGCACGGGGGGTCACTTCGGGTGACACAGGTTTGTCTTATCCGGTCTGATACAGAGATCAAAGCAGGAGTCCGCTCTCCACGCAGCCTTGACTGTGGTGCGGGGGGGACACGAGCCCTTCAGCGCACCCCCAAGGCCTCTTGCAGAGGCGCCGGTCTCCCAGGAGCGTGGTGGGAGGGCTGCGAGGCTGGGTGTTGTGCAACGTGCGCATTCGGCACGTGTGGTCACAGGCAGGGCTTGGCAAGTCCAGCATACCAACGAGGACCGGGACAGCCAGGTTGGGTCCCCGGTAAACTGAGCGGGGGCCCCCGGGGGGGCAGACGCCAGGGACCTGAGGGAACACTGCGCCGCTCCCCTAGAATGTTTCCGCTACAACTTGTTAATGAAGTCCTGCAGACATTCTCTTCACGAGGAGCTGACCTATTCCTCCCTCAGCCCTGCAATGTGCGCCAGGGGGAGCTTCACGCCTTCCTGGGGTGCCGTCTATCTGTGTGGTGGGGATACCCCCATTCCTCTCCTGTTTGTTTTTTATTGTTTTTCTTTCTATTGTCCTTTGTTTTTAAATGAAGCATGTAGCTTCCCCGTGAGGCTCTTAATTGCTCACGCTGAGGCCGGGGGCACGTGAAGCTCACCTGGAAAGGAAGTCTAACAGGAAGACACAGAGCCAGCGTCTCAGGATATTCTGTCGTTTGACCAATTATATTTCTGCTGTGTTAACCTCAGTTTCCAGAGCTCTAAAGGGAGGCTCTAGATTCCTAAAACAGAAAAATGATGTGAAAAGCCATATGGTAAACTGAGTTTCTACTCCTGGCTGTCTTCCTCACCCAGAAAACCATTTCTGTCACCAACAGGGAGCACACACATCAGTGTATCTTTCTGAGAGGAGAGGAGAGCTTAAACCATAAGCCTTCCAGTTTTCGGTAATCTTTGAGGTTGGGCCAGTTTGGGCCATGGTCCCACATCTCAAGAAAATATAGTCACTGTCTGCTTGCACATGCTCAAGCCCGAATGCCCCAGGTTCGAGTCAGAAGACACTCCGTCAGACGGGTGCTCTCCAGAGCTGAGACATCCAGCCTTCGTGACGTGCACGTGTCTGGGGGCCCACCGTCCACTGGGATCTTCCAAGGAAGGACTCTGAGCATCAGAGGGAAATGAGCCCCGAACGCTCCCGGTCTGAGGGCAGGGCCAAAACCAGTCGACGGCAAATGTCAAGTTTCTCTGAGATCTCATGCTTCCTCCTCCAAGTCCATGTGAATTTTTCACCCCACTCCATGTTACGTCCATATTAATTTTAGTATACAGGTATAAGCTCTAAATGCCATAGTAGTTAAATTACTTAAAATATACCTTCCCAAAATTTGGGTGGAGTTTACCCTCCAGGAGGATGACGATGTGGTGTGGACCCGCCCCAGGACCTGGCCTGTGCCCAGGGTGGTCGGCACGAGATGCAGGTGGAGCAGTCTGGTACAGAGCCAGACCCTTCCATCGTGCAAAACCTTCATTTTACACGTGTCTTTCCATTTGGGCTCTCTTGAGCTTTGTCACAAAAAGGCAATTATAGGTCATACATATTCAAACTTACACATTTCATTGAATGCCGACATTTTATAACATTTGCATTTGCTCATACACTCAGGACTGTGAGTTATGTTCCTTTTACCAATTTAATCTTTTTCTTGTTATTCCGTATTTCACGTTTCTTGACAAGCCCTGTGACTCATTCAGGCACGTGTTCGCCTGTCATGTCCACTGCCCCACAGTGGTGATTCTCCACCCCTCTGCGTCCCTTGCCAAGCACCCCCCCTCCAGACCTGTCCTGGCTCTCTGAGGACGGTGCTTCTCCACCATCCCCTGTGTCCTGGCAGTGTGGGCCAATGCACCTACAGAACCTCTTTGGGCTTGAATTCTGGGCCTTGTAAACTGGCATCCTCCCCTTTGTGTCCTGAAAATGATGTGGTCTTTGGCAAACCAGTCATTATTAATATGAATATCACAGTCATTTGAACAGCTGATATTTCCATGCAGGTTGCAAAGGCCCAGCACTGTCCTTGGTGCCTTGTGTTCATGAGAGCATGTCAGCTCACCATGGCTCTGTGAGGTCTGACTTTTATGGCCCCGCTCCATAGATGGGGAAACTGAGTCTCAGATGGGGTGTTCCCATCCCTTGAGAGAAGGAACAAGTTCCAACACAGTTTGGGTGATGACATCCCAGACACATGGAGCATCACTGGTGGGTGGATATGACTAGAAAGAAGAAAACATTCAGAGCAGGAGTGGAGTAAGCAAGTACTATTCCTCAGAGGGAGTGGTGGCCCGGGGGGGAAGAAGCAAGTACTACTCCTCAGAGGGAGTGGTGGCCCAGGGGGGGAAGAAGCTAGTACTACTCCTCAGAGGGAATTTTGGCCAAGGAGGGGAAGAAGCAAATACTACTCCTTAGAGGAAATGGTGGCCCAAGGGGGTGGAAGAAGCTAGTACTACTCAACAGAGGGAATGGTGGCCCAGGGGGGGAAGAAGCAAGTAGAACTCCTCAGAGGGAATGGTGGCCTCAGAGGTGAAGTACCCCATCATGTGTTCATGCATGTTCTCCAACACGGCTCACATGTTCATGAATGTTTTCCAATTGTCTCCCATGTTCAATTCAAATATCTACATTTTGTGTATCAAACACCACAAAGCATATGATTCCCTCCCCCATCTGACACCTGAGAAGCCTCAGTTTAGCTGTATGTTAACTCTTCCTTTCTTTCCCTTGAAATTACATATGAGTTCTCTTCACTGCAAAGTGCAGACGACCTGCTGGACTTGGGCCTTCGTACCGATCCTCTTCTGCCTGTGGTCACTGCCGTAACACCCCGTCTCAGGCAGCTCCGTCTGTAACACAAGACCATAAATTGGGGGCTCACACACACGAGACATTTGTCTCTTTCAGCTCCAAGGCTGGACGTCCGAGGTCCAGCTTCCAGCCAATCAGGTGGAAGCTGCATCCTGGCTCATGGACGGTGTCTTCTTGTTGCGTCCTCGCAGAGGGGCGAGCAAAGAGAGCAAACGTGTGTTCTTATGAGGACCTGAAGCCCATCCATGCGGGTTCCACCCTCATGACCTCAAAGGCCCTGCCTCCCAACACCATCACACTGGGCTTAGGTGTCAACCTATGGATTTGGGGGGACACCGACATTCAGTCCACAGCGCGCATCTCTAGCCATGGCCTCTTCCTCCTAAAACATGAGGGCCACGGAGGTTGTTGCCTGTGAGCAACTTCGGGGAAGATCATCGCATCCTGACAACACCTTCTGGAAAGAGGTATAAAAATCCCATTTTATAGGAGGGAAGACTGAAACCCAAAGAGGTTGATTTTTTTCCAGGATAATCTCCGCTGTTTACAGAGACAGAGCAATGTCCTGCTTTCCCAACTTCTAACATCAAGCGTGTCCTCTGTACGGCTCTAATATATTTCACAGTGCTCTGAGAAATGCCCTACCGACCTGTTCACCCAAAGATACCTTATTTAATCCCGCCATTAAGATGCTCTGCCAAAGTCTGGCATATAAAATTATAATTAAACTCTTACCCAACAGCTTCAATTAACTAAGAAGCTCCATTCATGTTTTACAATTAAGTGATTAAATAATCAATTTTCAAATATTTCCTTAATGAAGTCATAAGCGTCAAGAAACCAAGTGCTACAATTAAATTAAGGAGGAGAATGGGATAGAACGATGACAGTCTGGGCTCCCTGGGTGTAAGTCCAGCGCTTTGGAAGGAGTATCGGGAAAAGAAAGAACAATTGTGTAAACAGGAAAAACCAATGCTCACCAGAACCTGCCATGAGCCACGCCCTGGAAGAGGTGAACGCACGTATAGGAACACGTAACCCCCCTAAGAACACTGTAAGATAGACAGAAATTATTACTTATTTTAACAAGTGTACGAACTGTGGCTCAGAGAGTTCAAGCAACTTACCCTAAGCAGCACAGCTGTTGGTGGACAGAAAGGTGCATGAGCCCGGCCCGCAGGGCAGCACGGCTCGCCCTCAGCCGGGTGCAGCCTGCACTCCTTCGTGGGGACCATAAGGGCAACACCTGCCTCACGGAACGCGGTGAAGAGCGGAGCGGTGAGCGCGTGTGCGTGCCCAGTGTAGACAGGCCGCCATCACTCTTGCTGCCCCGTTACCACAGCCAGGCACCACCCCGTGGCTTGCGGAGTCCCTCCCTAATCTCACAGCAAACGCCTGAAACAAGGAGAAGAAAAGTGCTCCAGAAACGGAGACACAAAGCCTCAAAGAGATGGAATGACTTGCCCAAGGAATTCGGCGCAGGAAGGGCGAGAGCAGGGACGCCTCACGTCCTGTTCCAGGAGGACCACAGAGCACTCACTGCATCACTCTACACGTCTCCATGCTGCGGCCCCCAATCTGGGTGCAGAGCAGCGTGTCCCTCTTCACTCCATCTTCACAGGTGCAGGCGCAGGGAGCCTGCGGAGAGCGTGGACAACAGGACAGGAGGGCGGACGGTCCAGTTTCGCACCTTCGTGCCCAGAAAGAGGCGGGTGGGGCTCTCGCCTGCTTTCTTTCCCTCAAACGCTGAACGGCCCGCTACGGAGTCTTGTCCGCTGCATTTCCGGACTGTCCCGTCCCGACGGTCACTCTCGTCCCTCGTTCCCGCACACACCGACGACTCCCATCGGGGGACAAGTCAGAAGCTGAAGGACGTGGTCAGGTGCCAGGATTGGTTTAGTTCAGTAGGGGATCGAGCAAGGTGTTAGGATGCTGTACAGCATAAAACAAATGGAATATGCTATGAACACATAGGATTTCATGAGCTCGCAAAATCGGGAAGGCGCCCAAGGACGGCTGAGTCTGGGGGACAGGAAGCGGCACGGGAGCGGCGGCTGAGGGAGTGGTGGGCCCTGGGCTCCCCCCACACCTCCCGCGCGAGAGGGAGGAATGAACCCACAAAGGACGGAGAGACCTTGGTCTCTGCCTCCTTGGAGTTTGAAAACCGTAAAGTCGTTTGTCCTGGCTTCATCTTGGCAAGTTCGGTTTCTGTTTCTGTTCCCCACACTTCTTCCCAGGCCTTATTATCTCGGCGCTCTCTGCTGTATTTTCATCCCACGGATGCCTCTGACCCTTACGCTGGTTGAGGCACAGCCCCCTTACTCTCCAGACTGGCTGATGCCTGAGCCCGTTTTCCTTGTTTTCGTGTTTTTTGCCTGGCCTTCAGTTCCTGTGGGCGTCCCCCCACACACCCCCCGCCACGTCTCTGGGGCCATTTCTATTTTGGACGAGGTCAGAATTCTCTTTGTTACTCTTCCAAGTTTCATAGGGGAAAAAAGAGAGAGAGACAGTGTGTTAAACTGAATTTTTTCATCTTCTGTGTTTTTATCATACGCAATATAATGTTTGACTGAGTTCTTACTGATCTTTTCATTTAATCTCGTAAGTAGTGAGTATCTTATTCTTAAGACGGGAGCTACCGCTTCTTTCATTTTCTGAAAATGCTTACCGGCAGCTGGCTGGCAAGTGGCAGCCCACGCCAACCCTGCCGCGACCTGAGCCGACCGAGGAGCGATCCGGTGAAAGTGGCTGGTTTTCTGCTTCCACTTTTTGTCCATCAACTCGGCCTCCAGCAGTGCGGGGCCTTCTCTGCTCGGTCTGTGGTGCAGCCTCGTGTCTGAAACAGGGAACATGAGCACGCACTAACGCGGAGAAAACCGGAAATGCAGATGGAAACCCGAGGCCAGCACGGGAGCCCCAAAGGGCGACGTGTGGTTGTGGAAGCACAGATGGCTTGCAGTTGGGACGGTAGGGGACCAGCCCCGCCCCAGAGAGAAGCCCTCGGCAGTCCTCTGATGACCCAAGAAGGCTTCACAGAAGAAAGGGAAGCACCTTCTGGGTGAGGGCGGTATCGAGAAAGCTAACCCAGGGAATCTCAGTAATCCAGATATTATACAATTATAAGATTTAAATCTCATTGGCTTACTCTATCTCCATGGGGTATTTAACTTCATCCTTATAAGAAAGCTTTAAAAAGATCCTATTTCAAGAATTTTTCTAGTGTGCATTGCTTAAAACTCAACCTGCCATTTATTTGAATTTTTTTGTTGTTTTTGTGAAATTCATTGGGGCCAGTAGGTTGAGCATCCACGCCGTTCACTTATGAGTTAACTTGCAATATAAAATCGAACGAACATTCCTTGTTATTTCCATAATGTAAAAAGAAAATTCAGAATAACAGGATTAGCACAAGTTAATTTCTCTGAGCTCAATTCCTGTGTAAAATACAGAGAATAAAATGCCATCATTATGTCAATTTTGAGAATTAAAGAGATCATTTGTATAAATTATTTAGCATTAGAAGCATCAACACTCCAACAAATGTTAAAATCCCTTTTGATTATTACAACATTAAGATATTGTCAAAGAGGAAAAATAAGTACAACTTAAAATTCCATGGAAATAAGTAAAAATGGTTGGCTTTACCTGCATATGTGAAGATTATACCAACCCAGTAAGGAGGGCTGGATGTGAGCTTGTGAATGTGATACATACACCAGGCTTCAGAAAACAATGTTAACCACCGTTATCACTATTAGGAAAACTGTCCTCAAAAAACACTGCAAGGAAACTGCATTTTCTGCAACAACTTTTGTTAGAGAAGTTACCTCTTTATTTTGAAAGATTAATCACACACATGCTTCTTTCTTTCAGATGCTAGAAAGCGTATGTTAAAAGGAGGGCATATGAAGAAAAATAATGAAAACAGTAGACAGGAACAATTGATTTCCCAAAAAACAATTTTTTTCAGACAATTTAGCTTGTTGGAAGGAAAAAAATTTTCTAGAAACACTTCTCATCCTACTGTCCCCTCCCCCTGCCCCCACAGCAGATGAAACGAGGTATCTCATGCCCAGATCCAAAAGCTAGCATCTGGTCTACCTGACAGCTGTACTTAGGGGCATGATGCAGCTGATTCCATCAAGTGAGCTGAAAAACGGTCTCCCAGGGCACCCATGTCGACAGTCTAATCATAAAAGACCTCTGCAGCGTGCAAGTTGTTCATTCCCTTAGCCCTGGCAATGACTGATACGAGGTGTTTACACATGAATTTTCATTGCTGGGTCTTTCAGGGCCTCGGCTGGAGCACGAGAAACCACGTGAAACTCACCCAGTCCTTGTAGCTCACGTTCTCCTGAAGATAGAACAGCCCCATTCCCTGGTAGACCATGTATTTCTTCCACTGGGCTCTGGAAAATACTTCAGGGAGTATTTTACAATTAACACTTGGTTCATGATTTGCCCTGGACGGGAGTGTTGCATGATCTTGATTGATTTACATTACACACGAGCCATGCCTCAGGACACTGGCACAGAGTAGCCTCTGGGGTGGGCTATAAGTAAATTAGGCAGCAGGAAACTAAAACTTAAAATTGGAAGTAAAATCCACGGCTGGAGTCATTCATCACTGTGACACTGAAATTGCACTACAACCTGGGGACGTGTGTGGGGGTTAGCAGGCTCCAAAGAGCCGCCTCTGAACTCAGGGGCTACGTGTTTTAAAGATGGCACCAAAAAAGGAAGAAGAAAGGACTCACGTGCTGAAGAAAAGATTGTGGAGAACTGACAGAGTATCGGCTACAGAGTCAACATGATTTAAACCGTGAGGATCAGAGTGACCGGCCCGCGGTCACTCAGCTAACAAGTAGTCTGTGTCTCCCTGAACACCAGGTCCGTTCCCTTCATCAGTGGTTGCAGATTCTAATGCTTGTCGGCCGAACAAACGTGCAATGGGGACGAGAGGGATTGAAAAGTGGGTCGCTTGCCTCAATCTGTTGAAAAGTGTGAAAACATTGTGTGCCCAAAGCACGGAGTCGATAGTCATCTGGGGCCGGTTTGCAAACCTGGCATCCCAGTACTCTGCCTGGTTCACAAAGCGGGGGCAAGGGGGGCAGCCAAGAGGGGAGACAAACAGCGGGCTGCATGCAAATGTCCGTTCTCACGAAGAGGACAGTCCATTCAGAGAACTGCCAAATGGGATGGAAGGCGGGAAGCTTCTATAGGATAAAGAATAAGAACAAGGGAGAGAAGGAGAGCAAACATCTTATCAGCTGGGGCCACGGCAGTCACCACTATCGGGGGCGAGAGGACCCAGAGTGGGTGGGTCGACCGGAAAGCCTGCATTTCTGCTCAGGTGGGGCATTGACAGGGACACTGAGGCTATACAGGTCCATGCTTGCTGACGTGGCCCCAGTTCAGGAGCCACTCCATCCCGGGCCCAGAAATGTATCCCAACACATCCTGCAGATCGGTGTCATTTACATCATCACAGTGGTGGGTGCACAGGGCTGCACCAAGAACCCTGTCTGACCTCCATGGCTGCCTGTCCATCCATAAATGTCCTTGCTGGACAGTGGATCCTAACGTACAGGATGTGTGCTATAAGGATGTGTATACGAACTATAACCACGTGGGTGTGTAGACCATAAATATAGATAAACTAAGAGAAGTATAATAGTGTACAACTACGTATACATATGTGGGTGTACATAGCCGTACAAAGTCATAGAAAAATGTTTCCTTATTTACATCTTTTACAAAAACAATTTCTCACATTCATTTTCACAAACTTTATACACATCTTCTAGAGGATTGAGAACCTATCCACTATCTTTCCTCTCTCCGGTGAAAATGCTTCTCAGCCCCTGAAGAGTCTCCTAGCACAGTGAGTGGCTTACAACAGACAGCCCATTCCGGTGAACAGAAAGTGTTAATTCTTGCAGGAGTCTATCCAGATTTGTAACTACTGCCTATTTCTAATTTTTTATCCAAATAGCATGAACACAGATAGGGTGAGATTAATAGGAAGTGCCAGAGAGTAAGAAATATAAGGATTCTTGCATAATGTCTTTAGAAGAATATTCTCCTTGAAACAGAATAGAGTCAATAATAAATCAAGATGCTTCAGAGTTACATGAAGCAGATGAATTTTCATCATAGAAAATAAGACCTTTTTATTTAAATGAAATCATTCATTTAGAGCAAAAATGTGAAACTTGAAATGGCAGTTAAGGTAGCTTCTCCCCAAGGGAAATTTAGATGCATCCGTGTGCATTAACATATTTTAATGTTCTATTCCCTAAAAGCTTTGGAAGGTGGAAATTTTTGGAAAACAGAAATTAAGTGTTCGCAATGTAAACGCTTTTTTTATTATTATAAAGGTATTTATATTACTACAAAGTATTATAGGAAGAATAACCCAATTCCAGTCCTAACACTGTCACGTATTATGTTTCTGTAATAGCAAAGTCGCTTTTGAATGAAAACCCAAGCATAATTGACTTTTAAGCCACAGACTTTACCAGGTTTTGAGCACAAGAAATAAATGCGGTCGTTGAAAATCAGTAAAGAATTCCTTTAAAACAAAAGTGATCTGGGCTAATTACAAAAGGAATTAAAAAAAAAAAGTAGCTGTTAGGAAATTATAGGTTTCCATCATGATGATTCTCTATATTGCAAACTTCTGGAAAGTGAACAGATAGTTGATAAATATAAGTGGTTTCTGAGAAGCAGCTCTTATGAAAACATGCAGGGCCTTCTGAGAGTTGTTTTTTTATAAAATGAAGTCATATTAGCAAAGGTAATGACCGGGGTTTGAACCTAAAATACCCTCCTGACTTCTCCGGTTTGTAGATAATTTCATTCCACCGGGCTAACATTTGTTTGGTTAATAAGACAAACATTGTCACGGGGAACGGCGGTCTGGTCATTAGCAACATGACCCTACTCGAGTGGTCTCATTATCAAAGCTATTCTTTCCCCTTCTTTTGAAAACATTAGTGCACATTCTGCTAAATTTCCTATTATGAACGATCTGTAAACTAGACCCCTCTCTAAAGCCTATCCTCACTCAGGTTGAGAGCGGGGAGGTGGAAGGGTCGGTGGGCGACACGTGCCCAAGGCATGGCCATGCAGCAAGTTATGCAAGCTCGGGACGTCCGGCCCACAAAGTGCAAGGACAAGTATTGGACAGGTGCGAGGGCAGCTCGGATCACAGTGTGGCACAGAGTGGGTGTGCAGCCCACGGCAGCCCAGCGGGCTCGGCGTCGGAGCTGAAGGAAACAGTCTCCACAACTAAACAGCCCTGACTGGGATTATGTAACCCTTAACAAGCTTTCTCCACCAGAAATAACCTGAGAGGACTAAAGCTTCAGAAAGCTCCTCGAAGGAGTGGCACACGAATGCAAAGATTAGACACCATCTCTCGCAGGCCAACGTGCCCAGACAGCGCCATTCCCGGAGAGCGTCTGCCCCTGCCTGTGCTTCCGTCCTGCTGACTCTCCCTGCTCAGGACACCTGTCATTGGAAGCATCCCCAGTCCGCCCGCCAGCTGGGTAATGTGGCCCTCCTCAGGGCGCCCCAGACGAGCTCCAGGGGCATGCAGTGTCAATATTCGTACTGGGCCAGGAGCCCAAGCGGGGGGGGTCTCTGGCTCACTGCTGAATCACCAGTGGGAGCTGAACCCTGGCACAGAGCAAGCCCTTGGTGAACACTTGCTGAACATTTTCGCTTAAAAAAACATTAACAGTGATAAGTAAAAAATTTCCAAATTGCATTTAAGTGGGAATTCCTGATAGCAGACTCTGTTGACATCACCTGCTTTTTGTTTTATTTTATTATGTTAGTCACCATACAGTACATCATTAGTTTTTGATGTAGTGTTCCACGATCCACTGTTTTCATATAACACCCAGTGCTCCATGCAGTACGTGCCCTCTTTAATACCCATCACAGGGCTAACCCATCCCCCAACCCTCTCCCCTCTAGAACCCTCAGTTTGTTTCTCAGAGTCCATAGTCTCTCATGGTTCATCTCGCCCTCCGATTTCCCCCTCTTCATTTTTCCCTTCCTTCTCCTAATGTCCTCCATGCTATTCCTTAAGTTCCACAAATAAGTGAAACCATA
>NC_138373.1:37054406-37081219 GCF_054177405.1 Leptonychotes weddellii | reverse complement strand
TGTTTCTTTCCCTGTCCATTTTTGCCATTCTAACTGGTGTAAGGTGGTATCTCAATGTGGTTTTGATTTGAATTTCCCTGATGGCTAATGATGATGAACATTTTTTCATGTGTCTGTTAGCCATTTGTATGTCTTCTTCAGAGAAGTGTCTGTTCATGTCTTCTGCCCATTTTTTGACTTGATTATTTGTTTTTTGGGTGTTGAGTTTGGCATCATCTGCTTTTATGTCATCTTAAATTTCTTCTCATTTCCACCTCACACTCAGCCTAATAGCTTCACCGCAAACTCATGCTCTTTGCCTAACATCTTCTTAACAATATTAATGTTTTCTTCCTGAGGACACAAAAATCAGTACCTAAATATTAGAGCAGTCATGTTGTTCTTTCCTACCTGTCCAATCTGTACTAACAAGCGATTACTTAATTGCATTTTCCAATCAAGGTCATAGTTAACAGTGTAACAGTCATGTTGCAATATGAGGTAGACTGAGGCTCGCCTGGAAATTCTACTCATTGCTCCAAATTGACTTCAAACTCGTATTTATAGTTGTTAAAGTACTCGAGGAATCATTTAGATTCTTCAGACAACCTACACACGTAAATGGAAGGGCCCACAACCCATCCCTTAACAATCTCTGCATTGTACTTCAAGCTTTCTGTGTTCTCCTCCCGGAAGTGTCCCCTGTCCATGCGATGGGGCTGAGGCCCCCCCGTATCTATCCAGGGAGCTGGTCACATGACCTAACCCCACTGCCTCAGTTTCCATGTCCACGAAACAAGAATAAACATTTTCTCCGCAGAGTAGTCATAGGAATCGCCGGGACCTGGATGCAGTCTATTTTTTTGTTCGTTTGCTTATTTCTTTGTTTTTCTCTTTAAGTATGCCTATCGGACAGGTTCATCTCTAGCGAGGACCACTTTCAAAATGAATTGCTCACTCAACCATTCATTCATTCATTCATTCATTCCGGAAATTTTCATGGAGACCCAGTGCTGGTGCACAACAGTGGACATGCTGATGCGTCCTTGCCCGCAGGGCATCAGCACGGTCAGCCCCAGCCCTCCCTGCCCCAACGCTACTGACTCGGTAAGGAGAGTCACCAAGAACAAAGTGATACAAAGGAGAAATGGAGCCCTTGGGACCTCTTCATTTATTAATTGAATAAATATTTGTTAAACTGACACCACGAGGCTGACAGCAAGGTTACATAGCCAGACAAAGAAAATAAATAACAATCTCGACCTTCATTAAAGAGATCTGGAACCCCACGATTTGGGATTTTTCATTTGGAAAAGCAAGTGAGCATTCTAGGTCAAAATACACTAATGAAAACATATTCTTAGCAAAAGTATTAAATGTAAATATCACAATAAACTAGCTAACACTTCACAAAAAGGGAAACAAACTTGGTATTTTGTAAAAATGTAGAGAATTAGGGGGCATATGCTTTGTTCTTACCTCTCTTTCCTTCTGCTCTAACTGGCTTGGGCAACTGTTCCTGTCAGCTAACATTTGTCAATGACAAAGACATTTCCAAGCTAAGCAAAATCAATTTTGACATTCTAGAGCAAATTCTCAACATGTCGTAATTTAAATAAGCCAAACTAACAATTTTGTTTCTATCATCCAAAGGTATCCATGCGTTCGTTTGTTCATTCTATGGCCATGCATTTCCCATGAACTATCAGGCATTATGCTGGGGACACATAGTAAAGTGTGGAATTTACAGGATTATGAGAAAAAACTTCAATAAAATGATTATTATATCAACAAGTACACCATCATGAACTGTGATAAAAGCCACTGGGGAGAAGAGAAGAGCTGAGGGCTTCCTGTACACGCGCCTGGTGGATCTGAGGTTCTGACTTCGGGGCAGGATTTCTAATTACTGACTCTTTTCTTTCAGTGGTTATAGGATACAGGTGTAACTACTTCAGCTTGGCTGAGTTGTTTTTGTACTTTGTAATTTTCTAGAAACCATTTCTTCCAAGTTGCTGGATTTGTGGACATAAAGTTCTTCATGGCATCCCTTGATTACCCTTTTCCTGGCTACAGGACCTGTCACCATGTCCCTGGGACCATTCCTGGAATCAGTGATCTCTTCTTATGTTTCTCAGTCTAGCAAGATGTTTATCGGTTTTACAGATATTTTTTGAAGAACCAGCTTTATTTCACTGATTGCCTTTATATCCCTGTTTTTAACTACATTGATTTCTTCTCTATCTTTATTATTTCTTCCCTTCTGCTTGCTTTGGGTTTACTTTTCTCTTCCTTTTCTAGTTTCTTAGGATAAGAATGTAACTATTGATTTGAGAACTTTCTTCATTTCTAATATAAGCACTTAGGGCTATAAAGTTCCCTGTTCGCATGGCTTTAGCTATACCATATATCTTTTCATTTCCTTTGAGACTTCCTGTTTGATGCATGGATTGTTTAGAAACACGCTGTTTAATTTCCAAGTATCTGGGGACTTTCCTGTTTTTATTGATGTATGTTATTGATTTCTGTTTTAATTCCACTATGGTTGGAAAACACACTCGGTGTGATTTCAATTCTTTGAAATCTGTTGAGATTTGTTTTATGTACCAGTGCACGGTTGATCTTGGTGACTGTTCCATCTTGGAAAGTGTGTGAGTTCTGTGCTGCTGGGTGAGAGGCTCTGCATCAGTTAGCCCCTGCTGGTCCATAGTGCGGTTCAGCTCCTCTAGGGCCTCAGTGGCTTCTGGCCAGGTGGCCCCATCGGTTGCTGGCAGTGGGGTGTGAAGTCTCCAACTAGTATGCTGGATTTGTTGATTTCTCATCTCAGATCTATCAGCTTTGGCTTCATATACTTTGACACTTGGCTGTATGGCGCACACATATTTAGGACAGTCACATCTTCCCAGCAGTTTGATCCTACCATTACTATGTAATTTCCCTCTTTATCTCTAGTAATTTTCTTTGCTATAGGTCTACTTTATCTGATCTTACTCTGACCACTCCTGATACTTTAATTCAGAATCACATGGTATATCTTCTCTTATCCTTTACTTTATGTCATTGTAACTTAAGTGAGTTTCATGAAAACAACATATTGTTGGATCATGGTTTTATTTTTTTTTAATTTGCTCATCAATCTCTGTCACTTATGTGGTATTTTGAACTATTTACATGTAAGGCAATCGCTGATATGTTGGGGCTTGAGTCTGCCGTCTTATCAGGCTGTATGTCTGTGGAGAAGGAAACATGGCAGGGCGAGCAAATAACCACTGTTCAGCATGATGAAATGAGGCCATAAGCAAATCATCATTAACAACAACATGAACCCAAATTCCTCGGACTACACGCAAAGACACAGCTGATGTTGTGAGAATAGAATTCTGGCTTCCTTGGCAAACATCAGACATGTGATTGCTGAAGAACAAGAAATTGTGAGCTCTGCACATAAGCCAGGACTTCCTTCCTAGAAGAAATTGCAAAGGAGGACTTGGGATACCCTTTGTGTTACAGTGAGGCAGAATGGAAAAAGAACAGGTTTTAGGCTCAAATGACCTGGTTTTTCTCCCAACACGATCATTTACTAGCTGGGTGACACTTAACGAATATCTCCCTGGGTGTCAGTTTTCTCATCTGTGAAGTGGGGATAGTAATACCTTCCTCACAGGGTTGTTGAGAGCATTTATTCAATCACTGGTAACTCTTAATGTTATTCTATGTAGTTGTTCCCATATGATCAGGGCTCCCAGAACCTGGGAGAGTGAGTGGCTGGCTACAGGGACCAGGAGACCAGAGGTGGAGCGACCAGTATGGGCCTGTTGGTGACAGGCAGGGCTTGAGGACAGGAGTTGCGGGGGGACTGACCAGTGCTCTGGCTCTTTCTTTGCTGCCTGAGTTGCTGGCCACCTCTGTATTTTGTCCAACACAAAACCACCTACTTAAGATTCTGCCTTATCTCATGGCAGAATCAGGCTATAAAGGGGACAAATGGTTGCACTGTGGGCATATGAGAGTCGACCAAGAACAACCTGTCTATACACCCAGCCTCGCTGCTCTTCTGGCCTCCCTTCACTGCAGACCCTGCCTCCCGTTACCCCAGAACCACAGCTCTGTGAGCTCCATGTATTAAATACAATAACCTCTGCCCCTTCCCCTCGGGGTGAAGGCTCAGAGCTGAGCTCCCTTCCCTCCACCCTACAATGGGGAGAGCAAGAGAAAATTGGAAGACCCCCAAGGCTCAGGGGGACAGGAAAGGACTTCTATCTTCATCCCAACCTGTAAAGATGAATGTGTGTCCTTGTTGATTTTATCCGTTCTCTGAATCATCACATAGGAGAGGTGTTCTATGGGACAACAGCACTAACACAGTAAAATAACATGAAAAAGGAAAGGATTAAAAATGCTGATGCCCAGAAGGATGGTAGAGTTCTCCTTGTTTGTTTTTCTACTGTGAAATACCTCATTCATTTACCGATGATGGAATCGTACATTTCGAAGGATCGCGCGGCCCTCGCTCAGAGCCGCCCGCCCCCTGGAGGTTCGTTGCCCTGTGGCGGCAATCTGTCTGGGGCCACTCGGCCTTAGATGCTGACCCGGGAGCCCAGAATGCCACCAGCTTTTAAACCACGAGCTCTCTGCATGTCAGATCTCGATCCCCATTCTCCATATTAGTTTTGTTTAGTCACTTTAGATCAAATGTAAAACAAAACACAGCCTTCTGAGATGCCAGTACCATGCCAAGTGACCTGCTGAACAACGGAGGAAGCGATGCTCTGGCTTTAAGAACCTGCTTCAGCATTTCTGAGTAGCCTGCTCCGGGGGACGCACCCACAGCGGCTCAGCTCCTCACTGAGCTGTCCCTCCTCCTCCTCCTCCTGGGGTTGCAGCTGAAAGAGGACAGCTGGGGCGGGCGTCAGTAAGTGCTAGTCAGTTCCAGCGAGTGTGCTACATGCCCGTGATGTCTCCATGGGATTAAAATATATCCAACTCAATTCAGATCATTCAGATCAATCATTCAGATTATAAACTAACCTGCTGACAAGTGCGGCAGGAAGAGAAAGCCAAGAGTTGAAGGGTCACCAAGTCAAGAGCAGAGCTAGCTTTCATTGGTTGGCAACTTATTGGACCTGAGAAGACTCTAGCAAAGGAAGGCTGTCTTCTTACAGAACCTGGTCATTCTCTGTGAGACACAAAGGAGAATGAGCATAGTATTGTCCACCCCATGGTGGCCCCACAGCGACCTTATAAAGGAGTACATGGACAGGAATTTTCAAAGAAATCTTTAGAACAGTAAATGGCCGCACGTCAAGTATAATAGATTAGCACATTTCACGTGTTGCTCCAAAGACACACATTTAAGTTAATTCAGTCTAAATAATATTTGTTGAGCATCTATTGTGTTCCAGGACAAAGCATGATCTCTGTGCTCCGGGAAAGTGAAAACTTACTCAGGGAGACAGACATTTAAACAAATGAATGCCATTTAGCATAATATGTCCTGAGAAATGGGGGGTGGAATGAGGTAAAGTGAAGATGGTGGGGGGGCATGACTAAATTACACCATCATGAAATCAAATGAAGCATCACAATGAAATCTCAATTCTTGCTTCTGCAAACTAAGACAAATTATGGAATAATGTTATGTTTCCTTTGAACAGAAAGCCTTAAAATACCAAGGAGCAAGACCCATTCCCTTTGAAATCTGACCACCCCATTCTATTGTTTTCCCAACCAGTAATAAGGGTTGGATGAACACACACATACACACACACACACACAAACATGGGAAGAAACAGATCCATTCTCCCCTTACAGTGATTAGCTTTTCTCATGCAGCTCCTAAATGCCTTTGAGAGGTTAGGTTAAAATTTCAGCTTTAAAAATATCACAGTTGACGGTACTTAGAACAGCTGGTGGTTTCCACCACTCATTCCCGGGTGGCCACAGCTCCAATTTGTGGCTAGCCTTGTCTTCAAACATCTCGGGGCAACCAAAATACGACAGGATGACAGATCGTCCTCTCAATAGATACTGACAAACAAATTAGTGCAAAGATGCTTTTCATAGCAGACCAGATGTGTTGAGTTCTATCATATGGAACAAGCAATGAGAAGCTGTCCATGTCCCATCTGTGCCTTTTATTCTTTATTTATCTCTCTCTCTCTCTCTCTTTTTTTCAATTTCCCAATGCACTATTATGAGATACAAAGCACTGAGTTTACATGCGCACTAAATGAACACACTGAGAAGCTGGCTTCATTGCCGTGTCTGAAACTTTCCTAGGGTACAATCCAGGAAAATTAGAGCAATGTTTAATAGAACCCTACAGTGGCATATGAAAGCCGTTTGTAAACACTCCCCTCGGAGATGGAGCTTTAGCCCAAGTCAGTTCCACCAGGAAGAGGCTGCAGGGAGCTCCACCTCTCAGGATGTCTTCAACCAGGGCTCTAGCATAGACTCCCATTTGGGACATGCAGCATTTCTCCTTGCCCCAGATAGACAAACAGCGTCCACTGGACTAGGAGATAGGTAGTTAGCCCTGGGCTATTCCCCAAGTCACATGAAAAATTGTAATATTTTCCTACATTTCTCAGTTAAGATCAATCAACAAAGTCTTTGAAGACCTACTGTTCACTTGGAACCCCACCAGGCACTAAGGAGAATGTAAAAATAAGTCATGAATGGCCCCTCCCTCCATCCCCTCAAGAAGCTTAGCTTTACCTTGAGTCCACTGAACACACATGAGCAGTACCTACCAGTGCAAAGCATCACGTGAGGCTGGTTTGAGGCTTGAGGCCATGAATGTTTCAGGAGTGAGGAGGATGGAGAGGTCTCTGTAAGGCTCAGGGAATTCCTCAGCAAGGACACAGGAACTGAATTAGGTTGTAAGGGATGGGTGGGATTCATATTAGTGGAGAAAATATGGACAGCAGTAACTCTAGGAGGGGAGGAGGTCAGTGATGTGAGCAATAGCATGAAGCTGTGAATGTGGACCTGTGTACTGGTGAGGGGGCTGTGGAGGAGGTGAGGTACAGGCAAGGGAAGAGCTGGGGAGGTGAGTAGAGTCAGGTGATGGAGATCCCCCAGTGGACAGACTGTGGGGATTCTGAGAAGAGAGAGGACTCTTCCTGGCGTGCCCGTCACCGGCTGGAGGCCCATATTATGGAAGTCAGAGCACCTCTCTAAGGCTCTGTGAAGTGGGGGGAACATGTTTATTCTGGCTACCTCACAGGATTGTGTAGCTATAGGGTTTGTCCCCTATAATACCAGAAAGGTGAGTGTTACTGTTGCCATGCAGCAAGTGGCCATTTTTAGAAAGACTCCATTGTTTTCCATCTGCAGAACGGATTTGTGGGGAGGGAGCAAACTACAGTCAGAGTTTGATGTCTGGCCATTGAAAGCATACCGATGCCTTTCATACTCCAAGTACCACCTAAATTTGAGCACGCAAGCCCAGCGGTTCCTTCCAGTCTGAATACTTGCATAGCTTGTGCTCTTTGGTTCACACTAATGGATTAGTGGTCATTGTTATTGCAATTTTTGAGAGTCTACTGGTCATCTTTCATCAAATAGCTGATAAATTCTGTCAACTCTTTGGAGATATATATATGTATTCGTGGCTTGCAGGTGTTGTGGCTCCTGGATGACTCGGGGGCATGAGCCCTACTGGGAAGCTATTGGCCTCTTCACTAGTGTTATTAGCACAGTGTGGGAGGGGTCACTGCCCCCTGCCCTGACAACCGTGCGCAGGTCAGGTGCACACCACCCCCCTGGTAGACTGCCCAGGTTGGGTTTAGTTCTGCATGTGCCACCAGCTTGGAGCTCCTGTCCCTGAAGCATTAGCTGCTCATCTGCCATAAGAGAGTTGACCGTGGCTCCTACCCTCCCTCATGAGCACTCACTCAACTCCAGGATGACAGTCTTTGTAAATCAATTTACACTAAAAGAGCACCTACAACTGCGGACCTTGTGGAAAAGCAGAAAGCTGTGAGATATCCTTCTTGACCTCATTGATTCTATGGATCTTCCTTGATTCTTTTGCAAACTTTGATGTCCATATTTCACTCCTTCTGATGACCTTGGATGGCAAGTGTGGAGGTCGAGAACCGAGTCTTCATTTCCATGGAAGCTTCCAGAGCTTTGGTGGAAGATGTTGGCTTATAACTGGGCTTCTTGAGGGGTGGGTATACCAGAATAACTGTCAGATTTGGATGCTGCAAGCTTCAAACTCCACCATTAAAGCTCAATGCTTCAGGCCATGTTCTCTTCACAGGGCCTCAGGGTGGAGTAGCCCATTCCAGGAATGCCTGTCTCATGTTTGCGGGCAGACCAACAGCAGCAGGTCAAGGATGAAGTACGATTGTGCACCATGTGTCATCCCTTCCTGCCAGTCTAGGAACGCTCCCTGGGTCTTCCTGCTCCCCTAGAGGAGCATTCTGGCCGGGTTCAGGTTTAGGCAATGACCCCTACCCTCTGACCACCTTCCATCAACATGTCCCTCTCAGTTCCCTTTAGGTGATAGCAGGGTGGATCTGACAGTGGAAGGGGCAAAGAAAACTGTCGGTGCTACATAATGGCCATGTCTCTTTGACCTGTATATCCCCGTCTGTCGTGCCATCCTGCCTGAGCACCATGCCTTCACACTTGGCATGGTTCAAGCCCGGGCACGGGAGTTTACAAGGGCAGGAGTTTTGCCCATTTTGTTTACTATCACATCCCCAGAGCCCGGAACAGTGTCTGGCCCATAGAGGGTGTCAAAAAATATGTATTCAGCAAGAGAATAAAATTCTGTAATAAAAGAGATCTTAAACAAGACTAAGTTGAAGTCCTTCCATGACCTCTCACACTCCCAAGGCTTTTAGAAATCGGCCAACTGTTATGCAGAAAGCTTCGGCAGCTTGGTGACACCACAAGGTGGCAACCTTGAAGCCAGCCCCTGGGTCACTTGAGATCCATTATTTCAGGTACGCGGAGTATAACCAGGGTTCAGATTTCCAAATCCTAACAAGCCTGGAAACCGACAACTCTTGTAAATCTGAACAGGAGACAAAGACCACAGAACACGTGGACACGTGGATTTGCACTGGTTTTGACTATAAGGCTGTCTTAGCCCATCGGGCTGCTATAACAGAAACACTTTAGATGGCTGGGGGAAGGGGGGACACTTAAACAATAGGAATTGACTTCTCACAGCTCCGGAGGCTGAAGTCCAAGATCCAGGTGCTGGCAGATCCGGTGTCTGCAGAGACCCCGCTTCCTGGCTCACAGAGGACACCTTCTTGCTCTGTCCTCACATGGTGGAGAGGCGAGGGGGCACTCTGGGGTCCCCTTGGCAAGGACACTAATCCCATCATAGGGAACCCACCCTTGTGACCTCATCACCTCCCAGAGGACCCACCTCTTAACACCATCACCCTGGGGGCTCGACTTTAACATAGGAAATTCGGGCAGGACACTAACTTTCAGTCCACAACAAAAGTTTTAACTCCCACCCCAATGTAGAAGTTTCCTTTTGTCTGGAGGAAATCAATGCAGGTCTGAGGAAGTGTCCACACCGTTCCTTCTCCACCCAGTACCCCACCCTGGTGACCTGAGCCACCTCCATCCACCTTGACTCTTTTTTTTTTAAAGATTTTATTTATGTATCTATTTGTCAGAGAGAGACACAGCAAGAGAGGGAACACAAGCAGGGGGAGTGGGGGAGGGAGAAGCAGGCTTCCCGCCGAGCAGGGAGCCCGATGCGGGGCTCCATCCCAGGACCCTGAGATCATGACCTGAGCAGAAGGCAGACGCTCAACGACTGAGCCCCCCAGGCGCCCCCACCTTGACTCTTAAGGGGCACTTTGTTCGACCAACGGTGGAGGCTCTGGGAGCCCTGAGCTCCCCCTAGAGGCCAGTGGCTGCCATTGCCACCCTGGACAGACGGCACAGGTGCACGGAGGCTGCAGAGCTGGGGGTTTAGAGATGACAAGGTTTCCACCTCCATCTCTTCTCTACAGACAGACTCACTCCAAGTACATGCACAGTGCAAACCCCTGCAAAACATAGCTTCGAGGTCAGCACAGAGAGGAGACTGTAATACTGGTTCTTTCACGACAGCATTCTGATCTGTCTTTGGTGCTCGGCAGGGGTTAATGGATAGAGTCCTCCGGAATTACATTCTCCCCCTCTTGTCTTTCTCTTGCCAGAACTCCCGACCTGCCAACCTGGGTGCAGAGCCATGCCCTTTGCAGCAGGCTGCCCCTCGCATCTGAGAGCACCGTGTGCTCTCTCTCTTTCTCTCTCTCTCTCCCTCTATGTTCCACTCAGGCTACTCCATTTCCTCAGCCTTTTATGTTGATGCCTCTTTCTGGAAGATGAGGACCTGCCATCATCCATCAGGGATTTTAATCTTCATCATGAAAAACCATAGCCCAGAGGCCAGCTTCTATTTGGTAGATAGAGTTGGGAGATCAGCCTTAACTCCCAATCTTATAAACCTCTTATAATAAAATCCCCTCAGATGTAAATGCGCTGTCTCAATAATTAGATAAATATGCCCAACCACTGGTTACCAGCCTAGTGACGGATCTAATTATATTATTTTCCATGACTGCGCTGGTCTGACAATCCCTCATCAAACATCTGTCTCTGCTACTTCTTGCCAGTCTTACACATAGCTGCCGATGTAAAAATACTTACAAAAGTAACTGCTCAAACATGAACATCTCAAGGCAGGAGCTCATTAAACAAAGAAATGGTACAAGCTGTGTTATGTGCTAGATTAGAACTTTAAGTGATATTTTCTGCAAGCAAGTAAGGTACGGGGCTTTTAAATATTATTATTCACATTTAATCATGCACCAAATGCTCCTGCCTAATTGCTAAATGTTTTCTCTTGTGCTTAAATTCCATGCCACAGATTGTTAAAAATTGACTTTACAATATTTATTTTACTTATCTTCTCAAGCCAGACTGGGCTTAGCCCATAGATTTTGTGAATTATTAATTTTTAAAGGCAATTTGTGCTACATTTTACACTTGGATGATATCCAGAGAGACACTGATTTCTAATCCAAAACTTGCAGGACTGAATCACTTTGATTAATCTTTAATCTAAAGACTCTTAAAGCACATACCCAGAGATGGAAAGAGCTAATGAATCCCTCCGACGTAATGTGAAAAGCTAACAAGCACTTAGTTAACATTTAGATCCATGTGATAAAAGGGGGAAATTACCATTTTCAGTAGGTTGAGCATTAACCTTGGGCAGTATAATTCACTCGGTTATATAACAAGAGCTCTGGAGAGGGATAATGAGGAGTTAGTAAAACCACAGTACCAGCAGCAACCCTGGGTCACCTTTCATGCACCTGCAGCCTTTGGGGCTGTCTGCTGAAGCCGTACCTTCCACGGGGGCTCTGGGTCTTCCTTGAACTCAGCCTACTCTGCTGAGAGCCGAGATAAACCTCTTACACTGATTTCCACTTGATTTTCTCAGAAGTATATTGCAGGGAGGTTCTGCTCTGCACACACGAAGTTCTAAATTAAAATTATGTACTACATGGAGAGATTCATAGACATTGGAGAGGTGAGATGATGTGTCACCTTACATTTCTGTGTATATATATACACCCCTGCTTCTGTCTCATTCTGCTCAAAACCAACTTTCCTTCCCTTAACTCCATTATTTGCTCGAGATCCAGTGTTCGAGGTCAATCCTTTTTTTCCCTAGGCCATGCGGTTACATTTACCAAAAAACCACAGGACAGAGATAACTGGTTCATGGTGTAAAGCACATGCAACAGAAAAGGGAAATTTCTAAGAAAATTAACAAACATGGAGGAATGGATCTGTTTTCCCCAGAGTATCCAAACTGTACTAGAAAATAAAACAAGTGAAATAATGCATCATTTGACAATGCCGGCATCTTGTTGGGTTTTTCAGAGTGTTCAGAGTTTTCAGAAACTTGATATGTGTACATACATATATATATATATATATATAAACATACATATTTGGAAGACTTGATAGAGTTACAGGAATTTTGATGCTCTTGGCGCTTTTTTACAACTATTGTGTCCATGTGGTTCACCCTAAAACTAGCTTGAGCACCGAGCAGGACATGATTCGGACCGTGTGCAGTGGGACATTTGCTCTTGCGGACAGGGGGCTTCTATTCTCGAGTCTACGTGGGGCGCGAGGCGGAACTAATTTACTCACGACGGTAGACGCTTTAGAGAACTGCTCTTTACCGCAGATGAGTTCTCTTCTGTGTCCAGTGTGTGTGTTCACACCTCGATGAGGTGACATCAGTAGCCCTTCTCCTGAGCACCTCATGCCTCATGGGGTCCCAGCCGGATGGACCGGCCCTGGCCAAGCGCTCTGCCAGCGAGCCAGCCACCAAGGCCCTGAGAAAGGCAGGTACAGACAAAACGGGGACAAGAACAAAACCAAGGAGACGGCCTTGATTTATTTTAGGCGTGAGCCCTGAGGCTGAATCCGGAACTTTCCCTGGAGCTTCACAGATTCTCACAGCAGGCCTGAAATGCTGAGGAATGTTCGCCCAACCCGGGATTGTTGAACAGAACACCGCACTGCCCTGACCGTGGGATCCTAAATGTCGTACGAGGCTCGTCAGCTTACAAACCTTCCCTGAGCCCCCACGACAGGTGGAGGTACCACGTGAAGCCCCGATTCCCAGATGAGACCAGCTCAGAGATGCTCTGTGACCAAACCAAGGCTGCTCAGCTAGTAAAGGGCGGCCTGGAACTCTGCTCCAAATCCGTCCTACAAACATCACAGGCTTCCCCTTCAGCACAGAGCCCAAGACCCTTGGTATGATTTTTAAGGCGTTCCTTCTTTAAAAATGCCAAGCATTTTAATCTGGAAAGAAAACGTGCATCCGGTAGCCTGCTTGCCTGTGTCTGCCCTGCTCTACGCCCCCCTGCATAACCTCGTGTCCCTCCCTGAGGGCACACAGCACTTGCACTAATGAATGCATTCAGTTGTTCACTGCGCAGGTATTAGCTGAGCTCCGGCGACCTCGTTAAATGCCGAGCTGAGAACAAGAGGCAGCAGGTACAGCACACCCTGCTGAGGCCAAGTCAAGGTCAGGGAGGTGCACTGGAGCCCAGAGGGGCTGCACCCCCCACTCCCGCTGCAGAGGACTGTGATGGGGGAGCAACTCCAGCTCCTGCAGACTCCAGCAGGAGAAACCCACCTACGAAGCAAAAGCCCTGAATGAGCAGGCAAATGAATGGGATCACAGACTCATATCCAGGCGTCAGGCAACCAGGTCGCAAACCCCACGTCTATCTCTTTGGCTATGATTTTAGAGAAACCACCAACCCCTCTGGGCCTCCCTTTGCTCACCTGCAAAAGAGGAACGATGATGGTATCTGTCTTTCATTGCAACCAATGGATGCAAAGCACTTAGCAGAGTGCCTTGGAGTCCCAGAAAATGACACCTCCTGCTCGCCCAAGTCTACTCTGCACGCCCCATCCACGCCCTTCCTGCTCGCCCAGGTCTACACTGCACACCCCTGTCCACACCCTTCCTGATCGCCCAGGTCTACACTGCACGCCCCATCCACACCCTTCCTGCTCGCCCAGGTCTACGCTACACGCCCCCATCCACGCCCTTCCTGATCACACAGGTCTACTCTGCACGCCCCTGTCCACGCTTTTCCTGCTCGCCCAGGTCTATGCTGCACGTCCCTGTCCACGCCTTTCCTGATCGCACAGGTCTACTCTGCACGCCCCTGTCCACGCTCTTCCTGCTCGCCCAGGTCTACACTGCATGCCCCATCCACGCCCTTCCTGCTCACCCAGATCTACACTGCATGCCCCTGTCCACACCCTTCCTGATCGCCCAGGTCTACACTGCACACCCATCCACACCCTTCCTGCTCGCCCAGGTCTACACTGCATACCCCTGTCCACACCCTTCCTGCTCGCCCAGGTCTACTCTGCACGCCCCGTAAACGCCCTTCCTGCTCGCCCAGGTCTTTGCTGCATGCCCCGTCCATGCTCTTCCTGCTTGCCCAGGTCTACGCCGCACACCCCTGTCCATGCCCTTCCTGATCACCCAGGCCTACACTGCATGTCCCTGTCCACGCCCTTCCTGCTCGCCCAGGTCTACACTGCACACCCCTGTCCATGCCCTTCCTGATCGCCCAAGCCTAGGCTGCATGCCCCTGTCCACACCCCTCCTGCTCTCCCAGGCCTACACTGCATGCCCCTGTCCACACACTTCCTTCTCGCCCAGGTCTACGCTGCACGCTGCACGCCCCTGTACATGTCCTTCCTGATCACCAGGGCTACACTGCATGCTCCGTCCATGCCCTTCCTGCTCACCCAGATCTACACTGCATGCCCCTGTCCACGCCCTTCCTGCTCGCCCAGGTCTACACTGCACGCCCCTCTCCACGCCCTTCCTGCTCACCCAGGTCTACACTGCACGCCCCTGTCCACACACTTCCTTCTTGCCCAGGTCTACACTGCACGCTGCACGCTCCTGTCCATGCCCTTCCTGATTGCCCAGGTCTACACTGCATGCCCCATCCACGCCCTTCCTGCTCACCCAGGCCTATGCTACACACCCGTTTCCATGCCCTTCCTGCTCGCTCAGGCCTACACTGCACGCCCGTCCACGCCCTTCCTGTTCGCCCAGGTCTACGCTGCATGCCCCTGTCCACGATCTTCCTGATCGCCCAGGCCTACACTGCAAGCCCCCGTCCACGCCCTTCCTGCTCACCCAGGTCTACGCTGCACGCCCCATCCACGCCCTTCCTGCTCACCCAGGCCTATGCTACACACCCGTTTCCATGCCCTTCCTGTTCGCCCAGGCCTACACTGCACGCCCGTCCACGCCCTTCCTGTTCGCCCAGGTCTACACTGCATGCCCCTGTCCACGATCTTCCTGATCGCCTAGGTCTACACTGCAAGCCCCTGTCCATGCCCTTCCTGATCGCCTAGGTCTACGCTGCATGCCTCTGTCCACAATCTTCCTGATCGCCCAGGTCTACGCTGCATGCCCCTGTCCACAATCTTCCTGATCGCCCAGGTCTAGGCTGCAAGCCCCTGTCCACGCCCTTCCTGTTCGCCCAGGTCTACGCTGCATGCTCCTGTCCACGCCCTTCCTGATCGCCTAGGTCTACACTGCAAGCCCCTGTCCACGCCCTTCCTGATCGCCTAGGTCTACACTGCAAGCCCCTGTCCACGTCCTTCCTGATCGCCTAGGTCTAGCACAGAGTTTTAAAGTGCCTTTGTCAGCAAACGTTCCTGGACACCCTTTTTGGTAAACACATGAGGTCACACGGGAAACAGACCAGAGAAGTCCAGCTCTTCAGAGTGTTTTGCGACTTTCTTAAAGACTGAGAGCTGCCCCCGAAGGGAGCCCCTCCCCTGGGCTTGCAGGCTGCCTCTGTGGGTGCAGGCCCGTTGGGGGCTCGCGCTGAGGGATGGCTCTCAACAGTGTCCACACGTCTCGATTGTCCCCCTCACTGCAAAACGTCTACGTGAGATCTGACAAGATCTCAGGGACTAAGTACCGTCCTCAACGTTCCTGGTAACTCGGTCAGAGCAAAGAAGAAGTCACGGTTCTGCCGCCCTCGGATGCCGTCAGTCTGAGGGATCGCTTCCGTAGCGTTTTCACGTCTGTTCCAGGAAAAGGTTGTTTAAAACAGAAGTTTTGGAGTCTTTGTGTTCAGAAATCTGTAGTGATGGCCATAAGGCGATAGCTTCCAAATTTCGATTAAGATTGCGGAAAAACAGAGATTAGCTTTTGCTGCAGAATTGGGTTTATCAAGCACTTAGGTGGCACTTACTGTATACACTGGCACTGTCTCAGCCTTGGTCAGCAGCCTCTGCATAGGACTGACCCCAAATGTCCAGATGAGGGAATCGGTGGCCCAGGACTGGACCTGAGGGGCCCATAGCTCTGGGAAGCCATCCTGGCAAACAGCAGAGGAGAAAGTGTTGAATTCCTGGCTTTGGGTTCAAGAAATCTTGGGTCCACATGTCAGTCAGGTAAGATTTAGGAAAATAGAGAAATCTGGAAGCACTGGTTTTTCCTGATTCCCCTCCCCTGCCTGGAGAGCCAGGAAGAGGGAGCGGCTAGTGGAGAGAGGCCAGTGACCACAGCCCAGGGACGCTCAAAGCGGCGAGGGCTCTGTCCCCCCGGAGCCTCCCAGGCACCCCTGAGCTCAGCAGTCCGGCGGCCCAGAGTGGGAAGGACGGCAGGGAGGGCCAGGGGTTGCCAGCGACCCCGACGGGCACGGGCCTGCGAGCCGGGCCGCAGCTGAGAACTCACTCCCACGCGGCTGGACGTCGGCCGAGGCAGGAGCCCTGCCGGAGGACAAGGCCACGTTCACACGTGAGAGCTGCCTGCAGTCACCGGGCACTCCTTCCTGCTCGCTCGGAACCAGACCCCGCGGAGGCCATGGGGCTGGTGGCCATCGGGTCTTCAAGGCCGCGCCTGAGCAGATTCACAGCCCCCGGCGTCCTGACAACAGGGGCTTGCTGCTCGAGGCCCACTCACGTCTCTGTGTCCCTGGGGATCACGGCCACTGCAGGAGCTAAGGAGGGACAAGCCGCTGCGGCTTGAGACTGTGAGGGTCCGGGTGGACACGCTCTCCAGGATGCCCTGGCAGCGCCCCCACTCGCCCCACGCCAGGGCAGAACTGCTCACGGGCCCAGCAAGGCTGCACCCGGAGGGTGATCAGGACTGCAGCGGGGCTGACCTCAGCGGTCTGACGGGAAGGCCAGGCCACAGCATCGGGAGCTGAGACTCTCGCTCAGACTGGTGGGTCCCCTCCCTGGCCCAGCCCCATGGCGGGCACTGTCAGTCCATGATGGGAGGCCGAGGGGCCAAGGCGAATCCAGGGCCCCACAGCTGCACACGGCCTCCTCCCAACCAGCCGTGAAATCTCCTCAGGACCCCTAGGCCTGGCAGCCCGGCTCCCCTTCCTGGGGGTACAGGACAGGTGCCGAGGGCCCCGCAGCTGTGGCCGGCTTCCTAGCGGCTGCACTCGAGGGCCTGAGGCCAGCGCTGGGCCGGCGTCCCTGGCGGGGCTCAGGGCCTGTTAGCGTACTTAGTGGGCTGTGTAAGTGCTTGTGTAAAACAACACATTTAATTTACGGCGAGGTCTGAAGCTCAAGGGCTCTGCGGTGCAAGCAGCAACACAGGGGACGGGCCTCACCGCAGGTCTGAGGCCAGCGTGGGATCCTCCAGGGCGCTGGAGAGCCATCCCACCCGCAGGGCTCCCCTACCCCCGCCCTCCTCCCGCCGTCATCCTCTGTCCACATGACAAACCCCAGGGCAGGGCTGGTGAGTTGGGCGGATGGGGCTGCAGATCCGCACTCAAGCTCAGGAGCCCAGGAGCCTTGGACTGACCCCAGCACTGGCCCCAGGCCGTCCCAGAGCTCTGTGTCCGACAAGCAGGAAGGCCGGACATAGCCGTTTATCTGCTGTCCCCTGGGCCCGTCCTTGCTTCCCAGCACCCGTATCAACATGGCCCAAAGTCAGACGATCTGACAGTTTCTCCAGAGTTGGAAAGACCCTCGGTCCACCGGGAAGAAGTCAAGACCACGTGTGTTTGCAGGAGGCCACAGTGTCCGTGCAGGGAGGCTGCGGAGACGCAGAAGAAGAAAGGGATCCTGTTGGAAGATGATCATCGTCCATTCCAGTCACCCTCGCCTCACCTCACCTCTCCTGTGAAGGGCGCCCCCACCTCCCTCCTACCTCCGTCCGCATAGCCATGCAAGTACCTGCACCTGCAGGTCTGAGAGGAAGCTGGTCCGGCTGCAGTGTCCTAAGGGCAGTGTGTGTCTGTCAGCCCCGTGTCCGAGCCTCCAGAGGAGCCCATTAGGCCCGCGGTGTGAGTACCCAGACGGGAGACATGGCGGGTCCCAGGACCTGGAGCACCCCTCACCCCATTCATCGAGACACAAGTCTTTGCCTGTCCGGAGGCAGGCAGTTTTGAAAAGAACAGTTGTGTCTTTGGGGTAAATACCCAGGAGTGCCAAACTGTGGAAGGAGCCGAGATGCCCTTCAACAGATGAATGGATAAAGAAGATGTGGTCCATATATACAATGGAATATTACTCAGCCTTTCTGATGAAAGGATGAATACCCAACTTTTACATCAACATGGATGGGACTGGAGGAGATTATGCTAAGTGAAATAAGTCAAGCAGGGGCGCCTGGGTGGCTCAGTCGTTAAGCATCTGCCTTCGGCTCAAGTCAAGGTCCCAGGGTCCTGGGATCGAGCCCCGCATCGGGCTCCCTGCTCCGCGGGAAGTCTGCTTCTCCCTCTCCCACTCCCCCTGCTTGTGTTCCCTCTCTCGCTGTATCTCTCTCTCTGTCAAATAAATAAATAAAATCTTTCAAAAAAAAAAAGAAAGAAGTCAAGCAGACAAAGTCAATTAGCGTATGGTTTCACTTATTTGTGGAACATAAGGAATAGAGTGGAGGACATTAGGAGAAGGAAGGAAAAAATGAAGGGGGGGAAATCAGAGGGCGAGATGAACCATGAGAGACTATGGACTCTGAGAAACAAACTGAGGGTTTTAGAAGGGGGGGCGTTTGGGGCTGGGTTAACCCGGTGATGGGTATTAAGGAGGGCACGTACTGCATGGAGCACTGGGTGTTATATGAAAACAATGGATCGTGGATCACTACATCAAAAACTAATGATGTATTGTATGGTGACTAACATAACATAATAAAATAAAATTTAAAAAAAGAACAGTTGTGATCACCATCTGTAAGCAGGGGTCTAACAAACAGGCTCACGTCGGGGCATGGCTTCTCGGAGGCTGCAGCCTGCTCGGGAACACGCGGGCACGTGGCCGTGCATCCCCCCAGAGACACTGACTTGAGGCTGCCCGCCTGGTGACGGGACCTCTGTGGAGGACTGTGCTAGCCGGGCACGCCCGTGGCTCAGCCTAGACGCGAGCAAACCCCGTACTTCCTCCAAGCCTCGGCTTTCTTACTGATGAAAGGAGGATAATGATAAACTCGAGATCGTCATGAGCATTAGTTGAGGAAATACATGAAAACTGATGCTTTCCACTTTGTTCCTGACACAGTCAATATGCAACAAATATTCACTATTACTGAGCGCGCCTGCTACGGGCTCGGAACGCAGTGAGGGGTGTGCAGTGTGCGTCCTCAGCTGGGCTTCTCCCTGGCCCCCTTCTGCCTCCACGGTGCCCCAGGTCATCCGAGGGCTCTGGGTGGGAGTGCTCCCCAAGGGATGGAGGAGGTGGGGATGCAGCCTCAGCGTCCCTGACTTATATACGAAGCTTCTAAGACCTGAGATTTAATTTGGACAAAAAGAGAAGCATTCTGCTGCTTAAACAAGCCACGCATTTTTAAACAATTTAAACTAAAAGAACTGATAAAAAAAATCAGCCTAGCACTTCCTTGGAGACGAGAAAGATGGTCCTCATACCCTTAGTTCCAGTTTTCATCTCAAGGATTTCAAAACAGCTACTCATCACTTTGCCTTTGGGGGTCTGGTCGGCATGCCTCTGGGTCCTCGGGTGTCAGTGAAGCAACACGAGCCTCCCTGGGCTCCGGAGCCTGCACGCCGGTTACGGCAGCCTCGGGTGACTCCCGGTAAGGCCCGAGAGGGGGTGCACAGGGACTGTGCACTGCCCGCTGAGCCCGCCCCTGTGGGCACTTAAAAAAGAGATTGCTGAGTTACAGAAGGATGCGTTTTCCCTAAACGCACAGGCAATAGGGGTGCAGCCAGGGCTGCCCGAGTCCCCCACGCAGGGTGCCGTCGGTGGCCCGGCCCACTCTGACACACCAGGCCCTGGGGACACCGCAAAATGCCAGCAGAGCAACAACAGCCCAGCAAATGAGCGGCTCAGTGTTTGCAGAGTTGCTGGCCATCCTGACACTCAAGGACCGGCTGTCAGCTCACCGCTGGGGGACCCAGACGCACGGCCCCCATTATCGTTCCTGATGCGCGTCACAGCAAGGCAGGGCCTTCGAGACACACAGAGAAATGTGTCCCCAGGAGCTTGACAGGCCCCGAGGAGGGCTCTTCAGCTGAGCTCTCTCCACGGGAACCTTTCAAACACAACTCGGCCCGAGCTGCCGCTCTCTCTGCACAGCCACGCTCAGAGGCAGCCCCTGGAAACACGTTCCTCAGTTCAAAGAAAAGACCTCCTCCTATCCCCCCCTTTGAGACCGAAAAGCTTATGCTTTAATTAAATAAGATGTAGGGCACCTAGAACCTGTCATCGAAAGACACCAGTGAAGCACGAGCTCATTGGCTAAACGGTACTTCTCCTCCCAGACAGCCTCGGGCTTCCACGCTTTGGAGAAGAGGCTCATGCCTCCGGCTTTCTGTGAGCCCTGAGCGCCCCCAGCACCCCAGCTCATGGGAACGGGGTCACAGCCCTGCTCCCCCTGAGCACGGAGGCCGCAGCCCTACCAACATGCCCAGGGACACAGTGCGAGCTAACCCCCGCCTGCCAGGGCATCGGGCACCACGTGAGCCAGGCCCAGACCAAACCTGTGGCCGACAGGCATACTGAGGGCACTTTGGGGGCCCAGGGAGGGCCACGCCCCAAATGCTGCACGGAATTCGAAGCACTGGCGTCAGGGAGGGAAGGCACCTGGGTCGCCTGGGGGCTGGCTGACGTGGGGAGGGCTCAGCTGTCTGTCCCTAGAACAGCGCCTTTCCGTGGCGCCCTGGGTCCTCAGAGCGAGCAGCCAGCCACGTCTCTTCACTCCGGCAGGTGAACGTGGCCACTACGGTAGCAAAAAGTTCTCTTAAAACAGAACCACAATTTCAAGGACAGTAGCCAAGTGCAGTAATTATTCCTGCACCCCCAACTGGGGTTCCAGCCGTCACCTACCACAGGTGGGGGTGAGTGATGACGCAGACAAGGTCCTTCCCTCACATGGACACGGACAAGCTGACGCTTCTCCTGCCGGGAGAACAGTGCGGGCATGGGCATTCTACCGAATGACCGGGCAGAGCACTTCCACATCTGCTTGTCTTTGGGACATGGTAATGATTTCCATCTCACAAATGAGCCAAAGCCAACAGAAAGCGTGTAACTCTGTTAGTCCTGAGTGATTGCGTAGGCTGGGATGTATTTGGTTTCATGGGTCAGAAAATTCGGACCCATCTCACTCTGTCCCCAACCCCCTTCCTTCCACGTGAGCCACGCACAGTGACCTGCAGGTCCCGGCTTTCCTACGGTTACAGGGTGTCAGCTCCAGACTCACAATCTCACCTTAAATTCAGCAGGAGGGGGCCACTCTTGCCCATCAGAGACGGGAGACCTGGGTCTCCCTCTGGTCAGCCCGAATGGAGCCAGGTGCCCACGCCAGGAACAGCCCCTGCCTTTGGCGTAATGCTCTGCCGTGACCATCTTGAAATTCATCATGCTTTCATCTAGTTGCAGCCCACACTTTTATTCTGCATTGGGCCCTGCAAACCCTGTCCTCCATTCCGGCCGGGATGGGGGGGTTCTGTGGATCAGGCCCATCAGAGACCATCAGAGCTGAGAGAGGGGTGGCCTCACCTAACCAGGAGTCTGGGAGTCAGGAACAGTGCCCCCCAAGGAAGTGGGGGTTCTGTTTGCTGGAAGGAAATAGGCGCTAAGTGGCAAAGAAAGATGAACCTTGCACTGACATGGGGGACCCACGTCCGGCTCTGGGGGTGAGCTCCTTCCTCAGTTGCAGGCGATCCCAGCACAAGTGTGCAAATGATGATATGTGTTATACCCCAGGGTTAGACGTGCTGGACACCACAGGACTAGAGTAGCTGTCAGGCATGTGTGGGTACTTAGCTTTGGAGCAAAACCCGCACAGCACGGCTGCTGGGGGACACGGCTGCTGACGCAGGCATGTAAGTCCCAGGGGAGGGACAAGGACACTCGCCTGTTCTCTGCGGACTCTCCATGGCAAAGACAGCGCCTTGCACATAGTAGGCTCTCAACAGACGTACACCACATGACTACGGATGAGTGAACCATGCAAAAATAAGATGGTAGATACACCCCTTCCCTGACTAGGCCAGACCTCTGCACAGATGCACGGACTTTCGTATCGAATACCAAATGGGGCGGGCTCCCTCCCCCCAGCCCACGGCTCAGAGGTCCACAGCTGACTGGAGGTTTTCACGGCGCTACTCGGGAATATCTGCAGGGCTGCGCCTGAGACACTGGCGAGGCCTCCCAGAGCCCCATCTGTCAGCATTTCTCACGTTACATCTCATGGAACAGAAGCTCCATGAGATGCTATGAAGAACACGCTCCGAGGTCGTGAGAAACGCTGTTTGCTTGCTCCATTGCGAAGATGTTCAGGTTATATTCTAGTGCACTGCGCGGTAGAGGCTCCCAGAAGCCCTTCGGTAGAGAAAGCTGCTTACTTTTATAGAACTTAGCATTCCTCAAGTGGATTTGCTCATGGAAATATTTGTTGGCAAGGACGCCCATCGTGGTTTAAAGTTTGGTCTGGTCTTAAGAACGCAGCAGTTCCAGCAGACCAGGGTTGGCTGTGTCAAGAAGGGGTCTGAGGCGCACAGACAGGGGGCCCCCTGCGGCCCACGCCCACCTGCGCGGCCGAGCCACCTCTCTGCACCTGACTTTCCTCCTGGACGTGAGGGAAAGTTAGGGATGATGCAGGGAGGTGCCAAGTGCAGCGCTTGACAGGCCTGTCTCCTAGGATCGGGAGTAAGACCAACCTGGGTGGACATGCCGCTGCGCGGATGGTGTGGTATGGCCCCCTGCAGCCCCAGCCGTTAGTGCTGAGGCTGCAAACCCTCCTGGCGCCTGCGGGCACAGTGCCGCTAGTCCCTACAATGTTGGAAAGCTGAAACTGGAGGACCAAGGCCCGGCCCCCGTGCCACCTCCCCTCCAACCCCTGCAGGTGCCTCGCCTCCCAGGGGCATCTTCCCTGCCCGGTAACCGGAGAGCAGTGCCCTGGGGCGCAGAAGCCCTGGGAAGGCACGGGATCCTTGCCAAGTGTAACGCTACGTTTAACAATGGCATTGCCAAATAAAGATGTGCGCTGTGATGCTGAGTGCCCTGGCCAGGTGTTCTTGCAACTCTCAGATGCTTCCATTCTCGCCAGAGCCCCAAAATGGAGAAGTTTCCAGATGAAGAAGCAACAATTTGGAACCCCCCCACCCCCCGGCTTCATGTGCCCGGCCAGGCGGGAGCAGACTCAGCCTGGCACAGTGCCTCCCGAACACGCCCCCCCAGAGCGGCCAGCCCTTCGGACGGTCTGACCCCAAACACACAAACACGCATGCTCAGGCAAACTAAAAACATTCGTTTACCACCTCTTGTTACCAAACCACGTGGAGTGCAAAACAGGAGCATGAACAACGAGACTCTCGGTAACGGGGGGGCTTGCATCTCGTCCCGGGCGCGGGAGCCATGGAGCAGCAAACACGTGATCACGGAGGCGCACAGAGCTGGTAAGAACTCAAGGTACTTTATCCCCGTGTGTCCTCAGGCCAGGCATCTGATGGGAAAACACTCCCAAAACAAAATTAAATAGTTTTAGATCTAATTTTACCAGGCTGAACTAGGCTGCAGATTGATTTTCATGGAATCTAATAGAGAACAACACACACGCTGCCCGTCTTACAGAAAATCCCATCCACCACACCACTTTCTACTCTCTCCGCTGTTCACCAGAAGTAATAAGAAAGTCCTAGCCCACGGAGCCGCGCGTTTCGTCCTGCAAACGCCTCTCACCTGAAAGGAGCCTGTGGGAGGCATGGCCCCTGAGGCAGGTCCACTCAAGGAAGGGCCTGTTCTCACGGGTGCCAGGGGGCCTGCTGTTTCCCCCCTCCCCGGAAGGAGAAGCGCGGGGCCGGGCAGCATCCCGAGCCCGCCTCCAGCCACCCTCTGCCTGGCACACACCCCCCTCGCGCTCTTCCAGAACTTTCTCCTCCTCCCCAGAGCAGCGGAGCTCTTGCTCGCCTTCCTCATCAGTCAGGCTTCGAGGCCGGCCAGAACCAGACACAGGAGCATGGGGGCTCCAGCACCCACCAGCGCTGGCGGCCCGTGCGGGGCCTGAAGGTCCTCCTCCCCTGTGCTCCCCGAGGGCAGCACTGGCCCATCCTCTCTCTCTCTCTCTCTCTCTCGTTAAATATCACCTATGGTCTTGAGCTCAGACATGGGTCAGTCTTACCTGGTTGGTTGTGCCCCGGCTGGTTCGGGCTGGCACACCCCCAAAATAGTGTCACAGAACCCCTGAACGCACGGGAGTGGGTGTTTACTGTCTGAGGCACGAGCCCCCGGGCAGCACAACCCAAGCGTTCGTGAGCAGTGTGACAGGGGCATGGACAGGCCGAGACCCCGACAGCAGGGCTGGAACACCCCGAACCTTGACGGGAGCTCAGTCAGCACGGAGGGAAATGCCGCAGTGTCGCGAAAACCGGGAGCACGGGAGAGGGGCAGTGAGGACCGGAGTTCTGTTCAAGCTCCGTGTAGCCTGCCCACCCCGTGAGACGGTCTCGTCTGCCAACTGCAGGGTCTTGTCATGAACTCAGAGGCCGTCTGCCCACGGGAGTCTGCACTCGAGGCAGGAGAGAAGGCCACATAAGCGAGTACGACACACGGCCCTGAGCACGGTGAGGCAGCCTGCACAGAAAGTCAACGACGGGGACTTCTAGACTGTTCTGGGCTGTTCCGGGGGTGTCCTCGGCTCTGGGCACAGCGAGCACTCCACGGCCCTTTGCTGGCGGGGCGAGCGGTGCAGTCCAGGAACAACAGGCTGGGTCTGCGTGGCCTAGACTGTCTGGGGCAGCACCCGATGCAAGGATAGCGTGGCACGGAGGCAGGAGGGAACGGGGCGCTAGGCGTGTGGCCCTGAGTGTGCGTCAGGACGGGACCCCAGCCCACGCGAGGAGCACAGATGACCCCACCCGTGGCCACAGCAACAGACGAGCTGTTAGCTTGGAAATAATAAATGTCATTTACACACAGCAGCCAGGGGCTCCATGCTAAAGGGAAAAATTAAAGTCAGACTTGCAGATTCACACACTAACACTTTGACCTGCTCTCTAAACAATCGCCGATGTGATCAGGCCTCTATTTTCGGTTGTTAGAATATCTGATTCATAGAAGAGATGAGAAATTAGCCAAATTTCAAACAGCATGGAAGACATGAGTGTGGACCGTAGGGCTTAGCAAAGTCAGTGAGGACGGGGGGCCTGCCAGGAGGTTCCCTGATCTCTTATTTCTGGTTTTCAAACGAGCTCACTTCAATACCTCAAATAATAAAACTAATATCAGAAAATAAAAAAAAATCATGCTAGGTCCAGTTGAGTTCAGGAATGCCAGAGTCACCAAATGCCTAATAAGGTGAAGAAGCTGTGTCCTGGGAGATGTTCTGACTTTGTCGTCCCATCTGAACCAGTCACAGCTGGTGGCTATCGGGGGAGCGTTCCTGCTCAGGACCGCGCGGTGTGTCCCGTGCATGTCACTCGGTCTCAACCACAGCCCCGATGTAGGTGGACATGCCTGCATGTCAGAGACAAGGGACCCAAGGAGGTCAGGCGACAGGGCCGACCTCCCAGCTCGTCGATGGATGGGGGCCTGACACCCTGCCCAGGCGGCCTGCCGACCCCCGGGGCGGTACACACTGGAGGAGACGCGGACGGGGCGGGGCACAGGCCACACGGAGGGCGGTGAGCTCCCACTCTCTCCTCACATGACCACCAGAACCTCCACAGGGTTCTGTGGGGTGCAGTCAGGCCCGTGACCAGCATCACGCACGGAAGAGATGTGTGGGGTCGCACTGTCACTCCCGGGGCCGCGGAATCGGGCTTCCATGTCAGACTTCACTTTCAGGACGGCCTCGTCAGCTGTCCTGCGAGATCTCCGAGGGGGGCCTCAGAAAGGCCTCTCCTGCTTGAAGACCGAAAGGACCCTCCATTCCGTGAGTGCTGTCCCCTTGGAAGCTCCGTAGAAGGTCACCTCCCTGAGGAGCCCGGGCCGCACACTCCAGCTTGGGCCTCACAGCCAAGCTCGGGAAACGGGGCCCTCGGGGCTGGTGCGCTCCTGTCCCGCCTGCCGCCCACCTGCCTGTCCAGCCACTCAGGCCCGCCGACACCACGAGTTTCTGTGCGTTCTCCCACTTGCTGGCCCTGCAGGACCTCACCCGGGAGCCAGCTGGGGGTCACTGCAGAAGCCAGGGCACGCGGACAGGGTGGGAGCAGGGCGGGGACACAGCAGCGGCCGGGGCTCACTCGGTGGGCCGGGCACCAGGTCACATGGAGCGTGACAGGGCAGGTGAGCCCAGCGACCCTGGGCTTTCGCACCTCGAGGCCTGGGTGGGAGGCCAACTAGGTCAGAGGAACCCTGGGACTGCTAGTTTCCATCCAGAGACGCTCATCCAGTTGTGAGCAGATGGGCTCAGAAATGCATCCACAGCAGTCGGGTAGGATGTCTGGCAGGAGGGGAGAAACCTGGCCCTCGCGGTGGAGGGGCAGTCGGGGGTTAAGGGGCGCCACTGCCTCCAGGCCACCCGCCTCCACCCGCATGCCTCGTCTGTAAGTAGGATGGCCGATGCCCTATCATGCAAGTGGGGACACCTGTCAGCAAGCAAACGCTAGTAATAATTATGCTGGACTGACTGGGACCTACTGGGACCCCAGCAAAGACGCAGTGGGGATGCTGCTCACAGCCCAGAGCCCCCACTGGGATGGGGAAACACACACCGGCATGCAGAGATGGTGGGGACACTGGCTGCCACCCATGGCCACGGACAGCACACTCAGAAGTGCATGCCTGTCCCACAAGCCCCGTCCCCACAGGCCCCATCCCCGCAGGCCCCGTCCCCACAAACCCTGTCCCCACAAACCCCA
>NC_138373.1:37033982-37053906 GCF_054177405.1 Leptonychotes weddellii | reverse complement strand
CCCCATGCAGGCCCCGTCCCCAAAAACCCCGTCCCCGCAGGCCCCATCCTCGCAGGCCCCGTCCCCACAAACCATGTCCCTGCAAACCCCATCCCCACAAGCTCCAGGACAGGACGAGGCTGGCCGTGGCTGGGAAGGGGAGAGGAGGCAACAGGTCCAGCTATCGGTCCCGGTTCTGCAGAGCTGTGGGCGTGTGCACAGAAGAGCTGTATTGCAGGGGCGGCAGGGCCATAGTAGTCAGAGTTCTTCACAGGGACAGAGCCCGCAGAACATTAAACATGAGAAGAAACCGACTCACTCCACCCTGGAGCACAGAGAGCCCGTGGTCTCGCGCCTGCAAGCTGGGGATGCAAGATGGCGATATGGCTGGCAGGTCTATGGCCCAGGGAAGCCGGGCCAGGTGGGCAGGCCTGTGAGCCAGGAGTGCGGGAGGACGGCAGTCCCAGCCCAGCCACCGGCAGATGGAGAGTCCCCCTCCACCTATGTGGCCGTGCGGGTCCTCGCCTGATTAGGTGAGGCCCTCGCTGGGGGGACTCTGCTCTACTCAGTCCTCTGATTTGAATGCTGGCCTCAATGAGAAACTCCCTCGCAGATACATCAGAATCATGTGTGGCCAGATACCGGGGCTCCTGGGGCCTGGTCCAGCTGACACAATCAGCCAGCACGAATGCGTGACTCACGGCATTTCTGTGGAGGGGTAGTTACCACCTGACAAACGCACGACTGTGCTCAGAAAACCTGGTGACCTTGAGTCCGTGATGGATGCCCCTGAAGCGTTTGCTCACTCGCAGAAGCAATGGTTCAGGGTGGAAGCCTCTAGCATAGGAAGGCTGGGAGGTGGGAAAGGTGGAGAATGCTCTTGGCCAGAGGAAACTAATGTGGGCAATCTTTTTATCAAATGGAAAAATAGAATGTGAAATTGCAAAATAAAAGGACTTTGGTTTAACATGTTTCCAAAGAAAAGAGGGCAGGGAGGCCAGAGGATGTGAAAAAAGGAAGCCCAAGGACCCATAAGGAACCAACAAGGTTGAAGAAGGACTTAGAGGGGAAACATGTCCATAGGGACAAGAAATGCAGGATTATTGCTCATTTACAGAGTGTTACACTCTCATTGTGTCCATGGCTTCCGAACGACAGTCCTTGGAGCCTACGCAGGTCTGTAGGATTAAATTTTTATTTCGTGAGAATTTCCAACCTCCAGATATTTATCTCCTAGAATTCCTGACCAGAATCACAGTCCAGTAGTCTCTTGTAGACTTTCCCATATACTCACGGCTCCTCGGAGCCAGGGGGGCGAACACGCTCGGCTCGCCGTCGCTGAAAGGAGGGCTCTGATGAACTCCGACCTCGCTGGTTCCCACAGAAGGAGAATCTTTTGGAAGAAGCGCAGGCTTCTGCCCTCAGAGTCTGAGATCCCAGCTGAAGTCTTGCCTCACCATAAACCCGTTACTGGGGTGGACTCTCTGCCCCGAACACGGATGGCGGCAAGAACCGCGTCTAGGCTGGATGGCCTTTAGGTCTGAAACCGCTAGTTGTCGGGCAGAGAAGAGATGGCTGAACACTGCCGTAGAGAATGATGTCACACACGCCTGCACGCAACCACCCCCAGACGGACCACAGAATGAAGACGGTGTCTACACTCTGCAAAGCTACTGAGTGCCTTGGCAGATAACTTGGAAGGCTGTGAGTCTCTCCAAGTGGAGTGTGAACACACACCTTTACACGTATGTATTTAAATTCTAAATATCCTTTGTGGCAGAAAGTCACCTTGGTCCGTCAATCACTTGTCGGACCATCTGTGTCTTTGCCCGTTATTCACATAGAGCAATCTGGTGCGGGCTTGTTTGTTTCTCCACGGCTTCCAAAAATAAGCCAGGCTTCCGGAATGTGGCATACACGTCAAGCCCGAAGTGTCTGTCTGGTCTGCCAGACTGTTCATAACGCCGTGCTCGGGGCCTGATTAAAGGCCTAGGCTGGGGTGGGGACACGGCGCAGGGACATCTCAGCACTGTGACCGAGGGAAACCGTCTGGGAGCAGACTGGCAGGCCTGGGGGATTCAACCGTGAGAAAGGGACGGCGTCCGCAAGAGGCCTCCGAATTGAGCCCTACAACTCCTTGAGAGCCGCACATCGAGTTCTCATGGGTGTGGGTACTAATGGTCCCCGCGGTGGGCGGGGGCTCACGGTGACCGTCACCTCGGGATTGCCTCCTGGGAGTCCAGGCACTTTGCGAAAGGACCGAGGAGTTGTATGTTCCCTGACTTCCTCTAAGTCTTTAAGGCATGAGAGCACTCCTACTCCTCCGTTGCCCGTAGCAACCACACAGTCCAGCCCCGGCGCATGGGGTCCCCCCCAGAAAGCACCCCGAGGCACTGGGGTTGCGGCAGCCGGGCAGAGACCCCGGCTCATTGGAAGTCTCAACTCCTTGAAGGCTAAACCCGCAAGGATGATTGAGGTTTTTCCATTTTTTTTTCCTTTTAACCATACTCTGTTCCCCCCAACCCCCCAGTGAATCTCAGGCAGAGTCTCAACTCTGTGGTCAAGGCCCCCCCACGAGACCGATCCTGTCCTGACAAGTTTGCCATCTCAGAAGATCCGAGCCCATCCAGGGGAGGGGAAGGAGAAGGAACCTCTGCTGAACGGGCCTCCGCGCCCTCAGTAGCGGCCCTCCCACAAGGCAGGACTCTGAGGACCTGAGCTGGGCTTCAGACTCCTCGTAAACGAGAGCTCCCGCCTCTGGCTCTGTCCTCTCTTTGTCTCTATCTCCCTCTGTCTCTGTCTCTGTCCTGCTCTCTCTCTCTGTCTCTATCTCTCTTTCTGTCTCTTTCTCTCTCTGTCCCTATCTCTTTCTCTCTCTGTCTCTGTCTCTATCTCTCTCTCCCTGTCTCTCTCTCCCTCTCCCTGTCTCTATCTCTCTGTCTCTATCTCTTTCTTCCTGTCTCTCTCCCTGTCTCTATCTCTTCTTGTCTCTATCTCTCTGTCTCTCTCCCTGTCTCTCTGTCTCTCTCCCTGTCTCTCTCTCTCTCCCTGTCTCTCTCTCTCTGTCTCTATCTCTTTCTTCCTGTCTCTCTCTATATATCTTTCTTCCTGTCTCTCTCTCCGTCTCTATCTGTCTCTATCTCTCTGTCTCTCTCCCTGTCTCTATCTCTCTCTGTCTCTCTCTATCTCTCTCTGTCTCTATCTCTCTCTCCCTGTCTCTATCTCTGTCTCTCTCCCCGTCTCTCTTTCTCTGACTCTCTCTCCGTCTCTATCTCTCTCTCCCTGTCTCTATCTCTCTCTCTCCCCGTCTCTCTCTCTCTGACTCTCTCTCCCTGTCTCTATCTCTCTCTCCCTGTCTCTATTTCTCTCTGTCCTCTCCCTGTCTCTCTCTCTCTGACTCTCTCTCCCTGTCTCTCTCTCTCTCCCTGTCTCTATCTCTCTCTGTCTCTCTCTATCTCTCTCTCTGACTCTCTATCCCTGTGTCTATCTCTCTCTCCCTGTTTCTTTCTCTCTCTGTGTCTCTGTCTGTCTGTGTCCCCGATCTTTCCTCCTGTGCATCTGTCACAATCCAGAGGTTTCATGTTTGCTGCCCTCTGGTCCCTGGGGCCCCGATTCAGAATCAGGGTTCCATGCCCACAGTAATGGGGAGCCACCTGGACAGAGCTGCCCAGTTTCAGAGGCTGAGATGCTGGTGCGCTTACCCAGGGCCTTTGCACGAGCCGCCCCTTCCGCTCAGGGCGGCCTCCCCGCCCTAACTTAGACAATCCCACACTCATCCTTGCAGCAGGAGTCTCCTGGCTCTGGAGCAGATCTCCTGGTTCAATACATGGGACACATTCCTGTTACCTGTTGGGTCTCAGCCACTCAGTCACTTCCTGAAGGATGCCTCCACCTGACTTCTAGATCCCCTGGCCACGAGCGGTCTCCCTGCATTAGTCCTTCTTGGCAGCAGAGTTTGAAATCATGGACTAGGTGTGCAACTACTTGCATTCAATAAAGCTCTGTTGAGTGAATGTATTAGTCGGTGCAGGCTGTGCCAAAGCACCCCAGCCTGGGGGCTCACACACCAGAGTTCACTGCCTCGCGTCCTGCGGGCTGGGAGCCGAGGTGCAGGCACGCGCAGGGCTGGGGTCTCCCGAGGCCTCTCTCCTGGGCCTGCAGACGCCGTCCCCTCCCCGGGTCCTCACGTGGTCGTCCCTCCGTGCGTGTCTGTGTCCCGATCTCCTCTTATAAGTCACCAGTCAGACCGGCTTGAGGTCCATCCTAGGGACCTCATCTTACCTTAGCCACCTCTTTAAAGACCCCGTCTCCAAATACAGTCTCCTTCTGAGGCCCTGGGAGTCAGGGCTCCAGCACACATTTTCGGGGAAGCCGTAGTTCAGCCCATATGGCGAATGAGCGGCATACGGACCGCACGCTGGCCGCCTGCTTACTGGAACCCGTTCAAGGCCACTTGTGACTATTATTATCCATGTGGAAATTGCCAAAGGAGATCCTCATCCTCTCGTGAGCATCAGACCTTCTCATGTGCTGCAAACTCCATGCAGACCCTGAGTTCCCTTGTATTTTTCCTAGAACAGCAGCTTGAAAACAGTGTTTAAAATACATGTTCCTGAAATTCCGTGAGAAAAATTCTTTGCCTTTACTCCAAACCCTTATCCCTTTCCTCCTGCGTGCATAGAGGTTAATTACGTCCTCGCTTCCCAGGGTGGTCCACCTGTTCAGGCTGATGTGTGTTTGTGTTTAGCTAGAAGCCACATCCACGAAAGGAAGACGTACCTGCATCCGGTCGGAACACACGGCTGGCAAGCAAAGTGGGTCAGCTTGAGGGAGGCCTTCTGTCACACCGTGTTTTGGCAAAACGAGACTCTGAGAAAGGGATTTGAGAGGGGCTGAGGTGTGCGTGGCCCAGGGGCGCCGGCAGAGTTCGGTGGCTTCCAACTGTCACCTTCTCCCCCAAGGACAAAACTGCCCCAGAGAGCGAGGCTGTGCGGGACATGGGCCTGAGTGTGGCCTACGAGGCAGACATGAGTCGTACAAAACTTTAAATTGTTGAAATGACGGCAGAGCCAAAGTGCTCAATTCACGCGCCTTTTACAAACAACCTAGGCTGTGACATATTGAGTGCTTTTAAGGAGGCAGAGTACCAGGTCCAATCCTTCCAGGTTTTAGCAATTACGGGGTTTATTAAAAGTTCCAACAAACCTGTTATTTCACATGAACAGACTTTCCAGGTAACTGACAGGGGCTCATGCACCCGAGGACTTTTTAAAATTTCCATCTTACTTGGTAAAAAGGCAAACATCGTCTTCACAAAGCAGGGCTCCAAAAAACAGGACCCCTGCTCAGCCCCTCATGCCACTGCCGTGGGTAAGCAGAGTTTTCGTGGGCTGGCCCGGCGTGCGTGCTGGGCTCCCCGAGCACCTGCTGTGGCCTTCACTTCCCCTCCCCCAGCCGGCTCTCCCCTGCTCTCCAGACATGCGCTCGTCCTGATGGGAATCCGGGGGCGTCTCCAAAGGTCTTCCCCTTTGAGGTAGTGACTGTACTTGTTGCCACAGCAGAGCTTCTGAGAGATATTTGAGCTTTCCAATTTATAGAATAAGCAAAAACAAAGCCACAAGGCCTGCGCGCGTGCACGGGCCAGACTGCATACCGTCTCTGCTCGCTAGTAGACACCTGTCTTCACCATCGGCCATCCTGCATTTTTCCTTTCATATGAAACAATACTTTGATGCTTGCTTCACATCGTTTATTTTCTCATCCAGTCACGCTTTTTATCCGTTAATATTTTTAAATGACTAAGTGTAATTTACATATGGAGAAACATATCCTGCACGTGCTATGGCCCGTGACAAACAGGTACACACATGTAACACATCATTCCAGAAAGAACCCTCCTGGGCCTGCCCGCAGCCGGCAACTGACCCAGGAGGCCCCCCTCCCGACTTCTCTCCCCAGAGAGCAGTTTGCCTGTTGGGGAACTTCATATAAATGGAATTACTTAGCACCTTCTTTTTTGTGTCTAGATTTTTTTTTTTTTTTTTGCTCAGCATAATGTTTTCAAGATTCATCCATATTGTAATATATTTTAATGTTTTAATATTTTAATATTCAATTGTCTTCATTGCTGATAGTTTCCCATCCTACAAATGTAGCACAATTCACGTAACTATTCTTCTTTTGATGGGTATGCAGGATGTTCCTAATTTTGAGCTGTAATGGATAAAGTTTTAGCTGTTCCAATGGGTGTGTCCTGACAGGCTTGTGATCTTAATTTGTGTTTCCCTAATGGGCGATGCTGTGGAGCACTTCGGGTGTGCTTATTATTGGCTTCTGCATATTCTCCCTTGTCGAGTTTCTGTTCACGTATTTTGCCCATTTTTTAAAATTTGGATTTTTTCCCTTTTATTATTAAGTTGGCAGAGTTCTTATATTCTGGAGACAAATCAGTTGTCTTGATCATAAATCTATTATCCCAATCTGCGGCTTGCATTTTGTTTTCTTAACAGTGTATTTCAGTGAGCTGAAATTTTTAATTTTGATGAAAACTAATTTCTTTACAATGAGTGCCTTCTATATCCTAAGAAATCTGCCTCTATGAGCATTATGAAAATCTTCGTATTTTCTTCCACAAGTTTTATCGTTACAGCTCTTACGTTTGGGTTTATGACCCATTTTGTGACAATTTTCAGGTATGGTATGAGGTAGAGCTCAGAATTCACTTTTCCCAAGCCAGTGTAGAGTTCTTTCAACACTATTTCCCAATAAGACTTTTCTTTCGCCCCATCGTATTACTTTGAGATCTTCATTGAAAATCGATTGATCATGGAGCACGGGGTGTTGTGCACAAGCGATGAATCATGGAACACTACATCTAAAACTAGTGATGTAATGTATGGGGATTAACATAAGAATAAAAAAAAAAAAGAAAAGAAAATCGATTGATCATATGGGTATGATTCTATTCCCAAATGCTCCTTTTCGCTCGGGCCTATTTATCTGTCTTTAGGCCACTCCCAAATTGTGTTTGTTCTTGGTTATCAATATCCTCAATGAATGTGATCTCACATGGTTCCAGGGAAGAGCTTCTGCCCTCTGAAAGTGCTTCCCACATGCTCTGGAAATACACAAAATTACTCCCACGGGGCCCTGGCCATTTATTTTGCAAAGAGCAGTGAGGTTTCTGATGCAAATGTCCTGGATCACTTCAGGAGGTGCGTTAGGAATGCTGTGCTATGCTGGTGACCACCAGGCCTTCCCTGGAAGTGACTTTTGGCTGGATCCAGGGCAGCCCCGGGCGCACCCAGCACCATGGCCAGTCCAGGACCCCTGCTCTCTCTGGGGTCCGTTTCCAGCTGGTGCAGTGTGTGCCCAGCACCCCTTCCAGATACTTCCCCTACAGAAACACCTTCTCCTTCCTCCAGACTTGACAACGGGGGTGGAGGGCAGCCGGGAGCGCGGGGAATTCCGTGAGCCAGCTTCTCTCGGCATACCCCAAACGTCCAGAATTGAGTAGAGTAGAAGCACAGCCTCCATTTCCCATCAGGAACCTGCACGAGCCCAGTCTCGGGACTGTGGTGAACCAGAGGACAGCGCGAGCTGGGTGCTCAGATGGACAGCCGCCAACAAGCCGCTGACAGCCAATCATTTGTGTTGCAGTTTTTCCAAACCAAAAATGCAATCCTCGCAGTCCTTCCTAACGACGTGCTAAGGCTGCAGCCTGCCTCCTCTTCGTACAGGGGCAGTGACGGTGGGCGAACAACAAGAGAGCCGGGTGGGCTCGCCCAGGAAACAGGCAGGCAGCTCCCTAGATGTCCTGCTCTGAGCGGGTTGGTGTGTTTGAGCTGGAAATCCAAACTCCACTATGCTGAAGGAGCTGCTAGGGCATAAAAGAGGTAGGGTTCAGATAAAATCCTGAGCGTCCCGTTCAATGTGACTTATTAAATCGTGGTGAAACATACAGAAGGTAAAATTTGCCATACTGACCATTTGTAAGCATATAGTACAGTCGCATCAACTATACTAGATTGTTGTGCAACCTTCACCACCATCCAGAACCTTCTTATTTTCTCGAACTGAAACTCTGGCCCCTCATCCCCCAGCCCCTGGATCCCATCATTGCATTTTCTCTGTCTATGGATTTAACTCCTCTGGGGACCTCAGATAAGTGGATCCCACTATATTTGTCCTCTAGTGACCGGCTTATTCCACTCTGCATCATGGCCCCAGGGTCCATCCATGTTGGGTAATATTCCATGGTGTGCATACGCTACACTGTGTTGTCCATTCATCTGTCAGTGGACACTCGGGTTGCTTTTAGCTTCTGTGAACCCAGGTGTGCAGGTATCTCTGTGAGACCCTGCTTTCGATGCTTTTGGGTGTAGACCCAGACGTGGACATGCTGGTTTCACGCTCCCTCCGTCGGTGCACAAGGACGCCGACCCCTGCACAACCTCACCAACCCACTGCCTAGTTGGCTTCTTTACGGCGGCCATTCGATGGGTATGAGGTGGTGGCCCAGTGCGGCTTTGATCTGCGCTGCCCTGCTGGTGAGTGTGTCTGCTGGCTGTCTGTATGCCTTTCCTTGCGAAACATCTATTCAAGTCCTTTGCCTTAAGTCTGGATTTCAGATAGACTGGACAATTTTTCAGTATAGGCGTGCCCCACACAATGCTGGAGATTTATATATACTAAATAAGTATCTGCTGTTTATCTAACTCAGTGTCTGGTGTTTTTATTTGATAAATCTGGCAACCCCAGAAAGCAAGAACTTTGAGGATCTAAAACAATCTTTAAATATTTTGCAGTCTTGCTAAGGTGAGCTCTGAAATGGTTTGGTGTATTTTTGTGGGTGTTTGGCCGGTAGCCCTGCTTTATTAGAAAAATGTAATTTCATTTTGAGATGCTCCAGACTAAATCATTTGAGCTTCACATTCCTTGTGTAACATTATTGGGCACCCTTAATGAAATTATAACTCAAGCAAGAGATTTCATTCCCTTGTAGTAAATTAGCTTGGGTTGTGAGGGTTTGGGAGAGCCAGTCCCTCCCTGGCTTATTCTTCTCGTTCCGTAGAATGAAGAAAGAGAGGCATTTTATATTTGAGTTATTTATTGTTCTCTCTGAGTGAACATATCATTGCCCGTCCCTACTGGAAACAACAGCTGTTAACAGGCTCCTGAATGAATTTCAATGTGAACTCCCCTGGCCTCTGGAAAGCTTGGGTAAAGAGAAAACAGGCTCAGAATTGAAAGAAAAAGAGCACATTTCAGGCCTGGGTCTGAACGCCTGAAGGCTAACTGCAGATAAAACCACTAGCTGAGGTTTTCATGCAAAGTCACACTTAGATGTGTACAAAGAGGGAGCCCCACGAGTCAGCAGTCCCCCTTCCCCAGGACAGAAGCAGACGATGGCATGGGAGCCACCAAAGACTCGGCCCTCCGGTGCCAACGGATTCCTGGAGGCAGTGAGTGTCCCGTGGCAAAGTAGCTCAGCCCCCGCGGGCCAGGCCAGCCATGAGAACCACCAGGAACCGTACGGGGACAGGCGGGCATCCGAGAACGGGGAGGGCTGCATGTGCCGTCCCTGGACGTGCTCTCCTCTGCCCTGGAATAGGTTCCTCTTTGGACAAGTGCTCCCAGCTTCTGAGGTTGGATTCAGTCGGTGGAATCTCTACAGAAAGGAGCTTTTCCTTTGGCCCCTTTATTAGTCCTTTTTCAATGTCTCCCAAGTGCATTCCCATCCCACAATTCCCCAATCTTTCCGTTTAAGAGAGAGATTGCGGGGACTGTAGGTCATGAGCGGCATTGCCCTGGGTCCAGTGGCCCACCCCGGGCTGACTCGGGACAGGTGTTGCCTCACTCCCCCGCAGCGGGGTAAGCGGAGGGCACTCTCCCGGGCTCCTGTCCCTGCTTCGTTGCGCTCCCATTTGCAGGAGGGACGGAGGGGGCCTCCCCCCCGCACCCCTTCCCGCCTCGTGCGCCGCCGCTTCTCCCACTGCCAGCTGCCCGCTGACTGATTTCTACATCCTTGTTCAAGCCCACAAAGCAAGTTCTCCGCTCACAGGGAGAAACGGTCTTGGCTTTATCTGCACAATTCTCATTTAATTATGGCTTTTTTTTTTTTTACTTGCTTCATTTCTTCTCTGTGAAATGCCCTGGGTCCCAGGCTCTGCCCCACCCAGCATCCTATGAGCGCACGCAAGGTTCTTGCCCTGGAGACGATCGCTTTGAGTTTTGAGGGACACAGAACAAGAGGAGGGGAGATGCCAAAAATGAGAAAAGAAGAAAGATGGAAATCATAAAGTTGAAAATTGAATGGAGAGAGGAGTTTGATAAAAATGCTGTCAGAAATTCAATAAAAGACTGAACCAGAATGAAGTGGCTGAAACCAAAACAAGCTTTCAAACTCCCTTGTCCAAACCCTCAGTAATAAGAACATAGGAAAGCATTGAGTTTTTCTGAAACTCGGTGTCAAAAGTGCATTTCCTGTTCTTCTTTTCTTTCCAGACAAAGTAAGCATGTTGTCAGCTTTCATCGCTCCCTTCAAGCACTTAAGCCCCGGGGCCACAAACACGGAGGACGAAGACAATCTAAGTAAGCAGTTTCCCTTCCCTGTCGAGTGGAGGGGGTCCCGGCCCCATGCACAGGGGGGGTCCTCTACTGTCCCCAAACACTGAGACCCTTGGGGTGATGGTGGGGACTATTTGGGCTTCACCGAGCAGGAGGCTCTGCTCCTGTCCCTCCACCCCCGGAACCCCATCCCCAACATGACTCCCGTCCCCACCAGGGATCCCTTCCCTGCCATGAAATACCATCCTCACCTAGAATCCTATCCTACCTGGAACCCCGTCCCCACCTGGAATCCCATCCCCATCTGGATAGTAGGAAAATATTAGCAGCAACTCTGTAATTGAGAACTCCAAAGATTGTAGGGAAAAATCAGTTTTCTTGAACCCCTCTCCTCTCTTTCCTTTGTTTTTCCCTTCAAAAGGAAGGAAGGAAGGGAGGGAGGGAGGAAGGGAGGCAGGGGGAGGGAGGGGGGAGGAACGGAGGAAAATGAACACAGTTTGTACAACTATTTAACAAGGACGGAGTTGGATGGGTGCCTGCCTGTTGGAACATTTCTGGCTCCTGAAGGAAACCGGGGAAGCCCCAAAGCAGTGTGGTGCGGGGATGGAAATGCTGGTCCCCCTGCTCAGACCAGTGAGGGGCCCCCTGGGGGGCAGGGCTGGTGTGGGGGGTTCCTGGACATGTCCAGCATGCTCTCAACCCCCAAACCACACAGATCTTTCCTGCATTTCAGTATTACCTCACAGCTGGGTCACCTTCCGCCCAGTGAGATGGTGCTGACTGTGCCCGTTGCCCAGAGCGGGGAGCTTGCGGGAGCTCACCAGGACCCTGACCAGGGCACGTGGTGGGGGGACCCGCACTGGAGTGCTGGCCACCCTGCCATCGGCTAGTAAGACGCACGGCCAGCAGCAGGACTGGAGGCTGAGGGCACGAGCCCGCGTCACTGCACAAATCAAAGTCACAGAGTCGTGGTGCCTCAGAACCAGAGCAGACCCCCGCGCGGGATGGGGACAAAGTCCCCACAGAAATCAGAACGTAGGTCTCTGGGCCACCCGTTCGGGGCTCCCTCCTCAGAGAAGTTGGGCAAATGCTCGTTTTTGTTGTCTCAGGGTCTAAGCGGGAAAACCTCCAGGACCCGGTGGGGGTCCTATTGATAGCCACTTCAGAAATGTGCAATACACACACACACGTGTGTACATATACACATCAACCAATTCTAAGCACGCACGCACACGTGCCCCAAGCTGAACTGGATGTGCACGCAAAGCGCTTTGATAAAACACCTGGAATAAACACGTTGAGAAAGAAAATCTTCCTCTGCTTCCTCCTCTTTCCCCCCTTGAGGGGCTGGCACCCTGCTGAGCGTGGTAGGTGCCCAGTGTGGGGTGAGACCTCGCCGCCACTGCTCCCGCAAGCCCGAGCCAGGAGCCCCAGCGCCTCGTGTGCATAAACTGAATCCCACAGTTGAGATCGGAATCCAACAGGACAATGCGTGAAGACGGCTACCAAGGACCTGGAAGAGAGCAAACGCACAAGTTGGCTATTTCCCCCAATCGGTGGAAACCTACAGAGAAGAACGACTTTGAATTGTTACATGTTAGAAAGCCTTTGCAATGCTTGGAAAATCCTTACTTAGAAAACCCTGTTTTCAAACACTGTTCAAAGACAAACCTCCCATCAATGCCCCGTCTTCAGCTTCTCCTAGTCTGCCCACACGGTCTCGGCCATTAGCAATCCAAGCACCCTCGGAAGGTGGGAGAGGAGAGCGGGTGAGCAGGGCGTGTGTGCCAGGTGTGACGTCTGGTGTACGTGTGCACACACCTGTGCAGGGGGGAAGGGTGGGCTGGCAGGAGCGAGTGTGGCTTTGACTGGGGTGTGTTTGGGCTGGTGCTACACGGAGGTGCTCTGCCCACCCCTTGTGGAGCATATTCTGGACCATCAGCGGGCTCCCCCGTGGCCACCGGCACTCACCGCCACTCGTCCCTGGAGCCTGAGCTCCCAATGCCAAGGGCAGAGCTGGTGTCAGGGGTCAGTGACCAGAGACTCAGCTTGGGAGCCCGTCTGGAAGCCAGCCATCAATGGGGTGGGTTTCCAGGGTCTCCTGGACAGCGCCAGGTTGTTGAGACTTCTGCCCAAGTGGGCAGCTCTGAAAGCTTTCTCCTTAAACGCTGAGAGGGAGTGAGTCACTGCCCCAGCGCGATCACCGCTGTGCCTACTGCTGACCCAGGTCACCCAAGGAGGGGTCACTCCCCGAGCTGCGGTCTGGAGGGAGGGAGACCTGCCCACCACACCCGCTTGATCCTCACCCAGACATGGGTCAGACACCACATCCAGGACCATGTGGGACACGTCCTCGAAAGGAGGCACCTTTGCCTGCTGCCGAGAGTCAGGCCTGCACTTCTGCAGCCCGAGTCAGCCGGCCCACGTGGCCTCTCGGTGTTCCCAGGGTGTGGTTGTGCCTCAGCGGACCCCCTTCCCAGGGGACTGCTCACCTGCCAAGCACCAGGGCCTCCCTCCAGAGTGAAAGGAGACTCCAGGCCACTGGCCTTGGTCCTGTCAGCCCCCGTCTGATGCAAATGGGGCAGATCAGATGGCCGGTCCCCGGTGCCCTACCACCTGAGGCCACGGCTGCGTCACTGTCGGCCATGCGGCGCAGACGTGACTAGTTGGAGAAGTCTGGCTGCCTAATAACCAGACAGACACTGGCCCCAGAAAGGGGACGGCGGAGGTGGGTGAGGCACACACGTGATACACGGGCTCGCACATGCTGCCCGCGCTCGCCAGAGCCGGACGGCCCTGAGACCACAGGACCTCACCCTCCATGTGGCCCGCCCACGTTTGCAGGATGGCCGCCAATGCACAAGTGCAGCCTGCTAACTGGACTTAAGTCTGGGAGGATATATTTCACCTGGAAAGTAAAATTTTAGCCACAGCCACACCAATGTAAAATCCAGCTCTTTCTTTTTTTTTTTTCCTAGATTTTATTTATTAGAGAGAGAGAGAGAATGAGAGACAGAGAGCATGAGAGGGAGGAGGGTCAGAGGGAGAAGCAGACTCCCTGCCGAGCAGGGAGCCCGATGCGGGACTCGATCCCGGGACTCCAGGATCATGACCTGAGCCGAAGGCAGTCGCCCAACCAACTGAGCCACCCAGGCGCCCCAAAATCCAGCTCTTTCTCCCTAAAATGCAATTCTTTCATGCATTGGACCTCTAAACGTAGCACTGCTTTTGCTGACACTTTTTGCCAAACAGGAGAACACAGTCGCGGGCTCCGGAGACGGATCGATGTGTGAGAGAGCAGAATGGAACAGTTGCTCTATGTTCTCCCGCACGTGGCTCTGCCGTAGATACTCTCCTCCGTGCCTGGCGGTCTCCAAATTGCTGGCCACCAGTCTGTGGTATCTATCTAATGGAGCTTGAAGTCATCTGCCTGCTTTTTCTCTAATTTCCGCAACGAAGGACACGTGCGACTGTCTGAGTCACAGAAGCCGCAGTCTGAGGGTGTCTGGTGTTCGACGCCGTGAGGATGAGGGAATTCACCCTGGGCCGGCGTGGATGCTCAGGACACCTGCACGTGTTTTCCTCGGGACTGGGCTTTGCCAAGGAAGGCACTGGAATCCAAGTCAGAAATTCTCCAACATGACGTGAGCCGTGGATGGGGGCTCCCTGGGGTGGTGGGAGCCGCTGGGCCCCCAGATCAATCAGCCCTGGTTCTGCTGCCTACCATTCGCCTGCAGGCTGACGTCCGCGCGCTGAGTGCACCCACACACGCAGACACAGAAAAAGTGGGGGGGACAGGCAGACCCGTAAATGCACCTCAAGGTGCAACTGACCTGACGAGAGAGTCCCCCGTCCGACCCCCTACGGGGACGTGAGTTTCTGGCAGAGCTGCTCCAAGCCTGACTGACTGCAAGTCCCTGAGTTATGACTGGCAAGCAAAGCAATTATTTGGGAGAACGAATTCCAGGGTAGAATTAAAGGACTCACTAATTCTCATAACCTAGTATGACCCGTCCGTTTGAGCTGTTTCAAATGTACAACAAATACATTTTCAGAAACAAGTCATTTTTATCATGTAATAAACATTCTCGTGCCAAGTCCTGCACCCCAGGACCCAGGGCAAGTCCAGGCAGGTGGGGGCCACTGATCTTCTCTCAGACCCTTCAAGGCAGGGGCAACCATCACCTCCACGGTGGCCGTGGTCAGTCATCACGAAGCACACGGCCTGGAAGCCTGCGGTGCTCACGGATCACCGTTTACAGATCACGTGGAAAGTTTCACGGGTTGTCTGCCCTGAGCCGCACAGCAGCCCCCGTGTGGCGGGTTCTGTGCGCACCACTCAGCCGTCAGCGTGCTTTCCTGCGGTTCCCAGATGAGCTGGTGCTCACGCCGCCCGTGAGGCCTGGGGATGGCCCCCTGAGAAGGCCAGCGAGAAGTGCACGGCTGCGGGGTCAGCACCGGAGGTGAGCTCCCGGACAACTCCCAGATGCTGGGAGCCTGCTGTCCACATCCGGCTGCCTCCATGTACGGGATAAAGGGTTCAAGATCAGCAACGTGCCTGAGGGGTGACTCCCCCAGGGCAGACCAGGCCCTGCTCTCCTTGGACGAGGACAATCTGCGTCCCCCTCCCACCTCAGGGGTGACCCACAGGGCCCAGGAGCCGAAGCCTGTGCTGGGAAAGGAGCCCCATGTGCTTGGATGCCTCAGGGCCCAGACCCAAGGGAGCATGTGCGGCGCAGGTCCTGGGCAGCGTGGCCTCCTGACTCTCACCTCTGGATCATTCTGACAACAGAGAACGGAAGCCTATTAAATAGTGGAGAACAAAGTGGTCAGGGAAAAGGACTGCGAAGGACCCCCTTCCCTGGGGAAGAAGGAAATGTGACTTTGTGAAGTTGGAGCTGGAGTCCCATAAGAAATTCACGTGGGATCGCTGCAGCGAAAGTCCCGCAAACTGGTGTTGGGTTTTCACGGCGGACCTGGCAAAGTGGCGCGTGGTTTTCCAGACACGGCCCATGTATCTCTAAGCAGCGCTGGAGCTGCGGCGTGGGTGGGGTCGCTCCGCGAGGCAGCCTCCCATCCCCTCGCCATCCGTCCCCTCGCCGTCCGTCCCCTGGGGACCGGGAGTCACCGTGCGCGTCTCTCCCATGGGATGGCCGTTGACTCTCAGAAGCTCTGACGCTGACTGAAAGGGAGAGACGCACGGTGTGTTTGTGTTGCACTCTGGGGCCCACAGGCTCATGACAGAGGGGTGCGCTCAGACCCGGCCTCAGGACAGCCTGGAGCCCGCGCCATGTGACAGGACAGACGCTGCTACCCTGCCTCCTGGGGGGTCCCAAATTCCAGGGGAAACTCAGCAAGGAAGAGCTCAGCAGTGTCTGCCTCTCTCGTTCCTGCTATTTTCAAAAAGATGTGTTTCCTGTATGTCTGGGTTTGGGCTGAGCCTCTTCCTGACGCTCCTTTAGTTCAAGCTCGGAATAATCTCATAGGGCAAGTGCCGTTAAAACCCACATTTGCCATTTTGAGAAAGTAGAGTTTGGGCACATGGAGGGACTTGCCCCTGGTCACACGCACCTGAGAGGCAGGGGGGACATTGACGTCTTGTGTGCTGGAGCCCCGAGCTGGTGGGGTGACCACTGCCCTGTCTGCCTCCTACAGCTTCGGCTGGCCACGCTCGGACCCCACAGGCCAGTTAAACAGCACGCCAGCCGAACCCCCACTCTGCGAGTTTCCAAAACCAGAGGTTGTGGCTCGTGTATCCGGGATAGGGCCCAGAAGCCCACTTTTTTCATCAATTATTATTCATTGTTGGTTATTATGGAAGGGGCCTTCATGCCACAGTCTGATAACCATGGCTGGTGTCACAGACAATGGTATCGAGGGCAGCCGTGGCGCTGGGAGTCAGGGAAGAGAGGGGTCGGCCTGCAAGGGCTCTTCCTCCAAGACAACCCTTTCTACCTCAAAAGGTCATCCGAGATGCTGGCCACCTCACTCTTGCTACCAGTCTCACCAATGCCCACCCTGTGGGAAATCAGTAAGAAATTGGAGCACACCCAGCAGTTTTGAACGCAATCTAGAATGGGGCTTTTTGGCTGGGTTGGATTTTTTTTCTCATCTTCACATTCAATTTGAGAGGCTGCATGGTTAATCTGACCCACTGTCTCTCGGCCTGAAATTCCCCCCCCACCCCGGCAGAGCTCCTTGCTACCTGTGCCCAAGACGCATAATCATTAACAAAGGAGGCAGAGACTAAGTGCTTGATATTTGGAAGGTAATTATTTCTGCTAAAATAGTCTGTAAATGAATGCCATCCACCTTTAACTTATAAAACCCTCTGCATCATGCCTTTGAACAGTTACCTCCGCAAACCTAACACTGTATGGAAGCAAACTGCTGGAGGAAATGCCAACTGAGCCAACGGGCTCGCGGTGAGCGGCTGGGGTTCCTCAATCGGAGAACACGTCCCCTAGGGCGCATCCCCCAGAGAGGGCACCTCTCCGCGCTGACACGCTGCACATCTCCGTTAGATTCTCTGCCGCAACACCACGAGGGCAAGGTCACGGAGTCTGCCGCATTCACCGCTGCCCAGCTTCCGCACAGGACTGAGGGGGGCCCACGCGACAGCTGTTCAGGAGCCACGGGATCAGCCCCAAGCTTCCACGTGCTTAACGAGAACAAACTCACTCCCGACTGCCGGGGACTTCTGCATGGGCCCCGCCTGGCCCTGGGCGGCCGCCTCGCCTCCCACGTCTGTCCGAACCAAGGGCCGACTGTGCTCAGCATCCTCACCGCCTCCCAGAGCCCAGCACAGGGTGTCCCTGTAAAGGAGCCAAGAAAATGATGGGACTATTCTGCTTCTGTAAAGCCAGGTTCACAGCAGCCGCGAACATTCCCAGGACACTCCCATCTCAACCAATGAGCCCGGATCAACCGGTTCCCTCTTTGAGTCTTGTTTCTTCTCGAACATGGTGCTGTGATCCCCACACAGGCTGGATTTTAGGAATAAGAAGGTCTGAGGGAGCCTCCGTGAAAGGCACCTGCACCGCTCACCACTGACACCCTCAGAGGATTTCAGCAGAGACCTGAGGGGTCAGCGCCCCAGAAGCACATTCACCTGCAGAGCAATCGGGACTCCCATGGTCCCCAAGTCATCCACGCCTGAGATTGCCTAAAAACAACAGCATCATCAGCCACGAGCAGTCCAAGATGGCCAGGCCACAGAAGTTAAATTATCATTACATGCATCCTCCACCTACAGTTAGCAAAGGATGGTTTTGCTAAATTTACTTCGTATCATTTCTTGCCAAGGAAGGAAGGAAGGAAGAAAGGAAGGACGGAAGGAGCCATCACAGACACCAAGGAAGCGGCCCTCTGAGCCCGCATGCAATTTCCTCCTTGTGTCTTGGGGGAAGTAGGAACACCTCGAATCTTTACCACCTGCGTGTGATTACACCAACAATCTGTAATGTCTGTGTCCGTATAATTTGAACTAGCAATATCCTTGTCTACGTATTATTTTCATCGTCTAGCACATTCCTGAGGTTCATCCACGTTGACACACACAGATGTGGCTCGTTAAACATAGTGCCACGTAGCAGTCTGTTTTATGAGGACACCACCGTTCACCCCCCACCGGCCCCGGCGGGAAAGGCCTCCCTGACCTCAGCGTTGCCCACAGCTGTTGGGGGCACAGGGCCTCCTGTCCGTTTGGTTGGGGCAATGCTGAGGGTTGCCCAGGCCCAGGGCAGGCGGCTGGCCTCAGCCCTGACCCACCACAGCCGGTGCCCAGGGCAGGAGACAGCAGCAACACGCAGGGGGCCATGCACCCCACACACGCCCCCCAACACCTCCGTCTCAGAAATGCGTCTCTGCAAGAGCTGCCCAGGAATGCGGGTCCTCCCGCCTCCGGGCAAGCGGCCCCACTTCTGGGGTGCTGCTCCCCAGGTCTCCCCACAGGTGCCCGCCCGGAGCTTGCCTCCCTGGCTGGCGGGCCGTGCTGGTGGCGGGCTCGCGTGCGCCAAGGCCCGGTCTGCGGCCCAGCGGTGCCGTCGTCAGCTGCCAGTGCCCGGGGTCACGGCTGTCTTTCTCACCTGCAGGTATCAGCAGCGCCGACGTGAAGGAAAACCGCAACGTGAGCAACCTGGAGGCCCGGCCCCTGCCCGCCGGTGACGGGGCCCGAGGTGGTGCGCCCGGCGTGAAGAGGAAGAGGCCCCTGGAGGAGGGCAACGGCGGCCACTTATGCAAGGTGCAGCTCATCTGGAAGAAGCTCTCGTGGTCCGTGGCGCCCAAGAACGCGCTGGTACAGCTCCACGACCTGCGTCCGGGCCTGCAGTACCGCATGGTGTCCCAGACCGGCCCGGTGCACGCCCCCATCTTCGCCGTGGCCGTGGAGGTGAACGGGCTCACGTTCGAGGGCACGGGGCCCACCAAGAAGAAAGCCAAGATGCGGGCAGCCGAGCTGGCCCTGAGGTCCTTCGTGCAGTTCCCCAATGCCTGCCAGGCCCACCTGGCCATGGGCAGCGGCGCCGGCCCGTCCACGGACTTCACCTCGGACCAGGCCGACTTCCCCGACACGCTGTTCAAGGAGTTCGAGCCGGCCGCCCCCGGCGAGGCCTTCGCGGGCCACCGCCCTGCTGACGCCGGGTTGTTGCCCTCCGCCTGCCGGAGGGGACGACTGCTCTGCCACCCCCTGGACCTGGTGGGCCCGGCGCGGCCGGACAGACCCAGGCCGGGCCCCGTGGCCCTGGGTGACAGGAACCCCGTGGTCGTGCTGAACCAGCTGCGCTCCGGCCTGCGCTACGTGTGCCTCGCAGAGCCGGCCGAGAAGCAGCGCGCCAAGAGCTTCGTCATGGCCGTGTGCGTGGACGGCAGGACGTTCGAAGGCTCGGGACGCAGCAAGAAGCTGGCCAAGGGCCAGGCGGCTCAGGCTGCCCTCCAGGCTCTCTTCAACATCCGGCTGCCCGGCCACATCCCCAGCAGGAGTAAGAGTCACCTCTTGCCCCAGGTGAGATGCGCAGGTAGCTGGGGCAGGTGGTATTCTTCAGAAGCTCGGAGGACGGGGGTGGTGGCGGGCACCAGGCAGGCCCCTCTGCTCCCAGCACTGCAGGCTCACAGGGCCCCCGACCCCGTCCCGGGAAAGCCAGGCTCTGCTCGGCGCCCTCCAAAGGCCCCCTTTCCCAGCCTCCTCATTAGGAGCATTTTTCAGGCGTGTGGAGAGTCGTGTGGGTGTAGGAGAGAGTGTCCACACCCCGCGTTAGCAGAGCTGGCCCTCGCGACGGCGATCCCCTCCGCGAGAGCAGGAGCGGGGCCCCCGGTCCACAGAGAGAGGCCTAGCAGCAGGGAGCCCGGCTTCTTCCCCAGACCCGTCAGTGACCGGGCC
>NC_138373.1:37010085-37033482 GCF_054177405.1 Leptonychotes weddellii | reverse complement strand
CGTCACAGACGGACGCCTCTGTCTCCGCGGGACCAGGACAATCTCCGCCAAGGGTAACTGTTCAACGTTTCGGCGCTGGAGAAGCTCCCCTACTTAATGGAAGTACTGACTTGGAAACTATCCAAAGTTTGGCACAAATCCACTGTGCCCTGCACTGGCTGGTATTTTTTGCTTTGTCTGTCTGCTTTTAACCCCTTTTGTAATCAAAGCAAATGGGTACAGGCTGAAGGCATCAGGAAAGAAAAACAGCAAAGATACAGGCCGGAGATTGGTGGAGAATCTTTACAAACTGCTAAATGAATTAGTGGAAGGCTCTGATGGACCCCCCACATGAAACCGCTGGGAGGGCCGGCGCCGGGAGGATGCCGCTCTCCTGAGAGTCCAGCCAGCAGGAGATGCAGGCAGATCCGCGCCACTGTGAATGCATTGTTGCAATACTGCAGACCCCAACTCGATCCCCTTGTTCTCTGGGGCTCGGGGTTGGCCCTGAAGGAAGGCCGCTGTGGGCTGGGTGTACGATTATGCCGCCAGGGAGGGCCACAGCCGGATGGCTAGGAGCCAGGGAACCGAGAACCGGAGGGATCCCAAGAGGAAAACAGTGCTTCGAATCCAGAATCTGGGCCCCTGCAGAGGCTGCTGGTGATTGCGATGCACACGTGAGCTGGGACGGAGTGGGCACCGGGATGAACGAGCAGGTGACGCCATAGCCCAGGCTCCTGCAAAGGAGCGGAGGACCCGCCCAGCACTCCCTTTTTAGAGCCTGGAACCAACTCGCTGGCAGAGAAGAGAGGAAGGCGGCTCTGTCTTCCTTCAGCCAGAGGTTCCCTGCCCCTCTGTCTCTCTGTCCACTGGGGCTGGGGTCTCAGGGAGCCGTCCTAGGGGCTTGGACTGCGGCTGGCTCTCCTGGAGGAGCCATGGTCCTGGGAGGCCGTCCTAAGTGGAAAATCCATGCAAGTTAAAACTCCACACCGTTCTACACAAGATCTCAGACCACTAGTTGGACATGATTTTCTTGTTTCAATATTTTCCCTATAGCAGGGTTTAGAAGGGAGGTTAAAGTGAACATTTTCTTTAACATGAATCTGAAAATGAATCTGGAAATGGGGAAAGATTGATTTAAAAAAATGAAGTCTTTCTGCAGTGCAGTTATCGGGGAGCAGAAGCAGTGAGGGGGCAGCCCAAGACCGGCGGACTCTCAGGTGAACGAGCTGAAATGTGCAGACCGCGCTTGGGTCGGGGGTTCGACAGCATCCTCATCAGCTGGAGTGACAGTCACCCGTGTGAATGGCCATCCTGTTTTCAGGAGATGCCCGTGGGGTTTGGAAACTGTGGTCCTCCTCTGGCTTCCTCCCTGTGGACTCTGGCTTCCACGGCTGTGTCTCATTTAAAACAGGTGCTGTGTTTCAGGACACGAGGCTGTGCAACTCTGCAGCAACGTTCAAGGTCGAGACAAGGCCAGCGCCGGCCCCAGACCCAGAGCAGGCTGCAGGGGACTGCTGCCTGGAAGCAGACTCAGCGTGCCCAGCCTTGTGAATAGGTTCCCCCCTCTACGGTCCGACCAGTTACCTTGAGAGATTCATGACGCACTCCCTAACTTCTTCTGGCACTCAAAACGGGAATGAAACACGATGAAATCAATGTGGTAAAATTGTATAGACGATCGGAACCCAGACCACAGAATCGGTGTCAGATCTCATTCTGACTGCCCGCTGCACCCCTCGATAGGGGTGAGGAGGCAAGGAGAGGGACGGGGAGGAGGGAGGGGTGGACGGCAAACATGCACACAGTTCGACAGCATCACCTAAACTGACCAGTTCAAAGAAACCAGACGGACCACATGCTTAAACACCTGGAAAATCAAGCCAGCCCCTAGCTCACCTGTCGTGGGAGCCAAAATCTAGCTGCTCTTTCACCATGCTTGACGTAGCTGTGCCATTAGTTTGCAGTGGCGTCTGGATCCCAACATGTGGCTATTGGGTCAAGTACTGGAATTTGATTTGGAGAGAAGTACACATCCGAACACCCCTGCATGAGGTACTTGGATGCATGCGCGATATGGACCTACCTCATCTATCTCAACTGATAACTGACTGACTTTGTAGAAGTCGACTCGTGGTTACGTATAAAGCTCACCAACAAATCTCTCTGAGTTCATGCTAAAATCGCCCGTTCCATGACCTCCTGCCTGCTGGTTTCTGGTGTCCCGAGTGGATCCGCGCCACCAGGCTACGTGCTGTTTCCACTGCGGGAGACGGGAGCAGACGGACGGAGGCTCAACAGCCACCACAAAGGCCACGACCACTGAGAACGGCAGAGGAAGAGTGGAGGTAATGAGCTGAACCACCCCGAGAGTAATTCCTCCTCGCACTAAGGACAGTAATAAACTTCACCTGACACAGGAAACCCTCGGCGGGCTGAGAAGGTGTAATTTTTTTCTACAGAGAATTTCTGTGGTCTTCGGAGGGTAAGCAGGGTACAGGAAATGTCTTTTCCGTGAGGAACACCTCATAACTCACAAGGAGCTGAACCTAAATGGAGTTGCAAAGGTCATTCTTATTTTATAACAAGAAGGAACTTCCAAGGAGCCTTCAAACCCTTCATTTCCCTTCCTCGGCCACGCAGGACTCCTACATCATATCTAGAATTATCTGCCTCCCTACAGCAAGGGTATTCGTTTAATAAATATCGAGGGGGCTCCCACAATGTATTCAGGTGTGCGAGAATCTGAAAAACGTCCTTTAGATGCTTAGAGCATTAGTTAGGCACGAAGTATTTAAGACACTGATGAACTGAGGATAAACATGATGAAATTCACTAGGAAAGTCACAGTGAGCGTGACAGACAGACACAAGAATCACACAATAATGAGATAATTGCCTTAAAGGAGGTGCTACTGCATTCCATACGGGCTATGTCAGATTATTGCAAAGTGAGTAGCATTGAAAATGTTTTATAGACTCCCACTGTTGGAAAGCCTCCTGCCCTGAGTCCTGTGGTAAAGCAAAGAACAATTTTGAAATGAATTGGTGCTAAATTTATATGCATTCCACACAAATTTGAATGTTTGCATATTGGAGTTTCTTAAAATGGGGGACACGTTCAGAAATCACTAGATTTTACAACGAAATTACTCTTGAATTAGAGTTAATTATGTTTACATTTGTCATGAAGATATATGGAAACATGCTATGAATGGTCATATTAACCACAACAGCCAAATGTGAAGACCCATTTAGTACTATTCAAATCCAAATTCAGTGTTAAGGCACTTGGAAGGCAGTTTGTTTGTGATGCAAACATATCTCTGACTTGTATGCACTAAATAGAATAAACAAAGCAATGAGCTAGTTGCAAAAACAATGAGATAATCAGGATGTGCAAATTTTGCTTTGATGACTTTTAAAATCAGAAAAAAAAAGTGAAAGAGTATATCCTATTTAGGCAAGGACTTATTTATTCTTATTTAAGACGCATCAAAATGTTCCTTAAGGTTTAGAAAAGACATAAATGATTGCCAAAGTTTGTTCATAGCTCAATTGATGGCTTTTAAACTGTCAAGCCTACTTGCAAAGTGACTGGTTTCCACGTATCCAGCCAGCCAGCCATCCATCCATCCTGTCCATCCATCCATGCATCCATCCATCTATGCATCCATCCATCCATCTGTACATCCACCCACCCATCCATCCATCCATCTATGCACCCATCTATGCATCCATCCATTCATCTATGTATCCATCTATCTATCCATCCATCCGTCTGTCCATCCAACCATCCATCCATCCATTCACCCATTTTACAAGTATTTAATGAGCATACTCTGACTCAGGTGATGTGCCAGGTGCTAGGAATACACAGAGGTGAATAGGATAAAGAACTCCCTCTTGAGAATTGCTCAGAGCTGGTCAGTGGGTTCCCCAAATTGTGGTCCAGTATTCCCGGCATAACATCTGCCTGGGTGTCACATCTTAGAATGCAGATACTGGGCACTTAGCCTAGACTTGCCAAATGAGAATATCTTGGGCTGCGTTTTCAACAAGTACCCAAATGATTCTTAGTCATGCTAAAATTTCAGAATTGAACTCAGGGAAAGGTCTGAAATGAAAACAAATAATGATGATATGTTTTACTGAGCTGTTGTAGAGATGTGTTAAACGTCCGGTAAAAGCTGAGGAGAGAGGGCTAACTCAGATCCCACAAAATAAAGACTTTTTGTTACGAGAGCACATCGTACGCACAGGACCTGCACAAAGAAGTTGTGGAAAACCAATCAGTAAAATACGAAGCTAATTTTAATTCTATACAAACGTGTTTGGCTTTGCGAAACAACTTTCCTTATAAAAGGAAAGCTGCAAAATCGCAGAAAATAATCCACCTTGAAATCTTAAAGATTCATCTATTAAGGTTGTAAATCTTAATAAAAGAATATCAAAGTAGCTGGATAGATAGATGTGAATAACAATAAATGTACGCATATCTACATAAAGAGCGTGTGCGTGTACACACGCACACACAAATACTCTTACTCCGCTGAAGCGTATTTCTCTTTCAGAAGCACAGAGCAACTGACCCGCGAGGCTCACGTGTGACAGCTGCAGGGGTTACTGCCCACGGCACCTAACACCGGTCATATTTTCGAATGTATTTGACCCGAAAGAGGGGCTGATCTCTCTCATACGTCATGTCATTCACTAATTAATTAATACAAAACTGATAATTAATCCACTTGCTGGATATCCACTGAACACCTGCTCCATGGCACACGCGGCCCTCTTCCTCCAAAATGTGTCCTGCTCCACGGAGGATGTGGGGGAGGGGACCAGGCAGCAGGCCTGCCTTGCGTCACGGCTCCCAGCCTTCCCAGAGGTGACAGGCTGCACAGAAATGACTTCGTTATGCTTCGTCTGATTTATAAACATTCCCACGATGAGGTTTACCTGCACTTGGGAAAACACCCCTGGAGTGCTCGGTGTCCGTCTTTGAGAGGCTTTTACTGACCAAGTTAGGTACAGAGGGAGCGGGGATCGTGTTTGGGGTTCAGCCGTGGCCGGGGCCCTGCGGGTGCATGAGGGGCACATCAGGTGGAGTGCGGCTGGGGCGTGAGCGGGCCCGACGGCGGGTCTTCCCACCAGTCCCACAGCAGCGGCCCCGCCTGTGCAGGGCCGTGAGCCTTTCTCATCTTACTCGATGAGACTTTCTGGGCTTTGGCTGGTGGGCTGCCCCCACCCTTCCCCAGGCATCACCTGCTGCCCCAACACCAGCGTCCTCCTGCCTCTGCACACGTTTGTTTTCCTCGGTGCCCTTTCTCTGTTACACACACACACACATACACACTCTCTGCCTATTACTAGAATTGTGTACTCATGTGATGAGAAAAACTAGGCCGGTGTAAGGATAATGACCCGCTGACATCAAAAGCACCCTCAGCATGGCTCGGGCTCAGCAGCACTGTGCGGAGAGGCGGGGGGGCCCTTGGTCAAGACTGGACTCAGTACCGTCTGCGTGACTTTGGGCGCACTGCCTATTCACCGCTTGGTAAGACTGGTGAGGAGGGGTACCGACCCCGCAGGACCATGGTGAAGTGCCCTTTCTTGGACCTCATCCTTCCCCACAACACAACGCTAGCCGCCTAAGTACCGTGTAACATAGGACAACTCCAAAGTAAGCAATTACAGCACCAAAGTTAATCAAAACCAAGGGGAAAGCTAGTAAAAATCGAGTAAATTCAGCTAACTCCAGGACACTTCTAATGAGCTTGGCAACTGAGTGAGAAACGGATCAAGTACTTCCTTGCTTGAAGAGAGCTCGGGGACCCTGCTCTGCGATGGTCACTTGCACTTGGCGTTGGCAATCGATAGTGCACATGGGGCCCCGGACCCAGAAAACGGGCCAGCCTGAGACGAGGCTCCCCGCCAATGGCTCTGCTTTGGCCAACACGATCTGCTGCTCCATATCTGGCCTTCTTTTGTGTTTGTTAAGGACAGGGAAGGAGACAAGGCAAATTCTGGGTAACCTAAAATCTAGAGGAAGGGCAAGAGTAACTGTGCTCCCCAGTGTACCTAGATAAATTATTTTTACTTACAACTAGTCAATTTAGTCAAATCATTTGAAAGTTTTGAGGTTTTTCCCTCAAACTGATGTATCCTGTCTGAATTAATTAACCAGATATCACCAAAAAACCAAAATTACAAAAACATGCAGAAGAAGGGGAGGGAAGTTCTCTCCATTTCTATCCTCTGCTCTCAGCGGTAAACACTTGTATGGTCTTGGAGTCCTGAGAATTCTTCTGTCAAAATATCAAAAACATGCCATTCTTTGTTGCAATATTTTTCATTCATCAGCAAAAGTATCATCATCTATTAGATGCCCCCAAAACAGCAGGAGAAACCGGGGCTGGTCAACAAGCATCCCCAGTCTGTCCTGTTTGCAGATCTAGGATTTCAACACCTGGCTTCATCGCCCTGAGGGTCACACGGATGCCGGTGGGGGGTACAGTAGGTGGCATTCTGAGTCAGACCAACCCCATCACATCCAAGTGCGGTAGCCTCACCGTTTCAAGAGTGGCTTTTCTGAAAGCCTTCCGCACTGCCCACCATACCCCGGGTGCCGGAGATTTCCAAACACACCTGATAGCCTGCTGGATCACTGCAAATGGACAGGTCCGTAAGCGATGAGCATAGTGTGTTAAAGTCTCCAAAGCGTGGCGCATGTAGATGGTGCATCGGGGTAAAAGAAGAAAATCTAGACCTTTTATTACTCTGTATTTTAGTCTCATTATCTTTATACCAATTTTATTGGGCTAAATCAGATACCGTAAATTCTTCCTTTCAGCATGTGTGATCCAGTGGTTTTTCGTATATTCACAGGGTTGTGCAAACCATTACCACCATCTAATTTTAGAACAGTTTCACCACCCCCAAAAAAACCCTATTAGCGTTCTCCCCTCCCCCAGCCCCTGGCAACCACAGATCTACGTTCTGACTCTAAGGACTGGCTTATTCTGCACATTTCACATAAATGGAATCATACACCTTGCAACATTTCGGGTCTGGCTTCTTTCACTTAGCATATTTTATTCAAGGTCCATCAGTGATCTAGAATGTCTCAGTTGTCCATTCATTTTTATAGCCAAATAACACTTGATTTTATGGATGTACCACATTGTCTTTATCCATTCGTCTGTGGATCCATCCAACATTTGGGTGGTTTCCACTTTTGGGCATTATGAATGCTGCTGCTATGAACATTGGCATACACATTTTTGTGTGGACGTGCATTTTCACTTCTCTTGGGTATACACCTAGCAGGGGAAGCGCTGTTTCTAAATGTACTTAACATTTTGAGAAATTTCCAATCTCTCTTCCCAAATGGCTGCATCACTTACAGTCCCACTGGAAATGAATGGGGGCTCCAGCTTCCCCAAATCCTTGCCAACACCGTTGGTATCTGTCCTCTGTATCTTAGCCACCCTAATCGGTGTGAAATGGTATCTCCATGTAGTTTGGACTTGCATTTCCCTGATGACGCATGATCTTGAGCATCTCTTAATGAGTCACTTGCTATGGGTACGTCTTCTTCGGAGAAATACCTGTTCAGATTCTTGGACTGTTTTTATTTGGGTCTTTTATTTTCTGAATTACAAGATTCCTTTATGTATTCTGGCTACTAGTCCCTTTATCAGACATAAGACTTGCAAATATTTTCTCCCATTCCGAGGGTTGTCTTTGCACTTTCTTGATGACGTCCTTTGAAGCATGGAAGTCTTTAAATTTGACGAAGCCCAAATGATCCATTTTTCCTTCTGTGACCTGTGCTTTTGGTGTCATGGCTAAGAGATCACTGCCCACCAAAGTCATGAGGATGGACGGGCTCCTGGGTTTTCTTGCAATGGCTTTATAACCTCAGCTAGAACCTCCAGGATAATGCTGGATAGCAGTGGTACAAACGGGCACGCTGGTCTCATTCCTGATGGTAGGGTACAAGCACTCGGCCTCTCACTGTTGAGTGTGATGGGAGCCCTGGATTTTCATAGTTGTTTCCCAGGTTAAGGGGGTTCTCTTCTGTCCCTCGTCCACGGAACATGTCTCCTTGCTTTTTAATCTCTATTTTTGTGTATATTTTACAAATTACATTAATAGAGCACTTTGTACCATCTGTAAATGAGCTGGTATGCAGAATGGACACTCAAAGCTACTTTAGACAGGAGACCCCAGGCCTCCAACATGGCATCGCCAAGCCCGTGGCCATGACCAGCCCACGCCAGGAAGGTCTGCCTCACGCTACACATCACAGCCCCCGTTCTGATGCGCGAGGGGGCACCAAGTGAGCGTGCGGCTCAGTCAACCCCGGCTCATCCCTCCTTGCTGAAGAAGTCCCTATTCCATCCTCAGATGCAAAAGAACATGCATAAAACTCCGATAATCCAGCTATACCCTACTTTTAAGGACATACAAAGATAGTAAAGTACCACTCAAGGGAAAAGACCATTGAATGTGTCACTTCGGTCTGAGAAAACCTCTAGTGATGTCCATGTATGATCAGGAAAAGCTGAAGACAACAGATCATTTCTTCCACACGGCTTCCCTAGGCCTACAACCCTGAGCCACTGGCACCCATTCCGGAGCATTCCCAGCAGGCAGCGGCAGACAGACAACCGGCCCCTGACTGAGCCTGCCCCACCACACCGGAACACTTCAAGTACCCAGGTTGGTCCGTGACACGCGGAATCTGGGGCCAGCGCCTGGCTGAGAGGCCACCATACGTGGATCTTAAATGGGGCAAAGACACAGTGTTTCGGAGAGCAGTCAAAACGAGATCGAGGCAGCTGTCCACAAGCATCCTCAGCTCCCAAAGAGACTGTGCAGGGCAGCAAAGTTCGGGTGAGAGCTGATGGGGCAGAACCATGAGCAGAAGGGAGATGAGAGGTGTGCGTTGGAGAGTGATGGGCAGACAACCTGGAAACCTGGATATAAGATCCCAGCACGCTGGGAAGGCTGCGCCCAGCCCGGGCCCCTCCCTCCCCGCATGGACACCTGCTTGAACCTCTTGAAATGCCAGGGCCTCCTGTTTCCAGTCTGAAAGATTCTGAACAAACAATACACTTTAATAGATTTAATTATTTAAACTCTTAAGAGTCACTGGCACACATCTAATAGCAGAGGTTTTTCTTATTTTATTCACATTTTCATGACCGTCAATGCCTGTATTTACATTTAGAAATAAATAGTCTGACAAGCTTTACATCTCAACGGGCAGCAGGTGCAGAAATGAGGCGGCTCCCACGCAGCTCTCTGCCGTGCTGAAATGCGACCCTGCAGCGTGGTGTTAAACTCGTTATCTGCACGGCTGCCAGGGCTGCACACGCTGCAGTGTGAACTCCGTGCTGAAGCAGAGTGGCGGGTCTGAGCTCGATGGATCATAGATCAGCACACTGACAAACTTCTGGAGCCGCCTTTCTCCTGAGCAGCTCCGTCATAAGCGTCAAGAAGTCAGAGGTTTACGTGCCAGAGCTCTACAGGGCAAGTCTGACACAGGAAGGCAGCAGGGCATCCCCTCCACTTCATCCGCAAGCCGGGGGAGCCCTGCCCTGTTCCGGGAACATCTGCAAACTACGACGTGAATCAGACCCCTGGAATATGCCATAGCTTGACCTGTTCAGGAACAATGAGAAACACCGAGCGGGCTTGCCTCCGAGAGCTGCCCTTTGCGTGGCGTCCTCCAAGCTAGCGCTTGAGCACGGGCTGCCCCGTCCATCCCCGCTGACCGCCAGAGGCGGCAAAACAATGGGGTGTCCGCCGGTGTACAGTACTGCTTCTGAGCTCCACGTGTCCACCCTTGTTTGGAACCGTCCTGCGAGGCTGGTCCAGGAGCAGCTCTGCCCCGTGTCACCAGCCTGCTGCCCCCTGCCGATCCCCCGGGCTGCTCTCCGCCACCAGCTAATCCCGGGGCTCCCACGTTTCGCCCCAGAGAAGCAGTGGCGCACGTGTGATCCTACTTCTCACTAGCTCAGGGACCCAGAGGACCTAGCTGCACCTGCTGTGGGTTCCCTCCGTTCTCCCAGCAAACCCTGCTTGCTCCGCAAAGCTGCCCCAGCGATCTCTCTGAAGCTCACACTTGGGCATATTTCTCACCTGCTCAGAATCCTTCAGTGCCTCCACCACAGCATCGAGGCCAGGCCTGGCGTGACCAGAGCACCGCCTCTGAACCGGGCATCAGGAATCGGCCCCCTCCGGAGCCACGCCCCGAGGGGCTCCCCTGGCTCTGAAGCCGGGCTCTGCCCCTGCAGGTACTGCTCCCCTGCTGGAACCACAATTCCAGCCCTGCCGCCTCTGTCGCCCATCAGCCTCCAAATACTTCATCATCGCCCTTCACAGTCCCCTCCCGGCCCAGGCGACTGCCCCCTCCAGCTGCTGCAGCGCTCCGTGATGTCCCTCTGTGATGTCGCTCGTGATGTCCCTCTGTGATGTCACTCGTGATGTCACTCTGGGATGTCACTCATAATGTCACTCCATGATGTCACTCTGTGATGTCTCTCCTTGATGTCACTCATGTCACTCCATGATGTCGCTCGTGATATCACTCCATGATGTCGCTCTGTGATGTCATTCTGTGATGTCCCTCCGTGATGTCAAGGATGAGCTCCTCATTCTGCGGGGCCCCTGCACCTGTGTGCTCTGGGCAGCAGAGGGCATGCACCCGCCTGCACCGATATTAGCAGAAATGTGGGCTCAACAAAGTTCTTTGGGGCAAGGATTAATATTCTTTCTGTCCTTTTGTCCTTTTTCTCATCCCTATTGTCCTCCTCCTCTGCTGCTGCTATGGTATGAACAGCTAGTCTGCAGGTGTGGGATCCAGTGAGGTCACCCCCCACCCAGGCCACTAAAAACAGTGGCTGAGATGGAACTAGAGCTAGGGTCCTCGTAATTGTGGGTCACAGTCACTCCATCACCCTTAGTTCACCAACGTCACCAAAACTTTCAAATAATAATTCCATTTGGACCCCTCCCAGGTTGGCACTTGGGGGCTTCTGGATAGCTTTGGTGTTTCTGCATGAGGACACCGACCAACCACCCAGACCATTTCTTCAATCACAGTCATTGATGAATTACGAACTGATATCCATTTAGCCTTTTATGTCAGAAGACCCTAAAAGTATATTTTTAACTCAAGAAGGTGATTTATTCTTCTCTGCATTTTTAACTTCATCATCAAGACACCAAAATGGGTAAGTTTGCCAAATGGAAAGGGTCCAACTCACTGGCATTGCATTTTTCAAGATTAGAATTTCTTAGTGTTTGCACACCTACTGTTTTAACTTTGATGGCTTTCCGTATTCTAACTATGCTCTGAGAGGCACTGGATTCACCAACCACGCCTTCCAAGCAAATGGTGTAAAAGTGCAGGAATCCCATTAGCTGGGAAGACGCACACACCTCACCACGGCCTGGCGCCTGGGAGGACTGACTCCCTAGACGTTGCTGGGCGCCAGGCTGTCAGTGGCTATTATGATCTGTTTGACTGTTTCCTGTTTTTCCTTCAGTAAACGGTCCCAAATGGCCAGATGTTTTAAATATCCTTGGCTGGTGCTTTTTAATGCTTCTGTCCCCACCTCAAGATCAGCCTAGTAGACACACTGTGCACTCTGTCCTCACCGTCCCTCACTGCAGCTCCTCACCCAAACTAATCATTCCGTTCCCTGAACCAAGAACTCGAGTAGTAGGCAGTGAGAAAACCAACTCAAGTACTCTGCAGCCCAAAGAATTGGAAAAAGTATAAGAAGACGGAGACAGAAATTGGATTCAGACTACCATCCCCCTGGTGCTGAACCCTACACAGCTCTGAGCTTTTTGAAAAAGACAAGTTTCCACAATGGACGGTGCCTACCAAAGATTTTATCAAATGGGATTGAGTTCTTTCCACCAGCAGAAAGTGAGATTTAGCACCCTAAGCAGGAAATCAAGTTTATGGCCCATCCTTAATGATTTCCAGCTCTCCCATTGCCTCTCACCAAGCTTCAGGGACTTTCATTAAGGACATAGCAAGGAATGTTGAGACCTGCACTTTTCCCTGGCGCTGAGTTATTTAGAAATATCACCAGGGACCAATCTGTGTCTCCTGAGCCCAAAGCTTGGGTTGCTCTGAAGAGAGGACCGCGGGGAAAACAGAGCAGGGCGAGTCCATTCCCACTTTGGGCTCTCATCGCGCCACTCACCCCCCAGGGGCTGCCCCTGCTCTGTGCTCCCGGCCCCACAGCCGCTCCCACAGTGGGAAGGTGGGGTCCGTGACACACCCCTGGCCCACTTCCTCGAGAGCTGCTCCCTGCCCTGTTTTCAGCTCCGGATGGAGGCCTTGGTAGCTGGGCCACTGTCCCGAGAACAGAGCACCATATCTTTGGTCAGAAGGAGCGTACCGAGAGATCGCGTCATCCTGCCTCTGAGAATGGCGGGTGCTTGCTGGCCTTTGCTAACTGAGCGGGACTTTCCCAAGCAGTGCAGATTGGGGTACAGTCTCTGGAATCAGGACGACTGCCCTGGGCTCGCCCACAGCAGGACGAGGCAGGAAGGATTTGGACCCTGCCCCTGCCAAGGAGGCCCGGGTAGGGGGGGAGGCTCACACGAGCGCTGTCACACAGGGAGGCCCGTAAACAGCCAATGGGATGGGTTTCGGTTCCAAATGACTTGTCTTGGTTTTTAACTAGAGCCATGTGATACGTCCGTCTGACAGAGGGAAGTCAGAGTGAAACCTGTTGTCTGGGGGGTAGGGAGTTTACATGCTGTGGTGTAATTCGGTCACCGAACAGCAAACGACGCTCCCACTGAAGAACCAACCCCAACGACCCTGGGCTGACACAGGGCTCAGCTCCATCTATATTTGCAACACCACACGCCCCATGCAGTCTGCCTACTCTCTGAAATGTTTCATCCGAGGGCCTGAAAACCAGGAAACAGGCATTTTATCATCTGCCCACCAGCACTTCTGCGTTCTGATGTTTTTTCCTTGGGGAATGGCTTTATCATCTGTGTCTGATTTCGTGGTGCCACTTTATCATCTCCCCCATTATGGAAAATGAATGAATTTGTAGGACCCAGCAGCCTGTCAGCAAACCTCGTCTTATCTGGAGGAATGACAGTTATAAAGTCAACCCCAAAGTGACGGAGGAACTCCCTCTCTGCAGACACTGGCCGTTCTGCCTGGGCTGGCCGTTTTCCTCGGCCTGGGAGAGGGCACTCTGCCTTCGCCGGGGAGCTCCCGGGACGCAGCCCTCGCCCCCTCCTCCTCTGGGCAAACTGGCCCGAAGTCAAAACAACCCCTGCATGACGTCACGGGCCCTCGGTCCGACTGACTTACCTGCACAAATCACTCCCTTCTCTCTTTTGAAAGCCAGGTCCTCTCGGGAGCCCACTTGGCTGCGTCACACACAGCTGTGCGGCCATCTCTGCGGGTAGCATGTTCTGGACGCTGGAGCCACGCGAAATACTGGTGGTGCCCCACACTTGCGAGGAGAAACCAGATCAGTACGCGGTTTCCACTCTGGTGGGGGTGGTCGGGAGGCTCAGGCCAGAGGCTGACAGGACGCAGAGCCTGGGAGAGCCCAGTGCCCACTGCAGTGAGGACGCCACAAGCCCAGCACGGCCGTCAACTGTGGCAGACAAGCCACAGGGATTCCAGTGTGGGAATCCACCCAAAGGAAGCCACTGATACAGGGAGGGAGAAGACAGGACGGCTGCCCCCGAACCAGCCAGGAATCCAAGCACACAGCGCCTTCCCCCCGCCCCCGCCCAGATGGACCACGACGTGCAGGGGTGAGGACAAGCGTGGGGCACCACGGCTGAGCAGGAAACAGGAGTGCGAACCCCAGCGCTCCTCAAAGGGGAAAAGCCAGCTGCCCACTGGCCAGAAACTTGACTCTTTCCAAGTTCAACATGACGGGAACTCACGCACTGAGTTCTCGTCCACACAGAGGCTGTGAGTGTGGCCATCCCCTTGAGACCTCGCCGCCCCACCCCATGGCCCCCGATACAATGGACGGGTTCTGATACAGAGAAATGTTCCATTTGAGCGGATAGATCAGTAAGTGATGAGTAGCCCCCTCTGCTAAGTTCCCAAACTGGGAGGGGCATACATACCTGGTGTTTCCGGTCTCTGGCAGACGAGTCCCTTTCCGACGTCACTCCCCGAGACCAGCTCAAGAAGAGTAATCAGTATTTGAATTAAAGAGGAACTCCCTGCAGGTGTGGGTCATGGGGAGATGGACCCGTCGTGCCGCCACAGGCCAGTCCTGTCCTCCACCAGCCCGTGGTTACTGTGATTGGCACATTCTCTGTGAATGGGTTTTGTTTTCTGTTCTTTGTCCTGTTCCTATGAAACTCATGTAATAACAAACACTGGGAAGCAACATGCATTTTACTTTGTCTAACAAAATTATAGTATATTCTCCACCACCTCAAACTGCCCAGGTGGGCAGAATGTGGATTTATCAGCGGCAGACGTTCCAAACCCATCCGGATGGGGTGGGGCCCTCTCCTAGTATTCACGTGCCCGTGGATGGGCGTCAGCAGGAGCCCGCACTCACAGGCACTGAGGACCTCGGAGTGATGGGACCCTTACCACAGTGTGGCCAGGACTGGAGTAGCCTGGGGCCGGGCGGGAATGGGGGTACTAACGGGCCCTTTCTCCCCAGAACCCCAGTCCTGCCTGTGCCCCACCACCCGTGTAACCACCGAGACCAGGGAGGGGCTGCCAGAAACACTCAGCCACACTTTGGGACTCAACTTACCCAAAGGCCCTGCAATCTTCGATACTGCCCCCAAATCTGAAGGTGGTGCCCAAGAAAGGGATGTCTTCCAAGGGGTGAACTTATTTATATGGAAAGCCTTCCAGAGCCATTAAACCCTAAGTCATATTTACTGAGATTTTTAAAACTTATTCCTTCCCTGGAAATAATAAAAGTACATGAAATCCCCACTGTGCTGGGAAAATCTAGGCCACGCGATCATTAGGAAGCCGGCTGCCTCTGCATGATCACGTGACGGTCCACAATCATGTTAGGCTGATGTGCCCGTGTGAGTGATACTCAGTGATTAAGTCTCAGGGAGCGCGGCCGCGCCCCAGGTATAGCCATTACCGTAGAGTCATGTCTGCCTGCCTCTGTCGCCATTTTTCCTAATAAAGCAGAAAAGTAAGATGTAAGCACAAGGGAGATACACACAAACCACAAAATAGGCTAAAATGAAAAGTAAAAAGGAGACAGGCGCTTCCACAGACGTTCTAGAAATGGGAGCATTTCATTTTGTTTCGGAAATACCCATAAATGTGATTTTCTTTCCAGACTGAATACTGGCAGCCCAGGAGGAAATGGGCCAGGTCCTAGACAGGGGGCTAAACCGGGAGAAAAATGGCGAGGCTGCATTTGCACACAGGCAAGCACACACATGTGCGTGCGTGCATGCACACACACGAGCAGCTACACGAATGCACATGTGCGTGCAGACGTGCACGTGCATGCACATACACACATGCGGACACGTACATATCTACGCACACGTGCACACGCACACACCTGCCACCTGGGCCTCAGGAGCCAGAAGCAGAGCACATCACTCATTTGCAGCAAAATGATGGGAAATCTATCATTAACATTTCCTTTTCAGAGCTAAATGCCAGGAAGTCTAGTGGAGGTGCAGCTGGTATTGCTGACTTAGGTGGGGCGGAACGTCACCAGGATCAGTACCGGTTTGCTATTTAATAAAAACAGTCCCTGCCTCTTGAATATAAAGGGCTTAAGGGTACTACCGTTTGGGGGGCAGGAAAATCCACACCTCTGAGTGGTTGGGACTATTTTAGATCCTGTAGCAAAGAGGGGCTCCTACAAGCCTAAGGCAGACACAGGCCGTGGATCCCCATGCCTCCCACACCCCACGCACACCCAGCAGTCCCATAGACAAGGGGGCTGTGGCCCATCTCACACATGAGGGCACGGGGCAAAGGGCTGTCACTCCTGCTGGGTCCCGAGCCCAGCGGCAGAGCCGAGCCTCAGCCATTGTGCATCCTTGGACACCAAACCAACTCACAAGTGGAAAGGGATTTACTTTAGCAATAAGTGACAAGTGGGAGCATCCGCGTCTTCCAATCTGAGCAAGATGAAATTAAGAACTGTAAAGTTCATCCTGGTTTTGAAAAAAATCAAACTTTTAACATTAATTGCTCCTGAACATTTGTGAGTGCCCCAAATCCTGACATAAAAGCTTTAATTTCTATGCAAAGCAGATAGGATGATTGAGTTATAATTAAAATGGTAATTATACCCTTAATGCTCCATATTTGACTTTTCAAAAAAACGTTATGCTCCAAGAAAAGCTATTTAAAGATCAGAGGAAAATATTTGAAAATGAATGTATTCAAGACGTTTTAAATCTTTTAAAATCCAGTTATTGATTTTTACATGCTTTCAAGTGTAGTCTAAAACATTTCTTCATTTATTTTGGTCGATGGAAATAATAAAAAATCATTGGGACGTGAAAAGCTTAAATGAAGGCAGTATTCTGGAGGTTGCTCTGTAATGTGATAAATATTCGGGGCGCAGAGGAGGGGCATCAGGCCTGAGCTCTGGTTGCTCTGAACCCCACAATGGCGGGCAGGGGAGAGCCTGCTGGTGGAAGCCACCTTGGGCCGCCTCCCCCTTCTGGTGGCTGAGCTGTCACTGGGCTTGAACGCTGCAAATATGACATTTCCTTTGATCCTCCATTGACTGTTTAGAATTAAAAAGAACACCTAAAGCTATAAATCAAATGTCAGGTGCGGAAGTCTGGTGGAACCATATCAATATTCCATGATGTACGGCTTGCTGGGGGGCTTCGGGAACGTGAGCCATGCCAACAGGGCAGCAGGCGCGTGGTGCTCGCTGAGCCGTGCGCCCAGAGCCTCAGTCCGTGAACATGCAAACCTCGGGAAGCCACGTGCGGGCTGGGCCTCCTCCCTCCACGCCTGCTGCTTCACCGGTGCCCGTGGACTCCAAGGCTCAGAGCTCCCACAGCCCCCCAGACGTGCCCACGAGAGAGCGGCCCCTGCGGCTGGTGAGGGAGAGGAGATGGGGCGGGGGGACAGGGGGAGGACTGCTCCGCAGGCTTTCTCACAGGGAGGGTGGCCGTGCTCTGGGCTGACGGCTCAGCCATCCACAGAGCCAGGGCCAGCCCCGCCCCACGTCCTTCCCCTCATCCACCTGACAGGGGTGAACTCCGTTCTAGGAAATTCTGTAGCAGCAGTGAAATATCCAAGGAGCAAAAGAGCCCCATAACATTGAGTCTGGCCCCCACAACAGCAGAGCTGTCCAGGGACAGAGCCACCTAAGGGTTGGTTTGGTTTTTCCTGGAGAAACCCTGAAACCTTCCAATACCTGGAAGGAATTCCCTTCGTTAGCACTTCTGTCTGTTTGCAAATGCCTTCGAGGGAGGCCGGTCTCAGCAGGTGAAGTGGACAGACTCCATGTCTCGGGAACCTCAGATCACATGAGGGCACCCTAAACTCTGCACATTGGCATGGCGGTGTTTGCAGGCCCCACTAGACACGGGCTGAAGGCAGGAGGGTGTGGGCAGAGTGGGGAAGGGGCCCCGGAGGCGCAGGGGGACGAGGAAGGAGGGCAGGAAGGGCTCGGCCGTGCAGCCGGGCGACGATGCGAGCCCATCGCCCACCAGGCCCAGCTGGGGGAACCTGCATCCTGAAGCGGGGCTCCCTCTGGGTTCCCCTCCTGTGTCCTGGGGTGCAGTTGCTGGAAAGGAGGGGCGCTCTGCTGAGGAGGGTGTTTGGACAGGTGGGGGTGGGCGGTCGGGGTGTGATTCCTGTGAGGAGCACGGCGGGGCCCCGTGTGGAGCTCTGGAGCATCAGGCTCACCGCAGCGGGAACCCCGGGTCACCAGCGCCCCAGTCCCTCACCATCATGCGGGTGGGCTGCGCAGGCTGCCCTTGCCCCTTCATCACCCCGCACAACGTTCCAAATGACTGCCTCCCAGACTCGCAGACTCCAGCAACGTTACCAGTTAGCCCAAGACGAGCCAGGGTCTCCAGCACCACAGTGAGCCCGAGAGATGGGCAGGGAGGCAGCACCAGCAGCCTCGGGCCTCCTGGAACAGCTGCGGGCTCACAAACGAAGTTACATGACCAGACATTCTTGGTGCAAAGCGGAAGTTGGGCCTGTGCAGCCGAGGCTGCCTCGCCCTCCTCCCCGGACCGAGGGAGGCCCCGCAGTCCAGCAGACCACAGCTTGCCCCCCGTTTGTTTTCCCAGAGAGCAGTGACTGGAACCATGACCGTTCCTGCTGGAAACACTGGTGCTTTGCCGGGTATGGGGGCACCTGTCGCTGCCACCGACCCACGCTCTCAGGAGTGGGGGCAACCCATCTGCTGAGCGTCAGGTCCCGTCCTGGTGCTTCATGATGGGGCGCCCCCGCCACGTTCTGCACCCCACACACAAACCCAGGTCGGACAAACACAGCCCCCTCTCCAGGCTGGTGTGGCCCCACATGCGCGGGCCCGACTGCCCTCCCTCCACAGAGAAAAGAAGGAAAAGAAGCAGATGGGGCCAAGTCGGGGAGGGCATGCACCCACCCTGTCCTCCTCCCCTCTGCAAACGAGAGAGGGGCAGTGCCTGACCCCCGGTCTCCGGGACGATGAGGTGAGTGGAGGTGGTAATGTGCCCGTCACAGAGCTGCACAAAACAATAAGCAACTGATCAACCTCGGAGCTTTTCATTACCGCTACAGAAACAGGTAATCCAGGGAGACATCCTGGAGTCGGTGGGCTTTCAGATGAGCTCAGACATGTGATCGAGATGGAAACAGAGATGGGAAGTTCCTGGACCTGCAGTGCCCCCACCCAGAGATGGCCCCCGACCCGGGGATGGCCCCGGACCTGGAGGTGACCCCCGTGGAGGTGACCCCGACCCAGAGGTGACCCCACCCAGAAGTGACACCGACCTGGAGGTGGCCCCTGACCCAGAAGTGATGCCCCCAGAGGTGGCCCCTGACCCAGAGGTGACCCCGCCCAGAAGTGACACAAACCTAGAAGTGACCCCTGACCCGGAAGTGACACCCCCAGAGGTGGCCCCCAACCCGGAGGTGACCCTCCCACCCCGGAGGTGGCCCCTGACCCTGAAGGAACAGCGGCCAGCACATCTCCCGGGGCCTGGGCCTCACTCCTGGAAGTTCTTGCGCTGTACTTGTTTCCAGGAAGTGCCGATGCCGAAACGCCCCCCTCATCCCTGCGGACGCCACCAGGGAGGACACAGCAGAGAGCAGAGGTCAGAGCGTCTGCTAGATCCAACTACCCAGGAATCTGGCGGGCAGACTGCAAAGTTATTTTTCTGTTCCATTTCACCTCCAAGTTGAATTATTGATTTTAATACTTTATTAAGTATTAAATAAATAAATAAATAAATAAATAAATAAATAAATAAACCTGAGTTTATTTGAGCAACAGATGCTACTCAGGTAGCCTCCGAAGCAGAAATGAGATTCTGGTAATTAAGGATTCCACCCGGGGTCGAGGCACCGGCAGGGATTAGGCTGCTCAGTGGAGTGAGCACAGAGACTCTCGGGGGATTAGGACACCAACTCAATAATTTCTTCCAGTTTCTTAAATTACACTTCGGTTCTCAGGAAGGCTTAAGATCCGGCCCATTGGCTCCAGAGAGAAATTCATTTAACTTCGCTTCCATCATTTCAGGCAGGGACTATCCTGGGAGTGGAGGACGGGGCTGTCAGCGGGCGGGGCAGGCACTGGACCAGGACCAGCAGGTCCCTACAGAAGAGCGTCTGCCTCACACTGCGGGGCCCGTGGTGGGACATCCGCCTTCCGCTCCCACCGGACCTCAGGGCTGGGACGTCACAACATCCATGCGGCTCCCACGTGCGCCCGGGCCATGCAAGCAGCCTTGTGCCTCTGGTTCGGGCTGGCCTCCGGAGCGTGCACAAGCAGTCCCCCATCCGCACTCGGCCAGTGTGTCTCAGCGTCCAAGGGCAGCTGTGCGGCGGACGCGGGAACCCTCGCTACAGAGCAAACGTGCTTCCCGGGAGCAGCTCACCCCACCCTGTGCTCACGGCCGGGCAGAATCTCTGGAGTGTGGGCAACAGCAGTGCCCAGCCAGCAGGGTTGGAGCTGGGAGAGCCGGCTGGAGGTCCTGGTCCACACGCTCTCCACTCCCAAGCCATCCCCCTGCGTCTCTTTCCAGAAGTCGACCCGGACAGGCCTCGAACCTGCTCACAGCCACAAGACGGTAAAGGCCAAGTGCAGACTCTGTGCAGACGTTTGGGCCCACGGTCACTCTTTGTACGGCCTCCATGCTGGGGCGGGACTTGCCTTCGCGCTCTCTCATGGCCAAGTCTACAGGGTTGACAGACCAGTTAGACCTCACCTGAGTCACTGAGATCCACATAGACTTCAGAGCACTTGTTGAAATGATTGCCATGCTCATAAGTCAAACTATGGCCAGTTTCATATGGTTCCACATTCAGCCTTTAACCTCAATCTTTTTTAATCAAGTGCCTAAAAGCTCTTCCTCCTCCTCTTCATAACAGTGTCTCCTCCTTCCCTGACGTCCTGCGGAGTCAGGCTGTGGCTGGGGCGAGGGGGTGGGCCCGCACAGCCCAGCGCCCCTGGGAGACGCCCAGAGACATGGTCCTGAGCCGGGCGGAGCAGCCCCATCCGTCCCCAGCACCACGTGACACCCGATGCAGAGCTGACCCGGCACACAGCAGCCTCGGTAACACCGGCCACCTAGGTGACTAAGTTAACTCGGCAGCAGATCCTCTTATTTTGGGGCATGAGGGCTGGGAGAGGAGCCAGCCTGGTTCTCCTCTCTTGCTCCTCTTTTCCTTCCTCCCGTGTATGCACACACAGACAGGAAGGCCTTTCCGCACTGGTTCTCAGGTGTCTGTAGTTTATCAGAACGGTCTACCATCTGCTGCAGACAACACCCTGCCGAGGCCACGCTCATGGAAGGGGGAGCATTAGCCTCCAGGCACGCGTCTCCTCGCAGGGTATCAGAAATCAGAAATCACTCTCATTTCTATATGTTCCCAGTCCCTGGAGGATCCCTGGCCCCACGCCGGCCCCCAGCGAGCGTGTGCGGGATGCACAACCAAAGCAACAGCGAGCTACAGAGGGTTCTCTGAAAGCAAGGAACCAAGTGAAAATGGAGAACGAAGGGTAGAAACTCATCAAGGGGACACACTGAGTTAAGACAAGAACAGAAACAGAAATTAAATGAGTATGAAGAGGACAGAAGGAGCCGCAGCTGGAAATCCCAGGTGGAATGAAGCATCTATCATCGGACCGGCAGGAGCAAGTCCGTATCTGCAGAAGGTAGCGGCGGAAGGAGCACAGACAAATGTCATAATCAAAGCAGGAGCGCCATGAGAACGGCAAATGAGAAAGAGGGTCTGGTGCTTTGATAGGAAAGCAGATTCCACCGCAGACAAAAACCTCCTTAACCGCCCAAAGTCTAGGCTGACTCCTGGGACGTGGGCTGCCTGGAGACTGGGACTGAAGGTGTTCAACCCACCTTGCCACCCCCGGAACTGTGAATGCAAACACTTAGCAAAAAAAAAAAAAAAAAGTAAAAAATGTATAATATGCAATTTTATTGAAATTCCTGCTGTTGGAATGAGAGTCATTGGTCCTGGTACATTTCACAAAACTTTTCAAATTTTAAATCTAAGTCAAAAACAAAAGAGCATCACTACTACTTGCAGCTAAATGTACCACTGAAGCCCCCAGGACCACCCCTAAGAGTCTAACAGACCAGCCCTGCAGAATCCCTGTCCCAGGAGCAGACCCTGGTCCTCGAAACATGCCATGTGCAATGCAGGGATCACCACCAGTGAACACCCAGTCAAGGAGGTGTGGTTTGTGATGGCCAAGACCATAACCTGCACAGAGGGGGGCAGTTGAAAAGCAAAAATAAGACTGAATGGTCAGGATGAGCTGAAATCAACCTCACAGCCTTTGGGCAATGGCGCCATTTTGTTTTTAATCAAATTCATTGCTCAGTAGCTTCAAAGTGACAGTCAATGTCTATTGTTCACCGTGTGAGGACAGAGTCCTGAACTTCCCAGAAGCAACTCAAAACATCATTCCCTCAGGTGCAAATTATAGTGTTTACTGTGGGGGAGGCGATGGATGTCGTCCAGTCTAAAAACCCAATTGTATAGAAGTATTACCCGTTTTGTTTTCCCCGTAGGAAATCTCAGTCATGGACCTGACTCTTTTGCAGCCAAGAAAATAAAAAGCTGGAGAAGAATATGCATCCCATGCTCTCTATCCTGTCCTTTCAAAAGAGAAAAATAAAAAGAGGTGATCTGTGGTTAGAGTCTCCCGACTTGCTGATCACCCACAAAAGTAAACTGGACGGTCAGGTATTAGTTACCTGGAAGTGCAAATTAAGACAAGGAGACACCACTGCATGCCTACCAGAGGCCCAAATCCAGGTCTGACACCAGCACAAGCCACAGGGAAGCTCGCCCACTGCTGGTGGGCACGCAGACCAGGGCAGCCACCCTGGAGGACGGTTTGCTGGCTTCCTACAAAACGAAACATCCCCGTACCACACAATCCAGCGATCGCGCTCCCTGGTGCTCACCCAAAGGAGCTGAGAGCTTACGTCTACACGGTGACCTGCACACAGATGTTTCCAGCAGCTTTACCCATAATTGCCCAAACTTGGAGGCATCCAAGATGTCCTCCAGTAAATGATGGATAAATAACTGTGCTCCATCCAGACGATGGAATACTATTCAGCACTAAAATGAAACAAGCTATCAAGCCATGAAGAGACATGGAGGAAACTTAAAAGCATATCACTAAGTGAAGGACGCCAATCTGAAATGGCTGCATACGGTGTGGTCTCAACTTTATGATATTCTTGCAAAGGCAAAACTGAAGACAGTGAAAGATCAGGGGTTGCCAGAGCTTAGGGAGGAGGAGGGGGTTGGATGGTAGAGCACAGGGGGTTTAGGGCAGTGAAGCAACTCTGTGTGACACCACCATGGCGGACACATGTCATTATGTATCTGTCCAAGCCCACAGAATGCACAACACCAAGAGTGACCCTAGCATAAATGGCCTCTGGGTGGTGGTGACGTGTCCGTGTGGGGTCACTGATTATGACAAATGCACCATCTCTGGGGACGCTGACAGTGGGGGAGGCTTGCATGTGTGGGCACAGGGGTGAACGTGAAATCTCTGTATATTCCACTCAATATTGCTCTAAAACTAAAAAGTGTCTGAAAAGCAAAGTCCATTAAGAGAAAAAGTTGTTATCTGATGGTACTTACCAAAGCTGTTGGCACACACTTCAGTGGCAGGAAATACGCCGCTAAGAATTCCATAATGATTTCCTAGGGTGGCAT
>NC_138373.1:36988696-37009585 GCF_054177405.1 Leptonychotes weddellii | reverse complement strand
GGCGCGGAACCGGCGGCGGGAGGAAGCGTCCGCGGCTCTCGGTCTGTCCCCCAGGGCGTGGGCTTTCCTTGAGCGCCAGCGTCCCTTGGGACCGCGGCCGTGTGCACCTATGGGAGCCAGTGGTCTTCAGTGGACATGGTGGTACGCAGTAGGTCAGTGAGTCTCTAGAATTTTCTAACACCTTGCTCTGTGAGAACTGTCACTATAGCAGGGGAAGGACTGCCCCTCAGACGAGCTGGAAGGGGCAGCAGGAAGCTTAACGGAGGGCCAGCATTGCGTGGCCACTGCGCCAGTGCCTCCCAGTCACCCGCACGCCTGCAGCCTCTGCGTGAGCAGCCTGTCCCCACCCGGCTGTCCACAGACCGACGCTCCGCCTTCGGTCCGCTGGTCTCGGGGTCCTTCCTGACCCCTGAAACTTTAGATCCCGGCTGTGTGGCATTCTGGTAGCTCATACCGAGCACGTTTGAAAGTGCTTGTCTTCTGGTCGGTTTGGCTGAACCTCTGGGGAGGGCTGTCATCCCTCACTAACTAAGGCGAGGCCGAGGGGCAGCCTGCGGGAAGAGTGCGTGCCATCGCGGCGTCCAGCGTGGTTTCCGGCGCTGGTTTTCTCTGTCCACGCCCGCCACATGTGTCCAGCAGAGCCCTTTCTGTGTCTCCGCTCGGCTGCCCGTGGTCGGCTCTCCAGGCTCCTCAAGGACCGTGTGTTTTGTGTGCGCGTTACCGCCCAGAAGGACAGACGGACGTCTCCTCTGAGGCCCAGCACAGTGCAGAGCACGCAGTAGGCGCTCAGCACACATTTGCCGAATGAAGAAAGGAGTGGATGCTCCTTTCTCTGCGGTCTCCGCTGTGAGGGGAACCAGCCCGGGAAGGGGCTCCTGGCGGCCGTCAGACGGGGTCTATGTGCATTTCTGAATGGAGTGGAAACGTGCCTGCCGCCAGCCCCACAGCTCTGGACACGTCTCAGAACCTGCACGGTGGAAAGAAAGGCCGTATCCGTGTGTGTGTTCGCGTCCCAGGGCTGCTGTGACAAATTACCACAAATGGAGTGGCTCAAAACAACAGAAACATATTCTCCTGCGGTTGAAATTTAACAACAGAACTGAAACCAAGTTGCTACCGGAGGTGCTTCTTTCTTCCCAGAGGGAGAGGCTGCTGTTGGCCTCCTGCAGCCTCCGGCCCAGCTTACTCCCCCAGCACCCCAGGGTCTCCCTCCGTGGCCCCGGGTGTCCTCCCCTGTCTGTGGAGGGTCCAGGTCCTGGGTCAGGGCCGACCCGGGAAGGAGCGATGGCCACACGGCTTATCTGCACAGCGTTTGGACGGCTTTGAGGCTGCACCAGCCTATCTGGGGGTGGCCATGGGGCTCAGAGAGGGCTAGGCATCTGGGTGAGGCCACTGAGCAGTCTGGTGGGGGGTCTCTGGGTCGAGAGCACCAAGGGAACACCGCAGCTTGGGACCTACCTCATCTGTGGGTAACAGCTACCAGCCAGCTTTTGCGGGGTGCAGAAAGTAGGCAGTCTCTCCATGGCTAAAAATCTGTGCACTGCGGTTTTAAATTACTGAATGTGCATAAGTTTGGGTTTGGCACTGGCAGGCTTTCACGCTAACAGGCTGCAGCTGACAGGGAAGCAGTAAAGAACCAGGGGCCGACACAGAGGCCACATTTGGCCCCCTTCTAAAGCAGTATCCACACCTCCCATACTGTGTCTCGTGAAGACCTCAGAAGACATCAGGCACCAGATTCCTGCTCTAAACCAATGGCTTCATCTCCAGACCCTGACTGGTTCCATCTGCAAAGACCCTATGTCCACATGAGCGTACATCCTCAGGTCCGAGGGACCATCAGCGGAGGGGACACTACTCCACCCAGGCCGGAGTTAGGAAGGGCAGGTGCCTGTGACAGCCGTGGGCAGGGCAGGGGGACGGAGGGCTGAGGGATGGCAAGGAGACACACGTCTGTGCTTCTCAGCGAAGGGGAGGCGAGGTTTTTCACCAAGAACCAGGAGAACGGCCCCACTGGGTGGGGACATGGAGAGAAGGAAAGGTGTGTGCAAACGCCCCAGGAGCCCCCTAAGTCAGAGACTGGGATCTGGTCAGAACCGGAAAAGCTGGTCCAATAACATCATCTCATCTGGGAAACAGCACAACTGAGGCCGCAGACCTGGGCCGCTCCCAAAAGTCGGACCCGAAGGACGGCTGCATGGTGATCGCCCGGGAGGTGAGAGGTCCCACGCCAAACTGGAGCCGGTCCTCCCGCTGTGCGGCTCAGCCGGGAACGCAGGGCGCGGGCTCCCTCCTCCAACGGCCTCAGCTGTCCTGACCACACGGCCACCCACTCTTATCCCTCCTTTCTTGCCCTCTGACCTCCTGTGCCCCAGCGTCCATCTCCGTTGGGGGCTGCTGGAAAGGCACCAACCAGACCCAGCCTTACGGGAATCTTGTTAGCCGTGCCCCTTCTACCACTGCCTCCGTGGACGGTGTTGAGAAGAGGCTTAAATTAATGAGGATCCATCACGAACCAGAGACTAGCCACACAGGGGTCAGTATTTTGCTCAGCCTTTCCCGAGCCTTCACACCGTTCCACACCCTGCACCAAGCCATGCAGGGAGATTAGATACGATTGACAAGGGAGTATTTGCTTTCTCCCCGCTCCGCATGGAAAGGATATACTCCCCACCCCGACGCTGCCAGTCTCCCACACCATCCTGCCGCGACCAGACGGGAGACCCGCCTGAGCCGCTGGACTAGCATTTGCCCACCTGTCGCCACGTGATGGGAGCGAGTCTCAGGAGCTGCTTACCCAAGGAGAGCGAGACACACGCAGGGTGCCCGATCCCACGCCAGGTCAGCCAGACCCCAGATGCTGAGCGAGCAGTCAGGGCATACTGACGAAGCCACTGGGTTTTGGAATTTTTGGTTGCACGGAAAGCACGTACTAAGACACCACATATTAAAGTCATTTTTGCTACTAAAGTCTGAATTCACGAAGTTTGAAAGAAGCTGTAGTTTCCCCATATTAGATGTTCTAGAGATTATTTCTCTGCAGAACATTTTGAAATAACAAATAAAAGAAAGAAAACAACATTTATCATTATTCCGTATTTCAGATTCAGATAATACTCAAAATCAAAAATTCTTCATGAGTCCTTTCCCATCACTCTGCTATTTCTGATCTATAATAAACCAAATCTCAGGGACAGGACCGCTACCACCGGCATATTCAGCAGATGGAGAAACAAAGGCACTCAACATTTCAGACGTCCGCCCGCTCCCCCTGCTCTTCTGTCCCTTAAGCTGCATCCGACTTCTCTGATATCGTCCCCAGTATTTCTCATGAAATTGTGGTGCTTTGCGTTGGTGTTTGACAAAATGGCTTTAAGAGGCCAAAAAAGGGGGCGCCTGGGTGGCTCAGTCATTGGGCGTCTGCCTTCGGCTCAGGTCATGGTCCCAGGGTCCTGGGATCGAGCCCCGCATTAGCGGGAAGCCTGCTTCTCCCTCTCCCACTCCCCCTGCTTGTGTTCCCTCTCTCGCTGTCTCTCTCTCTGTCAAATAAATAAATAAAATCTTTAGGGGGAAAAAAAGGCCAAAAAAGTACACATCGATTAATTTCAACACATACCGACTGGTGTCCAAATACCAGGTAATGTCCACATACCTCCCTGTACCCCCACTGCCTCACATCCTTTTCCAGACCTGGACGCGCTTGAAGGTCATCCCCGGGACTGTCACGCCTGTGACTTCCCTCGCTGCCATGTCACACCCACATTCCCCGGCCCCCACCAACTGGCCCGTCACAGTGTCGGGCTCTGCGTGAGACAGTACGGCGTGAGCCCAGACGGAAAGACGGCATGCTGGCCTTCCAAGGACACTGAAGTTGAGATCGTGGAAATGAGAGGCACACGCTTAATGAAGACGTTCGGAATGTTTTCACTGGAAAAGAATGTAAGCTATTTCCCTCTCCGCTCCTTGGTGACTCTCTACTCTCTGCATACCGAAATCTGCTTTTGAAAGCAGAGGAGTCCTGGCCTCGCCCCCAGGCATTCTATTATAATTGGTCTAGGTTGAGGCCTTGGCACTGGGGTGTTTTAAATCTCCCCAGGAGAATCTAATATGCAGACGGAGTTGAGACCCACCCCTTCACGCCACAGCGCACAAGTCGGTCAGAACTGGGTCGAGCTAATTAGGGAAGGCTGCGTGGTGGAGGGGAAGGTGGGCCAGGGAAGGAGATGGTTTGGCTGGAATTCCATCCGCGACATCATAATGAGTTCAACAAAGCTTGGAGGTTGGGAGCGAGAGAAAGAACAGCAAGAAAGCTGGGTGGGGACGCATGGCTGGGTGGGGAGTGAGATGGCAGCGTGCAGGCCGAGGGAGGCTGCCGGGGAAAAAGCCGGAGGGAAACCGTCCGTGTGCCTGGCTGTTAGCAAAAGGAGCTTGAAGAGGACGCTGACTGTTTGCAGCCTCTGCGCCTGCAGCGGTAAAACAGGATGTCAGTCCTCCACACTCATTTCCCCAGAAAGCCAAAGACCTCATCAGCTATGTTTGCAAATGATCTCATCCCCCCAGAACGTGCTCGCTGTGGCTAGCAAAGGCATCGCAAGGAATGATGGCTCCTTCTGACAGCGAGTAGGACTAAGTGACCAAAGACGTCACTCGTGCGTGGCTCCACTTCCCGGCCTCTCCTCTTACACGCACGGTGGGTGGTCACTCTCAGCACACCAGCCTCCAGTGGACACCACAGATGCAATCGCCCACGGCAGACGCTGCAAGAACCCTTCGGCAGAGAGAGACAGCAAGTACACCTCACTGATCACATCAGCAACAGTTCATCTTCAACAGTAGGAGACTTAGATCCTTCCCCATTGAGAAAAATCCATTTTTGCCCCGATGCAGCTGATTCTCAGCTTCTCACCCCACGCTCCCCCCCCATGGAATGCTCACTCTTGAGGTTGCCTTTCAAGCGTGCTCTAAGACTCTCCCTTTGTTTGCACTTCCCTTCGGTGCCCCCCACACCTCTCACCTCCCTGCCCCAGCCCTGCCCGAGCCACAGATGCTGTCTTTTGTTTTGCATTTATGTTTCGAGAAAGACATTGCCCAGCCGACGCTCTGCAAAGCATCAGTGAGTAAAGTCTGTTATACAGGGCTGCAAAGCCATCTGGACTTCCTGCTGAAAAGGTTGGACATGGTTTTAGGCAAGATTTTTATCAGATCTGAAAGGGGAAAAAAAAAGTCTTGAATGCATTACCATCTTCCAAGGTTGATGTCAGATTTTTTTCCCCTTGTCAGTTGCAAAACAAAGCAAAAAAAAAAAAAATGACAAACCCGAGGAGCTGAGGATGAAGATATACATCTCCAGAGGAAGCGTTGTCAAAGGTAGTGGAGTATAAACAAAAAATAAATTAGTTTTGGTTTTATCAGAAACTGGACAGACTCCCATTGGTATAATAGTCTGTCTAGTGAGTCCAAGCCTTCCCAGGGAGTGCCCTTAAAATGCAAAGGGGGAAATCTTAGACGCTCACAACAAAAACAGGGTCTGCTTTCCAAAACCTATTAACAGCTTTTTAAATGCACGGGAGAAGAAAGACAGAGACGGACGAGAATAAAACCGGCCTCGTGAAAAGCAAAACTGCTTTGAAACCCCCCCAAGCCCTCTTTCTCTGGATGTGACAGACTTTTCCAAAAGGTTCAACTTTTCCGTCAAAGCATGGCGGTATCTTAGCAACACACTTGCTACCACCCGGCTTCAGGCTTCACTCCTCGCAAGTCAGTGAAGAAAAGCCAGAATGAGTTCTTGTGTCAGAGCGTGCCCTTAACAAGGACCCTCATTCAGATTTGGGAAGAAAATGTCTTCATAGAGAAGGACCAGAGCTTGGCCTCAGATCAAAACATTTTGCCTAATTAGTGGGATAAGTAGGCTTCACAAAGTGATGGCTATTGATCCTGAAGAAGTAATTTACGTAATGTTTTCTATTTTCCCCTAAACACTTTATTGCAACAAACATTTATTCATTAATGCATGTGAGGAAACCAGGGAACGTGAAACACTACATCTGATAGAAAACAAAACAACCTGGGGCCCTGGGTGGCTCGGTTGGTTAAGCATCTGCCTTCGGCTCCGGTCGTGATCCCGGGGTCCTGGGATGGAGCCCGCTTCTCCCTCTGCCTGCCACTCCCCACCCCCCCATGTCAAATAAATAAATAAAATCTTTAAAAAAAAAAGGAGGGGGGGGCGCTGGGTGGCTCAGATGGTTAAGCGTCTGCCTTCGGCTCAGGTCATGATCCCAGGGTCCTGGGATCGAGCCCCGAGTCGGGCTCCCTGCTCGGCGGGAAGCCTGCTTCTCCCTCTCCTTCTACTGCTCCTTCTGCTTGTGTTCTCTCGCTGTCTGTCAAATAAATAAAATCTTTTTTAAAAAAAGAAGAAGAAGAAAGAAAAAGAAAACAAAACAACTCCGTGTGCTGCAGATCAAAGGTCCTCAGTGGGAATTTTCGGTCAAATTCTGTTTCCCAGCCCAGGCATCTTTGGCCAGAGCGGCCAGTCCTGAGGGCGCTGTCCCAGCGAGCTCCCCAGGGGAGAGGACAACCACCCGGCCCTGAGGCACATCCTGAGGCAGACGGGCTGACCGCCTAAAAGTAACTGTCCCAGGGCAGGTGCCTCACGCAGACGTGGTCAGTCCATACAGCCCCTGAGCTCCCGCAAAACGCTTCTTTCTGAGCAGCGCTAACCACACTCCAGTCTCAGAGGAAAGTGGTGGCAGACATGAGGAAAATACCCCTGGTGGGACCCCGACTCTGCGTCCGTAGCGGAGGGGGACAGACTGCGTGCCGTCTGCAGAGGCACGCAGACCCCGCCGCGAGCCGTGTCCACGGCCCCACCAGGCTCCCCTCTCCGCGAGAGCACCTGCCAGAGCACAACTCCACTCTCTCTTCCCCACATCAGGCTCCAGCTCTGTGGTCATCTCTCTGTGACTCTCCCCTAACCCCTCTCACCTCGAGACTAAATCTAATAAAAACCCCTTGGCCACTCATACCAGGGTACACCCAAACAAGCCACCTTGGTTCCGTATTTGTTCTGAACAAATGTGAAATATTACCCAGCTGAAACAGACTGCGTCACCACTTTATTTGTGATGCTGACTTTTTCATCAGATGTGTGAACAAACCATCCAAATAGAGACTGCAGGAATGCCTTTAGGTTTTTCTGCATATATAACCATGTCAACTACAAACAGATCGTTTTGCTCTTTCCTTTCCAATCTGAATGCTTTTTATCTCTTTCTCTTGTATGTCTGCTCTGGCTGGGACTTCTAGCGCCATGTCAGTAGGACAAGTCATCCTTGTGCCCCAGTGATAAACCCCACTTGGTCACCGTCACTTTTAATGTGCTGTTGATTTGGGTTTGCTAGTGTTTATCGAGGATTTTTGCACCTATGTTCAGGGATCTTGCTGTCGTCTTCTTGTCTCATGGTGTCTATCTGACTTTGGTGTTCGGGTGACTCGGCCTCATAAAATGAGGCACAAGTGTTCTCTCCTGTTCCATCTGTTGGAAGACTTGTAAAAGAATTGGTATTAATTCTTCTTTGAACATTTAGTAGAATTCACCAGTGAAGCCATCTGGTCCTGAGCTTTTCTTTGTTGAGAGATTTTTTTTAACTTTTTTAAAATTGAAATATAGTGGAGAGATTTTTTATTACTGATTCAATTTCTGTATTTGTTACAACAATAACATATATTGTTAGTGGGGCTTTCCATGCATTCAAATTCCTCTTCACTCCATTTTGGTAAGTTGTAGGTTTCTGGAAATTTATCCATTTCTTCTACATTATCCAATTTGTTGTCATATAATTGTTCAGAAGGGCCCTTTACGATCATTTTCATTTCTGAGGCACACACTGTAATGTCTCCTCTTTCGTTTCTAATTTTATTTATTTGAATCTTCTCTCTTTTTTTCTCAGTTAACCTAGCTGAAGATTTGTCAATTTAGTTTCTCTTTTTCACAAAACCCAAACAAATTTCAAAAATTTGATTTTTTTCTATTGTTTTCTATTTCTATTTGATTTATTTCTGCTCTACTTTTTATTATCACCTTCCCTTTACCAGCTTTAGGCTTAGTTTGTTCTTCTTTTTCTAGATGAGGTGTAGAGTTAGGTGCTGTATCTGAGATCTTCCTTTTCAGTGGTAGTGTTTATTGCTATAAACTTCCTTCTTAGTTCAAGTTTTGCTGCATCCCGTAAGTTTTAGTGGGCTGTGCTTTTGTTTTTGTCTCAAAATATTTTTTTAATTCCCTTTTCATTTCTTCTTTGAATCAATAGTTATTCAGGAGTGTGCTCTTAATTTCCATTTATTTGTGAATTTTCCCTCTTTAAAAAAAAATTCTAGTTTTATTCCATTGTGGTTGGAAAAGAGGCTTGGAATGATTTCTATATTCTTAAATTTGTTAAGACTTGTTGGGTGACCTAACATGTGATTTATCTCGGAGAATGTTCACTGTGCGCCTGAGAAGAATGTGTATTCTTCTGCTTGGGGATGGAAAGTTGTGTACATGCTTGTTAGATCCACTTGGCCTATATTGTTCCAGCCACCTGTTTATTGATTTTCTATCTGGATGTTCTATCCATTGTTGAAAATAATAGTCTCCTATTATTTTACAGAGTTATATGAAAATATATTATCATTATTATTATTATTATTAATAGCATTATGTAATAGTCTCCTATTCTTTCTGTATTGATGTCGATCTCCCCCTTCAGATCTGTCAATATTTGTTTTATATATTTAGGTGCTCTGATATTGGGTGCATAGATGTTTATAATTGTTAAGTCCTTCTGTTGAATTGATTCCTTCATCATTGTATAATGGCCTTCTTTGTCTTTTGTTAATAGTTTTTAGTAATTTACTATTTTGTCTGGTAGAAGGATAGCCACCTCTCCTTTTTTCTGGTTGCCGTTTAAAGAGAATACATTTTCCATCCCTTCTCTCTCAGCCTATGTGTGTCCTTACATATAAAGAGAGCCTCTTGAAGGCAGCATATCACTGCATGCTGTGTTTCTTTCAGCCACTCTAAGCCTTTTGTCTGGGGAGTTTAATCCATTTTATATTCAGAGTGGTCATAGGTAGGAGAGAACTTACTACTGCCATTTTGTTACTTGTTTTCTACCTGGTTTGTAGGGTTTTTTGTTCCTTTGCTCCTCTCTTGCTGTCTTCGCTACTTGATTTTTTTTTTTTTTGTAATGATGTGCATTGATTCTTTTCTCTTTATCTATTGTACACCTATTGCAGTTTTTTTGTGGTTGCCTCAAGGAATGCATAAAATATCTTATAGTTATAGCTGTCTGTTTTAAGTGGGTAATGATTTAACTTCAGTCGCATACAAAATCACTCACCCATGACAGTGTTGCATATTCTGTCTGTGGTGGGTCTACCCTGTTCACCTTCAGGAGTGAGACATACACCTTCACATGTTTTCATGTTGCTATTTGGAGTGCTTGTTTTAATTTGAATAACTCTATTCAGCATTTCTTGTAAGGCAGGTCTAGGGGTGATAAACTCCCTCAATTTTTGTTTGTCTGGGAAAGTCTTTATCTCTTCTTCATTTTTAAAGGGTAGTTTGTCAGGAATAGTACTTAGTTGGCTTTTTTTTCTTTCAGAATTTTGAATATGTCACTCACTCTCTTCTGATCTGCAAGGTTTCTGCTGAGAAATTTACTGGCAATCTTGTGGGTGTTCCCTCGTATGTGATGAGTCACTTTCCTCTTGCTGCTTTTGAAATTCTTTGCCTTTGATTTCTACAATATAATTACAGTGTGTCTCCATGTAGACCTCTTTATGTCTAGCCTATTTGGAATCCTGTGGCTTCTTGAATCTGTATGTCTATTTTCTTCCCTAGATTTGGGGGGGGGGGTGTCATTATTTCTTTAAATATCCTTTCTGCCTCTTTTTCTTTTTTTTCTGCTTCTGGACTCTCATAATACATATTTTGTTCCTTTGAAGGCATGCTATAAATCTCATAGGCTTTTTTCACTCTTTTCATTCTTCTTTTGTTTCTTCTCCTCTGACTGGATAATTTCAAATGCCTTGTCTTCAAGTGCACAGGTACTTTCTTCTGCTTGACCAAGTCTGGTGGTGAAACTCTCTGTTGCATTTGTTTTTTTTTTTTTTTCATTACAGTCGTTGTATTCTTCAGCTCCAGCATGTCTGTTTGGTTCCATTTTATGATTTCTATCTCTTTGTTAAACCCATCGTTTTGTTCATGTACTGTTTTTCCAATTTCATCAAGTGATCTATCTTTGTTCTCTTGTAGCTCAGTGAGCTTTCCTAAAACCATTATTTTGAATTCTTTGTCAGGAAATTCATGGCTCTCCATTCCTTTGAGGTTAGTTACTAGAAATGTTCTGCGTACCTTGTAGCCTTGCTTTGGTGTCTATACATTTGAAGGAACAGTAGTCTCTTCCACAGCGTAAGGCCTCGCTTCAGTGGGAAAGGCCTTCACGGCCAATGAGTGCAAGATTGCCCACTGGGTGGCATGCACAGCGGTGCCAGATTTGACACTGGTTCCAGGGAGTGTGACAGCATGGAGCCCAGGTCACAGGCGTGCACATAGTGGCACTGAGACCAGGGCATGGGGGCAGCGTCTTTCTTGTTCGTGGAAGTTCATCTGAAAGAACAAGCATTTTCTGGGCCATCTCTGTCCTGTTTGTTGTGTGTAGTAAAAAGGGCTGGGATGTATGTGTCTCTCTGGTCTCAAGTATCTCTATGAGCTTGAGGAAATGCACAATGATGGCCAAGTCCTGGCTTTCATTAATGCCTCAGATGCATTATTTGAAATTATTTAGCAATTTTCATCTACTTAATTTCTCCTCTCCAGAACCTATTTTCAGGGTAAAGAAAGAACACTGGGGGGGAGGGGAGACTTATCATTTGGAGGCATTTGGAGTTTGTCATTTATGGCATTCATAAATGAGTATGAGACTGATGTCAGTGGTGATATTGCAAACCAGGTGGTAGCATACTTTATTATTTAGGCAATAACTAAAACTCTCCTTGAATTTAACAAAAGCTGGGAAAGTAAATATTACTTCCTTTATGGAACAACTACTTTTTCGGTTGCGCATCTTCTTCTATTGATGCACTGAAATGGATCTTACTGTTCATGTCTTTTTAAATCCTGATGAACTCAAACAACCATGAATCAACCCCAAACAGTAGGACCTCATCTGTTAGCACCCTCATATTAGCACACTAATGACATTTTAAAGATTCTGATTAAACCCAGATGCAAAGTATCTTCCTGAGTACATCAGGAATCATGAGTTTAAGAAAAACAGAAATATTACATTTTTCCAGTGCAGTTTTAGTTTACTTTCTACATTTTTTGTATTCCAATTTGAAGTTGATTGTTAAAGTAGTAACCACTGTTAATATGTATAAACAGATTTGTGGCTATCTAACAATTAAGGTAATTGTGAATAGCTACAAATTTACTTAATCAATAGGTAGGTGTAGAGATATCTGCGCATATAAACTTCAGCCCCCAATTATCAAAATAGCAAACATGTGGTCTCTCATTGTAGGCTTTTCTGAAATCCTTGGTTAGTAAACAGGCCTTGGAAGGTATGCTGTGGCTAAGAGCCCGAATGTTGAAGCCAGAATTTAAACATGTGGGTGTGATTCTAATGGTAACACCGACTGGCTGAGTCAGCTCGTCTCAGTCTTGGCTGCCCATCCATAAAGCATTCATCCCCCTGGCGCCTGGTCCCTGGGAACCACCCAGGGTGGGCAGTAGTGTTTGCACCATTCTCCTCCCACCTGCCAGAAGAGGGGGCCCTCACCTGCCACCTGGCCACTGAGTCCCTCTGGCCCTCCAGCCACTCTCCACTGAAGGTGCTCAGGAGCCAGATAGCAAATTCATAAAATAAACAGCAGAAAGCAGAGAGTGTAACCTATTTGTCAAACACAGGGAAAAAAAAGGTCAGCTCCTGATGTTACTAAACCTTTGTTATCAATATAGCATGAGCCATTCATGTAACTGTCCCCCTTTTCACTTTATGCAGATCCTTTATTTTAAAAGAATTATTTTCTTCATTTTCCTTAGACTGTTTCTTCTTAATGTAACTAACCATGAAGAATTTTAAAATGCCAACAATACATGACTAAAAGTGCCTTCATGTCTATACAATTATATTTACAGATGTGACCAGCCCCCAGCCCTGTCTATTCATATCTGTCCCATCATACATAAGAGGGATCTTCCTATCCACTGGCTAAGAACTCTCTTGTTCAGCAAATGACCCACAGCTAGAGTTCCCTTGGAGGGAACCTCACTATTGTACCCCTGGATTTGCTTGGTTGGTCTCGGCACATGCAGAGGGAGGCATATGGGTCATGGTCTCCCTTGAGGAGCTGAATGTGGTGGAGGTCACTATGTGGCAATGAGTGGGGTGAGGCCTGTGGAGACCAAAGGGAGAGATGGGGTGGGGGTGGGGCAGGCACAGAGCCAGCAAGAGGGAGCAGGCAGCCACCTAGGGACCGGAAAACACAAGATGGTAAGACAGGCTAATGTTTTGTGGCACGTGTCCCTGCTCTTGCAGGAAGAGGTGGTCCATTCCCAACCCCAGCTCAGCCGTCCCTCCCCACTGGGACCCACCAGCCCGCTCCAGGTTTCACACAATGCTGGCAGGTGACGGGCCACTGCGGCAGGAGTGCATGCAGCGTGGGAAGTGGGGGTTACAGCCACGGGGCAGGTGGGGTCAGTGCATGGAAATCACGAAGAGGAAACATCAGGGGTGAAGGAGGTCCTGGCTAAACCGACCAGCAGGACCCTCGCTGACGACAGGCCAGGTGGTCAGGCATCACCTGGGGGTGTTGGGGATGAGGAACTGGGTCAGGTATCGAGGGTGGGGGCTTCTGGTCCTGCTGAGATTGGATGATGCAGAGAGAAACAGAGAAACCCAAAAAGCAGGCCTGGTTGAAAACAGTTTGGAGGAGGCTGGTGATGTGTGGCCAACGAGAGAATCTTGCTCGTGTTGTTTTCGAACTTCACTGCACATTTGAATCCCTGAGCACCTTGCAGGCAACGCCAGCGCCTGAAATTCTGACTCAGGGGATCCAGGAAGGGGTCTGCGGCCCCACAGGTGGCCCCAGGTGGCTCTCCCTGCCCCTGGGAAGTCCTCCTTCTCCAATTACCAGGGGTCATTTGCTCCCTAAACTCCTACAGTGAAGACTGTCATGAAACCCAAATTTGTATAAGAGGCAGAATTTCACACTCCCCGTCTCCTACCTCTGTGTTTGCCTTTTTCAGGCTCGTGTGCTCGTTTTGGTCTGAGAATATAAGCATTCACGGTCCTTCCTGCCCTGCCCATCTCTCTTGAGGCAGGACAGCGGCTGAGCACATGCCCTGGGGTCTGACCTCCCTTGTGTGAATTTGGGACCCTGTGTGCCCCTGGCAGGGAGGCTGACTTCTCTCATTCTGAGCTCGCTCATCTGCAAAGCAGGGTAATAGAGTAACTGCCTCCCGGGACAATCATGTCGATTACGGGAAACAAGACGCGCCCGCCACTTAGCACCTGCGTGCACAAAGTCCTTGAGCAATGTCAGCTACCATCTATCACACGGTGTTCTGTGTTTCCTGTTTGGTATGACGGGCTTTTTTATATAGAGCACCTTGTCTTCTTTGTCTTAATATTTCATTAGTGTCTTGCTCAATAAATTTTGATTTATTCTTTTCCTCAGGAGACAGGTATTGAGATGAGATAGAAGTGGAGAGGCTTGAGACAGTGTCTCCACTGTGGCTTCTCGGGGGCCACTCTGGACACAGCTGAGCTCTCCCCCGTAACAGCTCTGACAAACACCATTCCAATTCCACGCCAGCGTTCCTGTGGGGGCGCGTCAGGAGCCACGTGTGCCCCACAAAGCCCCCCAGGGCAAACGCACACTTTGGGGCGCACTGTGTGCCTGTGTTACTGCCAAGAGGAGTATGACAGAGCTCTGGTCCTCCGGCCTGAGGCCAATCACGGTGACGCTCGTGTCGACAGTCACAAGCAATGTGGCCCGAGGATGAAGTCAGAGAGAAGGGAACCCCAAGTCAGAACCATGAGCAGACTAGTAGCCAACAGCCCAGGGCAGCGCACCTCCAGACAGCGCGCGATGTTCAAAGCTGCTGATGCCAGAGACACCGTCTTCCAAATGGAAAAGTTGTAACAGAGGTAAAGCTGATAAAAGACCAAGCGAATAGTTTAACTCACCCAATACTGACCTACGTTTTCACTGCAAGGGCACGACATCAAGCAGGCGACGCATGTGTGGTTTCTCCCTGAGACTGGCTCTGGGCCCGGGGGAATGCAGCGCCCGTGTGTGGGGCGCAGAGCTGGGTCAAAGGCGCAGCTATTCCACTGACGAGCAGGCTCCCTTAGCACACGCGGTGCGGGGAGAACAGCCGGCGGGACAGGCAACAGTGCAGTTGGTTTAACCAGGGGCGGGGGGACTCCAAGAAAGCACTCAACTCAGGGAGGTATTTCGTGAAGTTCTGCCTCAACACATGCTCAGCATCGTACGCGCCTGCCTAACTGTGCCGGAACACACCCCTCGAACTGCTGCGTCCTGAGAAAACTTTCATTTCGTGCAAGTAAGTGACAAGTATTTCTGTATTGTTTCTAAAAAACTCTGGGCTTGCACAAGTCTGGGCACGAACAACCTCAACCGCAGTCGGCACTCGGAGCTAGGCAGTGAGCATATAGGACACACTCAGGCATCTTACACCCGCTATGCCATCCCACCTGGAATAACCCTATGGCGTAGGCACGATTCCTAATTCAGAGAAGAGGAAATCAAGGCCTAAACAATGTTCGGAGTCAGGCCACTGTTAAGTAGCAACAACAGGATTTGAATCTGGATCACAATGACTTCAGAGTCCATCTTTAAGCCCTCATGGTCTGTCCATGGTCTGTCACACCGTACCTCTGTCTGCGTGCTTCACCACAGCATAACAAGCCATTCTGAAACCCAGTGGCTCAAAACAACACAGGCTTTTATTCTGCTCTCGCACCTGCCATTTGGGCAGGGCTCAGCGGGGACCGTGCCCCTCAGCTCCTCACAGCACTAGCTGGGCAGTTTGGCTGGGGGCTGAGAACCGCTCCCCAGAGGGCCCACCGGGGCTGCAGGTTGATGCTGGCTGTGTGTGGTCTGGGAGCTCAGCCTGGCCACTGGCCAGGACCTAGAATCCTCTCCATGGGATTTCTCCTGGCTGGGTTCCAAGAGGGAGCACCCAGGACCAAGACACAGGTCATGGCGTTACGGACTGCTCAGAGGTCACATGCCACCATCCCCTCCTTGCTCTATCTGCTGGGACAGTGTCCAAGGAGAGGACACAGAGCCAACTGCTGCATACGAGGCACATGGGGGTTAGTGGTAAGACGAGCTGACAGGATGGACGACATGGGCACAGCCATCTTTGGAAAACGCAATCTGCCAAAATATAGCCCCTCCTAGCCTTGGGATCCATGCCACATCCTACTGAAACACCCGAGCAGGAAACTCAGCCACAGAAAGTGCTCTGACGAGCCACCTCATGCGGCCAGTCTCAGGCTGGTACCTGTCAACCACGGTGCAGTCAGCACTCCCCAAAACACATGTCTGGCTCTGCCACTCTCTGGCCCCAGGATGACCACTCACCTAGCTCCCTGCACACAGTGGACAGGTGTGCTAACCCCAGAGCAATACCTCCCAGCCCTCGTTTCTTCCTCTGGCCATGCCCCTGGTCATCCAGAAATGTCTGATGCAGCAGGCCAGGTGTCCGTGCTGAGGATCAGAACTAGGGCCATCAGGGTAATTCCAGACGAGGAAGCCGCACCCCAGAGAGGCTCCCTGCCCAGGTCCTCCCATTCCAAGTTTGGCGCTTTCTCCACCATGTAGGTGACAGTATGGATTTTTTCCTCTTTCAGGACTTCCTTTAAATTTGTCATTGGCCTCTAGATAATTTGAGATATAGAATAATTGAGTAGTCAGCTAATTTGAATTACGTAGTTGGACTTTGAAATGAATGAGGCTTGATTGCCTTTGTTAGCAAACAGGAATCGTTACGAGACCTAGAGGCGCCTCATCCACAGACACACGAGGGGATGCTGAGATGGAGCCGTGGAAGTTCACCTCCCACTTAGCGGGATTTCTCTGAACCTCAGCACGCCGTCCGCCAGCTCAATGTCTCGGGGAGCAGCCCCTCTGCTGCCCAGTTCTGGAAGGGGAGCTCGGTCAGCCATGCCCCATTCCTGGTGGTGCTACTTCCCACACCCCAGAGCACTACCCCATACTACTCCCCAGTATGGTGGGGGGGCGCACAGCAAGCACCATGAAGGGAGGGTGAGGGGACAGGGGACCGGGCAGCCTTGGCTCACAGATCATGTCCTGCCCCACCCATATGCAAATCTAACCTTTCTGATATTTCAGCATTATAAGCCCAAAGACACGATTTCAACAGGAAAATATTTACTGAAGGCTTTCTCTTTCATAATCTATTGATTTTAATATCCTTACCACTTTGGCTAAATGTCAATTTTACCCTGAGGACTGCTATTGCAAATTTGAACACATTTTATTTATTTGTGGCATTCAAAATATTAGTGTTGGAAATGAGTAAAGTGTGAGTCTTTCAGCGTTCCTCTTTAAAGTTTATTTTTCCTGTTTGAATAATGCTGGTAATTTGCCATGGTAATTGGGGCCAACGGACGATGCGCGGCAACGACAGGCAGAAACTGAAGTAGCATTTCGAACGCTGACACACAGCTCATTAATATGGGGCCAACCTCCGCACTTAACCTTTGGGACCAGAAGCACCTGTTTATCACTATCATTCAACCAGAAGCCAAGTCCTCTCCCCTCTGCTCACTTCTGCTCCCGCCGTCCAGCCTGTACCAGTCTATGCGTGAACAGCTCGGACACTGCCTCCCCTCAGATTCGGGCTCATCGGAGCTCTGAGCAGTGGCTCAGGGGCACGGCCCCCAGTCCCACCCCCACACATGCTCCTGCCCTAAGAGCAGCTGGGGTGGCTTTGTGAGGCTTCCCCGAGGAGCCACCTCATGCCCAGGGAGGCTGAGCATGCCTCGGCTGCCAAGGGGCCCCATACAGGCATTCTCTAAACTGCTAAATCGCCAATAATTAGTACAGCTGGATGACATCAGTTTATTTTTCCAGATTTCTGGAGTGGGTCTTTAGGCTCTCTGTGCAGGGTTTTCTACTGCAAAGCTGGCCTCTCACTCGTGCCTGGGGCCAGAGTCTCCCAGCCCCCGCCCCAGACCACAGCAGACCCTCATCTGTCCACTGCAGGAGATGGGGTGTCCAGAAGGCCACCATCCAACCCTAAGTTATCTCCTCACCACCAGGATACCCACTGTGCTCCCAGCCAAGGCCTGGACTAGGCAGACCACAGTGGGGGTGTTTCCTGCAGGGCCCCCCCTCCCCCCCAGCCAAGGCCTGGACTAGGCAGACCACAGTGGGGGTGTTTCCTGCAGGACCCCCTCCCCCCTCCCAGCCAAGGCCTGGACTAGGCAAACCACAGTGGGGGTGTTTCCTGCAGGACCCCCTCCCCACTCCCAGCCAAGGCCTGGATTAGGCAGACCATGGAGGGTTCTCTGCAGGGCACACCCCTCCCCATCCCATACCTTCTCCCTAGATGGTCACAGGCTTGGGCCCTGACCTAGCTCAGCCGGGGAACCTCCTCCTGCCTCCAGCCCCGTCCAAGGGCCTCTACCTTTGGGAGGCCAGGTGTCTCAGGGGCGGGACTTGCACTGAGGCAAGAGGAGTGACAGTTCAGGGGTGGGGTGGGTGGGGCAGCAGGCTCACCTGCTCCAGAGCCCCCAGATCTCTCCAGGCCTGCCCCCTCTACAAGGCCCACTGCCTTCTCATCTTGGCACACAGAAAGTCCCAAATGGGGCCCAGAGTCATCCCCAAATTCTGTCCGCCTCTGCCCCTGGAGCACAAGGGCTACTGCTCCCACCCTGGGGGGCCCTTTGTGGAGGCCAAGTCTGGTGGGACCCCCACCTGCCCCCGCAGGGGTGGACGGGTTAGCCGGAGATTTCAGAGGAGGGCGGCAGGCTCTCTCCATTACCACAAACGGGCAAGGGCTTTGGGGCGCCATCTGAGCGAACCACCCACGCACTTAGCTTTAATCTCGGAGGATTTGCAGAGTGTGGTTAGATTAAAGCTGTTTTCTGAGGTTTGAGGAACCGGCGCCCAGAAGAGCGGCAGACATCACAGGCTGACAGCACAACGCAGAACTCATACACACACAACTCCATCACACCCAGCTTCTTGCCTGCTTCACAACTGTGGCCGGTCCCCGATCTCGCTGAGCTTCTGTGTCTGCAGCCGTAAGATGGGACCACCGCCGTGTGCTGGGGGCTCTGCGTGTGCTGGGGGCTCTGTGAGGGGGACACCGTCATGTGCCGGGAGGTCTGCGTGGGGGGACACCACCGTGTGCTGGGGGCTCTGCGTGTGCTGGGGGCTCTGCGTGGGGGGACGCGGGGCCGTGTGCTGGGGGCTCTGCACGGGGGTAGGTGGGACCGTGTGCTAGGGGCTCTGCGTGGGGGGACACGGCCGTAGGAACAATGGCTGTCGGTAAACACAGTACCTCAACCTTGCCGGTGGCGACCTCATCCTCACAGTCAACCTGTGGCTGGTCAGAGCCTGGGACGGGCCCCCCTCTGCCTCCTAAGCAGAGCCAGAACTAGCTGCATGGGCCCTATGCTCTTCCCACGCTGTGTCCCCACTGCTTACGTAGCCGCCGAGCCCGAGGAGGCACTCTGGGGACATCTACAGAATAACCGCAGGAGCTCCTGGGTCTGGAACCAAGACCTACCTCTGGCGGCCTTGCAGCTTTGACCTCTCATCATGACGCTGCACAAATCCTACACTCAGACCATCGGACCTCGTCCCCCACCCTGAAAAGTGAGCTCCACAGAAGACACGTATCATGGGCCATCTCCATGGCATGTGATCCACATGGTGGTTCACACTCCCCCAGTCAGTAAAAATATTGACCCCCTTGTCCACAGGGACATTGTATATATATGACATACATAAGAGAAAGAAAAACTACCTTTTCAGGATGTACCAAAAAAGGACACAGCTTCTAAGAGCCATTGGGGTCTGGAGGAGAATCCTGCTCGCCGTGGAAGCCTCTATAGGAGCTGGACCTGGACTTTGTGGAGAGAGGGACGAAGAGGTCTGCCGTCGGCGGTCTGTGATGGTCTCGTGGACAGAGATGGGGTATGGGTTTGTAAGCGCCACAGCTCCCGCCAAGCCCTGCACACAGGCCTCGGTAAAGCAAGGGTGGGGTCTGCTCTGAGTCACAGTGAGGGGTTTGTATGCTCGCCGCCGGGGAAAATGTCTTACGTTAATTTAGGAAGCAATACTAAGATATAGCTTAACTCATGTGCTGAAAAAAATACTATTTAAGTTAAATAATGTGTCCTAACGGGATGCACTCGCCTGTCCTGGGGAGCTAAATGAACTACCCGGGGCCCACGGGTGCACCCTGGAATTTGAATTTATGAAAATAATCAGTGGCATGAGCTGTTTTTAAGCCATTTAGCTGCTTTGACTATAAACCAAGTGCCAGGTGGGGAAGAAAATGGATTATTGCACCATCTGATTAGGTGGGTTTGCAGTAACCAAAGTTGACTGTCTATATTAAATCCCGAGTGATCAAAACATAAAAAACGGCTGGTGTTAAATTAGACAGTGAGTATATGCGTCCCCACGTGAATTCTAGTTTCCATCTAGCCTCTAGCTCCCCACGTAATCAAGCACAACGTCAGTTACAGACACAAACGCAACTGAGAAAGCTGATGCAAACTGCAATCGTGTGTGCAACTGAATTAGCAACCGATCCCCCAAAATAGCAGCGGCTTGGGGGCACGGGCCGGGGAGGAGGCGGCTCAGGGCAGGGCAGGCTCCTCAGGCCTTTTCCCAAGCCCATGCACGTCTAATTTCGCTAAGACTCCTGCAAGTCTGGATGAAGACAACTTGCAAGCCATGCTCTCCGATTTCTCTTCCTTCCACTCTCACAACCAGGAAAACGAAGGGTCCATCAAGTCCCTCCTTGCAAAACCACAAGCATGCTTTCATATAACACCAGTTACGTATTACAGGTAAATTTCAAGCAGCTCACTAAACTCTTCTCTATGTTTCAGTAAGATAAGCCACCACCCGAAGTGAGCAGAGTTGAAGAAAACTTTGCCTTTCTTTTTACATTCACGTTTATAAGACGTGAGAAATGTGCTTCACATCAACGTCAAGGACCCCTGAAAAAAAGAATAAAGTGAAAGGACTATAGGGGAGGAGATGGGGCACACCCAGGTCAGAGGGCAGGGGGCTGAGGCTGGGGGCCGGGAGAACGTGCGCACCCCTCAGAGCCGCGAGCCGCCTGTCCTTCCCACCACCGTGGCTCTGGCCGTCAGCCCTGCATCCAGCATCCAGCAGAGCCTGCGCGCATCAGGTGGCTCAGAGGCGGACCAGCGAGCGGCTCGGCATCTGTATTTCCCATGGCGCATTTCAGTCCAAACGAAAATTAAACATGCGTCAGGTGAAGCCCAGTAATGGCTGTTCACACATGAAGAACATTCTTCATTGGCAGCAGAACCGTGCAGAGCTGCTAAGCCACACGGTCGGGGCCCCAGGGCCCCAAGATCCCCTAAAGGGCACATGGGTTAGAGGTCGCTCACCAGGATCTAGGACGCCTGGCGGGTCAGCTGGGCGGTATGGTGCTCTGTGCACCCTTCGCTTTTTCTCTGATTTGTCCGGTTTTACTACCTTTTTACAATAAATCCCTCTCATTCCTTATACTAGACTAATGATGCTCCTGCTGTAACCTACGCCCTCGAAACCAGCGAGAGCATGGGGCTGCCGGCG
>NC_138373.1:36916021-36988196 GCF_054177405.1 Leptonychotes weddellii | reverse complement strand
TGGACTCTGAAAAACAAACTGAGGGTTCTAGAGGGGAGGGGGGTGGGAGGATGGGTTGGCCTGGTGGTGGGTATTGAGGAGGGCACGTTCTGCATGGAGCACTGGGTGTTGTGCACGAACAATGAATCATGGAACACTTCATCTAAAACTAATGATGTAATGTATGGGGATTAACATAAGAATAAAAAAATAAAAAAATTAAAAAAAAAAGAAGATGTGGTGTATATACAATGGACTATTACTCAGCCATAAAAAAGAAAGAAATCTTGCCATTTGCACAACACGGATGGAGCTAGAGGGTATTATATGGAGTTAAATAAGTCAGAGAAAGACAAATACCATATGATTTCACTCATATGTGGAATTGAAGAAAAAACAAAGAAAAAAGTGACAAAACAAGAAACAGACTCTTAGCTCTAGAGAACACACTGCTGTTCACTAGCAGGGAGGTGGTGGGGGATGGGAGACAGGTGAGGGGGATTAAAAGTACACTTATCATCATGAGTACTGAGGCACGCACAGAACTGTTGAATGTTGTACACCTGAAACTAATATCTAATATAACAGTATAGGTTAATCATACTTCAATTTTAAAAAATGTTATTGGAGGAGCAAAAGACAAGAGTCCGCCCGCGAGGCGCTTCAGACCTTGGGGAAGCCAGAAGAAGGCGCGGGCAGCCCCTGGAAGCCCATCCTAGCAATAAAATGCATGGAACCAGCCACCTGCAGGTGCCGCCAGCAGGAAGGTAGGTCCAGCACGTAGGTCCCCAGCGGAATAGCAGCTTGACACTCCGCTGACCGCCAGCATGCTGCAGAGCTAGCCGGAGGGCGGACGGCGAAGCTCATCCCCTGACCTGAGCACTGGACGTCTGCAGAAGGAAAGACCCTAGGCCCACCACTCCATCAAGGTCCCTCTCAGCCGTCAGCTCTGCTCACGCCTTTCTGGACCCCTGTGCCTGGACGGGAGCCCTCGGCCCGTGCCCAGGTCAGAGCCCCCCTTCCCAGCCAGGCAGGTGGTGCTTGGCTGCATCTTGCTGCTGGTCCTGCAAGAACAGGGCTCAAAGGCTCCTGCTCCAAAAGTAGGGCTCACCGAGGCGCCACAGAGCCTGCAGACCCCAGGACCCCTGTTCTCACCAGCCTCGCTCCCTGCTCGCGTGCCTTCAGTCGGAGCTCAGCCCCCGTGCCCACCAGCGTCCATCTGAAGGCGGGACTTGATAAAACCTTCCCTTGGTGGTGGGGGGCCAAGGGCGCCAGGGACACTACCAGTCCCGTGCCCACACCTGCTACTGTTCGAGGGACAGACGCAAATGAAGAAATCGGGCTCATCCAAGACATACAGAATTTACCCAAATTCACACTCCCGTGGAAAACCGTCGCCCTCTGGGTTACAGCACGAGTGTGGAAGGTGTTGATGACAAGGTGAAGTGGTCTGCAGGTGGCCCCAAAAAGGCATGCCGTGGCCTGCCCCAGAGCCTGCGCCTGGGGCCATGCAGCTGTGACACGAAGAATCTGAGATCAGGGTGGCCCTGAATCCAGTGACAGGCGTCTTTGGAGGAGGCAGACACGGGAGGGACGCCTGCAGCCCCCACAGGCTGGAGGAGGCAGGAAGGACCCTCCACTGGAGCCATGGGAGGGAGACAAGCCCTCGCCACCTTGACCTCCGGCTGCTGTCTCCAGAGGGGACAGATTTCTGTGGTTCTAAGCCAGACCGCTGGTGGTCACCAGTTCTGGCCACCCAAGGACACCCATACACCATGTGCCTGGGACACATGCCCTCTCTGGACCTCTGTCCCCAGGTCACAAAGGACAGGACAGCCTCCAACCCCAAGCCAACCCCAGGATGGACTGCACAGCTCCCAGCAGAGGTGAGGCACCTCACCCAGCAGCCTGGGTTCCTGCAGGGGCCCAGCCGGGGGAGACCCCCCGCAGCACACACGTCCCAGGCCCAGCAGGCCCAACGGAGGGCCCCTCGCCACCTGCCAGGCCCGAATCGTCATGCCCGTATGGCGCCCAGCACTATGGGTTTCGGGAGCCGCCACGGCAGCAGGCCCCCCGCAGGACAGAGGAGGCAGGAGCCAACACCTCGGTGTTGTTCCGCGCAGGTTTCTAGAGTCTGGGATGCAGGCCTGTTTCCATATGAATAGGTGTTACTGCCCGTAAGTGGGATTTTTTTTTAAAAAACTGTCTATTTATCTTTTTCATCTTTATTGAGACCTGTTCTTATCTGTAGCACAATATCCGGACACCTGGCGGGAAAGTGAAGCTCCATTCCATCCCGAAATGAACCACGTGCCCCCCTCATGGATAACCACATGAGGATGCAGCTAGTGTCTGCAGCGACCAGGGAAATGATAATTAGTAATAATGATGATGATGATGATGATGAAAGAACAGGCACCGTTTCTGAGCACTGACGAAACACGGGGCAGCATGCTAAGCATTTCAGATACATTAATGCATTTAATCCTCACGAAAGCACCGTCGGATGGAAATTAAGAGGATTACCTTATAAATCAGGAAAACGGGCCCATGCAATTCACACCAGATCTCTCTGTCTCCAACGCCCGTGAAGGGCGCTGCCACCCAGCCTGCCTCCTCCAGCAGAGAAGGGACACGTCCACCATGGGGCCAGGTGGGAGGGAGGAAGACACCAAGAAAACCACATTCCTGGGCCATACTGCCTTAGTCATTGCCGATGAGCTGCTTTAATAAGGACACAGGTCACACTAGGAAAATTCAACAAGTGTGCACATGCACGGGTGTATACCACACGTGTGCCTGCATCTGTGTGTGTACACACATGTGCACGTGCGTGTGTGGGTGTGTACTGCACATGTGTGCCTGCATCTCTGAGTGTGTACACATGTGTGCACGTGCATGTGTGTGGGTGTGTACCACACATGTGTGCCTGCATCTGTGTGTGTGCACATGTGTGTGCACATGCATGTGTGGGTGTGTACCACACGCATGTGCCTGCATCTCTGAGTGTGTGTACGCATGCATGGGTGTGTACCACGCATGTGTGCCTGCATCTCTGAGTGTGTACACATGTGTGCACGTGCGTGTGTGGGTGTGTACCGCACATGTGTGCCTGCATCTGTGTGTGTGCACATGCATGTGTGGGTGTGTACCACATGTGTGTGCCTGCATCTCTGAGTGTGTGTACGCATGCATGGGCATGTACCACGCATGTGTGCCTGCATCTCTGAGTGTGTACACATGTGTGCATGTGCGTGTGTGGGTGTGTACCGCACATGTGTGCCTGCATCTGTGTGCACATGTGTGCGCATGCATGTGTGGGTGTGTACCACACGCGTGTGCCTGCATCTCTGAGTGTGTGTACACGTGCATGGGTGTGTACCACGCATGTGTGCCTGCATCTCTGAGCGTGTGTGCACACGTGTGCATGTACATGTGCATGGGTGTGTACCACGCATGTGTGCCTGCATCTCTGTGTGTGTACACACGTGTGCACGTGCATGTGCATGGGTGTGTACCGCACACGTATGCCTGCATCTCTGAGTGTGTGTGCACACGTGTGCGTGTACATGTGCATGGGTGTGTACGACGCATGTGTGCCTGCATCTCTGAGTGCATGTGTACATGCGCATGATCTCTGGCTGCACTGTGTGCATGTGTAAACCAGTGTGCATGTGTGTCTGTGAGTGCACATGTGCACATAGGTGTGTGCACTGTGCCTGCATCTCATGAGTGCACTTGTGAGTGCCTGTGCATGTGTGCAGAAAGTAAGGGGGGAGACTGTGGGGTGAGCACAGGGAACAGCTCGGCCAGGAAGTACCTGAGACTGTGGGGTATTTTTACCTTAGTTCTCCCACACTGAGAAGACAGGGAGCCGAGTGTCCGGGGTGTGCAAGCCCCCTGCTGCTCAGGATTCTCTCACACAAGTGCTCCCCGAACGAGAGCTGCAGGCTGGCCCCTCCACGAGGCAGGGGAGGGCAAGAGTGGCTGTGGCCTCCCACGGGCAGGCTCTGCTCACGCGCGGGGCCAGGCCAGGGCTCCCCACTCAGAACCAAGGCCTGCCATGGGTCTCCATAGGGCCGTGGGGTTTCGGGACAGTGCACACGGTGGCCTCCGGATGCCACACATGGGGACATGGCTTGGAGGAGGAGGGAGGCCAGGATGCCACCAGCTCAGTCGTCAAAGAGGCCTGGTGCTTGTGTCTTTCAGGAATTCGCAGACTCCGTGTCCCAGCTGGTCACGCAGAAGTTCCACGAGCTGACTGTGGGCCTGGCGTCCGCGCACGCCCGCCACAAAGCACTGGCAGGAATCGTCATGACCACAGGTAATGCCTCTCGTTTTCCCTGTGGGATCCCATCCGCAAGGAGAGGAGATTTAGTGTCTGCCTGACCTTGGGAACCAGACGAGTCTCTCTTCCACACGAAGATGTGAAAAAGAAAAACAACAATAGGACCCAGAGAGCTCAGTGCCGATTCTAGATGATCAGCAAAAGCATGCTGACACCTCCTCAGACCGGCTCTGCCCGCATGCCTCGACTCCCACGAAGAAGGGCCACGTGAGGACCTGGCCCGTGTCTTCCCTGTTAGGCTCCCTGCCTCGTGGTTGAGAACACCGTGCACTGTTGATGTTGGTACGGCTGGAACCCAAGGTCAGGCCAGGCCACAGATTAGTCGCCTCAGGCAGGGGTGAGGAGGCTGCCTGCGTGCACCTCGCACTTCCCCGCAGCACCTGCATTTCCTCCGTGCACAGGGGGTGGCCTGTGGCAGGGAGTCTGAGCCCCCACTGGGGTGCAAACCACCCCCTGAGCCCCATCACGGGAGACATCCGCCAAGCGGTTCACAGACGTGGAACCCCATCCCACACGTGGGGCAGGATGGGAGGGGGACGTCCAGACCACAGGGAAGGTCGTGGCCTCGGACAGCCAGGGTGGGAGACACAAGGGTTAACTTCCAGCAATCAGTTTTTGGTGAAAACATCTATTAATGGTAACTAACCAGTTGGTCATTTGAACTGTGTACTCTTTCTGATTCCAGAGTTGGGCATGAGTTGGTCATGACCGACTCAAAATGATGCTTGCAGAAATAACTGGCTTTGGGTTAAGTTTCACAAAGAGGATTTGCGTGTGTAGACAAAGACCATCTACATGATGACCAAACATATGTATGTTGAAAATCAGTTAAAAACCAGAGAGTCGGCATATTTTTCCTACCGTTCTAGCCCTGAGGGCCCCTCAGGTTCTGCCAAGCGCAGGACGCTGGGGGAGGGGCAGAGCCACTCAGGACCCCAGGGCTTTAGCGCAAGGGCATATATTGCTCAACCTTTCCATTATGGGCATCTTAGTAAAACAGAATGAAAAATGCCTCCCCTGCTGTAATTGGGGAAGGAGAATGAGGCGTATGAAGTGCTCTGAAAGGTAACGATGACTTTATGAGGACGATGTGCTAAGGCAAAGGCAATTCTGTTTCGTCAGTGACACCACTGTATCCGGGGCCGGCATTCTGCCCAAGCTGCCGACACTTGCCCTTCCATATATTCAAATGTCTGCCTCCGTGTAGAAAGTGAAATATTCTAAATTGAGGGCTAAGGGTCCACCTCAGTCAAGAGCATTCCCGCTGGACCTGGCATTCCTTTCTCCGGCAGCCAGCAGCCGTGGACCGGATGCATCTACATGTGGGGCACCATTCTGCACACCCAAGGGGGTGACAAGAAAAGACACAGCCTCCACTTCAGGATACGGTCTAGGGAACCGTGACAGATGGTGCTGGCCAAGGACAATTGCTTGGGTTTGACTCCCAACTCTACCTGCAACTAGCCATGTGACTTTAGGTCAATCTGCCTCTTGGCAACTCAGAGGGAGGGAAGGATGGAAGAAAGGAAGGAAGGAAGGAAGGAAGGAAGGAAGGAAGGGGAGGAGGAGGGAGAGAGGAAGGGAGGAAGGGAGGAGGGAAGAAAGGATACAAGGAAGGAAGAAGAAGGGAGGAAAGAGGGAAGGAAGGAAGAGAAGAAGGAAGAGATGAAGGAAGGAGGGAGGGGAGGAGGAGGGAGAGAGGGAGGGAGGAAGGAAGGAAGAGAGGAAGGAAGAGGAGGAGGAGGGAGAGAGGAAAGGAGGAAGGAAGGGAGGAGGATAGAAGGTGAAAGGGAGGGACCTGTGTCTCACCTCCATTGGGCTCTATTCCCAACCCCAGCACTTAGGTCGCTATGATCTGCTGAGTAGTTTTTCCAGGATTTCCCAGCTCTGGAGCTGATTGTCCAATATCTTCCCACTTTTCTGGAAAACTCAATTCCAGGAAGTCTTGAAAGCTACTCTCAGACCTCCCTTGGAAAACAGTAACATTTTACAAAGACTCATGGGAAAATGGCGAGTGAATACGCTGGTTTTTGTGCAGGCAATTTACCTACGTGAACTGAATTTATTCTATGAAGTGAGACTGTACACGAATTAGTGACTATAAACACTGAGGAATAAAGTGCTGAAACTTGCCTTCTTGTTATAAAGAGAAAGTTTCATAAACACACTGATTAACAAGAGATTAGGGAGATGTGTGCAAAATCACTGGTAGAAATATTTTGTAAAAACCATTTACTTAAAGTTGCTGTGACACCTGACCTTCCTTCTAGCTCAGGTGTTTAAGCAAATGCGCAGGAACCTCCAAGAGGGAAGGATGCTCTTACTTACTTACAAAGTTACAAAAGTTACAAACGTGTGTGGATTCTGAAGGAAAACCTGATTGCGATGCCTCCCATTTCCAGGTGGGACACCAGCTCGTCCACATCACTCAGCGCCTGCAGGTGCTTTCCCCTGATGAGCCCGTAGGACAAATCGGTAGCAGAGACATGTGCTTACGGATAGAACAGTTCTTACTGTTACCCAAATAGCGCAGTATCTGGTAAAAACTCAAGCAGAAGGGAGCTCGGGAAGGGACACGGCGTTCTCCCACCGGCTCGGTAGGGAAGCTGGCGCTGATCACTTTCCTTTTGGGTCCTCGTGACTCCAAACACTATATTTGTTCTGTATTTCCATTTTTTTCAATTCTGAATATTGATTTGCGCTGGTAAAATCTGACGCTTTTTGCTTTCTCATGATCATGTTTGTAACATTCATGGGTTCAGGTAACATGCTTACACTTCTCTTCCTTATGCTGTCAAGCGGAGAGCGCGCCGTCGGCCCCCTGGCCGGCCTGGCGAGCCGCCTCGTCTCACTACGCGCATATTTTTGTGTTACGGTAACTAGCACTTACAGCCTCTTCTGTGCCGTACTTCAGCCTTCCATCCTCTGTCCGGTGAGCCTAAATGTTGGAAAGCATTACACAGCCTCGCACGGTCAGGACGCGGTAGGGGCCACCGCCGAGCGCGGGCTGAGCCGCGGTTCCTGTGCTGTCCCTGCACCATGTCCCTACAGCGCCAGGGGCCGCGCTCGTACATTCTCACTCCTGCCACCACTCACTCAAAGCCGCCTCACATTTAGGGTTGACCCACATTTGTTGCTAGACCTCCTCAGAGAGCCTCTGAAGTCTTTTGTGTGCTTTCCGGGTGCTCTGCTTTCTCTTCTTTCACTGAAAGGAAGGAAGTGCTTCTGGCACGACTGCTGGCCAACGAGTCCCCATGTCTGCGGACAGGCCCACGCCCTTCCCTGGGCCCCAGCCGTACCCCAGCACCAGCCTCGCCGCTTTCTCCTCCCTTCTCCCAGCCTGACAGATGCAGCCTCAAGAAACACCGTCAAAACGTGTGGGGACAGAAACCGGGCATGCTCCCTCACAGGCCGCATGCCGACCACACTCTCAAGCTCCTGGAGCAGCTTTGCTTGGGGAGAATTCTGCGCTTGACATTATTTTCCCTGCGCATCTGGGGGGGATTTTTCTATTATCTCTTACCTAATGTTTCTAACCAGATACATCTGGCTGACGTCTCTGCCGGATCACCCTGCCCTGCCTACGGAGGGGAAAGGCCCTTTTTTGTAAACTGAATGTTCTATAATTTCATAAGAATGTGTGTAGGCGTGAGCCACGCACCTGCTCTGATTTATTTAAGCTGTTTATTTCTGTACTTTTTCTCGTATTACTTCTTTGATAAATTCCTCCCTTTACACACATTTTCGTCCAATTTTCAGTATTCTGACCAGATCCTCGGTCTCTTCCCATTCCTGGTGCATCTACCCATTTCCTCTGTGTCCTTGGGCCCTTCTGAAACTTCCCTGACGGCTCTTCAAATGCCCGCTGCTTCTTAATTTCTGCAATGTGTATCACTCAAGACATCTCTCTTGTTCTCAGGTTCCTCCTCTCGTTTTATAGATGTGACGCTCCTCACAGGTCCCTGGGGAGCCTCAGCAGCTGAGCCTCCTCTGTTCTTGGACTGTGCTTCCTCTGATCAAGCCCGCTTTGTTTATAGTCAGTCTTTCTCTTTTATCCTGCTTGTGGCTTCCATACTTGTGAATATTCACATTTGTGAGAAAAATACCAACTCTACTCTCGCAGCGCAGCTCCAGTTTCCCCTGTAACTGGGTCTCTCTCCCCAGTGGAAGGCAGGATACATACAAGCACAAGCCTCCTCGTCGACCCAGGTGGGTCGGGGACCAGCCAACGGTCCTTAATTAAAAGTCACCTGGTGAGCCCGCCCTTGGTGGCTGCTGGCTCAGCGCCTGCTTTCTCTGGGCCCGCCCTGCAGGTGCTTGCTCCCTCTCGATGGCACCTCCGTACGATGCCGGGATTTCATCCTGTCCCTCCACACCCTCCGGAATCCTTCCAGTCTGTGGATCCCACAGGAGGAAAAGCAATGTGTTGCTCCCTCTGCCCTCCTCAGCCAGAAACCTGGACATTGTTTAGCCAAGCTGTCAAGTGATGGCTCTGTCTTCTCCTTTGTTAAGAAATCCTGGTGTTTCCATGGGAAAGTGACTCTTGAAGGAGCTATTAATAATGATGATTTTCACTTGATATGCAAATTTATAATGTTGATAGCACTTTTGCATACACTAATCAAGTTAATTGCTACAACCCTGAGAAGTGGGAGATGCAGGAATCTTAATTACAGCTTTTAAGAAATACAGACAAGGAGATGAAGGGGCTAGGTGCCTTTTCTTGAGTCACAGGAAGGCTGGCGGAGCCAGGAGGTGGGCAGCGGACTCCGCAACCCTGCTGAAGGGTCCCTACACATGTGCACGAGGCGTGGTGCTGAGATGCATGCTCTTCACCTCGCTTCTAAGCTTATTAAGTAAATGACCAGAAGAAAGACTTCCCTGGTGCGTATTTTCAGAAGTTTATGTTCAGCCTGTCTTTGCTAGCCTGGTCTGCAAAACACATTCAGAAGCTGTGGCTCTAACAAACACCCTTCCTAAGCTGGTGGGCAGCTCTACGCACACCCCACGAATGCCTGGGACATATGACTGCCCAGCAAAAACGCACATCTCTTGAAGACAGGATGGGGAAGAAAACAGCCTACAAAGCCGAACTTCATGAAAACAGCCCAGAACAGCTCCATTCAGGATGGCAGACTCTTGTGGACAAAGCGGGCTGTCCTGTCTTATAGGGAAAATCTCAAAGTCCCAAGTAACAACATGAGACACGTGTTCTGCTGTGCTTCAGAGCTTTTTGCTCTGAACCTAAAACGACCCCAGCGGGTGAAGAAATCTGCTTCTGCGCTGTCCGAGCCATGCTCTGCCTGAGTCAGGGGTCAGCCACGGCGCCACACCAGGTAAGGTAGTCCTGGTAAAGTCCTGACAGCTGGACCACAGCCAGCGCCTCTCTTCCGAGCGCATGAGGGGCCTGGTGAGGCCCCTCAGCAAAGAGGACTCCTGCAGATGCACGCAGATCCCCAAACCCTTTCTTCCCGGTGTCTCCCCTGAGCGACTGGCAATTACTTTGATCATAAAAATAAAAGTGGGTCTTTCCATTTACACCCAGGAGGGCATGGGGAAGATGGGTAAAGACCGTAAGCAGAGCCCTGAGCAGGGATGGGAGACAGTGAACAGTCACCTGGATTTCAGAGGGTTGGTCCTGGAAGACGCTGCGAGGTACAGAGCCTCATGAGCGGGAGGAAGGTTCAGGCCCATCGACACTCGCGGGGGCCGACTTCCTGCACAGCAAGGAGCAGGACGGACAGCAATTCCCAGTCTTCAGTTTAAAGGGTTAGGTCTAGGGGCACCTGGGTGGCTCAGTCGTTGAGCGTCTGCCTTCGGCTCAGGTGAGGATCCCAGGGTTCTGGGATCGAGCCCCACATCGGGCTCCCTGCTCAGCGGGAAGCCTGCTTCTTTCTCCCTCTCCCACTCCCCCTGTTTGTGTTCCCTCTCTCACTGTCTCTCTCTCTCTGTCAAATAAATAAATAAAATCTTAAAAAAAAAAAATAATAAAAATAAAGGGTTAGGTCTAAACCACGAGCCGCAGGATGTATTTTACTCCTGACCTTCATTTTGCATGAATGCCGACTTGTTATACTGAACACCCTCCTAACATGGAGAGGGAAGGAAGATCCATCGCTGAGCGGACATGGCTCATCTAGAGATCATGGCAGCTGACCCCAGAGTTACACCTGCGTGGCCCCCAAGGGGAGCCAGCTGAGGAGGGGCAGCGGCCTGACCTTGGCCAGCCCTCCTGCAACACCAGAGGCCCCTCCTCAGCGAGCAGGTGCACAAGGAAACACACAAAACAGGGAGGAAGACAGCACCCCCACCGCATCCCTGCAGGAGCGCGGGCCCCACCCACGGTGTCCAGGGACTTCTGCGCTCTTCATACGGGTACATCGTAAGCTGGCATTTAACTGCCCAAAAGATTTCACCAGGGGAAGAAAATCAAACACTGCCCTTGGGTGGTGGAGGTTTAACAACCGTGTTCTACACGGAGCAAACATGAAGCTGTTTATTTCTGTACTTTTTCTCATATTATTCTCATATAAAGCTGATGGCCTTGATGCACTCTGGATTTTCAGGTGCATTCCCAGTTCATTCCCGTGCGGCCCAGTGGACCCGATGTTTACGTTTTCCAGAATTCGCCGCCGCAGGAGGTAACTGCTCTGTGGGACAGTGGGGGGAGCCACGGGGCTGCTCCTGGACTCCTCTGCACCGGGGCTGGGGGCACCCCACGCCGCGAGACCCAGGGTCTCCCGGACACACAGACCACGGGCCCCGCGTCACACCCAGGGCCTCACAACCACCACGACAGCGTCCCTCTCTCCTGCCACAGGAGCCCGCCCACCAAAGGGCCCTAGTGAGGGTGCGGTTCCTGCGCTGACAGTAACAGAGCACTGGGCTTCTGCTGTAATTCCAGCAGCGGGCACCACAGGGGAAGTCTGGTTCCAGTACTGACTGCTCGGATAACAGCATTTTTAGCAGATTCGGACTGGCACCCATTACACACGTCACACGATGCTCTCTCATGCCCAACAGCTAGCTAGCGCTAGATTTATCCCCTTGTTCCACATGGGACGGCAGACCAGCTCCCCTGAGCGAAGTCTCGAGTGAGTAGCAGGAACAAGGTTATGTGACTCCAGACTTCGGGACGTGGCGCAGGTTGCGTCCTGCCTGCCGCTCCCAGGGCAGTGCACAGAACTTGTGCGCACACGTACTTTCCTCGTCAAGTCAGAGTACCTGCAGTATTTGAAGAAGACAGCCCTGGGGGACGGCCACTAACCAAGGCCCTGGAGGGAGAGAAATCTGCGTCAAACGTGAAAATGTTTCCCTTCAGTCTTACCCATGTCCCTCCCGGACGAGACATGCCTGAGCTGGCATTTTATGTCCCCTCCAGTCCAAACAAAGGAAATTTAGGACAGAAACAGACCCTGACAAGAGGAAGGAACTGATTCGCAGGAAAAGTCAGATAATCAAACACAGCGTCTGCCCAAGTGAGGAGAGAGGTGAAAGGGCAGGCGCTCTGCAACCCCAGCATGCATGGAAGACACTGCAAGACGTGGTGCAGGCTCCTACTGGGGACATCCAAGGAGGGCCGCCATCTCCACGGGAGGCTGTGGAAACCCTACTACTGGGGCCGTGGCACTCAGTGGGTGCAGTGCTAGAAAAAAGGGAGTCAGAACTCATTTCTACACCGCACCCTTGGGCAGTCTGCACACAGGATAAACCCATACTTCTGATATTTGCTTCTTGGACTCTGGCTGGTATATTTACCTATAGTTTTACTTTTAGAAATTTTGTAATCAGAGGTTGCATTGTGAAAATTTCTATTCAAAGGGTTTGAATGGGCTCAGAATTGCTCAGTCCCAGTTAAATAAATAAAAGGACATTCCCAAAGATTGCCTGAAGTTGGGGATGGAGGTGCATGGAGCTGACGAGGGTGATGCAAGCAGCCAGCCAGGGAGACACATTCACTCTGGTCCTGGAGCTCTTCTCGACTGTGTTTGCACACAGGGATCCGGCACCGGTCTCCCCTGGGACACAGTGAGGTATGCTTGCTTGCAATGAGTCGCCAGGACAGTGAACTCCCGGAATTATTTTATGCATCTGAATTTAGCAATTCTTACTGCTTTGAGACTTTTAGTTATAATCAGAAAGGTCTTTCACTCACCAAATTTATGAAGAGATTATCCCATGTTTTCTTCTACTGTGTTTACATCTTTTTGTTGTTGTTGTTTTAATCAACCCAAGTCCACAGTTTGCACTCTTGGTGTTGTACATTCTCTGGGTTTGGACAGATGTATAAGGACATGGACCCAGATTCCAGTGTCACACAGAGCAGGTTCACGGCCCTGAACACCTCTGTGCTCCATCTCTCCACTGCCACCCCGCCCCCGGAAAACCCTCCTCTTTTCCTGTCTCCATAGTTCCGCCTTTCCCAGAATGCCATCCAGCAGCATGGGGCCTTGCCTTATTGGCGTCCTTCACTGAGTGATACGCATCCAAACTTCCTCCATGTCTCTTCATAGTTTGATGGCTCCGTTCTTTTTATCACTGAATAATATTCCATTGTCTGGATGGACCACAGTTCATTTATCCACCACCTGCTGGAGGACATGCTTCTGAGTTTGGGTGATTATGAATAAAGATGCAGCTCTTCATGCTTTTGCATCAACACCTTTGACCCACCTGTTACCTACGCTGGTGCACGGTGCACAGTAAAGATGCAGTTTTGTTTTTCAGAGGGCTCTTCAGTTACTGGATAGCTCTAATGGGCTAGTGTCTCCAGTGTCTCCAACCCACAGGTTTGAGATCTCAGCACCTCTATCCTGCAGTAAATTCCTTTCTGACTTTGGGTCAGTTTCTGGACTTTCTGCTCTGTTCTCCTGTTGGGACTTCCTGCATCAGAACCATGGCAATTTGCTATTGAGCCCTTATAACCTGCTTGATGTCTATTGGGCTTTGTGCCCTGCTATTGGTCTTCTCTCCCAGAACTTCCTGGGTTACCCACAAAAATCAGCTTGCGTGGTTCAAAAATAAAGGAACAAAACCATACTTTTCAACCAGGTTTGCTTTGTCAAAAACAAAGCCCTTGTGCTGTTCCTACTAGAATCATGTGAACCTTATCAATCACTGTGGAGAAGGTTCCAGACATCAAATCTTTCCGTCCAAGAAGGTGCAACATCCATGTGTTCGAGTTTTGTTGGTGTCTTTCGGGGGAGTAAATGTTTATTCATTTCTCATCTTGATAGTTTCTTGTTAAACTCATTCCTGTTACCTTGTTTGCTGCAGTAAACGGGGCTGTTTGTCCTTTATAGTTTCTCACTAGCTGCTGTGTGTACGTACGAAAGCTGTTGATTTCTGTATATTAACTTGTACCCTATCACCTTGCTGACTCTCTTATTATCTCTAGCAGTATTCCGATTGGATTCTCCAGAGGTTTCCACATCCACAGTCATAGTGCCTTCTGCAGCAACACTGTTCCTTCTCCATTCCAACTGCTCTATCTCCAATTTCCTTCTCTTGTTGTGCCGGCTAATAGCTTCGGCGAATGTTAAGGAACGGAGTTACCCGGGCATTCCTGCCGTGTTCCTGAGCACGCAGACGTCCCTCTAGCGTTCTAGCATGCCACTGGGGGGGTACGTGTATACACCTGTCATATGTGTGTATACCTCTCTATACATGTGTGTGTGTGTCCCTGTGGGTATACCTCTGTGTGTGTGTGTGTGTAACATCACATTGGAAAAATACATCTATTTCGTTTATTGAGTTTTTATCAAAACAGTTGTTGGGCTTTGTCAGATGTCTTCTCATTGTCTGTAATTATAATCATATTTTTGTACTGCTCTTTAATTGAATTGAATCCACTTTTGCATTTCCATAATAAACCCCCCTTGTGGTGATTACTGTATTGGTCTTTTCCTCCAGTGCTCGGTGGTTAGTATTTGATTTAGAATCTTTGGTATCTATAACTGAGGCTACCTGTTTCCCTTCTGTGCATTCTCAGTCAGGCGGATAGATCAGTAACAGGCATTTCGTGATAAAAACAATTTGAGGCTTTCCTTGTCTTCGTGTGCTCCGGGACACTTTATAAATACCCTTGAAATCAGCCGCTGCTTCAAGGTTGGTAGAATTCTCCCACAAAACTGACTGGGCCTGGGGCTTTGCGGGAGGGGGTCTCTGATCACGTTTTCTATTCATTCTACAGAAGTCAGTAGCGCCGTGTTTCCTGGGACCGTTGCTCAGGTTGTCCTTCAGCCACATCACGGGACCCCATAACCAGAGTCCCGTGCTGGGTCGCATTTCACGGGGGTTGCTGCGGCCAGGGCCACAGCCCCGCTGGGGGAGGAGCTCCGCACCTGCCCCCAAGCACATGGCACCTGTGGCCCCTGCATATTCCAGAGTGTTCTACCAGATCAGCCTGAGGCTAGACTCACAACACCTCCTCTTTAGCTGGCTTCCTCCCTCATCCTCCCCGTCTCCTTCGAGAACTCAGTGCAACCAGGGACCCCGGCTCCGGCCAGCTTGTCCAGAGCCTGTGCACGCAGTTCCCCCCTCCTCCCCTCGTCCTAGCGACAGTCTGTGTGCAGACTTATATGGTATTCATCACGCAATACCTTATTTTGTGGACATTTCTGTCTCTGAGCCATCTCCCCAAATTCATGATAAATTCTTTGAAGGATAGGCTGCGTCACATGGCACGATGCTGACAATAGGAGGTGAGACTAACAGAAAACGAATAAGCAAATAATGCATCTCTTGGGCCTCATAACTGTGCTGAATATGGCAGAGCCCCAAGTCCAGAGGAGCTGAGGATTAATGAAGGGTGAAGGGACAGCAGTTTCTGCTTCTACAGCTCCGATTTCCACAGAATCAAGAGAGGAGCATCAGACCAGCCCTCGGGAGAAATAGTTCTCTGCTGCTAAGTTGTCCTGCACAGGCACCAGACATCTGAATATTGAAAAACTGCAAGGAAACAATTATAAATGTTACTTCCCATTACTCTAAATACCCGCTTTAATTAAGCTGGAATCCGCAAAGCACAGAGCAGTGTATAACCACCTCTTACTCGTACGGTGTTTGGGCCAGAGGTCAATAAGGTCCCTTGCGCTGGACTCTGAGTGTTTACAGGGGGCCCCGGGACAGTGCAGGGCGAGCTTGGGGCAGGAATCCCAAGCTCCAGTCCTTGCCTCCATGCCCAGACTCCGGGTGTAAGCCAGCTGCAGTCATCTTCCCCCTCACAGGACAAAGAATAAACTGAGATCGTGGTGTTCTGGGGTATCCTTAAACACACCACATTTTAGAGTCATGAGTCTGGGTTTCGTTCTGAAGGTTTCTTTGGTTTCATTTGTCTTCCATTCTTGCAGAGAATATTGTTTTTGTTGACGAGATTCCTTGGACCGTGGTCAGAATGAGCGCCGTCCGGTGACACGTAAATCATGGGGCCTCCACTGTGTGAAGGACCCATCAGCTCTTGGCCTCAGCGCGGATCCGCGATGGGAAAGGGGAACTTGCGGGCCAGGGCGGGGGGGCATGCCCAGGCAGCAGTGAACACTGCCCCATTCGATGGCTAGGAACCTGGGTGCAGAGAAAGGGTCAGAAAACCACCCCATTAGTTTGTCTGACCTCAAAACTCTCTGCTCTTACATATATAAAGAGCATTCAAAAATCACAATAGCTCTGCGCACTCTGTGAGTTTATCTCTTCCGTGGGTCACAAGGGACAGCCACAAGCTAACACAAGCCTGGCTTCCTAGTTCTCCCCTCAGCCCGGGGAAGACGGCTGTCCGGGGCTCGCAGGGCCTGGGAAAGGGCTGTGCGGACCCTGACGGGAGAGGAGGAAGGAGCTGTGCGGGCTGGGACAGAGCCCCTGCTTTTTGGCTCCCACCTGTGCTGCCGCTCTTTAGGGAAAACAGAAAGCCTCGTGGCGCTGAATCAGAACAGCACACGTTTTCACTGCAGTCTGTGACGGGCACTGTCGTGCATGGGCCTTAAGTTTCGGGAAGCAGAATCCGCAGCATAGGCCAGGACCAGGGGGGCTCCCACTTCTGTGCTGGGTCTGGGGAGGGGGCAGCCCGAGCAGGCAACCCCGGCCCCCTTCCATGAGATGCACCTCTGCCGAGGGATGCACCGGGGCCGGGCACTGTGCCGCACGTGAGTGCCGGTGGTCCTGCTGTCCGGCCAGCTCACCTTCAGGGCCCTCCAGCCTTGAGGCCCAGACTGCTGAGCCTGTGACACAGGCATCTACATGTCCTGCAGGCCCTGAGCCTCGACTTCCCCTGAGCTGGGGACGTGCTCCAGCTTCGAGGCAAAGGGGTAGAGGGCCCAGTGCTGGGGGACATGGAGACGGGCCTGCTCAAAGGACCCAGATGTCGGTTCAGCTCCTGCCCATGGTCCCAGGTGTCTTGTCTCAAGTCCCGAGTGGCGGCTCCGGGGTAGACGTGCATGGGGACAGGGACTGGCCCAGGGGCCTGTTCTCACGGGAGTCCCTGCCTGGCTCAGGCCTCCACCCCCGTCCTGCCTGCACATGGCATGCTTCCATCGGCAAATCTTTCTAAGGATACAACTCTCTTCCCACGGGACGAGAGGGCGGTGGTCACAGGATTTCCGGGGTTCGTCCCGGCGGTCACAGCCCGGTCGGGCTCAGGGCTCTGCTCCCCGCTTTCAGAACCACAGCCTGACATCCAGCAGCCCGCCAGGTCTCCCCCACCTGGTGGGCACTGCACTGCTCCTGCTGGTGTGTTTGGTGGCAGGCTGCGCCTCTCGCCATGTTCACCGGCGCACGTCGAGTCTCCCGGTGTAGGAGGGCAGGGGTCTCGGGGGTTGGTGGGGGAGAGCAGACTCACTCCCACGCCTCCTCTGTCCCCCAGGCTTGGACGTCAGGCAGGCACAGGTCATCGTCCTGTCCTCAGGGACCAAGTGCATCAGCGGCGAGCACATCAGTGACCAGGGGCTGGTGGTCAACGACTGCCACGCGGAGACCGTAGCCAGGAGAGCACTGGTCCACTTCCTGTACACCCAGCTAGAGCTGCACCTGAGGTAGGCCGCCACCAGGGGCAGCTGGGCCCGGACGCCCGAGCTCGGGATGCAGGCTGCTCCAGGCTTGTATAGGATGGCGCCCACAGGGCAGGCCCAGGGCACACGGGCAGACCCCGTCCAAGTGAGGCTCCGTTCCCTCAGCTAACTCTGCGTGAGCCCCGCGGCCAGCAGCAGCCCGGCACGCAGGCCTCCGTCAGCTCCGGGCCCGCCGAGGGTGCCGGGAACAGGGTGTGGGTCTCCCAGACGTGCCCAACGGTTTTCTCTCCTCAACACCCAACTCACAGCTCCAGGCTGATGTGTACCATGGTGTGGGGCCTGGGAGCAGAGCAGGGAGGCAAACAGGCTGGGGGTGCGCCTCGGGGTTTCCCAGGGGGAATGTCTGCACCACTGCCCGTGTGGTCTCAGGACCCAGCGACAGAACCCATCACCAATGGGGCAGAACGGGGACAGCAGTGAGCAGCAGGAAGCCTGTACGCGGCCGACACAGCCTCCTGCCCTCGGGCTGGGGCTTCCAAGGGCAGAGGCCTGGGCCCATCACAGGCTGGGGGAGCAGGCACACCACCCTGGGTCATGGCGGGTGCAGGAATAAAGGGGGTCCCTCCAGGCGCTGGAGGCCAAGCCCTCCCCACTTTTAAAGCCGTTCCTCTGACTCCTTTGCACACAGAGCCGTGAGCCCCATGAGGCTTTATGATGCAGAGAGGGGGGTTAGCATCACTGAGGGGGCTGGCTCCACAACAGAGGGGCCCGAGACGCGACATTCCAGGGCGTTGGGGCCCGGCTGGGTCTCCTTGCCCCGTGTCACTGCCACCTGCCCCAGACGCGGTCCTGTGGGGAGAAAGCACCATGCAGGGGGCAACGAGAAAAATACGAGGAAATAAGACACAAAACCAGGCAAAGCCATGGGCCCAGTGGGCGCCTTTCTGGTCAGTTCATAACAGGTGACCAGGACCCTCTCTTTGACCCTAGCAAGCGGCGGGAGGACTCAGAGCACTCGATATTCGAGCGGTCCAAGGATGGCGGCTACCGGCTAAGGGACAACGTGCTGTTCCATCTCTACGTGAGCACATCCCCCTGCGGAGACGCCAGGCTCCACTCACCCTACGAGATCACCACAGACCGTAAGCCACAACCCCTCTCCTCTGCCGGCCCCGTGCCAGGCCATATGTGCTGGCCACGCGTGCGTACATGCCCTGGATGCCTCTGTGGCAGTCAGGAGGGTCCTCCCCCCGAAGCCCTAGTGTGAATGCCCAGATCAGAGAGAGCAGGGTCGCTCCCCTTCATGTCAATCGGTCAGCAGCCCACACACCCTGGTCTGTAGAAGAGAGGGCAGGAGAATGGGACGGGAGTTACACGAAGTGCGAGCAAGTCCAAGCGGCTTTGCTCACCTTTGTTTGCAACTTTGTGGAGACTAATGCTGAGCTTGGTTATTTATGTATAACAAAGCCAGGGGTAGGTGTTGCCCCAGGGTGACGAACTCCCATGCGGAGTGCTGGGCAGGACCTGCCCTCTTGGGGGTTTGGGCAGAGCAGGTGTAAACGACAGTGCCCACCCAACATACGGGTCCAATGACATTAGCATCTCCAGGAAGAAGGGTTGAGCTGCTCCAGAGTGCCATTAAACTATCCCTGATATGATGTGTGCATACAACACATACCGTGCATGCATGCACACCACACACATGCACACATACATGCACACACATGCAGACCCGTCCCAGAAGCATGTGTGCATACAACACATACATGTGTGTGCACCACACACATGCACACATGCATGCACACACAGACCCGTCCCAGAAGCATGTGTGCATACAACACATACCATGCATGTGCACCACACACATGCACACATATGTGCACACATGCACACACACACAGACCCGTCCCAGAAGCTAGTGTGCATACAACACATACCATGCGTGTGCACCACACACATGCACACATATGTGCACACACATGCACACACACGCAGACCTGTCCCCGAAGCATGTGTGCATACAACACATACCATGCATGTGCACCACACACATGCACACATATGTGCACACGCATGCAGACCCATCCCCGAAGCATGTGTGCATACAACACATACCGTGCGTGCGTGTGCACCACACACATGCACACACATGCAGACCCGCCCCAGAAGCATGTGTTCATACAACACATACCATGCATGCATGTGCACCACACACACACACACACACACATGTACGCACAAACACACACGCAGACCCATCCCAGAAGCAGCACCAAGCAAACCATCTGAGGTAGGCAGTGAAACCGAGCATGTATATAATGCGGGGTCTGGTCCCAGTGAAGATGCTGACTGATCCCAGGAAACCTACAGCAGACGAGACACATGCAGGGAAGGTTTATTTTTGGCCTCTGATTCCCCCCCCCATGGAAGGCCGCATTTGTGTTCTAATTACCAGTGGAAGGAAAGGGAAGCACTTTCCAAACCCCTGCTGCTCCAGGCACTGATGAGGTAAAGAAGGTGCAGGGAAAACAGCCCTTTTAAAAATCCTACATGTAGTTAACTTAGTCTATTTCTCTAACACGGTTGCAGCCTGGCCCAGAAAAATCCATCCTCCTTCCTGCCACCTTTGCTCCAAGACCACGGCTCTCCCCTCTGGAATAACATTTTCCTCACTGTCTTCCTCTGCGGCCGCTGGGGTGGATTATAACCAGCAGGCATTTCTTCCTCACAATCTGGGGGCTGGACGTCCCAGATCCAGACGCCCGCAGGTCTGGTGAGAGCCACAGCCTGGTTCTTGGGCAGCATCTTCTGTGCCCTCACTGGGGGAAGGGGCGAGGGGGGCTCCCTGGCGTCTCCTTCACAAGAGCACGAATCCCATCGGGGGACCCCACCTCCTGACACGGTCCCCTTGGGGTTGGGGCTTCAACACGGGAGTTTTTGAGGGACCCAAACACTCGGTCCATAGCCACACCCTGTGGAAAGTAAGTGGCAGAATCAAATCAAATTGAGAGTCAAGGGAAGGGCACCCATTAACTACCAGGGGCCTTTCAGGGAGCCGCCCCAGGAGAGAGGGAGGGCTGGGACGGCCTGGCAGGTGACGGCAGGTGCATCCGCCCTCAAGGGTCACACAGGGCATTCCTTCACCGTCACGTAGTCTCAGAAAGAGAAGGAAGGGGAAACAACATGAAACAGATTCATTTTTCTTGGAGTGTTCATCAGGCTGAATCTACAAGAACCGACTTCCCATATGAAATTGTGAAATGTGGTCCATTAGACAGCTGCTTAGAACTGTCTTTCCATTTTCTCTCGGAAGATTGGGCATCATGAAGACCCGGCCCAGGAGGCCTCAGGTCTGGGAGGAAAGGTCTGGCAGAACGTTTGGGGCCAGCCCTAATTTACCTCATTTACCGGCTTCCTCCTGAGGACAGGACGGCTGAGTGAGGACGGCCTGAGCCCCGCCGCGTCTTCAGAGAGGCAGTTCTGGCTCATTGGGCCTGCGCCTCTGTGCATCCGGCACCCACGGCGGCCTCCCTGGCCCCCGATTCCAACTTGCAAAGCCAGTGGTTTAGAAAAACACACAAACACATCCTCAGATGCACCCTGGGGGCTCACTTCCCGACACAGATGTCTTTTATTTCATGGTGCTTTTAAGAAGTGGCAGGTGCTGCTAGGGCAAACAAAATAAAGTGTTTTCCTCCCATTTTTACTGCAGCTATGCCAGGCAAAGTGACATGCTGCTCCCGGGTTATTTAGCCTGCTGTCCCTGGCACCCAGGAGGGGGCTCTCGGCAAGTCTATACTCAGACTCACCTCCGGGAGCCACACACCACCTCCCCTTATTCGCCAGTAAGGGTAAGAACACCACACTGCCCTCTGCGTGGAGGGCCTCCCAGAGAACCTGTGTGTTCTTCACAGGCCCAGGAGGGCTTGGACACTCAGGAATGACTCCCGCTTTAGAGAGAAGGCACTGCCACGGAGGGGGGGCTCTGTGTGTCACGCCCCCCCCCATGGTACAGGTCTTTGCTTTGGAAGGATGGCACATGGGGGGACTGGGACCTCTGCTCCCCCAGGAAGCACAGGCCTGTGGGCCCGTCTGCTCCCAAAGGTCAGGGCGTCTGCGTCCTCCAAGTAACCTTGGAGAAACCCTGCCTGCCTGCCACAAGCCTGGCTCCACGCTCCTAAATGGAGCTCCCGGAATGCAGCCCCAAAGGTCCACAGAGGCAGGTCCACCCCTGCAGCCAGCAGGCACCCCAGTTCGGGAGCCACGACCTCCCCGGGTCCTGCACACCACCCAGGACAGCCCCTGCGGGGTGCCCATTGTGTCCGCTCCTCTGCTCTCAGCCTCCTCTGCTCTGCACAGCCCACATGCGCCACGGCTCTGCTCTCCACCCCCCCACACACAAGGACACCTGTGCGAAGAAGCACACCCTCCACAGGCATGTGATGCAGCAGATCTGTAGTCAGGCCTCCGACAGACTGCGTGCAGCGGAGAAAGGAGATCCCGTGCAGGGGTCTAGACCATCCCTACAACCCGCGTCACACACCGCAGGGAACAGTATCTGACCTGGCGTTTCTAAGAGCAAACGCCTGACCGCCCACCAGCTGCGGAGAGACAGTGGCCGTCCACCAGGGACCTCTGGCCCCAGCTGTCCCGGCGCTTGAAAGGCTCCCTGACTTCCCTGACCCCACACTCCCTACGGCCCGGTCCGTGTCTAAGAGACCACAGAGCGCAGTGCTGTGAACCGGCCTCACCTCCCTCGGATGCCTGTGGCTCAAGAAATTCTAAATTCCCCCGCTTTATTTGTTTCCTCAAAAACACTCATCTAGATAGATAGTAGTTCTTCCTCCCTGGAGTCTTTCACAATGAAATCAAAACCAATTGGTCTGAGAAGTTGGGGGGTGTTGCCCGTCAGCAGGCGAGCGCTCCACTGGGCTGTCTCCGAACCTGCCTCATCTATCAGGATCCGCCAGGAAGTCTCCACGGACGCAGTTCCCTGCTGCCTGCTCTGCCAGAGACTCTGATGTGTTCAGGGTACACTGGGCTACTCTTAAAACTTCCCCAGTGATTCTGAGAATCTGATATGTTTCAAGCTACCGGATTCAAAACCCCCCAAACAGTCTCCTGCCCAGATTGGGTGTGTATCTCCTGGCAGGATAGCAGGAGTCTGGTCCGGTGTCTGCAGGGCCAGGCAGGCTCGGGGGGCAGGTGTACAAGGCTCTTACCGGGGGGGACGAGCCTGTGCCATGAAGGTCCTTGGTCTTGCCGACCAGAAGCGGCTCCATTCATTCCGGGAGGCCGGACCAATAAGGATGATGCCACGTCCTGAGTGGCTCTGGGCAGGCCTGGGCTGGCCCCAGACTGCTCTGAGGGGAACCTCCATGGAAGAGAGCCCTGACAAGACTCAGGGCACGTCACTGTGGCTGAACAACCACTGTCCTCCTTCTGACTCACCAGCATCCTTAACGCAAATGCCACTTTCGTGGTGTGTCTTTGAAACAACCTGGGAAATTCAGTTCTTACTGCCATTTTCCAAGATTTAACAGTGTAGTTAAAATTCTCCCCTCTACCTTCCCCCACGTGCCACGAGAAGGAGCATGTGATGTCGTAGCTTACGAGCGCGTGCTAAATGCCTCCTACATTCTAGGCCAACTCCGTTCATTGTGCATTAGGGAAGTTCAAGAGATTGGACCAGAACCACAAAGCCAAGTCTGAAGCACGCGTCCTGACAGCCCCGTCTTCAGGTCTGCCTACTGAGTCCCTGATGTGGCACAGGATGCGAAGGTCTGGGCACCGCGGGAGCAGGTGTCCAGACGGCCTCCAAGCTCCCACCACCGCCGCCGCCACCACGTACCACAGGACGCACGGGACGGATGCTGTAGACGTCATGACAGGAAAGAGCAGGGCGCATCACAGGTGTTCCCTGTGGGGTGCACACACCTTCTGAAGACGGTCTGGAAATTAAAAGTTTATCTGGTGCTCAGACAGACTGTCCTCCATTCTGAGGCCTTTCCTCCCATTCCCAGCTCTCCTTCCCTACAGCAATCGTGGCAGCCACGTATCACTCCTCAGACACAGCTGTGCTCCCTCGGGGGACACCAGCAATTGCCGTTTTTGTCCACCCGCTTCTGATTCTGTCCTAAAAATAAAATATTCACCTGAACAACCCTGTAAAGCATATGACCACCCTTCCTGTCTCTTCACACCTGTCTTCAAAGGTCTCAGACTGATAAACACTACAATGATGAGTCTGGGGACATGGAATACTAGCAGATTAGAATATTCTCCTGGATTTGGGAGGATTTATATGCACTCGGCATATTTCAATGTCTCAGACCCACTGCAGCTTGTGTGGACTCAGTCCTCTGCGGCCTCTGGCTGGACCGGTGTTTGTGCTGCTTCAAGTGCCAACTTCAGCTCCCTCCCACCTCTCACAATTAGGCAAGGAAGAGCCGAGGACATGGGCTCTACCGATCACCAGCACTCAGAACACCGCCCCCACCGGACTGATCGCACTCATCAGGGAGCATGCTAAGGAAGGCAGCCTGAGATGTAGCACCTCCAAAAATAAACAAGTTTCAGGAGCGCCTCATGCACCTGGCTCTTCAGGCAAAATTAATCCACCTGAAAACTTTGAGTTAACTCCTATAGACCAGTTGTTAATTCAAGCCAGGACTCCCTGTTGTCATGGAGTCTACTTCATGGAAAGTTAGTTGTGCAGAAGCAGTGGGTAGGAATTTAGAAAAGCCTTACAAGGTAACAGGCAACTTCCAGGTCTGAAAAATGACATGATAGTTGAAGCACCAGGAGAACAAAAAGGATGCCATAATTAATAGAAAGAGAGGGCAAAATGTACCATATTCCCTGAGAAAATATCCCCCACATAGAACGGCAAGTCCCTGACACTGGCAAACTGTGGAAACTGAGGTGTATTGGTCCTCCACTCTCCCAGTGCTGAGGTTGATGAGACCAGTAAGACCCCACCTGGACAGTGTAAAAAGTCGGGTCCAATCAAAGGTTTATTCAAGGGTTTTTGAGTCATATGAACTATTTTATGTTCATTGTATCATCTTCACCATCATCACCACCACAATCACCATCATCACCGTCATCACCACCAGCATCACCATCATCACCAGCACCATCAACATCATCATCTTCATCATTATTGTCACCATCGTCCTCATGACCATCAATCATCATCACCACCATCGTCATTGTCATCATCTGAATCCTGGTGCCATTCAAAGCTATAGAGATTTGCACTCTCACCATCACCATCATGGAGCATCTCTGGCTGTGCATACCCAGGTTCAGTCTCTCATCTTGGTTCTTCCTTCTATGGATGACTCACAAATCAGTCAAACTTGGATCTCATCAAGCACCTGGTTGGTGAGGATCAAAAAGCAACCTGAACCCTTCTACAAGTTTACGTTCGGCAAGGAGTACAACAATCTTTCTCCCTAAGACATGGACGTTAGGGACTACAGAAATGTAGTAAAAGAACTTCAGCTCCTAGAAACAAAGAAAATATACTATCAATTGTTGTGAAATCCGTAAAAGAAGGTGCACATATAAATCCACGTTATTATTTGATGCCTCCAGTAAGGATAAATAAGGCAGAAATCCTATTTCCACAACTTCAAAACTTAAATAGAAACCTTTTAAAGAAAGTATCTTTAGTATCCATCTATGTCAGCATACGTATGTAAATGTTGGAATCACTATATTAAATAACATTTGTATGCAAAGCACTTAACCATTTCCATTTTCCAATATAATCCAGACTTAACGTGCAGAACTCTTTTAAAGAAAGAAAGGATAAAGATAATCTTCCCTTTGTTCATGCTAGTTCTGCAAATAACTGTAGGGTGCGGGGTGCGCGCGCACGCGCTGAGGGGGCTCTGGGAAGGAAAGCAGGAGTATATGGGACGAAGGCATGAGGGGCCCACAAGGACCAGTTCAAAGGCTGTGTCTCGTTGTTCGTCCTATAGACCCTGGTGGGAGCGGATGCCCTGCTGACTGTGCATGTCTGACCTCATCCGTCCCCACAGCCCAGGAGGCAGGCACCATTATTAGCCCTAGTTTAGGGTTCAACACCCGTGTTACAGTGGTCATGAGTGACCTTTCCGAGGTCATGGAGCTAGAAAACAATATAGCCAGGAGGAAAATCTCGACTGGGGTCTACAGACCACGGCCCTCAGGCCAGACCCCACCCACGGCCCTTCCAGACGGTCCAGGAACTATCTTTAGATGGCTGAGAGAGGTGCGAAGAGCAGTATCTCCCAGCGCGTGGAAGGCATGGGACTCACATCTCAGCGTCCGCGAATACAGGGTTTGGAGCGCAGCCACGCTCGCTCACGGGGCTGTCTGTGCAGCCGTGAGCTCTGGCAGCGGCGACAGAGGCCACGTGACCACGGAGCCTCAGACACTGACTGCCGGGCCCTTCCGGAGAAGTCGGGGGCTGGTCTAGAGGGGGTGCTCTGGAGCGCAGCCCTGCAGCAGCCCCTGCCCTCCGCTGGGGCACTCATCTGTGCTTCCCCAGCCCAGCAGTTGTCCACGTGCCGCCGGGGCCCCTGGAGATGTTTCTGGGCACCTGCCCTCCTCCCGCACGGCTCCAGGTGGGGACTCACGTGTCTGCACCAGCAGGCTCACGGCCACCTCTTATCTCCTAGTGAACAGCAGGAAGCACATCGTCAGGAAGCTCCGCGGGCACCTGCGCACGAAGATCGAGTCTGGGGAAGGGACCGTCCCCGTCCGGGGCCCTAGTGCGGTACAGACGTGGGACGGCGTCCTGCTGGGTGAGCAGCTCGTCACCATGTCCTGCACGGACAAGATCGCCAGGTAACAGCCCCCTTGCTCGCCTCCGCCCAGGTGGCCTGGCGGGGCTGAGTGAGGGCGGGACGGGGAAGGCGTTGTGGGGGGGCTCGTCCTAGTTCGCGGGCCACACTCTCCACCTCACCAGCTCCACTGAGCACAGGCCGGCTGTTCCTATGGAAGAGCAGGCCTCGGTCACATCGGATGTCCAGCACCACCAACCTGGTCCACTGGTCCATCAGGAGACCACCGATCCTAAGCACCGCCCTGGGGGCCACCCCGCTCCTTTGGGCAGCTCTCCAGGGACCCTCACCTCTCAGATGTGGGGTGCCCCCATCAGACCTCTTCCTGTTCCCTAAAGCCTGATGGGCCTTCCAGGAAATATGTCCACCTGTGCCGTCAGCCGGGTGCAAGTCCTCCCCACGCCATAAGAGAATCTCTTCTTAGAAGGAACCTCAAAAGCCCCCCCTTGAAGGGTCTCGGTGGGGAGCCGGCAGGAGGACGAGGGTTTTGCAAAAAGGCATGCGGGTGCCCCTCAAAGGCACCTTCTCTTCAGGGAGAGGCCCCCTTGCTCACGACCCCACCACCACCCCGTTCCCCTGCTCCCCCAGATGCGCCAGCCCCACTGGGGAACATTCCTGTCACTTAGGTCTGGAAACTGTCCAGGGCCCCTGGTGAGCAGGAGTTTACCCCAACACAGCTGTACACAGCTCCAAACCCACCCTGAGGGCGCCAATAATAACACGCTGGCCGTGGAAAGCTTTGTTGAGAGTGAGTCAGAACTTCTTCTGGACCCTCGGATACATGTATTAATCTGTAATCTATAAACTAAAACCCCCACCCCACCCCTACTTCCAGCTACATTGCTGCCCCCAAGATCCTCGGCCTGGAAGGGCTTGGGGTTGGAACTCACCGGAGATGAGGGGATAGGAGGGCGAGGTTAAGGCGGGAGGGACGCTGAGGCTCAAGTGGAGTCAGAGTCTGTCCGGGGGATGGACCTGGAGGCCAGGCGGGGTGCAGAGGGCAGGGTGTCCCCACGGGGCCAGGTAAGGTGCACCCTCCCAGGCATGGTTCCCCGGCACGTGGACTCCCGTGAGGTGGGACTGTCTGCCCATTTATTGCACAAACGGCACCTCCCCTGCCCCGCAGGTGTTTGCTGCCCGGCCTCCCTCACTAGCAAGATGCCGCGTTCTCCCTGGGAGGCCGAGCGCGGGGCCGTCAGGAGCAGGCAGGGCAAGGGCAGGGTCGGGACCCCAGGCCACCGCAGGCCCCACACATGGGGTCCCTGCCTCCTTAGGCTTGTCGGGCTCAGGGGCAAACCGAGTGCTCCCAGGGACTCGGCAAACAGCTGCAGGAGCAGTGGGGCTGTTCGCTTCCCTGGCTACGGCTGCCCGGGCCTGCAGCGGCAACAGGGCGGCCTAATGACGCTAACTCAAAGCACTGATTTCTGCATCAAAGAGAAAGGCCCAGACTCATCAAGCAGCTCATCTTTCAGAAGAAGATGCATCCCTCCTTTTTAATATTCTCATCTATTCACGAAGCAGGAAAAAAGGGGCAATTTCCACCTAAGGGAGATTCTCTTGATGCCCGAAGATCACATTGGGTTTCTAAATTAACTCTGAGTCCCTAGAAAAATGAAGTGAATTCATGCTATAGCACTGAGATTTCATTGTCTGTGGGACCTTACACGTCAACAGACAGCAAATTAAACACGGGATACGGACCCCACGTGACGCTTGTTGTGGGCAGGTGTGCACCAAAGTCAGTCACAAAATCTGGAGGAACAAAAGCCCACCTTGCATCTCTCCAGGGGTCTCAAACGGTATCCTGGTTGAGAACGATTCTAGACAGCCTTTGAGGAAGACGGGGCATGTGTGGGGACTGCCCTGGCTCGGGGCGGGCCGGAAGGACAGCTCTCTCTCCCTGGACTGACCGGGGAGGTAAAGGACTCCAGCTCCACGGGCATCCACTCTCCATGCGCCGAGCTCTGGTCCCCACGTCTGGCAGTGGGGCCCCCGAGAGCCATGCAGGGCCGCCCTCACTCACTCCTCCAAGCCCTCATCCCGCTTCCTCCTGCCCCCGTCCCCGTCTTCTCTCTGAGCACAGAGATGTGGGAGTTACGTCCTGCTCCCAAGAGCCGGGAGGTGCTGGAGGACCCCCTCGGCTCCCCAATCCCCGCACGGCTGCTGGAGCCAGCTCAGCCACGAGAGCCCACTGTCGTCAGGCCATTCGGAAAGCAGACTGCTAAACGCAGTTGTTATTAAGAGTCAAATAACGTACACTAAATAAATTATATTAAAAATAAAGGCAAGAAATACTCAAAACCCACCTCTTCCTGACTATTGCACTATTATGTTTGGTCTTGTGTCGTATGCGAGAGGTACACGAGAGGCTGAGCCACTGCAGGCCCGGCCCCAAATCTGTGCTCTGGGCCCTCACGCCAGCCCCATGAAACTGGCCGCAGGGATGGTGTTTACAGCACGGAAGTCGGCCGACGCTACAAATCCAGGCCTTTGTACCGGCACACGTCAGAGTCACACGGGTCAAGTCAAGTGACGTGTGTGTCGTCTCACTAGGGACGAAGCGAGCCCACGAGGTCAGGAGCCCAAACGGGCGTGTGTGTGGAGGCGGGAGGCGCTCAGACCAGGCCACTCCCCCCACCCTCTCCGTCCCACCACGACAGGGACAGCCGCCTCGCATCCACCCCCGCCCGCGGCTCTCACCTTCCTCTGAGCCTCCAGCCTCGTCTCCCTCTTGTTCCAGCATCTGCTGGCCCGAAACCGACCACACGGTCATCACACGGCTGGTCCCCCTCACCTTATGAAGGAAACCCCTAAACCCAGCATCCCTCCACCGGCGCTTCCATGCTTCCTTTCTAACCTAGATTCCCTGGGGTAACTATGTGCGCTCACCCCCGGCCACCGCCGAGGGCATCTGGCTTCCGCCCACCCCGCTCGGGCGAGCTCATCCCCTCGGAGGCCGACCTGTCACCCGTGGGTCCCGTGGGGCTGCCCACTCTTCCTGCTCACCCTGTCTGCCCCCCAACCTGGGGCGCCACACCATAGCGGTGCTCGCAGGAGAAACAAGCAGAGAGGCGGGCGGGTGGACGGAGGCACCCTGGCATCTGTGCGGGGACGCTTGTGAGGCAGGCGGGAAGCAGGTGATGGGTGCCGGCAGGGGCTGCTGAGGACAGTTGTTAGTGAATATCCAGAAACTCATGGCAGTCACTGTGGGAAGAAGGCAGGGAAGACACGGGGCCGTCCCGGACTCGCTGACCATCCCCCTGATGAGGCGCCACACGCTCAGCTTCTGTGCCCCCCACGCGGCACACACAGGGGCGTCCCATCAGCGAGCAGGAAATGCTGGGCGAACGGAACCTGCTCTGCGGCCACGGCGTCACACATGGGGGGCACAGCACAGGGGCCCCAGTGGGACCCAGAAACTGAAGGCCTGCCTCTTTCCAACGACCCACAGAGACAGCTTGGCAGACCCAGGGATGCAGCCTCTGCCAGGCCCTCACTCTGCCCTCGGCTGCCAAAGCTAAGGCCTATCTGTGCCGCCCGTAAACCGTAGGGAGGCGTCCGAGCCAACTCTCGCTACGGGCTCTCTTCCCAAGGGACCACCCAAGGGTCTTATCCCAGATGCTGCTGGGACCCACAAGCCACATCCACGTGAACTTTCTCTCTGAACAGATGCAGTTTTATTTGAGCAGCTGACCTCACCATCTAGCGCATGTGACTTTTACGTATTTAGATGAAAATAAATGAATAAACTTGTATCTTTAATTAAGGTAGAGAAAGCGCATCCATGAGACAAATTTGTACTTCTCTTTGCAAATCCCCCTCTATATCCGTGAATAATGAAGGGGATCGGGCTCTATCCAAAGATCTGAACAATCAACACAGCTCCATTATTTCCCTCCCAGAGATCAAAAGCAATACACAGGTGTCACTTTTTGGATCAATGACACCCACGCAATATAAATTAGAGCACCACAGACGTTCTGAGTACGATTTCATGAATAACAATTGGTATCATTTTACAATGTCAGTGGTGAGATGGTGTAAAGACAGGTTTCCAGCAAAACATGTTACAGAAAGCTTGACATTTTTACAGTGGTTTAAAATGAGCCATAAAACATCGTGAACAAACTTCCTGGATTCCAGCCATTGGATAATTCCTCACATTTCCTTCGTATCCTTCCAGTTCCTCTTCTCGGCCCTCCGGCCTCGGTGTCCGGCATCCCCCACGGCGCTGAGGCAGCAGTGGGTCCGTCCATGGGGAGCAGGGAGCTGGGCGAAAGACTGCGGCAGTCAGGGACGCCCACTGAAGACAAGCGCCTCACTACAAAGGTCAATCCCTTCAACAGCCAGTGGTACAGCGTCTTCCAGGAGAGCTTCTGTCTCTCTGGGAACCATGCAGTGCTCTCATCACAAGAGAGGCTCAGCCCTCACGCAGAGGTGGGAGATCTCGAGTACTGCTCTCTCGCCCCAGGCCACTTTCCTCCCCCATGCGGAGGATTCGGGGCTGTCACCCAGCCTGGTCCCCCACCCACCTGAAACACCATCTCAGTGGCCCCCTCTGGGACCCGAGGCTCTGTGACAGGTGGAAGTGCTCACAGGACCCCGCCCTGCGTCACCTTGAGACGGCCCACCTGTCTCCACGAATCGTGGGCAGGCCCCGGGCCCTCTCCGAGATTCCGGAACACACTGCCGGGCTTGGCAGACGCCCACAGACGTGACACTCACATAGCCACTCTGAGACATGAAGGGGCATTCAGCGGGCACCCAGAAGCAACGGACCTAAGTCCAGCCATGTGACAGGACAACAGACTCGGGAGCGCGGGAGGCTCTCCACCAGCACCTGTCAGTGGCCCTGCTCTGCAGAGAAGAGAACGGGAGAGGGAGGCCGGGCCAGCAGGTGCCTGTGCCCGACAGGACTGCGAGGCCCCTCTGCCCACAGTCAGGAGGGTAACTGGGGCAGTGCAGGGTGGCACCGGGTACACTTGGAGAGTGAGCAGAAAGCACAGGCTGGGCGGATGGCTAGGCCAGACCCGGGACACAGAGAGCACGGACAGAGGCCCCAGCTACAGAGGCAGACCTGGTTTCCTAAGTAAGTCGAGGGGACTGTCCAAGGTGAACCGGCAGCTGCCGGCTTGGCAACGTCATGGTCATTAAACTCCTGTCAAAGGTGTGGAACCTGCAGCTTGAGAAGCCTGTGCTCTGGGAGGCGCGCTGCCCGAGTTAGCCCAGCTTTCCAAGTCAGCGTCCTTGAAGGCTTCGTTCAGAACGCGGGTGGCTCCCTCCACTGCCTGACCGAGGTCATGCTCGGCTCCGTTTGGAAGCAGCGCCTGGGGCGTCCTGGGCAGTGGGAGGTCAGAGGTGCCCAAAGCCGGGAAGCCAAACAGAGCATCCTGCGTCACAGAGAGCTCTTTGCTGCCTGTGGGTGGGAAAAGACACCCCAGAGCCTCGGAGTGGGGACACGCGGGCTAAATTTTTTCTCCCTAAAAATAATTTTGGCATTAAACATAGCACAAAACAAAATCTGGTCTCTTTTGTTAGGAACAGAGTCCTCAGTCACCAGGAAAATTCTTGGGTCATCAAAGTCTTTTGAAAGTGAAGTCATTTCTCTGTAGGTTCTGCAGAAATCTGTCTTGAAGATAAAAGCCAGTCCTGGTGGTCCAGCCGGGGAGAGTCAGTCCCTTGTGGGTGAACTGGCCTTGAACCGAAAACCAAACCAAACTGCGAGGTTCCCCACGGTGGGCGACCCGGGATGCCCCAATGCCATGGGTCTGCCGCCTCCAGACGCAGGCGGCAATTGAGCAAGAATCAAGAGACCAACCAGTCCCGCCCCTCCCACCAAAGAAGAGCTCAGAGAGTGCAGTCGTGCGGATGGGGGTTCCCCCATTCCTGCAGGATACAAGATACGAGAAAAAGGTGGAAAGCAGAAAAGAAACAACTAGCGATACCCCAACAGTGACAGACAACAGCGGCCGGCCACCGTCTGCTCCTCCCATACTCAGACCTCACTGGGTGGCGGCGCGCTTGCAATCCCTACGGCACGCGGTACGCGGCACTTCAGGGCCCGTGGAGCTCAGGTCTTGGAGCAATCCATCTGCACGGTCCCCTGCTGCTGGGCATCCAAGGTGTTCCCACCTGAGCTACTGTGAATGGTGGACCCCATGATGTCCTCACACAAAAGCTTTGAACCCGGATGTGCTCCCCTACGTGGGTCACAGAGCCCACCCATGGTAGAGGGTAAATGAGACAGGGTGGGATCTCCCAATGGGCCACAGCAGATGCACCGGGCCCCCGAAATGGTATGTCCATGTCCTCACAGCCAGATCCTGCAAAAATGCCCTTACGTGTGGGCGCTCAGCTAAGCACGAAGGAGGATTCCAGTTGGCTCCGAATGCAGCCACGTGTATCCTTGTAAGAGAGAGAGGGGACCCGGGGACAAGGAGGTGACGTGTCTACACGCCAAGGAACACCAGGGAAGGCCGGCCAGCAGCCACCCGAAGATCAGAGAAAGGCCTGGTCCAGCTTTCCCAGAGCCTCCGGACAAAGCACAGTCCTGCCCACACCTTGACCTCAGACTCTGGTCTCCGGGACCTTGAGAAAATTCGTGACTATCATTTCAAGCCCCCGTTTGTGGTGTGTGCCGTCGTGGCCCCAGGAGACCAGTACAACCAGGTAAGAGGTGGTGCTCGCTTAGCCCAACTTGTGTGGTCTTTGGAAAATTACAGAACCAGATAAAGTCATAGTAAAATCAATTCCCACAACGCAACCACCAATATCTCCCTGGTGAAGACTGAGCGTCAGGACAGAGATGGAGCCATTTCATGGCGTCCGTGACAGTCAACCTTCAGCACCACAAACTGAGTGCACCAAAGAGCACTCCGATATTTCTTCAGAAAGATGAAACAGAGCAGATGCGCCACTCCGTGAGACAAGAAGGGGCCAGCCACTAACAGCACTGTCCTGGCGCACTTTCCCGAATGTGGGATCTGCTTTTCCCACTGTGGGACGCCCATCCCCATGCTCTCCCACGGGCGAACGCAGTCTCCTGGAAGGAGGGGAAACCAAAGCAGTGCTCTCTGCCTTTGCCTCTAAGAATCAAATTTGAGTTGCACATAAAAATCTAAATCTTCTGGAACTAATGTTCCTTTAGATATGGTTTCTAATTTTAAGTACCTGAGCTTGATTATTGATTGCAATGTGTCTTTAAATGAACAGACTAAAACTTTCTCCTTAAAGATGAACTGTAAAAAATTATAGCTCTTCTCCAGGGAGTAAGGCACTGTCTGACTTCTAAACTTGGATTTCAGACGGTGAAGAGTGACTTTCTTCTTCTGACTGCAGCCGTGGGCTGCGACTCTCACCTCTCCGCCACCAGCCCCCCGATCTACTGTGGTCGTCCTGTGTTTGAATGTTACCAGCTCTATGGAACTCAAGTGAAAGTGTTGCTCATTTTTCCATTCTCGAAATACAGGTCCTTTTAAAACAGGTCCTTCCAGGATGCTCATCCAAGGATGGTGTAATAATCCTGCTATGCTTCCTGTACCAAAGACTGCACCCAGTCTTACAGACTCTCCAGTGATAAAATCAGTAACACGTATCCAGTACAAAAAGAGTGTCAACAGTCAACGACACTCTGTACCTGGCGCCTCATTGCTTGTACCCAAAGCAACACAGATCTGCATAGCGCCCTGCTGTCCAGCCCCAGACTCTGCAAACGGCTGGGAAGCTCGGTTTCTGCAAAACCATCTGGAGGTCTGGTGGGCCCCACAGGAGATGATACATTGGTCCACGGAAAGCAAAGAGGTCAGTGAAGTGGCCACGTGAGGCAAGGCCACAGACATCTCATGAACGGTATGGTGTCGGCAGGACGTGGTGGGGGTCCGATGACGGGACCGAGGGGAAGGAGACCGTGTCTGGGGACTTGAGAAGAGATGGTCTGGAGCGCAGGTCTGGGCAGAAAGAGCCCGCGGGGCACACACAGTGGCCGGAGCTTTACCTTACGGTTTCCATCTTCACCAAAGGAATGAAAGGCGTTCCCTAGAGTAACTTTGTGTGATGTTTGTCCCCCAGGAACCAAGAGGCCAAATGCAGCCCCTCTCAGGAGAGCCATGGGGCCGAGAGCTCTGAAAGTCAGCCAGAGCCTGCAGCTGGCGATGGGGGGACCTCCACCCACGCACCCTAGAAACGGCAGCCCCCACGTGCAGGACGCAGACCATTACACTGTAACAGTCTGTCAGGGGCAGATGCAACCAGAAATGTCGGGCCAAGAGAGGACACTTCCCAGGTAGGCTTCGAAGAACAGAGATGAGACAGTGTGTTAAGCGGAAGTAATTTCTTTCAGCTGAAAATAACCAGAAGTGGCAGGACATCGTCCTGACCCCAACCCAACCGGAGGGCACCTGTGCCCCCAGCTCCTGTAGTCACTGCCAACGTCCAGGGGACTATGATCGCCATGACATACACGGACGTCCCGAAGAGTTACAGTAGCCAAAGGTCACCTCAGAGAAGGCAGTGGACTCCACGACAGTCGTCCACTGTAAATAACAACCGTCCCAAAATGTAGTGGCCTGAAACAAACCACGTGTTCTGTGTGCACACCTTCCATGTGTGCGGGTTTGATCAGGCATCTCATTTAAGTTCCGCACGGCATCCGCTCAGGCAGCCCCTGGGACCGGGGGCCACTTTCTGGACGGCACGCTCACACGGCTGGCCAGTTGGGTGTCGACTGTCAGCTAGGAGCTCAGCCAAGCCGTGCGCTGAGACCGGGTTCCCCTTCATGGACTGCTTGGCTGGGATCCCAAACAAGGTGGCAGCGTGAGCGAGGGTAGGGGGACAGCACACGTGGTTTCCACGGCAATGGTGAGCACCCCACCTCAACTGGCCTATGGCCTCTGAGGCGAGCGAGCAGAGGGGGCCAGCAGGAGAGCAGTCAGGAGAGAGAGCGGTGCGGACGAAGAAGGTGACCGTGCCCCCGTGGTCAGGCAGGCTGCGGGTGGCCGTATCCACACTCTTCCACAAACAGACCGTAATTTATTTAACCAAAACCTAGTAAGAGGCCATTAGATGATTTCAGGCTTTTCATTTTGTTTTGCTTGCTTTGCAACAGCAAACAATTCTCTAGTGACTCTGCTTGTCCATATATCCCGCCATTTTACTGAGAGTATATCTTTCAGTATCTCACTCTGTAAAATTACTGAGTAAAAGGGTTAATGGTCTGGTCCTTCTCTTTTGTTTGGAGGGGCCCCATCAGCAGACTGGAAATGGGATGGGCCATTTGTGCGGGAATGTCTCTGACTTGGCATGATTACCCATCTTGGTCAAAAGGTGGGAGAAGAAGGTTTGAGACTGGGGATAGGGGAGGCTATGCAGGGGGGAGGTATCAACCCCCAGACCGGTAGGAGATTAAATCCTCTCCTGCAGACCTTTGAAATGACTGCAGAACCAGACACTACTATTATGACCACACACTCAGCATGGAGACCCACCATTCTAAGTTTAGCAGCATGAGAATCACCTGGAAGGCTTGTTGAAACTCCCTCTGCCAACCCTAAGTTTCTGACTCAGTAGGTCTGAGGTGGGGCCCAGAGTGTGCATCTCTATCAAGTCTCAGGTGATGCAGATACAGCTGGTCCAGGCACCACACTTTGAGGACCACTGCCGTAGACTGTTGTCCAGGGTAGCAGCAAAGTGGTCAAAGGGAACACAGCTAACTGGTGTCAGGACTGGGATTTGACTTGAGTTTCTGACTCCAAAATCTGGGCCGACTGCCTTACAGCAGAAGGTTCTCGCCCTGGCTCACATCAGAATCATTTGCGGCATTGGAAAGGTGGGTGCCGGGCTGCACCCTGGACCCATGACATCAGAGTCTGGGGGGACTTGGCACCAAAAGATTCTCAGAGCCCCCCACATGAGCCCAATGTGCACCAAAGCTGGAAACCACTCCTAGGCTACAACGCTGGAGTCATTCTGGCAGAATGGGGAACACTGGGTCTCTATCATGCCTCCTGCCCCCCAGTTTGGACTTCACAGATGGAGCACAGATGGGATTTTTCCCAGTTGGGTATGGCTATACTTTCAGATAATGGGCAAATTTTCCTACAGATGAAGAAAAAAGTGAAGTAAGTATGTATCCCCACCCACTTTATGGAGATGTAAATGACATAGAGTATTATGTAAGTTTGTGTAGAAAGTGTTGCTGATACATTTACATATTGCAACATGATTACCACTGAAGCTTTAGCTAACACCACCAGCAGGTCACATAGTTACCGTTTCTTTTTTGTGGTGAGAACCTTCAAGATCTACTCCTAGCAATTTTCAAGTATATAATAATTATTAAATATAGTCTCCATGCTATAATTTGATACCCAAACTAATCTTTCTTATAACTGAAAATTCGTATGCTTTAGCCAACATCTCCCTAGTTCCCCCACGCCCTTCAGCCCCTGGTAACCACTCTACTACTCTGTTTCTATGAGTTCAGCTTTTCTATATTTCACTTAGAAGTGAGATCATACAGTATTTGTCTTTCTCTGTCTGACTTATTTCACTTAGGATAATACCTTCAAGATTCACCCAAGTTATCACAAATGTAAGACCTGATTCCAGGTCCTACATTCAAGTCTTTAATCCATTTCAAGTTTATTTTTGTGTATGGTGTGAGAAAAAGGTCCAGTTTCATTCTTCTGCATATGGCTGTCCAGTTTTCCCAACACCATTTGTTGAAGAGACTGTCCTTGCCCCATTGTATATTCTTAGATCCTTTATTGTACATTAATTGACCATATAAGCATGGGTTTATTTCTGGGCTCTATTCTGTTCCATTGATCTAGGTGTCTGTTTCTATGCCAAGTAAGTATATATTTTGGTGGCACTTGAAGACTGTACCATAGACTTCACTGTAATTTAGGAGAGTTACATCACCCTGAAGGGCCACATCAAGGTGGCAAAAACAATAAGCAAGAACCCAAACTGTCCAAAACATATAATGGGAATCGCTGTCCCTGTCTTATGTGCCAGGGGCACACTGGTAGTGGCCATCTGAGGTAGGGCTCACCCTGTGACTATTTCTGCTCATCCTTAGAGGCCAAGATTCAAACCGAGCAAGGAGACTGCATCTCTTGGTTAAAGAAAGGCAGCTTTTCTCCAAGATCTCTCCTCCACTTATCTTTGGTATTTCCGTGATTGACAGACAGAAATATATTTATTAAGGGATTATCTATACTGAAAACCAGACATGGGATTTTTTTTTTCTCTGTCAACATCGCAGAAATATCAGCTGTTTGAACAAAAGGAGAGGTATTTTCATTCAATCCCAAACACTGAAAATTCACCAGTTTATATTCAGGAAGACATTTGGTTTTATTGATCATGTTAGCTGAATAAGTTTAAACTCCTATAGCCAGACAAGGAGAAGATTGATTTTCTCTTTATTATAAAGGTTATTAAGAGGAAGCCAGATATAGAAGTTATTTGTTTTTAGACAATCCCACAGAATCAGAACCACTCAAATACGTTCCAGAAGTTTTGTTCAAAGCCAACACCTGAATGGCCTAAAGAACAGCGCTGTCTCTTCTGGGAATACTAATTTTATTGTTCGAGACTTGGCATACTTCGGGCGAGTGCTTTGTTATCGATGGGGGAAATGTCCATTTCTCTGCTTTTAAGTCACACTTCACTAATGGTCAGAGATAGAACAGACGCACCTGGGCTGCCTGCACCACAGAGCCCTTGGCCACTGATGGTAACTTAGCATCGTCCCTGCAGACTGACTGCGTCCGTGACTTTTGCTGCAAGAGCACCTGTGTTCATCCACACGTGCAAACACAAGGAAGCCTGCATGTCTGCCAGTAATCAAGTGTGCACTTAAAAACCAATACCAAACACTTTCATAGCGAAACAGACTTACCGCTAACTTGCTCTTTCTCTTTTTCTTGGCATAATTTCCCAGTTTCTTCAAATCCAACAAGGAGGTATCCAAAATACTAGAGGAAGTGACTTTATTGGGTTTTTCCTCACTTTTTAGTACTGCCTAGAAATACTGGTCTCAGATTTAAGGGAAGGAACCCAATCCCTCAATCACCACTCAAAAACACAGGCGTTCCTTCCACAAAAAGCTCACATACCAAAAAAGTCCTCTCCGGGATTTTGTTGAAATTCTGTACTTCATCAGTGAGAAGTGAGGGACAGGCAGCCTCCTGAGCGCCCCAGTCGGCCTGTCAGCTGATACCGTCGGGTGCGAGCGAAAGTCTGGGTGGGGGCGTATCACCAAGTGACGGGTCCCTATAACCAGTGCGAAGTTCTTGTGTTGCTTTCAGGAAGTCCACTCCTTCAAAACTTTTTGACATTTACTTTGGTAAAATCATATATATATAAATCTCCAAAGGACAGCAGTTTCAGTCCTTTCTGAAAGAAATGAGGTGACTTACAGAAATGACCATAATTACTTTTTAAGTGAAGTTATGCAAATCTGATAGACTAAAGTAAATGTTTCATAAAACCAATGACTGTGCAAATTGTAGGACTAAATTGTTTGTATATAAATATTACCTTTTATATTCCGTTTGAGTTTTATGTAGATGAACACATTACTTTAATGACCTGCGTTTGTGGAGAGGGTAGGAGACTCGCTCTCTCGATTCTCCCCCGCCAGATGGTTGCCTTTTCTTGCATGAGATTAAAACATGTCTCCCATTCACCGCAATGCTTCTGAGGCAAATTAATATCACCAGCTAAATTGTTTGTGTTTTCGGAATAAAATTTAAAGAGAACTTTTTAAAGCAATCGGTGTTGCCAGTTCCCAGAGCAGATTGCTCTCCAGGTAGGGCATGCTGGTTTTAAACATTCAGTAATTAATGGAAAGCATTCTGTGTTAATTGACTGCTTCAGGAAAGGGAAATATAATGGTTCCTTATTAATCATGAAAAGAAATGTATGGCATGGAAGCACCACAATGATTGCCCTAACAGCGGAGAAACGTTAATTAATGAAAAGAACAATGATGTAAGAAATTAGCTGCATAATGTTCGCTGCTGATGGAGGCTGGGTTTTAAACACGTTATTTACAGTGGAAACCACGAAATGTTGCCTCAAACAGATGGATGTAACCTTGTACCACCCAAGTTTAGGGGGAAAAACAATCTTAAAATGCTGCTGTCATCTTTGCTTGCAGAAGAAAAACACTTGCCCAGGGCTCTATTTCTTTCAGAGAAGGACGGCCCTGTCCTTCATGTGGGATCTGGGCTTCTAAAATCAAAATCTTCCTCGGAGCAAAACAGGGTCACTTATTAATGTCATTTAATGACACAGCAGGTCGTTCTAACTGCTGAGGACAAAAGAAGAAGAAAGTATTCTTCCCTAAACTGAAATAAACTCCATTTCTGATATTTCCCAGCTAACGTAAAGGAAAATTTAGATTCGTTTTGGGGACAGAGTGTCTTTTTTTTTTTTTTAATTTCAAGTCCCTGCGAGAATATACAGCTTCCACTCCATCTAACAAGTCATCTTCTAGAAAAGGAAATGCAGGGCCCCCGTCAGCGGCGCGCACGGCAGTTAGGGGCTCAGAACTGGAGCTGCCCGAGCTGGTGGCCTCTCCGCTGGGTCGGGCGGCACAGCCGCGGGGCGGGAAGGCAGGGACGGGGGCTGCGCACAGCCCGCCCCCAGGTGGGTGGGGAGGGAGGCCACTCGGGGGGGGCCTGCCCGCGCAGGTGAGCCCCGCACTGACGCCCTCTCCTTGCAGGTGGAACGTGCTGGGACTGCAGGGTGCACTGCTCTGCCACTTCATTGAGCCTGTGTACCTGCACAGCATCATCGTGGGCAGTCTGCACCACACCGGCCACCTCTCCCGGGTCATGAGCCTCCGGACCGAGGACATTGGCCAGCTGCCAGCCTCGTACCGACACAACCAGCCCCTCCTCAGCGGTAAGAAAACTCCGTCCCCATAGACACGCGACCAGTGCCCTCTCATCGGCCAGCCCCATGTGTCCTAACTCCGGCAGATCTTACCCATGTTGGCCGCTGGCTTAAATATTTACGATTTAGCGAGCAAAATTACAATAACACAAAACTTTAAAAGAGAGGAAGGTTACCGTGCATCCTGAATGTAGGAATGGGCAGCATTCTGAGGTGGACGCAGAACAGGACACAGCACACAACCGGGTCACACCATCACAGTGACTGAGGGAACCATCACGCGCGGGCCCAACAGGACGACGTACCCGTCCCGCTCCGCTCCGCGGGCGGCGCCTCTGATGAAGGGCAGCTGGGTCAGGAGCAGTAACATGGAGGGTGGACAGCGCAGGCCCACAGGCTGCCCCGAGTGCTTGCAGGACTCGGGGTCCCCGTGCCCGCCTCGCACAAGGGATTCAGAAGGCACATCTCAGAGGCAACAAGGTAATCCAGCAAGCACTGAGCATCTATCCTACTTCACACTGCCTGTGTCCATAGCACCAGACCTCCGGAGCCTCAGTGTCCCCACAGCAAAATGGGGACGGCCAACTCCTAGGCCACCCGGCACACAGCCGGTTGTAAGGATCAAGAGTCACACGGCCAGGAAGCGCTTTGGAATCCATCACGTCCTGTACACTGGGAAGGATCGAGTCCTGATCTCGGCATTTTGGAGGGGAATGCCTATGGTGACCACTGGTCTCCACATCACAGACCCTTTCCTGGTTCCTGAGAATGAGCCTCACCAGAGGCCTGGAGGAAACAGCGCGTGCAGAGGGGGATTCCCTTGCTTGGGCAGGACAGCATCCTGAAGGGACTGCCGGAGGCCGCCCCGCAACCCCAGGCAGGTGTCTTCAGGAAGCGGGAATAGCTTTCCTGGGAAGGAGCAGGGTTGGCTGGCTTCAGTCTTGGGCCATATCACCTGAGAGAGAAAGAGGAAATAAAAGAGGTGTTCAGGGTTGTGGCTCAGACTCGGGCCTAAGATTTATTCCCAGGATTCTCAAATTGTTCTAAATTATAAAATCAGGGTGATAATAGTGCCCCATGGGGGTGGGAGTGAGAACAACTGAGCAAGTGTTGAAGAAGACACCTCCACATCCATTCCCTTTGTCTCTGAGACTCACCGACTCTCTGCTGCTCTGGGAACAACCTGCGGGCTGGGGGCTGGCTGACCACCCAGGTCCCCGCTTTATTACACCGCAGGCCTTCCTTTATATGTGAGAGCCTATGCCCAAGATCCTAGACCCCATGCTGAGAGCCACCTCTCTGCTGCCACAGGAGTATGAGTGGCCCTCAGGCAGCAGGTCCGAGATCAACTGTGTCAGCCCGTGTCACCCGTCCTCACATCCCTGGGACCATATTAGAGTCCAGGGGCATCGTGTGTCCAGTGAGGGGACTTAGAGTCAAAGTCAGCACACCTCAGTGAGGCCATTGGAGACAAGGTCACAGATTCTGTCCAGAAACACCAAACAGCACCATCTTTTAGAATTTCACTTGCGCTACTGTCCCCAGTCCTGCTCGGTCATGGAAGGGGTTAGTCCTTTGCCACCGTCCCAGGGGCTGAGAAAACAACATCAGCAAGGCAGGATTTCCTCACCACCATCCTTGCTCAAAAGGCTGCCTTTGGATGCAGCCCACCGCCTGGTCCAGCGTTGCAGGGTCCCCAGCCCCGAATCACAACCGACTCTGGACGATGGTGGGCCTGCAGGTGGTCGTGCTGGTGGGCGAGCACCCGAGGGGCCCAGTCTGCATGGCGCAGGGAGAACACAGCACCCGAGCCTCTTGCTGAGAGTGACTACGTCAGCTACAGAAGGGAAGGTCCTTCTCAGCATCATGAAGATGGCGTCCCACCAACCAACAATCTCCATGTTACAGATGTGGGAACAGACTCCTCGAAACTATGGACGTGGGGCAAGGATTTAAACTCAGCTCGATGACACAGCTAAGACCTTTCAACACCCCACACTGCATCCCATGACCTGTAGCACCATTTAACAGATGTCCATATTTTTAATCCCATAAAGATTAATAATGCAAAACAAGACTAGCGGAAGAGGTGATAGAATCTAACTCATGACGAATGGTGTAGGAGAGGCAAACCGACCCAGCGGGGCCAGCCGGGGACACTCACTCCCGGCTCATCAAGGGTCACAGGAGAGGCGCAAACATTTGCCTCAAATTCAAAGTCTATAAAATTACGTTTATTTTTTAAACAGTTGGTAATTTTAGGAATTCTGATAAAATATCACTTTGGCTCAATTTCAAGCTCTTTCTTTCATTTTTCCTTTTTTTCTCAAAATGGCAAAGAATACTTTTTTTAAGATTTTATTTATTTATTTATTTGACACAGAGAGAGAGAGAGAGCACGAGCAGGGGGAGGGACAGAGGGAGAAGCAGACTCCCCACTGAGCAGGGAGCCCGATGCAGGACTCCATCCCAGGACCAAGATCATGACCTGGGTCGAAGGCAGACACTTCACCAACTGAGCCACCCAAGCATCCCAAGAACACTTACTTCTTATGGCTGAACAGCCAGCACAGCTCTGGAGCAGACCCAAAGTCCTAGACCTACTGGTTTGGTGCTAAATCCAATGTTCCCAACTCGGGTGCCCCACAAACTTCACTGAGGTTCTTCAGTCTCTACATTAAACTTACAAGAATTCTCATCTGTTCTCACCTTTCCCATGAGGGGGCTGGTTTTCATCCAGCCTTTGGGTGCCACACAGAATGGCCATCCATTCTTGCAAAGCTTTTTAAAAATTTTATGTTCAACTGGGAACATGTAAACAGATAAAAACAGGAATTTTGAATTATAAGTGTAAAAGCAGTAAATTTTTAAAAAAAAGCTCAATTAGAGAAATTCAGAACACCTGAAATCGTCGAGTGGCGTACCTGATGGCAATGCGCCTGAGACTCCCACGTGAACCCCCACCCCCGGGTGACACGCACGCCTACTTAAAACCAGGACAATTTAACTAGACATTTCAGTCCATACTGAAAATACAGCTTTTGTTATTGCAGAGATGCAAATAAGCCTAAACCGTGGTGTCTCACCTGCACACGCTTAGCTGCAAGAACTGCTCTGCTTTTGATGGATATTTAAAAACCAATCATGCAAATTTTGAAAGGAAATCATCAGGATTTTTTTGCAACAAAAGAGAGACGGAGAGATCTTGTATAAGGAGAGTAATGAAAAGCACACTCAAACAAGCCCATGAAATCTGCTTGAAGATTCCCTCAAGGTCAGTTTGCAAAATTGCCTGAGAAGATGAAGCCCACGTACTCACAGAAAGTCCCGCTGTTTAGCTGGGGCTCAATCAGCTCTGGGTTAATAAGAAGCAGCCGAGCTGAAAAAGATACCCTACTGACACGGTTGTAGGATGCATATTAATGTCCTCCAAAGATATCTTGAAGCATTCTGCACAGACCAGCCTACACCTCTGGGCAGAACGTGAGGACGGACACCCACACCATGGCTGCTGTACACCCCGAGCCCTTTGGCGCATCACATTACTGGATGAGAGCGGCTCCCCTAAAGGAACTTGCCTTCAGTCTTTCTCAGCATATTGAATACGACGAGAAAAAGGTGATGATGATAATAAAAATCTATGCTCTGAATACTCATCTTGTTAGAAAAACATTAAGTGAAGTAGAAAGTGACTTTGAGGCTACTCTGCTGGGCAGAGGGTCTGGTTTGTCTGCACTTCCAACCTCAAGGTAAGTTTCATTTTTCTTCATCAGGAAAAAGAGAAATCTGGGTGGGATACACAAGTTCTTTGCTCCTACTAGCGGCGTATTTACTGGATCTGGTGTTCAGCGCTGAACAGTCTTAGTTCACACTGAACATAAAACTTTATAGCCCATGGCAAGGTCCTGGCAACGAACACGAAATCCGAGAGATGAACCCAGAGAATCGGATGTTAGAGCCCTGAGTTGGCTCAGACCCTGGTTTATGTTTGCATGATGGGAATCACAGGATTGTGACAAGCAGAGCATCGGCTGTCTTCCTCCCCAGCGTGCATCTTCCTGAAGGAGTAAAATGGGTCACTGGTGGGTCAGAGCCTCTTCAGACTCCATGTTTCTCAAGCAGCTGAGTTCATCGAAATGTCCTGCCCAACACCACCTACTTCCTGCACTCTAGACTCCTCTCCTCAAGGAGTGGTAGTGGGTGGGATGGAGAAGGAGGTCTGTCGACATGCATACCCACATTTTTGTGAGTTCCAATCTCCAAAGTATTGTCACATTAAACTGTAGAATCCAATATGGAGAGGCAAGCCTCTTTAATTCAGGAGAAATTTCTGAAGTTAATGATCATTAATAGTATCTTGCAAAACAACCCAGTGGGGTAGTAGCAAACATTGTTTTTATGCAGATGGTAACTAATAGGCAAAATTATTTTTATATTAAAATAAGCCCTAGGGCGCCTGGGTGGCTCAGTCCATTAAGCGTCTGCCTTCGGCTCAGGTCATGATCTCAGGGTCCTGGGATCGAGTCCCACATCGGGCTCCTTGCTCAGGGGGTAGTCTGCTTCTCCCTCTCCTTCTGCCCCCACCCGCTGCTCATGTTCTCTCTCACTATCTCTCTCTCTCTCTCTCTCAAATAAATCTTTAAAAAAATAAAATAAGCACAGGTTTATTATGGAATAACCTATAAATTTTTCATAAATGTTTAGGATAAAACACATGAGCTTAAAAATATATCTGAGCAGCTCCTTTGTCTTAGAGTTCTTAGAAGTAGAAATTTATCTCTTGTGCCCTTGAAGGAATATTTGGTAGAAAAAAATTTATTATAAATCTTGCTGGAATAATCTAAAGGCAATCCTAATATCTGCATGAAGACCAAAATGCTAAATTCAACAAAGAAATATTTAATAAGACATTTCCATAGATTAGCACTGATTTCCCTCTGCAAATTAGATGGCTTATGATAAATTTAAAATTATAGAAAAACCTTGTTTTCATTTTCTGAGGAGTTCTTTCAAAAATACTTGTTGTATATTAAGTTAAGTTACATTTAATTTCTACCACGATTTTAAGAAACTGTTACACAAAAGTATTTGAACACCAACCTTAATTATATTGAAATTTTTACCATTTAGGGAAAATACTTCCGTTGTCAATACATTTCATTTATCCAAACACCAAGAAGTTGGTCAACATAATCCATACACTTATTTAATCATTCAGCAAATATGTATTGATTGCTGACGATGTGCCCAGGACAGTTATGCACTGGGAATAGAGCAGTGAACCAAACGGCTGAAACCCCATAGCCCAGGGAGACGACACTGCAGTGGGGAAGGCAGATAGACAAAATGAAAACACTTTGTAGAAAAACAAAGCACAGGAGGGACTAAAAGTGACCTTCAACCCTCAGTCAGAGGGTCAGACCCCACCGGTGGCATCAGAGTGAAGTCCTGCAGGAAGAGGGAATGATGTGGGGGGGGGATGCAGGGGAGGATCGGGGGGGCAGAATTGGGGCAGAGTCTCCGGGGTTCAGGATAGAGGCAGGCTGCAGCTGCCGCACATGGATTAAATTAGGACTAAGTCTGAACCCCAAGTAAGCAGGAGGGTTCACAGAGCAGCCTGAAACTGTCTCCATTCCTAAATTCACACAGAGACGATCCTACTAAGAGCTGGATCAAAAGAATGCTACAAAAAATCTGGAAATTCAGCACTGACACACAGCAAAGACCAAGCAGGCACAGGAGAAGACCATTTTAACAAAACCCAGCAGACACACAGTGGAGAAAACCCATGATGTCAGAAAGCACTGCTCCTGGACAGACTTTGGTATAACCATGCTCACAATGGAAAAAGAGATTTAAAAAAACAAGAGGGAAAATGCAGGGGGAGAGATAGAAGCCAAAAAAAAAAAAAAGGAAAAGGAAAGAGCCAAATAGGAATTGCAGAGGAAAATAAAACAATTTGTGTGACAGGGGATAGGTTTAGTAGCAAATTAAACACAGCTGAGGATGGGGCGCCTGCGTGGCTCAGTCATTGAGCATCTGCCTTTCGCTCAGGTCAGGATCCCGGGGTCCTGGGATCAAACCCCACATCAGGCTCCCTGTTTAGCTGGGAGCCTGTTTCTCCCTCTCCTTCTGCCTCTCCCTCCACCCCGGATGTGCTCTCTCTCTCAAATAAATAAAATAATTTTTAAATTTATTTTTAAAATAATAAAATAAACACAGCTGAGGAGAGAATTAGTAAATTGGAACACCCCCCTGAAGAAAGTATCCAGAATGCAGCACAGAAACAGAAAGAAGGTATATTAGTTGGGGTTCTCCAGAGAACAACAGCAATAGGGTATATTCATTTTCCCAATAGAAAGGAGATGTAGTTGAAGCCACTGGCTCCCATGTGTGCAGGGGCTGGCCAGTCTAATGTCGGTGGGCAGGCCAGCAGGCTGGGAATTCCAGCAGGAGACGGTGCTGCAGCCGTGTCCACAGAGAGCATGCAGGCAGAACTCCATCGTCTTCAGGAGCTGGAGTCTCTGCTCCTGAGGCCGTCAACTGATTGTATGAGGCCACTGCACATGCAGGGTCATCTTTCTCCTCCACGTGCGCTGAAGGCAACGTCCATCACACCTGAATGCACCCTCACAGCGACGTCTGGCTCATGTTTGATGAACCAGCTGCGCAACACAGGCCAACCAGGCTGACACGTGAAAGTAACCATCCCAGGGGGAAAACACAAGGAGGTCAGAGATGGAGTGAGGAAGTCTGATATACCCAAGATATAACCTGCTCCAGGAGCAGGGAGAAGAAATGGAGCAGGCACGGTGTGTAAAGAGGTAATAAGTAGTAGCTCCCCAAGACAGGTGACAAGCATCAATACAGATCTAAGAAGCATTGTGTGGCCCAAGAAGAACCTTCTTAAATTCTCCTCCCAGCAGGAAAATAGCTACCACACAAAGCAGAACAAACAAAAAGACAAAAAGTCGTCAAAGCCGTCAGAACACAAAAAAGCAGCTCCAGAGGATCCAAATCAGACTCACCGCTGATTCTTGGAAGATAAGAAAAAATGAAACAGTATCTCTAAGATGCTGATAGAAAACTAATCTCTACGTAAAATCCCAGACCAAGTAAAAGTATCCTTTAAAAATGGGGGCAAGGGGTACTGGGGTGGCTCAGTCGGTTGAGCATCTGACTCTTGATTTTGGCTCAGGACATGATCTCAGGGTCATGGGATCGAGCCCCGTGTTGGGCTCTGCTCTAGGTGTACAGCCTGCTTGGGATTCTCTCTCCCGCTCCCTCTGCCCCTCCCCCACTTGTCATGTGCACACGTGTTTTCTCTCTCTCTCTCTCTAAAATAATAGATAAATATTTTTTAAAAATAAATAAAAATTTAAAAATTAAAATGAGGGCAAGACAATAGTCCAGACAGACAGAAACAGAGCTAATGCAAATCCAGCAGACTTGCACCAAAGGAGACATTAATTGTGTTATTTGGACATAAGGAAAATAACCCCAAATGGATAAAGCACAATAAAGAGTGATGAAAATAATCCACATTTTTTCCAGTATAAAACTTGGCTTATTACTATAGTTTGGATACTACAGTAATGAAAACTGCATAATATGAGGAAAACATGACCACAGTCCCCTTGTCCCATGTCTTTCAAAGTTATGACAATTCTTACAGGGACCAAGAACCATGTCACTCTCAGATTATAAAATGAAATATTCAAATTTTTTCCTGCCACAGAGGAAATTTCGCCCCTTTCAGAGTTGTCCTGTGAGCCCATGCATTTTAAACTGTGAGGACCACACACCACAGTCATTTATTTCCACAGATAAGGCCACGTTCCTATTGACTCCAGGAAGGAAGCCCCTGAAAACCAGTGGGGAAAACTCTCATTACAGGAAGAGGCTCCAGCCTCCGGAGCAGGTGCCGCCAGGGCCTTCCCTTGCGTGGCACGCACACACTCAACACTGGCTTTCAGCCACGGCAGCCACCACCCCACCGCCCGCCGGTCAGACCGGGGAGGGGTCGTCCGTTTCACAGCCTTGATGCAGTGCTGCCCTGAGATACGGACTTGCCTCACGTCCTATAAAAATCATGTTCCTGGATGTCCTATGTACACTTAACTTGGAGAAAGTGAATTAAACTTTAAATACCTTAGACCCACTAGCTAGCTAAAGAAATGTTACTACGTCTCCCATACACTGCTCTTTAAAAAGAGGCATGTGAGGGTTTTTTCAAAATAAGGCATCTTTTCATAGCTAGATAAGCCGTCACGGAAGTCACTTTCACAGACGGATAGTGAATCCGCTCCCGTTGCTTAGCCGTGGTGGTCGCGCCAGTCGGGCGGTGTAGGACTCGCGGTGACGGGAGCCGTGCCAAGGCGGCCAGTCTGGCACAGAAGCACGGCTGGCGGGAGCGGTCCTCACAGTCGTGGCAGCGGTGGCCGTGGCCGTGGCGGTAATCGCGCCGCGGTGAAGGCAGTGACAGCAGGAGTCGGTAGGTGCATTAACCGATCCAAGGCCACACTGCCGTTAAGTGACAGATGTGAAATCTGAGCGAGACCTAGGTCAGGTTCACTGTATTCACACTGTCGTGTGAATCACTAAGTCACTAAATCAAATGTCAGACAATCGTCATGGAGACGCCTCTGTGTATTTGTCATCGTGGCAGAGTACGTGTGTCAACGGCTGGTGGAGACCTGCTTGGTCCCCCACATATCTACTCTGAGATACAAGACGTGTCTAGAATGTTCCATAGAGGATGAATGACCGCATGCGGTGTGGTTCGCAGACAGATGAGCTGCACAGATCTTACTGGTGGTTCTGATGGGGAAGGTGTTCGTGGAGATCAGGCTTCCTTCCAAGACGGTGGGATAATCACTACAGAAATCACTAAGGAAGAATGGCCATGGACCTGGTCCTCACCTGGACGCACCACCTTTCAGGGACACCTTTTCTCTCATCCTGTCTTGGGCTTTCTCTGCTGAGGAAGTTTCCAAACCTAGATCCCCCCGACAGAGGCCGACCACACCATCCCCCAGATGCAGCCGCGCTAGGCTTCCCTCCCCAGCCGCAGGCCGAGAAGAGACGTCCACGTGGCTATAGCCACAGGAACTCCCCTCTCCCGCCAACCGTGGTGCCAGAGGGTCAGTGCACGGGGTTCAGAGACCAGCTCCAAAATTCAACATTAATGCCGGTGGAGGCTGACTAATGGCTGCCCCAAGACACCAAATCTTAATCCATGAAACCTGCAAATTACCATATTTGGAAAAAGGGTCCCTATTGATGTGATTAAGTTACGGACAGATATGAAGAGGGTGTCCTGAACTATGTCCGTGCGTGGGTCCCACATACCACCACACACGTCCATGGAAGAGAGAGGCTGATGGAGGGAAAGAGGCGGAGACAGACAGACACAGAGCGGGGGTGGGGGGGGCGTGGAAACAGGCAGAGGCGGAAATGACACATCTCCGAGCCAGGGCCCCCTGGGGCCACGGAAGCTGAAGGGTCCTGGAGGGTGCACAGCCCTGCCAACACCTGGTGGCCTCCAGCAGGTCCATTTCCAGGATTTTCTGCAAGCCAGCGAACGTGCCGGCACTGGGTTGCCGCAGCCCCGGGAGACTAACACCGGGCTGCCGTGTCACCGTACAACCCTGTGCGGGCGGGAACCACACTGAGAAATGCAGCCCTGTGCTTCCGTCACCACTCAGCGAAGGCAGACGTCCCCGGACCCACGCGGGCTGCTGATACTGTGATCGGTTCGTTTCTGGATGTCAAGGTGCAGGTTTGCCGACTCTTGGGCTCAGGTGCTCTGCGGTGAAAAACACGAAGAGTCCAATGTCCGTGCACATGAAGAGACCTTGAACACAGGTTATGGGTACACAGGGCTGAGTCTTCCGAGGGTTTATGTTTTAAGAGGGCTTCTTCCCTTCCTGCAGACTCAGGCTCCTGCTTTCAGTGTTCAGAACGTAAAGCTCTTCCTGAAGTCATGACTAGGACGGGGGCAGATCTGGATGTGTTCGCATCCTCCTGTGGGTGGAGACTTCTGATTCGCCCCAGGAGGTTTGCAGAGAGAAGGTAACACTGTGTTTTCTGAGTGCCTGGATCTGTATAATGTGCCAATGTGTTACCATCTCAAGGATGATGATGAAAGCCCGGGTAGCAGGTGATATCTAGGACTTAAGTACATTATGCACTTGAACTTGAACTTGAGGCTTGGTTTTTATCTTCAGTCATTGGACGTCTGCTTCCAGAAGAACGATCCCAGGAATTTGTGCCTCTCTTACTTTGACAACTTCCAGCCAATGGGAGGAAAAGTAAATGCAGGCCAGATGCTCCTTCCTGGGAGGAGGAGACCTGTCTCCCCATAACGCAGGACGTCTGGCAGCAACACTCAGAAGCTCGTTGTCCTGGGCCTGGAGGGGGAGGCTGCACGAGATCCCCATCCGGCCACCAGGCCCTGAGTGGCTCCTGGGAAGCTGATTTCAAATTACAAAACCAGCACATAACGAATGAGATCACTCAGATACACGCAGGAGGCTCCTCAGAAACGAGTGTTTCCCTCGGGCCAAGATGAGTGAGTAAAGGACAGACAGACAGACCTGGAAGGAACCTAACGAAGCGTTGTAACACGCCTCCTGAAGGGCACCCATGAGTGTGGTGCGGAACAGGGAGCGGATGGGAGCGCCATCCTGACACGCGGGGCAACTGAACACAAGCAGCAGGAACAGCCCGTGCTGGCCACAGCCTCCCGTCCGCCCCAGGCCGCTCATGCCTCCCTCCGAGGACAGACAGTGTGACCCGCCCGTGAGCGTGGGAATCATGAACGAGCTCCCCTCGCCCGGCACCTCCTGCCTGCACTCTGTCTGGCCTGTGGGTTTAGACCAACAGACGTTCTGTGAAATGACCATCTTTCCTTGCGCGCTGACCGATTTGCACGGTCGAGTCAGCGTTCCTGTGACGAACTCGACAGTCAGCCCCGACGGTGCCACCCGCGTGTACCACTGGCACGAAGATTTCGTAAACACGAAGGCGCGGCCTCTCTAGGGTAGATTCAGGGACAGAAGCAGAGAGACAGAGAGCAGGGAGGGAGGGAGGGGGAAAATTGTCGATCCTGCAGGTTGCTTTGGGAACTTTTCTCCCAAGCAAGACTTAGGGAGGGAACCCTGAAACCCGGAGCCCCAAGGACACACAATAATCAACTGCACATACATGAAACCAAATCTGCTTCACACAGAAGGGACTCTGACCCTGATGTGTGGGCTGCTTCCTCCACTCCCGGGACAGCAGGAGGTGAGCAGGCCGTCCACTCATAATGACATTGGGAAAGGTCCGTGCAATCTCAGTGGGGCGCTGTGATCCCCACGATGTGGGGGACTCCCCACAAACCAGCGCTAGCCCTCACCCCTTCCCCTGACAAAGGCAGGCCTCCAACGAGACGCTGTCGCTACCAAGAGCACAGGAAGGAACAGAACGGCAGGTGGGACAGCAAACCAGGTGCAAAAGCAGGACTGGGGCTGCTTCCTGAGTCAACGCAGATCTCACCCCATGTTTTCCACTGGCCACAGAGGTGATGTGGAAGATCGTGGCTGGACCTACAATCTCATTTCACGACGCACATGGTCGTTGATAGGGCCATTACAATTGGAAATCGACAATTTCATACTGTGATTTATGGAGTCGTGATTTATAGCCTGAGCCACTTCCCTCCCCACACACTTCTCTGCTTCAGCACACACACCAACCAGCTGGGACCCGAGCTGCAGGAAGGTGGGTCAGGGCTGGGCAGTCGGGGGGCTGTCCAGCAGCCAGTGCCTTTTCTCTCTGCCTGCGTCCGTGTGCAGAGCTGGAGGACCCACGCGTGGATGCCCTGCCAGGGCTGCAGCCGAGCCTCTCCAAGCAGGCATCTGTGTGCAAGTGGGGCACTTTCCACAGCAGAGAGGACACACAGGGAGCCAGGTGTGACGTGGACATCCATGTGTCCTCGGAGGCTCTCCCCACGTGCAGAGGGGTGGAGAAGCAGGATTGTGCACTCTCCCTCCCTGGTCCGGAGGAAGAGGGGCAAGGGAGGGAGGGTCCGAGAGCGGAGGGCAGGGGGATGGGGGCAGGGGGACCCGGCCGGCATGCCTCTCTTTGCGGCTGGTCACTCCTGACCTTGGCCACTGCCTCCCTCTGCCCAGCAGGGCCGCCTCATGGCCCACGGGGCAGACCGTCCCCCTGCCCAGCTCTCCGTGTGGGCGGCTGCCGGAGGGAATTGCTTCAAGGAACAGGAACACGCTGACCTGGCTGGAATTAGCCCAGGACGCCTGGCACTGCCCATCCGTGACCAGGAGATGGTCGCCGGGTGACTATGGTCGGGAGTCAGGCTGTTGCAGCATGCAGACTCGGACAGCGTGTGTGCAGACGGTGGGAAGCCCCTGGGTGGTGGGCACGCCGGTGGCCGCGGGAGGACCTGGATCTGTGGCTTTGCCGGTGGGAGCTGGCGGGATGCTGCCCTCAGGAGGGCCTGGGGTGCTGGGCTGCCCCTGGACACAGGGCTCACTCCCTCACATCTGCTGCAGGCCCCCCAGGGCCAGCCGCACCCTTCGTGACACCCCGGCGGAGCCACCGGTGAGGACCCTTGGCCCCCTCCCACCCGGGTGCGTGGTGGGGTCTCCGTGGGGAGCGGCAAGCAGTGTGGGCCCGGAGGAGGGGTGCTCTGGTGGGGCTGGCTCTGGGAAGGGGTCGTGAGGAGGGGCAGTGGGGCTGGGAATGGAATATCCCACAACAAGGCCGTCACCGAGGCGAACCGCAGGGCTGGGGCCTCCTCTGCCCAGCCGGGCCACGCCCACACTGCTGTGCACAGAGCCGCACCACAAAGTCCGCGGCTCCATGGCATGTCGGGGCCTTTCCTCCCACCCACCAGCACCTCACATTCCTTCCCCAAGGTCACCTTCGAGGGCGGACGGAGCAGTGCTGCAGGATGGCGGGGGGAAAGCCAGCAAGGGCTCCCCAGCAGACTCAGGCCACGGGCGGGGCGGAGGCCAGGCAGAGGTCAGAGGCTGCTGCCCCAAGTAGGGACGCCAAGTGCCCCCTTCTCTCCACTGCGCTAGGAACTGGGGCTACTGGGGCTGTGTCATCCCGATGGAAACCAGTGTGCAAGCTGACACGGACAGACTGTGGAAGAAGGGCTGCACTGAAAATTCCGGGGGCCCTGTGCACGGGACCGGCCTTGGGGCAGTGCTCGGTATCCAGTGCAGTCCCAGGGACCCGCCGCCGTCATCCTGAAATCCTCCATAACTACTGAACACGGGGACGCGTGTTTTCATTTCAGAACAGGCCTCAAAACTTCGGAAGCCACTGCTGTTTCTGGGATCACATCACTTGATTCATTAGCCTATGCTCTTAGGTCTCTCTAGTTTGCGTTAGCTTTTTCAATCTCCTTAACCAAAACGATAGCCCTCAGGGCCTGTCTGGGACCGTAACAACTTCCAAGGTAAAAGTCCCAAGTTCCGTGTGAAAATGGGCAGCAGGGCAAACCCAGGCCTGATCTCCCAGCAGCCAGCCACGGGGGCCCTGCCTGGGCCGGGCACCCTGACGCCTGGCTGTGCGCTTTCTCTCTTGACAGGAGTGAGCCTTGCCGAGGCACGCCAGCCGGGGAAGTCTCCACACTTCAGCGTGAACTGGGTGATGGGCAACGCGGATGTGGAGGTTATCGACGGCACCACTGGGAAGAGGAGCTGCGGGGGCTCGTCACGGCTCTGCAAGCACGTGTTCTCGGCGCGGTGGGCGAGGCTTTATGGAAAGGTACAGCTCCACTCTGGGGGAGGCCGGCCCAGCTGCCCTCGGCTCCCGGCGGGCGGACACAGGGAGGGGCCCCCAGAAAGTCAACACTGGTCTGAGCAAGGGTGACACGCAACACAAAAACACTCCCGCTCTGTTTCCTTCCCCCCGCCGGCGCCCTGCAGACTCGCAACGCGGCCGCTGCGCCCAGGGCCCCGGCCAGCAGCCATGGACTCTGAGCCGTGGCCCTAGAAGTCTTGCAGACAGGGCGCTAGCTGCTGCATGTAGGGAAAGTTCAGAGAAAGCTCCTGACGTGGGTGTCACTCCCAGTTGAGGTACAAGGAAAGCGAGCAGCTTCCCCAGAAAGACAGGGAGCGAATGCCAGGCGGGAGGTCAAAGCTCTTCTCCTGACCCCAAAGCTGTGCATTTCTACTACAGTTCTGAGCTTCCTCCTTGATAAATAAAGATGGTTACTGCACTTCCAGATTTAAGCTGAGATATAGAATTCCACATGTTTCCAAAGCACAGAAGACTGTGGCAGAACCAAACAAACAAAAACAGAGGAATCAGGAAAACATAAACCCATAAAAGCAGCTGTGTGCTCGCTGCTCCCGTACGTCTTTATCAGCAACAACTCCAAACAGAACGGGGCTGTTGGGGTCATGTGTCAACCAGAAGAACAGGACAGACACGCTGACCCTTAAGATCAACATTTCTTTCAACCCAGAGGACCCTGGACGTTGTGTGTGTCGCCCTTTGCGTGGGGCAACTTGTGCGGCTGCCACGAGCCGCCCACGGGACCTGGGTCTGTCCTGAGCACATGGCCTCGGCTGCCTCCCCGCCCAATCGGGCACCATCCACGCTTCCCTCATCTATACACTGCAGGGACCCGAGTCAGAGAACACCACCGATTCTGTCTTCCTAAACAAAAGGGCCCCTTGCACCTGCTCAGGGTGAGGCTGCCAGCACGTGGGCAGGGCCCACCAGGGGATTTGGGCCTCCCGCCCCTGCTCACTGCACCCCTGGCCTCTCCACAGTGCGGTCCCTGCCTGCCCTGGTCTCGGGGCCTTGCCGGGTACTGGCCCAGAAACCCAACAGAGGAGCTGGTCAGTTCACCGGGTTCCTGACTGGTGGCAGGAGAACTCCAACTCCCCCATCTCCCGCCTGCCCGAGGCTGCTTTAGTGCCACAAACGTCCCCGCCACCCCCCAAACCCCCAACCTCAGCCCCGGATCCTCCCCCAAAAGGAAAACTCCGCACAGTGTATTTGTTTAATAGCAGGCAAGTTACACGTGTTTTGTTTGCTGAGCACTCACACTCCTTGCCGAGCAGCCCTGGTACGTCTCAGGGTTGCTGGATGGGGCTCACCCCTTCACTGGGTAAGACTGACACATAACTAACACTGGACAGACTTAGGGCGGGTCACGTGACATCCTGACGCATGCACACTGTGAAGGGACCGCCACAAGCAAGCTAGCTAGCACGCCCATCCACCCAGTCACTGTGCACGGTGAGAACACTTAATTAAGGAAGCTCCTTTGGGGCAAGTTTCACACGTGTTACTCTTTGCCACGTCGCTTTTCCGTTTCACGGTAAGAGAGAAGGGAAGGCGGCCGGGAGCCGTGTTTTGCATGGGGGCCCCAGCATTTCTGTCTGTCCAGCTCACTTGTCTTGTTCCTGCCCCACAGCTGAGCACGCGGATCCCGAGCCACGGAGACACGCCGTCCATGTACTGTGAGGCCAAGCGGGGGGCAGGCACCTACCAGTCTGTCAAACAGCAGCTATTCAAGGCGTTCCAGAAAGCCGGGCTGGGCACCTGGGTGAGGAAGCCGCCCGAGCAAGACCAGTTTCTACTGACTCTCTGAGCCACTGGACTCCCGTGCTCCCAGAGCAGGGTGAACACCCGGACTGGGCAGGGCGTGCGTGCGCGTGCGTGGGGCGGCAGGCGGTGCTCACTGGCTCCCCGCACCCATTTCCCTTTGGTGTTCTGGAAGCACGCACATGGTCAGTGTTCCGTGGGCAACTAGACTCAAAGTAGGAGCTGCTCCCACGTTGTCAGAACCCAGACGCCCCCCAGACCTGAAGGCACAGGCGCGGCCCAACATCTCTCCCTGGTGTGTCCACGGGAAAGTTTCCGTTCAGGCTGAAGGGTCATCGGTGCGGCCTTGCCACGCAGTGCCTCGGGCGCCCCTCCCACCTCCAGCGCTGCGTCCGGTTCTCAGTGGCACGATACTTCAGGAAAAGCCACAACGAAAAGAAAAGCCATGGGCTCCTCCCCAAAGAAGCCAACAGGACGCTCTACCAACCCCATTATTCACTTAAGTTTTTATTCCACCTCCTTTCAAAGCGGATCTGAGATGCGCAATATTGAAGAACCCCCTGAACTAGGACCAGAGAAATGAAGACCCTTTGCGCAGCGCGCCGGTGAGCTGAGACGTAGGACAAGGGGCTCCAGGACCGAGTGCTGCCGACCACTGCAAACTGCCGCACCCGTCCCAGGCCCAGCGCAGGCTCCGCGGCAGGTGCCCACGGCCACTGACCACGTCTGTGGCAGATGCATCCAAGGTTAGTGACCACCTGCACCTCCTCACCAGGTAACAAGGAAACAAGTCCCAGACCACGCCCTGTTTAGCTAAGTTTGCGTCAGAGAGCAAGCCCAAAGAACATCCACAAATCCACAACCTCTCCTTGGGGCTGAGGAGCTACCAGATCTCCACTGCTTTAGGTTCAGATCTCCACTGCTTTAGGTTCCCTGGTCTCCATCTTGCATGATTGAAACAAATCACTCACAGCAGCTGCTGAGACGCAAGAGGCCGGATTCTGTCCCCTTCAGAGCAGGTGTCAGACACCCAGACCATTTGGGATCCAGCCCCTGGCACCCTCTCTAAGAGGACGGTGGGGCCGCATGGCCGAGCGTGGGAGGGGCAGGCACCCTCTCACAAGCCTTCAGTCTGTCCTGGTACCTTGAACTGTGCACTCTGACCACCAAGAACTCATCTCTAACACCCATCATGCTACTGACGGGCCTCTAATTTCTCTTGCAAAAGATCCACGTCTGAAACTCACTGGGCCACATGGCCACGCTTCGGAGAGCCCGCTCTGGGGTAAGGGCTTTCTGGTGAGACTTTCAGCCGCCAGCCGTGGGTGCACACCCTGACGAGAACACGGGACTACACACAGCCCAAGACACAGGAGCATGACATCGAGCCGCACACATTCAAGGAGAGATTGCAGGTATGATAAGGAGGCAAAAATGAGCCAACATGAGTTTTAGATATTTGTTGTGGGACAAGAAGTAGAGGTGTTACTATGGAAACCAACTATTCTTGGGACTTCCTATAGGGTCAGATTTCTCCACAGACACAAGGTCGGTTCCCACTGGAACTGCTCCCGTTCTGAGCCCCTGCTTCTGTCCCTGCACTCCAAACAATGCCCCTTCCAGAGCGAGGAGACAGCATTAGCAGCGGCCGCCCCAGGACAGAGGCAGATGGGCCCATCCACACAAAGCACCGCAGGACCACCCGGACAACCGGACCGCAGGGACTTGGACGGCACCACCTACCCGATATCGGACACTCCCGTGATGCCTCAGCTGCAGCTACTTGGTCACTGTTCATCTCGCCTGAGGCACTGGCCCTCCAGAAAAACCTAAACTCCACCAAAATATCTACTTCTGGAGAAAGTGTAGGGACTCGTCTGTTCGGTCAGCGGGGACATCCTGGAAGGAGAGGCGAAGGCTCGGCGCAGGAGCTTTGTCGCAAGAGGGCGTTTCCAAGGCAGCAGAAAGCGCATCTGAGAGGCTGAGCTTGGCGGGAGCTGCCTGTCCAGGAGCGGGGATGGAGAGGCACAAGGGACAGGGAAGGCGGCACGGCAGGGCTGGGTCACCAACAGGAGGCCAGGTCACAGGGCTCAGATGTGGCACCTGCCGTGGCTGGGGGGACAGGTGGTGCCGGCCCAGAGACGAGGTCACAGGGGAGCCTGAGGATCTACTCTGGGCTTCAAAGCCCAAAAGAGCACCCAACGCTGCTGGAGGCCAGGCCAACCCTGCATTTTCAGGGTGGTCTGAGACCTGGGAGGAGCCCACAGGAGAACTCATAGGAGAGCGCAACTCGGCATGTGACCGTGGGACCACCTCCTGGCGCCCGAAGGCAACAGAGGAAAACCCACAGAGCCGAGGCAGGGGCCTGCTGGTGCCTGTCCGCACATGCGTCAGATGCGGTGGCTCTGAGTCCTTAGTCTTCCCATGTCCTGTGCCATGTCTGCACGTCAACCCAGCCCCACTACTCAAGTCCAGATCAGGTCGACTCCACCGGTACCTGCCTCGAAGCCCACACTGCCTTCCCTGCAGGGAGGTCAGCCGTGCACGGCCTCCCGCCTGGCTCTGGCCACAAGGTCAGCGTCCGCAAGCCCTTCCACAGCACGCAGCCCGAGGGGGAAGGTCACCGGCCGTGGAGCTCCACCTGCCCGTGCCTAGCACGCGGTTCCATTGCAAGGGACTGGAGCCAGGGCTTCTTTGGTTTTGGTTTCTGCCCAGGAAAGGATTTGCAGGTCTCTAACTATTGTTCCTTTTTATACCTGTGGGTCTCTTCAAGTCTGTATATACCTTCACGTCACTACTGATTTTGTGAGTCTTGCTGTTCCTTGGAAACGTCAAGTTGAGTTTCTCCCACATAATTTCTCATATAATTTCCTTTTCACAGGAAGCTGTTCTTATCAATAAAGTTAAATGGTTGTTTTGAGGGTTTTGGGTTTTTTTTGGTATAGCGTTTACCACGTCTGGAGAGCCATAAACAGTAAATACATGGTATATCGATGCCCAGAATAGAATAGAGTATTTTGATGAAATGCTATTTTTAGATTATAAATTTCAAGATGTGTCTATAGTATCTTGTTTTAAAAAATTTAAAAAGACATTTGAAACTTAGACATTTTTAATTTAGGGAAACTTCTACAACCATTTTTTAAGCCATTCTAATGAAATCATCTAATTGGCCCAAAACACAATAAATATTCCTTCCTAATAAAGACCAAAGGGAAGTCAGGACTACCACCTCTGTTGACAGAAGTTTCCACTAACACTCAGCAGCCTTTGCTGGCTCGTCCAGCACCTTCCCTGGTGGGGGTTGCGGAGCCGTAACCCCCGGGGTCAGGAAGGGCCACTGCCCGACACACTTGCAAAGGCTGTCCCAGCTTCAAGTTCTTGCGGAGCTCATGGACAGAGTGAAAGATTTAAAGCTCTGTGTTTCAGGAAAGGCTTACAATACCACCATCCGGTGGCACTTAGCGGGGACAAGCCGGAGGGTCTGGGGTCCCGCTGGGGTTCCGCGCCCTCCCAGGCACAGGGCCTCCTGTGTGGGAGTGGGGCCAGAACTGGGGCGCGCTTGCCGCTGTCCACGGTCCTGCCCAAAGAGCTGTGTTGGCCATGCAGGGAGTTTGCTGGCTCCTGTCAAACGTCTCCCACAGATTCTGAGTCAGATAAGGGGTTTGGGGGGGATGAAGAAGCAGAGACAGATGCAAAACATGCAGGTTGTTGGAGAGGTGGCCTGGAGCAGGGGGGCACCTCTCAGTTCTGGGAACCAGGAGATAGATACGCGACCCATCGCCACCATTGCTTACCTCCCAACAGGGCTGCCTCTGGTTTTCCCCGTCATCTTCCTCTCCCTCCCCTTCCTCTTCCCTGTTTGAGTGCCTGTTCCTCCCTGCCCTACACCTGTGATTCCCCGGTGCAGTCGAGAATCAGTCTCAGGACTGTGTACCCCTGAGCTCTGCCGCGCTGACCTCGAGGGTTCTTGTGACTTCCGGGCCAGGGGGATTTACCAGAGTCCTTTTTTGGACCCCTGGAACATGTCCATTAGTCTGAGCTCCCAACAAAGGGACACTGATGGCCAGGTCTCCAGAAAGTCAGAACAAACAACAGCACTCCTGCAGGGGACTGCAGACAGTGTCAGCCCCTGGAGAAAGAAATACCTTATTTCCCAGCTCATCGTTGCAAAATCAGACTTGCAGGGATGATAAAGATACAATGATCGGGATTCCACGGCCTCGTTTCACGCCGGCACTGGATTTCTACCACTCTGCAGGATACGCATCAATAAAAAACAAACAAAAAACACACTTTCCCAGCAGTGCCCAGTTAGTTTTCAACTAATTTTCAGCATTTTTTAAGCAAATGAACTTAATATATAGCAATTCTTAAGCAAAGATATGTACATAAAAAGCATGAATGAATGGCAATATTGGATGTACATTTGTAATATTTGTAAAAAAAAATCCAAAACCTTAAAGTAGTAATTTACATGTTAATTTCCCTCTAAGTTCTGTAAATCGCACTTCAGTGGTATCTGATAAGTGAATGTTTCTGTTAAGTGAATAAAAACATGGAGTAAAATTGTGCTTCCCTGGCTTGTTGGGCATCTTTCATCAAGCAGGGCCCTGGGGGTTCTCTGAATGCCACGTGTAGGTGTAGGGAGAGTTCCCAGAGGGCGCGCCCACTGCAAAGAAATGTCATGTCCACTCCAAAATTTTCTTCCTCCTACGATTACATGCATCAGCAGGCTCAGCAGGGTGAATAGCTACCCTTATGGCTCTCACGTCAACCAATAACCTGACTGTGGAGGGTGGGGACAACTGTCAGCCCCTGCCTCTAGGAGCCGCTAGCGGACTCCACGGACTCAGAGGGTGACGGTGCTTTGAAAGGTTAATGCACTACAAATATTGAAGATGTTCTGAGTCCCCCTCCCAAATTTGCCCTAGCATGTGAAATATAGGCATGGCTGACAGTCTCCTTGTGGAATACTAAGCCGGATGGATTCGGACCTAAAACATCACTCAGGCTGTTTACGGCCTCGGCCCTACAGGAATCTGCATGGGCTCAACATTGCAGAGCCCACCTGAGCATTCTGTCCCTTTCAAGGGCTGCCCATTCCACCTGCCCCACCAGGCGTGGAGCAGAACTGCCAGTATGTTGGACACAGCACCGGCAGGCTACAGTCCAAGTGACCACAGACAACACTGCTTGTTTGAAAGTGTTCCTCTCATCCACCTGCTTTTGGGCCGGGGCGCGGGGGCGTCTTACATCCTGTTCAGTCTGCCCTTACTTCCCACGAACCACAGGGAGGTTCCACTCCAGGGAGGACACAGCAGACCTCAGGTCTGCGGACCCCCCAGGGCTGTTCCGACACATTCCCTCACCCTTGGGTTAGGGCAGGGGAGTCTTGCAGTAAGTTACCCCCAACAGAGACGAGAGTTGGGGCCATAGTTACCAGGAAGGAAGACAGCAGGCCTGAGCATAAGGAAGGTTCAAGACAAGTCACAAATGCATCAGAGCGTAATGTGTCCCACACGTTCTGAGTTTGGGAGTCTGGATGTCTGGTGGCAGGGACCGTTCACTGGTCTTGGCGTGTCCCAGAAGGGACTCTCGGCTAGTACCCAATGCGCACTCTCACTCCTGGAGGACACCCTCCTGCCAGAGAAGGGCCGCTTGCCTTGGAAATGAATCGTCTGGTCCTTGGTAATCTCCTCGAACCTGATGGTCCTGTGAGTCTACCCAAATCATTTTCCAAGCCATCCAACTCCCAGCTGCCCTAGCCTGATGGCAGCTCTCTTCTGTAGCCATTTTTCTTTCTTGGTAAGAATTTCTTTTATAAAACATGAAGTTTATGATATATTGTCTCAGGAAACACTAAGTGCGTGTTTCCCAAGGAAAGTAACTAGAAGCTATTCTGATTCTTAAAATGTGACGGGTATGCATGACGTCTGAGGAGCAAAGGGACTGGACAAGCGCTATGATCCTTCACACCTGTGTCCACGCCAGAGTGACTCACGTAGGTTCCTTCAGCTGGGGTTAATTTGGTGACAGAAATGCACTCTCCCAAGTGAGTTTCATCCACAGAGATGGAGGGTGAACAGGACAGGAGAACAAGAGGGGCCTTGATGAAGGCCTACCCCATCCGATAGCCTCTCCGATTTGGAATTGGCTGCACGAGCCTGGGGCACAGCTTGCCGGGGCTGTAGGTCCTCCACGGGCTCAGGTACAGCTGTGCTACAGAGCGTTTTGAACCACTGTGCATGCTCACTTTGCAGAATGACATGAATCAGCTCTTCAGACCCGGATTGGGCGGGGGGGGGACCAGAATGGAGCACGGAGACTCCTTCAAGCCAGAGGACTGGACTTCTCACCCTTGCACCTGTGGGGTCCAGCCACTGCAGCCTGAGGTCCCTGCTGCTCAGCCTTTGACAAAGCAGGCCTCGTTACTTTCAGTTTGGGTCACCCGAAATGGCTCATTTTAAGATAAATGGCAATGTACCCCCCAATATCAAATAACAGCTGGTGGCAAGGACAGCAGGTCAGCCGAACCAGCCAGGAGGGGTGGAGGCAGAGAGGGGCGGTAGCTCTGGTGGTTCACAGTGTGGGCCTCTCCCCACCTCCCCAAGTGTGCTGACCACTTGCACACTTGGATATGTGCACACTTGGATGAGGAAGACATCCATTATCTTTTAGACACCAAATGCAGCCCCCCAGGAGACCAAACCCCCAGAATTCATGTGCTCTAATAATGCTCAGCTGCTTTACACCCTCATGCACTGGACATTCCTGTGTCTCTGCTCATGCTATTCTTCGCACCATTTCAGTTGGAGTTCTCCGAAAAACAGCCAGTACGATGTGTGCATACAGAGAGAGGCTCACTGTAAGGAACTGGCTCAGGAGATTTTAAGAGGAGAGCCCCATGCACAAGCTTCAGGCAGCGAACCTGAGATCCACCTGGTGTGGAGAGAACCTACAGACTAGTGAGTGAAGACAAAGGCTCACCTGGTTGGTCAGGGGAAGGGTTGGAAGTTCAAAACTGGGACAAACAGGTCTGGGAGAAAGACAAGTGAGTGGGCTTCTGAGGTGGACACTAAGTGACTCTCCTGACCAGTGCCAGCTGGACAGTGTCCACTGCAGTGGACGACGCAACCGGGGATTTTCAGCCAACTGCTGCCCGCCAGCACCGCAGGGCCCACACAGTCGGCTCATGGGACATCACGATCCTGCTTCCCGGAGGAGGGCAACCATCCGTCCTGAGAGGAACTAATCCATAGTCTGGATGTGGGTTTGTCTTTCCTGCCCGTGGTGCCTTAGCCAAACCCCACCCAGGCACGCGGAGTGACCTCATGGGATGGGCCACCTCAGGCCAAGGGCCCCATGTGACGCCAGCCCCACCACAGACAGACAGACAGACGGACAGGGTGGCTAGATGGAGTCTTGCAGACGCAGCTGAGGCACAGGGAGGGGCACCATCATCCAAGAGGTAGTGGACCCTCGAAGCCAGCAGCCACTGCATGGGGGTGTCCCCACCCGGCAGAAGACATGCTTCTGGAGCCAAGCAGGGCAGGGGTGGACCTGCTCCCCACAGTCCCATTAGACTCTCCGAGATTTGTGCTTCTCAAGCTGCAACTCAGGGGGATGCCCAGCGGGGGGACGCGGGTCTTACAGCGGCTGCGGCTGCCCGGTCTACCCGTGAGCCAGCAGGAAATGGAGTGATCGCACTGGTGAGGGAAATGGACCCTGACCATCATGAGGGCTGCGACGGGCCCAGGACGGAGTGTGTGTGGCCCTGGGGGGTGACACCATGCCTCGTGCGGCCATAATGGACACGCCCAGCAACCGTAGCTTCATAAGAGCACGGTGAGTAGGGGCTCGAGCCCTACAGGATGAGCTCCAGGTCCCTCCACCAGGCGGTCCTCCCGGTGTCCATGGTGGGTCCCCATCTGTGGGCACCACAGCACAGGCAGAGCCGACCAAGGCGGCTGCAGTGACGAGGGCGGAGAGAAGACATGAGTACCCGTGATGACTATCACGGCCAGCAAGAGCCGCAGGGCGCAGTCCCCTGAGGACCCCCAGAAGCTGTGACTATAAGAAGCCGTGCCCGTGCAGAGTGGATTTGTGTGCGAGCTGGCGGCCCTGGGCCTGGCGGTGGGACTGTCTGGGGCATCTCCCGGTGGGCGGGCACCTGCACACCCCGCCGCAGACGGAAGAGGCGGCGGAAATTTGTGAGCATTCATCTGACACACCAAGGAGTCCCGACTGTGGGGTACGGGGAGACTCTGAAGGGGCCGCATTTCCCAAACGGGTGCTCAGAAGCGGGAGCCAAAGAATAAAGCGCATCACTGTCGAGGAGACGGTTCAGTTCCGGGGCAGGGCGACCTCCCACCACCTTTGCTGTGACTGGAATCTGCTGTCTGCATCTCCTTCTCCCCACAAAGATCCAGAGGGTCCCTTGTTTCTGGCTTGAGTCTCGCCCTTGCCCCACCAGCCTCAAAGCTGGAGTCTGGGGATTTCTGCCTCTCAAGAAGGACCGTGCTTGCATTTCAAAGAGAAAAGAGCTCACTAGGAGAACAAGGCTGCATTGTGGGGGCAGGCCCATGGTAAGCTCCTCCCCACCAGGCCAGCCACGAAGGGAGGAGAACTCCCCGGCCAGCCCCAGACGTGGACACAGCTGCTTTCTCCCAGGGAGTGGGGGCTGTTGCCACACAGACCTGCCTTCACTGTGCAGCCCCGGGCAGGTGACCTTAACGCGCCAACCCTTCATCTGCTACTAACAGGCTGACCAAGCCTAAATGGAGGGGCTGCTGGGAGGACTGAGGGGGGAGGAAAGGGGAAGGGATATGATACGGTGACCACAGTTAGTATCAGAGGCAGGCGTGGCTCCCTTTTGTCATTCGACCTGGAGTCACCCTCTTCCCAACACACTGGAGTTCAGCTGGGCACAGAGAGAAGCAGTCAGAGGGGCCACCGCAGGGACCCCCCCACCTCCCAGGCTCTACAATAGTCTGTCTGGAGCCTTGCTGTGGACAAGGCACCATGCTCAGTCCTGAAAGATAGTAAAAAATATGTGGATCCCCGGTCCCAAGGAGGTGACAGATTCGGTGGTGGAACAGAACAGCATAAAGGTCCAAGTTACAATAACGCTAAAGCCAAAGATTCTGTGAGAACAGAACCCATCTTGAGCAGCTGTCCTGCACCTGCTGGGTAAGCCCACACCAGCGGCTGCACCAGCCCCTGCCCGCGAGGCGGCTCAGCGGAGGGCACTTTCCCACTTTCTGAGGAGTGCAAAATGGCCCTCTTCGCTGCCATCAGAGAATTTTTCGTGAGCTCTGGGGTAGAGAGCCGTGCCAGGAGGGCAATGAAATAGAGGCTTCCTACCAGCCTGGAGCCCATAATGGTCAGCAGTCAAGGCTGCAGGCTTCAGCAGTAAATACGGCATTTCTCATGACTCACGGCAGTTAAATCCAAAACAAGTGCTGTCAGAATCCCCAGTGAATGCCTTCTAGGTGCTTCCGGAGATGCAAGAGACAGAAAGTCCTGCACATGCAAGGAGCTCAAGACCTGCGTTGTGGCAAATACAGTCTCGCCCTTTGAGAAATCTAGTCAAATCAGGAAAACAAAGCAGCTGCTCTGTTCTTTCTCCCAATTCTGGGTCTACAGTTTATTATGCTAAGTCATATCCTCCAAACTCAACACCTCAGTGTTAAGCACCACGCCCAGTAGTCATACAGCCATGTCCCCAGTGCCTCGATCCGGACACTTGATCACCCAGAAGGAAATGCTGTACCACCAGCTCCGGCCGGCTCCTGGACGACTTCTCACGTCTACTCATCTGCCTACCCCCCACCCCGCCCTGCTGTGTAAACGCGACCATACACCGTGTGGCCCTTTGTGTCTGCCCACTCTCACTTAGCATAACGTTGTCAAGGTTCATCCGTGTCATAGCTTCAGTCCTTATTTCTCAGTAATATTCCACTGGATGGAATATTTTGTTATCCATCCATCAGTTGATGGACACTCGGGTTGTTTCCACTTTGTTACGATTATGAGTAATGCAGCTATAAACACTCATGTACAGGTGTTTCTCCGGACAGAGTTTTTAAATTCTCTTGGTATAGTATATACCTAGCAGTGGAATTGCTAGGTCAGCCAATAATCCCATATTTAACATTTTGAGAAACTCTAAACCGTTTTCCAAAGTGGCTGCATCTCTTTACACTCCCACCAGCGATGCATGAGCATCCCAGTTTCCTCTACATCCTCACCAATATGGTGTTACTTTTGATAGAACAGCAGCTGTCTTTGCTATTACAGCCACCTAGTGGGTGTCAGGTGCCATCTCATTGCCGGTCGAGTTGTATTTCCCTGATCACTAATGATGGTGAGCTTTTCATATGCTGATTGGTCATTAGTATGTCTCCTTTTGAAAAATATCTATCAGATCCCTTGCCCACTCTGAATTTGGGTTATTTGCCTTTTTATTGTTGAGTTACAAGATTTCTTTATATATTTTGGATACAAGTCCCTTCTCAGATAAATTTCAAAAATGTTTTAAAAGTTTTTCCCCCTCCCACTCTGTACACTGTTGTTTCACTTTCTTGATATCCTTTGAAGCACAAGTGTTTAACTGTGATGAAACCCAATTTATCTGTTTTTCCCTTTTGTTGTTTATGCTATTGCTTTCATGTCTAAGAAAGTGAGATTCCTGTCTAACCCAAAGCCAACAAGATTTAAACCCGTGTTTCCTTCTAAGGGTTGTATAGTTTAAGCTCTTACATTTACGTAACTGATCTGCTTTGGGTTAATTTTTACATATGGAGTGAGGTAGGGGTGCAGCTTCGCTCCTTGGCATGTGGGAATCCAGGTGGCCTATCACTTGCTGAAGAGTGCTCATCCTCATTGAATGGTCTTGGTGCCCTTCCATAAACCAGCTGACCACAAATGAAAGGAACTGTTTATGAGCTCTTGTAGTTCTCTTGTGGGTTCCTCAGGACTTTCTACATATAAGATCACATCTGTATATAGAGACCATCTTATTTCTTCCTTTCCAAGATTTATGTCTTCCACTTACTTTTCTTGCTTAATTTATTGGCTAGAACCTTCAGTACGGTGTTGGAAAGAGTGGTGAGAACAGTGTCTTGTTCTAAATCATAGGGAGAAAGATTTCAGTCTTTGACTATGGAGTGTGAGGTTAGCTGCAAGTTGTTCATAGATGCCCCTTATTGGGTTGAGAAAGTTGCCTTCCACTCCTAGTTTGCTGAGTGTCTTTATCATGAAAGAGTGCTGGATTTTGCCCATTGTTTTCCCTGCATCTACTGAGAGCACCATTTGAGTTACTGTCTAGCGTCCTTTCATTTCAGCCTGAATGACTGACGTGTTTCTTGCAAGGCAGGTCTGCTGGTGACAAGTTCTCAGTCTTTGTTTATCTGGGGCTATCTAACGTTCTCCTTCATTCCAGGAGGATAGTTGGCCTTTCATGTCTGGCTTCTTGGCTGACCTCTTCTTCCAGCACTTTGAACATGTCACCCTGATGCCTTCTGACCTCCACAGTTTCCAATCAGAAGTCAGCTATTAGTATTATCGAGGATCTCTTGGACGGGATGAAGCATTTCTCTCTTGCTATGCTCAAGATTCTTTGTCTTTGTTTTTTGACAGTTTAATTAAGATGTGTCTAGGTACAGATCTCTTTATGTTTATTCTCCTTAGAGTTCATTGAGACTAATGTTTTTTGTGAAATTTGGCAAGTTTGGTCATTATTTTTTCAAATATTCTTTCTGCCCCTGTCTTTCCCCTCTCCTGTGGGACTTCCATTATAGGTATGTTGGTCACTTGATGGTCTCTGAAGCTGTTTATTTTACTTCATTTTTATTTCTTTCTATTCCTCAGATGGGATCATCTCAATTGACCTATCTTCAAACTCAATGATTATTTATTCTGCCAATTCAAATCTGTTGTTAAGTCCTTTGTGTAGGTTAAGTCCTTTGGGAAGAAGAAGAAGGATAACGCCTTCTTCCCAAAGATGTCCACATCCTAATCCCAGGAACCCGTGTTTCCTTAAAGAGCAAAGAGACTTTGCATATGCGATTAAATTAAGGATCTTGAGATGGAGAGATTATGCTGGATTATCTGAATCTGCCCCAATGCAGTCACAGGGTTCTTACAAAAGAATCAGAGGATCAGAGTGGGTAATAGAACATGTCAAGACAATGCAAGAGACACACTTAGACCTACAGACATTCCCTAAAATCCTGTTATGTGTGAGGGCAAATCATCTTCCTAAAAATTAAAAGCCATGGGGTGCCTGGGTGGCTCAGTTGGTTAAGTGTCCACTCTGGATTTCAGCTCAGGTCATGATCTCAGGGTCCTGGGATCGAGCCCCATGTTGGATTCTGTACTCACTGGGGAGTCTGCTTGAGATTCTCTCTCTCCCTCTGCCCCTCCCCCCACTTGCTCGCTCTCTCTCTAAAACAATAAATAAATCTTTAAAAAGAGAAAATGCCTTCAACAAGTGAGATCCCCAGCATTTGCAGAGGGGTTCCGTGAGCATGTTGGGGCATATCTTTCATGCTCTGCCAGGCACTGTATAACTCTGTCTTAGCCATCAACTTCCACCTGTGCAGAGCCTCAAGGTCAGCCAGAAGTGAAAGACCAGGACCGACTCTGGTCTTCCCTGGGCATGGAGTTGTGCACAGTCCTGTGGGTGTATGTGAGCTTTCCCAAAGCCCTCTGTGGACATCCGTGTCCCCAGCCTTTCAAGCTTTTTGGTCAGCTTCTTATTTGCCCTGTTACTGTCACCTCAGGCAACTGTGATGTTAAACAACTGCTGATTTTTTTTTCAACAACTGGCCCAGGGAAAAAGGCTGTTGACAGTGAGAAGCTGTGAGTGGGGGTTCCCAGGGAGGTACCACATTTGACAACTGTCAGATGGCAATGCTCTGGGGATGGGGCCTTGGAGAGCTCCAAACCCGCTCTGCCCCATCCAGTGGCTGCCCGGCTGCAGTGTTTTGTGCTACCGTCATGTGAGGCCACCACAGAGCTGGGGGATGGGGTAGCTCCAGGTGAACTACCATCAAACTGTTTTCACCAAGAGTCAAGATTCAGGCACTTTTCCTTGAACTGTTGCAGTCTTTGGCTATTTTCCAGAGTTCTGAAAAGGCTGATTTTGACCATCATTCTCATTGCTTTCATGGAGGAGCAGGTCCACTCCAAACATGCCTGCTTCCAAGGCCACCTGCTTCCAAGGCCAGTGCTCTAGTTGCACGGAGACGAGGCAGAAGGAAAAGTCTGAGCTCAACTTCTGTTCCAGAAGTTTCACTGCACATCATTAAACATCTGAGTGAACCCCTTGGTTCCCCCATGAAGCTTCCCAATCTTTGTTACCTGCTCCAAAGATCGATTTTTCTTATAGATGAAGAGGCTCTGTCCCCTGTTGAGCATTTTTTGATGAACAGAGATAACTTTTCCTGTCCATTTAGCCATAATAGCTCCAGAACACCTCAGAGCTTGAAAATGGTTAATGGAAAGCCATGTGCAATATGTCACTAAAAATGATTCACTAGAAATATAGTCCTTCAAGAGCCCAAATATATTAAGCATCAGAACTATGTGTGATGACCTTATAGGACACTAAACAATGAAATCTCAAGAAAAAGAAGCAAAATGCATAAGGAGTTAAAAATAAGAAACAAAACTGTCATTATTTACAGATGATAAAATTTTGTACAGAGAAAGCTCAAGATAATTTACACATAAATTATCAGAATTAAAAGGAGTGTAAGACATAAATAAATGTAGAGAGGGGTTACATTTTGTTTACTTCTATTCATGTGACATTCTGGAAAAGGCAAAATTATCAGGACAGAAAACAGAGCAGGGACTGCCAGAGGATGGAGGGGTGGTGGCTGCCTGCAAAGGGGGTACACATGGGAATTTTTCGGGTGATGGGATTGTTCTGTATGGCCCTGGGGTGGTGGGTACATGACTATGCTTTTGCCAAAATCATAAAGAGTGAACTTTCACATGCAAATGTAAAATAAAATCCTAGAATGGAATATGACAAATAAATCTAAGTAATCTACAAATGAATGAATTACAAGTGTAGCCCATAACTTCACTCTGGAGAATAGGTTTAAAAAGTATAGTCTGACCAAAGTAATTCTGTTATTATGACCAGAAACTAACGACAAGAAGAACTGTACATAAACACTGAACTCGAGTCTGTACATTTGTTTGTCACAAGGGTGTGAGCTACCAATTCTGAGTATTTTCTACTTCTGTCCTAGAGATGAACAGATAAAGAAACGATGGACATGGGAGCCAGGTTTCTCAATGTCAAGGAGAAGGTGCAAATAAGCAAGGGGCAGTTAGAATATACCCTTTCATGGGGCACTGGGTGGCGCAGTCGGTTGGGTGTACGACCCTTGACTTCAGCTCAGGACATGATCTCAGGGTCCTGGGATCGAGCCCCACGTCAGGCTCTACGTTCAGCACAGGGTCTGCTTGAGATTCTCTCCCTCTGCCCCTACCACTTGTGCTCTCTCTCTCTCCCTCCCTCTCTAAAATAAAGAAATAAATCTTTGAAAAAAAAAGAATACACCCTCTCATGAGACGCATGAGTGTTAAGTTCATGGTTCATTATAGGGATAGGTGATAGAGAGACAGCTAAATGATGACAGAGAAACGTGACACAGACGCATGTTCACACATGCGAGTCAACACACCTTTCCTCACTCCATCAGCTGAGTGGGCCTAGAAGAAATGACACCCCAGGGGCACCTGGGTGGCTCAGTCGTTAAGCATCTGCCTTCAGCTCAGGTCATGATCCCAGGGTCCTGGGATCGAGCCCCACATCGGGTTCCCTACTCTGCGGGAAGCCTACTTCTCACTCTCCCACTCCCCCTGCTTGTGTTCCCTCTCTCGCTGTCTCTGTCAAATAATATCTTAAAAAAAAAAAAAAAAGAAATGACACCCCAGTAGCAACAAGCACACCAAATGCTGGGGCCATGGTTTCTAAATATCCTCCTCCAATGAAAGGAAGATGGTCTCTCTCCATGATTCTTTGGAGACCTGACAGATTCTAGGGTTGGGGTAGAGAAAGATGATCCAAGAACATCTTTTTGTAACAGAGGGAAAGAAAATGTATAACAAAAAGAAACCCATCATGATGGGGTTATGTCACAGGGACCAAAAAGTCAACTTGAAACGGCCCCGAATGGAAAGCGAATAATGTAGTAATGGATCCTAACCCCAAGTATAATATACATATCCATGAGTCATACTAGTATAATGGCTGAATAAATGAAGGGTGGAGAGGAGAAGAGATGGAGAGCTCTTACAAAAGATTTGCAGGAGCGTAAGGAGACACTCCTCATCCCAACCTGACCATGGGTGAGACTTAGTGACTCACAGCAAGGAACAGACTATGGAAGGGAAAACTGGTCCCTTCACAGTGGAGAGAGTGGGCTAGTGCCACATTCATCAAGCGCTACCTTCACCAGGGAAAAGTCACACTGCTTTGACATAACCCTGATATCATGCAATGAGAATGTGGTATTCTTTCCCAAAACCCACACCTCAAGTCTAAACACGAGGAAGACATCAGGCAACCTGAGATTGATGGACATTATACAAGATACAAGACTGACACTCTTCAAAACCATGAGGACCATAAAAAAAAAGCAAAGACTGAAAACTGAGGAGACCATGCAGCCACGTGCAACGGGGGATCCCGGATGGGCCCTCGGACAGAGAAAACCACAGTGGGAAAGCCTGCAAGACCCGAGTAAAGTCTGCAGTTTACTCACACTGCTGTGTCTTGGTTCATCTTGTAGCATGGACAAATGTGCCACAATCGTGTAAGATGTACACACTCAAGGAATCCAGGTGAGGAGTACACAGTAACTCTTTTTACTACATTTTCAACTGTTCTATGAACCTGAAATTATTCCACAACAAGCAATATATGAAAAAGAAATTCAGATTCCAGCAAATCTTTAAACTCAAGAGCAACACACACATACACACACACACACACAAAACCAACTGCATTTCCTTTAATGAACAACAAATAGTTAAAAAATAAACTTTTAACCACTCCCCCTGCTTGTGTTCCCTCTCTCGCTGTGTCTCTCTCTGTCAAATAAATAAATAAAATCTTTTTAAAAAATAAATAAATAAATAAACTTTTGAAACACCATTTACAAAACCATTACAATTATGAAGTACCTGGTAATAACTAACCACAGATGTTTAAAACCTTTACGGAGAACATTATAAAACTTTACTGAGAATTATTAAAAAGACCTGAACACATGAGGTGTCATCCCATGTTCACACACTGGAACATACGTTATTTTAAAATACCAATTCTTGGCGTGCCTGGGTGGCTCAGTCATTAAGCGTCTGCCTTCAGCTCGGGTCATGGTCCCAGGGTCCTGGGATCAAGCCCCACATCGGGCTCCCTGCTCCGCGGGAAGCCTGCTTCTACCTCTCCCACTCCCCCCTGCTTGTGTTCCCTCTCTCACTGTGTCTCTCTCTGTCAA
>NC_138373.1:36899859-36915521 GCF_054177405.1 Leptonychotes weddellii | reverse complement strand
GAGGCGCGTGGGGGTGGCAAGGCGCGTGTTGAGGGTGGGGGGCCAGGTGCGTGGGGGGGCGAGCAGCGTGGGGAGGGGGCGAGCGGCGTGGGGAGGCGGCGAGCGGCGTGGGGGAGGGCGAGCCATGTGGGGAGGGTGGGGGGCGAGGCGCGTGGGGAGGGCGGAGCACTGTCCTGCGCCCTAGACCGCAGGCGTGGGGGCTGACGCCCGTGGCGCTGGGCTCCATGCCCCGTCGGCCGCGGCTCTGAAGATTTCCCGGGCTGAAAGCAGCCCCACGCACGCCTGCAGACTTCCAGGAGCCCCGGTGTCGGCGTTCACCGTGGAAAAAGGGGCTTGGAGTTGCAGCGCCCAGTCACGGAAACAAATGTCAGTCATAATCTGTCAAAAAATAGAGTCATGTGCAGATTGAAATAGCCCAAGTCAGGGATGGTTAGAAGTAAAACAGTTTTATAAAAAGTCAGCCTGTGCCAACATAAACTTGGGGGAAAAAGTCCCTGTTCTTCTCACCGGCAAGCAGATTTCCAGAACGTGTTTGTTTGGGCTCAGAACACACATTTCCAGCCGGAGAGAGGCTGGTCCGCCCACGGCTGAGCAGCCCCCCCGCGGGGACGCCGGCCTCAAGCCTCCGAACGTGCTGAGCACGTGCGTCCCGCAGCCCGGCCGCAAGGAGGCCCCGCCACGCCCTCCGTCCGTCAGGGAAACTGGGGCAGTCGCGGGGCTGGCTCCCCTCTGTGCGCGCCCAGCAGCTTCCCACGTCGGCACGCCCCTGGGAGCCGTGCTCCCTGGAAGGACATTTCCCAGAAGTTGCCTACTTGCTCCGACACCCCATCGGCGTGTGGTCAGGGCGCCTGTGGCTCCCCCTGAAACCCGTCCCATTTCAGCTTCTGCCCTGCTCTTCCTCAGTGCCCGTCCATGTTCTCCTGGCCACAGGTCCTTCATAAATCGTTTGCACCTGAGTCCCGGGAGCCGGGTCTGTTTCCGGAGCACCCCGGCCGATCTGGCCGAGGCAGATGGTGGACCAGAGCCCGCGTCAGTGCGTCAGCACGGGAAGGGGACACCCTGAAGGAGGATAGCACGCAGCAGGGGGCTCCCCTAGGGCCGCTTCCCTGCCGAGGCCACCTCTGCACGAGGCCTTGTCTGTTTGGGCCACTTGCTTCCGGAGTAGTTACATCTGCCCAGATGGCTGGTGAGTGACAGGGCCTTTCAACCTCAAACCTCATCTTTCAAGGCGAAGAGTTGACGCGCCACCAGCGGAGTTGCTGGAGTTCAGGTGATGTGCTGTTGGAGCTGCTCAGATGGAAAGCAATTTATTTCAGTTGGTTGGCTTGTTACCAAAAAAAAAAAAGGAAATAAGAAAAAGCATTCGGTGGCTTTGAGGTAACACAGAAAATTCAGAGCACGCTTTCTGGGTTTGCAGCGTCGAAAACTGAAGATTTTCATCTACGGAAATGTCTCCTTGTGATCTCCTAAGCTAGGAGATGCCTAAGTCAGGACTTAGTGTCTTCATTCCACACAAGTATGTCAGAGACCCATCATCCGGAGCCGCATTTTGAACCTTGGGGTGTGCTTCCCCTGAGCAGTTTGGGTTGTGCGTGGAGTAGGTGCTTGGTGGCGAGGTGGGCAGAGCGTTTCTCACACCGTCCAGTCGCCCGGTGGGCAGGAGAACATGACAGAAGACACACTCGTCGGGGAGGAGGTGCGCTCCCTCTGGGCGGTTGATGGCAGAACGTCACACTCAGGAGGTGCGGTGTGAGCGAGATGAGCCTCACAGCTGAGAATCTGCATGGGATGCACCTGGCTTGTGCTGGAGCCAAATGCTTTGAGTGGGTCAAAGTTCACGTTGTCTACAATTTTCAAAGTCCTGATGGAAAGGAAAGGGTAGGGGGCAGGAAGTCTTGGGTTTGCTTCCCGGGCGTGCAGCCTGTCCGAGTGCTGTGTGTACGGGTGAGGTCTTGTTCCAGAGAGATTTTCCTTCTAATTTTTCTAGGAGGAAAACACCTCATGGTTCTGTGGTTGCTGCTTCTTCATGCTGCCCGTGGAAGCCTTGTGGCAGCTCTCATCCTCCCTGGTTCTGTTACCGCACAGGTTCCCATTTGACGAGCCCACAAGGACCTAACAAAGACACTACAGCTTTCTCGGGGGAAACCTGCCACCGATGGTGGGGCTCTTTCTGGATTAAGGAGAACGGTAATGTGTGAGCCCAGAAGTATCTTGCTCGATGACATGCTTGTCTGGAACAGTGTTCCTCCTTCCACACGCTGTGATTTCTAGATGGGAGCTGCAGCACGTCATTGTACAGGGACTGTGTGAGTGGGCATTGGGGCTCCCAGATCGTGCCCCCCCTTGGCGTGAACACTTGTTCAGACATGAGGAACCTATGCCACCATCGTGTGGCAGAGGCAGTTTGGTCAGGGTGTTTCCTGTGTCCTTAGCTCCAGTCTGAGTTTTGGGAGTGAGCGTGGATAGGTCAGGATGAACTCGCCTGCCCACCCCCTTCTCACTGAGCTGGCGAGAGGGAGGGTCTGTGGAGACCTCCTGGCTTCTGTGGTGAGAAACAGTCCCACCCCTCCCGTAGATGACCAGGGAAAGGGGGTCTCCGAGGAAATCGGCTGCTCAGGAGTGGGGCTGGGTATGTTCCAGACACCTGGGCCTGACCCTGCCACGTGACCCGGGGAACGTGCATCCTTGCAAGGTTTGTTGTATGTTGTTTGAAGAGCCGACACTTTGTCCCCTAGTCCACCAGCAGAGGGTGACAACATGAGTGTGAAGTCTGGCTGGCAGGTCCACACGGGTTTTCAGTTCATGACTTGGTTAACATACTGTCTCCACAGTCTAATAAGTTGACTTGTTGGTCGGGTTCCACGAACTTTACTGTACCCGTGATAAAGTCACACGTACGTATGATTTTTCCAAGACCATCCTAGGAGTGACATGTGATGGTGCTAATGGATGAGGAATTTCATAAATAACTCTCTCGGGGACTTGGGTCATTGTTGACTGCATCTCCAAGGTGACAGGTCTTGTGAGAGTCCTATGCTCTTTACATGTAAGTTCTATGTCTACGTCTGTGTGTGTAATGTGTTCCAGACATGCCACTCTTCAGTCCCTCCAGTGGACTCCCTCATGTACCAAGCAGAGCAGCTTGCTCCTGGCAGGTGGCTACCATGGTCCATCAGCACATGGTGGTAACGATATCTCACACGCACTTGTTTCCTTGATGTTGACCAGAGGCCCCCAATACTATCGCTTTCTTTGACTTCAAATTATAGGTTCCCAGGAACTGTGAAGCTCTGGTTACACTATCTTTGGGTCCAAGAAATTTTTCAGATCCCTGTGTGGGTGAACCATGGGTTCTCCCTGGCTAAATGGAAGAGGATCATGCTGGAGGAACCATGGTGTGAGCTTGGGAGGGCAGCTGGAAGATGTGTGGGTGGAGCTCGGAGCTCGGACTTTGAGGTTGGCACATCTCAGGCAGGTTAAGGTCTCTGGGGACCAGTTTCCTCATTTGTTGCTGAGGACAGACCACCTATATCCCCTCAAGCTACGGGGGTTTAAAGGATAGTGGACGTTTGCGGCCCACCACACAGTCAAGCAGTTGACCGTTCAGGGCTTAAGATCAGTATCACTCAAGCATGAACTTCTTTCCATTCCTACTAACAACCAAATCCTGAAAACCATTCATGCAGGAAGCACTGGGTTAGGTGTCATTAGTAACAGGTGCATGGAAACTCAGGACAGGTGGGACAGGGCTAAGCTGCAGGATTGTGGAATTTTAGAGTTGTGAGAAAGAAGTCATGTAGTCATTTGTGCTCTTTGCTGACTAGTGAACAGAGGCCCAGGGAGGAGATACCTTGCCCGAGGACACACAGAGCTCACCTCAGTGAAGACTATATGCTAAGATCAGGTAGTAGGTTGTAGGGTGTCCTCCATCCTGGCATTCTGGCCTGGGTGCGGTGGCTCTGGAGAAGCAAGCACGTCCCATAGGCTTGGGGTCTGGGAAGGTCCAGGGAGCATTGTTTGAAGAGCTCAAGCCCCATCACATTCCTGGATGGAGATCTTTGTATAGGGATAGCAGCCCGTCTGGAGGGGCTCTGCCTCCTCCTCACCTCCTGTTAGCCCTCGGTCCCCAGGGGCGTGGAGTCACCTTGCTACTGAATGCCGCCTCCTCACTGTTGCACCCAGGCAGGGCTTTGCTGCCTGAGCCCTTGGCTATGGGAAGAGGTGTTTGTGTCTGGATAGCACTCGGGTTGGATTTTTGTTGCTAGAGGCAGAGCTGCTGGGCTGGGAGCTTCAGACATCTTCATGGACCACACCTTGTCCCCCTAGACCCAGGGCCTCACGGTCAGCTCCTGAGAGCTGCCTAGCAAACATATACCATGCAGACGGAGAAGAGCAGAGGTCAGCCCTGGGTGGTTGGGCTTGCATGATTGGAAGCCTGCGGTCCCACCAGGAGTGCCCAGCTCTGCACTCAGGGCCACCGCTGGGAAGGGAACCCCAACCCTAACCTCATCAGCCTCCCCTTTCCATTTAGAGTTGGGTGCATTGGGATTTGTTGACTGCATGGACCGCGACCCCATCACAGACAGATATGCCCTGCTATTCAGTCTGTAACGAATGTCTGGTCAGAGTGGTTCTGGTTTGTCAGCTCTTTGAGAGGACCCAGAAGCACTCTCTGCTCCATGCAGCTCCTGATGCTTATGGGCCCTCTGCTGTTCGGGAGGCTCGGGGTTGGCCACGGGTGTCCAGCAGTCCTTGCGTTTTGTCATTTCCGGGGACTCATCTCCCCCTCCCCCTCCTGATGTTTGCAGGCAGCCACTCTCCACGCTTGCTTAGCACTTGCAGGTCGTCTGTCCTGATGGAGACTTGCTTCAGGCCTTCCCTCCTCCTGAGAATGCAGCCTGTGGGCTTCCTTCTGTCTTTGCCCTTCCGTTACCAGCCTCACTCCCTCACTCCCTGCTTTCCTCTGAGGGTTCTTTTGCTTCTCTTGCTTCTCCAGCAGAGGGTTGGATCACATGCTGATTAGGTGTAATTCTTTCTCACGGGTAGCCTTCCTTACAGGCCCCCACGGGTGGGGTAGCACCCCAGCTAATGCCGCTCCTGTATGGTTCAGTGTCCTGCTGCTGAGGACCGATGCGGCCCGTGCGTGCTGGCATGCCCATGGCCCTGGCAGTCGCAGCACGAGGTGCCAGGCTCCTGGCTCCCTGGACACACAGGGGTAGCAGCGCGGTGAGTGGCAAGGTCACTTCCATGGACGTCTTGGTTGTTTCCTCCATTTTTATTATATTTTCAAATAAAAGGGGCTTGAAGTTCCCCTGAATGTGAGAGAAAAATGTCTTCCGAGAAATTGCTTTCATCTTAAAGAGTTACTACACCGTCACTCCCTCGGCTCTGAAACACTGGCACTGATGCTGTGAGATTAACGATTTCCCCGAATCACCAGTGGAACACGTGTTAATGATCGAAACGTCATTCATGGGTCCCAACTCCGAGATGATCACGGTCAGGGTTCCGCGTCTTCAGATAAAGCTGGACGTACAGTTGTGTGTGTTCACGCTGCTTTCCACCCAGCAGCATGACGGGAACGTGAGCCTCTGTTGTGTCGCCTTCTGAGAGAGCACAAGACCATGTTCTGTCTGACACATGTCCTCATCTGTCGCAGCTAAATGTTTGTTCCTGTGTCCCTGAGCGCCTCCTCCGCACACGTGTCGCTGTCTTTGAGAGGCTTTCCCCCCAGTGTGGTCGGCTTCGCTGTCTTCGGATTTCCCCGATGGCCACTGGGCTTTTGAGGACCCAGATTGCTCCCACGTCACAGGTGATTACAGAAGGTCCGTGTTTGCCAGCGTGGGAAGTGCAGGGGTGTCTTCAGTGTGTTCGCGCATCCCAACAACAAATGGCGTAGAGACCGCAGAAGAAAGGTTTCCGGTGGTAATGAAGACACCCCCCCCCACTGCTACAGTGAAGACGGGGCTGGACAGGGTCAGGTCTTCTACTTTGTGCCTTCAGACGTTTGGTCCATTGGGATTCCCTTTGATGTGTCCTCTTGGGTGGGGGTCACACGCCTGTGCACAGCTCTCTCGTTCTTGGGGTCCCGGTTCCCGGCAGCTCCCGACGGAGGCCACATCCATGTCTCCATGGACATGGCCCCAGCCGGTGCTCGATGGCCATGGAGCAGGGTCTGCTGGCACGAGCACCCTGTCTCCTTAGGATGAACGAGGAGGGGCATGGCCAGGGCCATCAGGCTTATTTTTCTCCTGAGAGGAAGAAAAGGTCACTTAAAGCACAAAACTCTTTTCAAGGACCACACTATGTGATGTGATCACGTAGACAGGGTGTGTCCTTGGCTGGAACATTATATGTTGCATCCCTGTGATACGTCCCTCCCTGCTCCCAGAGACCGCGCCATCCTTGTGTTGGGATGTGTTTTGAGTCTGCTGAAATAAGAGCTTCTCTTGAATCCACATTGCTATCAGGGAGGGGCTGTGGGGCACCAATACCCATAATTATAATTACTCGTCAGACATTGTACCCTGCGCGGGGACCGCTGTTACTCTGATTTGTCAGACCAGGGAGACACCTCCGAGGCTTTAGGCGGTTGTGCAGGTGATGGAGCCACGGATGTATTCCACCCAAAAATCAAATGGAATATCCAACTTTTCTGAAACAGTTGTCATCGGATGTTGTCACTGATTGTGGCCAGAAAAAAGCATGGTGTATTTGAATTCCGAAGTGGTTTTAAATGTTTCCTGTGCAGCACAGCCTAACAGAACTTTGGGCCCGAGGAACCGCCGAGCAGAGTCAGCTTTGCAGTGACCTCCGTGGGCCTGGCGGGTGGACCACAGCTGCTGTGGGGCGCTCCGTTCATGCCCTCCTTTATATAGAAGGTAGAATTTGATCCATTCCTGAGTGATTTATTCTTTTTGATGCAGTCATAAACGGGGGGCTTTAAATTTGCTTTTCAAGTAGATTGTTGTTGGTGTAAAGAAATGTGACTGATTTTTGCCTGTTGGTTTTTATCCTGTAACTACTGAATTCATTTATTAGTTCTGTTTGTTTTTGTGTGTGTGGAGTCTTTTTTAGGATTTTCTACATGTAGAATGATGTCATCTGCAAGCAGAGATAATTTTACTCCTTCCTTGCTAGTTCAGATGCCTTTTATTTCCTTTTCTTGCCCAATTCTCTGGCTGGGACTTCCGGTGCCGTGTGGAGTACCGTGGTGAGCGCAGCACCCTGGCCTTCTTCCTGATGTCCGAGGGAAAGCTTTCAGTTTTCCCTGTTGCTTATGCTGAGTGAAACAAGGAAAGGCACTCACTTCCCTACTTAAATGTGGAATCTAAGCAGTCGAGTCTGAGGAAGCAGGGAGGAGAAGGCCGGTTCCCAGGGGTGGCGGGTGGGTGCGCAGACGTGCAAGCCCAGGGAGCTCATGCACGGTGGCATGAGGGCGGCGCAGGTAATCCTGCACTGAACGCCAGACATGTGGGGAGCGCATCCCAGCCGCGCTCACTGCGCACACAGCGGTCGCACACGGCAGTCACCGTGTGAGGAGACGGGCTGCTAATTAGCTTCACCGGAGCGATCATTTCACTAGGAATGCACTGAGTCAGCATGTCGTACAGCTTTCCCGTATAAGAGTTTTATTAAAGAACACGGATTTGGAGAGCTTATCACTGCTAGGCACATCAGAACGTGCTGTCCTGCCTTGGAAAGGCCGGGCAGGACAGGGTGCTCGCTGTAGCCCAAGTGCCTCGGCACGGGGGCTGTCGGAGGTCTGTCTCTGGACATGGCGGCGGGAGCCGGCTGGCCCCCCCAGACCCTGGGCCAAGCCCCACTGTGTGAGCCTGCTGGTTGTCCCCCGATGCCGGTCTCCTGTCCTTCTTCCAAACTCCCGTGTTTTAGCTGGGCAGATGCCACCTTTTAGTTTTCTGAGGCCGTGGGAGCCGGTGACATTGCTGTAGGAATGCGGACACTTTCCAGCCCTTCTGCTCCCCGAGACAGGAGACCGACATGTCATCCCTGCTCTGGGCTGGTCCATGGGTGAGTGATAGACCACGGTCCTATTTGAGCCCCCGTTGTCCCGATGTCTCAGGCAGAAGCACAGTGACCTTGGCCGACTGCGCTTCTCTGAGGCACCCGGCCCAGCCGTGAAAGTGTCAGTGTCTGCCGAGACCCGCACTCGGGTCGGGTCGTGCTGGTGAAGTGACTCCCCTGGGAGTCTGGCCACGGTGGGCTGCACACTGTACCGCGGGCAGTGACAACGCCCCTCCGCTCTGCTCTGCAAGCTGAGTGGTGCGCCGGTCGGTTCCTCCCGAAACCTGCCTGCCCTGGTCATCGCTGTGCCCTGGGTGACACCGAGCACCCATATCCGGGTTCACACTCAGCGTTTTAAATCTGGCCCCTGTGACACTTGATGGACCCTGTCCCCTCTTTATGGAGGAGGAACTGTGGCTCAGAAAGGCCAAGAAGGTGTTGGGACCACACAGCTCTTGCAAGGGGCTGCGTTATTGCTATGTAAACGGCTCCCCTCGAACATTCTCCCTCTGTCATGCTCGCGTTGGGTGTCAGCTGCGTGATGTGAAAATAAATTACATTTAGTGGAACACCTACTTCCAGCGAATGCTTGTGGAGCTCCTCACACGGCTCCTCATGCGGCAGTTCACTGATCCCGCCGTTAACCCCATTTTAAAGATGAGGAAGTGGAGACTCAAGTCAGAATTAGGATGTGGACACAGCGGTCAGGTCGCTGGCATTTTATGCTTCCCGGCACTAAGGGACCCAGCACACGAATGAGAAACAGCAGGCCACTCTGCATGCGGCACACCTGTCCAGGGGTGAACACTCGCTGCTTGCACACTCTGCGTCCAGGAGACGGGCCTCATCCGAATTCACGATGCAGAAACCAGCTTAGGGAGTTCCGTAACTTGAAAAAGGACAGGGTTAGCATGTGGTGGAGTGAGGATGTGATTCGGGTGTGGCAGGCTCCCACGCGTGTGAAGACAGCGAGCATGAGCGTCTGACACAGGACACGGCATGGGCCCCTGGGCAGCGCCGTCTGGTGCACATTTGTTTTGGGTGGGACAGTCTTGGGCATGGGGCCGCGGTGTGGGAGGGAGGGCTTGGGGAAGAGGGAATGGGCCAGCCCTTGGCAGGATGGCACACGGAGTCAGGTCAGTGAGGGTCCCAGAGGAACCTGTGGAGCCGTTGGAGGGAGTCCAGTCACGGTGCCGCTCCCGGCGTGTGGAACGGGTTTTGTGAAACTGACAAAGGAGGGCTGTGTGGACCGGGAGAGCGCCTTGCCGGGACCTGCAGAGTGACTGCCACACAGCCAGGAAGGGGGGAGCTGGGGACCACACATGATGGCATGGCTGCCCAGCTCTCTGTTCAGTGCACACACATGCATGCACACACGTGCATGTCCATCACACAGGACAGCTGTCGGCTTGCGTGAGCACACCGTATGCATGCACGTGCACATACACCACACGTACTCACCCACAGTGCACACCCTGAACCACGTGTGCACACACAGCCACACAGAGCACACACCAGTGCACATGCGCGCAGACACACGTCTACTCACCGAACAGTGCACACACCGGTGCACGCGTGCACACACACACGTCTCCTCACCGTACAGCGCACACACCGGTGCACGCACGCGCACACACATTTCTCACCGTACAGTGCACACACCAGTGCGCATGCGTGCGCATACACTTCTCACCGCACAGCGCACACCCGGTGCACGCGTGCGCACATACACATCTCACTGCGCAGTGCACACACCAGTGCACACGCACGCACACATCTCACTGCACATACGGGCACACGTGCAGTGCTCACGTCACCTGTGCACACTCATGCACGTGCGCACACACACGTCTCCTCACCGTACAGCACACACACCAGTGCACGCGCGAGCACACACGTCTACTCACTGCACAGCGCACACACCGGTGCACGTGTGTGCACACACACTTCTCACTGCACAGCACGCACACCAGTGCACACGTGCACACATACACCACATCTCACTGCGCAGCGCACACACCAGTGCACACGTGCGCACACACCACATGCATGCAGTCATGGCGCACGTGTACACAGCACATACGGGCACACGTGCAGTGCTCACATCACCTGTGCACACTCATGCACACGTGCGCACACACACATCTCCTCACCATACAGCGCACACACCAGTGCACGCGTGAGCACACACACTGCTCACCGCACAGTGCACACACCAGTGCACACGTGTGCACACACCACATGCATGCCGTCATGGTGCACGTGTACACAGCACATATGGGCACACGTGCAGTGCTCAAGTCACCTGTACACACTCATGCATACGTGCAGCACACTGAGGAGCAGCAGGAGTCAGGATGGGGCTTTCTAGGGGCCCAGAAGGGGGTGACAGCACCCTTGTAGATGAGGAAGTGAAGGCTTGTTCCCCGAGCTCTGCTTCTGGGCACATGCAGAGCGTCTCCCCGCTGCCTGACTCGTCAGCCTGCCCCTGACCCTTGGGGGCCCCTCTCGGCACTCCCTGGCCCTTCCTTCTCTGATGGAGGGCCCTAGAGCTGAACCCCCTCCTTGGGGGGACCTGCCATTTTCTCCTGGGTTGTCATCTTGCAAGGAAGAAAGGAAGGTGATGAATACTTAATTTTCTGTTGCGTGGGCAGCAATATTGACTGTTTTCTTTTTCTTTCTAAACTGCTTATTATGGACATTCCCCAACATGCACAAAAGCAGAAGAGAATAATGAGCCCCTGTTCCCACAGCCAGTTCTGGTATTTACCATCTCATGGCCCATGTCCTGTGATCTCTGTCCTTCTCTGATTGTTTTGATGCAATATCTGATGTCCTCTTTGGTTTGTAAAGTATAAAAGTCTCAAGGAGACAGGGTTTGTGGCCTTTAAATCTACTTGGGGATTCTGTGCCATTGAGTAACCAATCCTGTTTTTAAAAAGTTGTAATATTTAGAAGTGGGAAAATTAAACTGGGGTCTAGTATAGGAGGACACACATCCTCAAGAAGATTCTTAAAGACTGAGAAAGCCAATATTGTTAAAATGTCCATCCTACTCAAAGCAATGTACAGATTCTATGCAATCCCTATCAGAATTCATTCCAATGGCATTTGTTCACAGAACTAGAACAAATCCTAAAAATTGTATGGGACTACGAAAGACCCTGAAAATTGAAAGCAATCTTGAGAAAGAACAAAGCTGGAGGCATCATGCTTCTTGATTTTAAACCATATTACAAAGTTAGAGTAATCAGAACAGTATGGTATTGGCACAAAAACTGACACATTGATCAATGGAACAGAACAGAGAGCCCAGAAGTGGACCCTCAACTCTATAGTCAACTAATCTTCGACAAAGCAGGAAAGAATGTCCATTGGCAAAAAGACAGTCTCTTCAACAAATGGTGTTGGGAAAACTGGAAAGCCACATGCATAAGAATGAAACTGGACCACTTTCTTACACCATATACAAAAATAAACTTGAAATGGATGAAAGATATGAATGTAAGACCTGAAACCATAAAACTCCTAAAAGAAAACAGGCAGTAAACTCCTTGACATCAGTCTTGGCAATGATATTTTGGATTTGACACCAAAAGCAAAGACAACAAAAAAATAATAAACACATGGGACATCAAACTAGAAAGCTTCTGCACAGTGAAGGAAGCCATCAACAGAGTGAAAGCCAGCCTACAGAAGGGGAGAAGATATTTGCAAATCATGTATCTGATAAGAGGCTAATATGCAAAATATATAAAGAACTCATACAACTCAACAGCAAAAAGACAATCTGATTAAAATATGGGCAGAGGATGTGAAGAGACAATCTTTCCAGAGAAGACATACCAATGGCCAACAGACACATGAAAAGGTGCTCAACATCACTGACTGTCAGGGAAGTGCAAACCAAAACCACAATGAGATACCACCTCACACCTGTCAGAATGGCTAAAATTAACATCAGAAGAAAAAACAGATGTTGGTGAGGATTCGGAGAAAGGGAAGCTTTCTTACACTGTTGGTGGGAATGCAAACTGGTGCAGCCCCTCTGGAAAACAGTATGGAGGGTCCTCAAGAAGTTAAAAATAGAATTATCCAGCAATCCAGCTTTTGGGTATCTAGCCAAAGAAAATGAAAACACTAAATCAAAAAGATATCTGCCCTCTTTGTTTATAGCAGCATTATTCACAGTAGCTACAATATGGAAGCAGCCCGTGTGTCCACTCACTGGTGAATGGATAAAGAAGATGGGGAGAAATATATATAAAACGGAATATTATTCAGCCATAAAAAAGAATGAATGAAATCTTGCCATTTGTGACAAAATGGATGGATTTCTAGGGCATTCTGCTAAGTGAAATAGGTCAGATGAACACAAATACCATATGATCTTACTTATATGTGGAATCTAAAACCAAAAAAAAAAAACCCACCAAACCAATTTATAGGTGTAGAACAGATTGGTGGTTGCCAGGGTAGAGGTGGAGGTGGAAAAAAATGGGTAAAAGGGGAATTTTTTTTTTTAATTGAACATATGGGAAGGTATTCCACATTTTTGGCAAGGAGGCTCAATATCAAAAAGCCATCAATCCCCTGAAAGTTAGTCCATAAATTTAACGTAATCCCAATAAAAATCTCAATAGGGCTCTAGACGAAATAATCCAATAGTGAGCAGTGAGTAAAACTAGTTAGAACAATTTTGAAGGGGAGCACTAGAAATTAAAAATCTGTAGTGATTGAAGCTGTGTGGTAGTAATTGTGGGTGCACACTGGGGTAGATCAGAGACATGGGGAGAGAGTCCACAGATGGACTGCAGAACATACAGGAATTTGACTTTTTTTAGAAGGTTAACATTAAAGATTTTTGAATTGTAGGACTCCTGCATCTCACCAGGTGAAGTTCTTGGTTATTCCTGGATGTCTTGGGGCTCGTGCAGCCGGTGTGTATGTGCGCGATGAGGCCCTGCCCCCCCGGGACACTGGGTTTGTCTGACCGGACCTCTGGGTGATGGCCGTCCTTCTTGCGGGCACACAGAGCCACGGTCGGAGGAGCAGGCCCAGGGTGGCGGGCTTGCAGCTCCAGGCAGGGGGTGGCCTGTTCTCCTGACTCCCCAGCGAGTCGTGTGATTTCTCCTGGGGCACGTGCTGCCCGAGGACGCACTGACCTTCTCTGTCGGTCCCCGAAGCAACCGGCACAGACCCTGGTAGGAAGCAGGTGCTTTAGAAACTCAGGGAAACTTCTTCCAGCACATGTCAGGTGCTGGGTTTTTGGCTCCATGACATTGCAGGAGGAGTTAAAGAACAAGTAACCTGTGAGAAGGTCCACTTGGGCCGGTTGAGAGAGAAGAAGGAGCTTCCAGGGAGGGCCATCTGGTGATTAATTTCCCTCTTCAGAGCGTTCTGACGTCGTCCACACCTCCCACACCTGCGGGAGCCCTGGGGTCATTTTTGGCCAGGCCTGTCATGGAATTTCTGAAACCCAGCCTGACCCTTGGCTTTGTTTTGAAAAGTGGCGCAGCCCAGCATGGCCGGGTGATCTGTGTGTGGCGCTCAGGAATGGCAGGGCGGGGCCGTTGCAAGGCCATGCTGGGCCCACGGTGTCCCCAGGCCCTGAAGGAGGGGCAGGGGGCCGGAGAGCAGCCCCAGGGCTCTGGGCTGGTTCTGGGGGTGGGGAGCAGCGGTCCCGGTGCCATCCACAACGGCTCCCACATGCCAGCCCCCTGGAGGGCTCCGTGCCTAAGTCCACCTTGGTCAGGATGCAGGGCTGTGTGCCCAAGGACAAAATCAGCGTGCTCAGAAGACTCCGCTCGGGTTGGAGCGTACCAAACAGAATTCACACGACCGCTTCCCGGTTGAGTACTAATGTCTATGGCCCTTTCTGCGCCTCTGTGAGTAGGTGGCCTCACACGTTCATTCCTGTAGGAGACGCTGAAGCCCAGATGGGTGGAATGACTTCCTAGACCTAGTCAAGTCGAGGAATGCAGGCGAACTGGGGATCCCGGACCGGCCACCGCCACAGGATTCGCTGCGTGGAGTAACAATTGTTATTTTCCATATGTTAAGATAATATTAAAGGAACACGGAGCCCCTAGAAATGGTGTTTCTCTACAAAAACCTTTAACTGCTTTTAAGCTGATATAGACCACATCTTCAAAACAGTGCCTTAAATGTCTGTGTATGATTTAAAGGCAAGTTAGAACAGAACATTTAGAAGGGGAAAGGCTACTTGTACTGGAGTGAAAGCAGAACGTTGCTAGTAACCTGGACCTGTCCATCCTATCTTATTTCCTTCCTTGTAAAGGCGACCGTTGTCTTGACATCTGAGACAATTATTTGTGGCTTTAATGTAAATATACTCCTTGGGTCATGATTGCTTAGACACGCCTGTGTTTGAACCTCGTGTGAATGGTTCATGCTGCGTGTGTCTGTCTTCCCTGTTATGCTCACAGGCTCGTGGTCCACGACATGTGCAGTTCTGGTCCACATGCGATGGGCCAGACGATGGGCTGTCTCTTACCCACTGAGGGGCTCATGCCCCGGTGCTGTGCACACCCTGTTCTGTGGGTACCGGCTCGGCTGGGCTTGCGCATTGGCTTTCCTATGCAGTGTCTGTCCCCTCCTGGGCTGATGACAAGGATGCCTGCGTCATGGCCACTGAGGGGTCTGGCAGTGGGCAGAGCTCACCCGCACTGTGGACAAGATTGTCCATGATCTCTCGGCCTGACCCCTGGTTACGGGAAGGACCCTCGCAGGTAGAGCCATCTGGGAGACTCGGAGGAAGTGGCCAGCTCTGTGGGCCCTAACCCAGCCCACAGGTTCACAGGGTCTGGGTTCACACGTTTTGCCAGTCACAGGACTGGCCCGGTCACGGGGAGGGGACAGCCTGAGGGGGGCTGCCCACCTGCAGTGCGGCTTGCTGGGGCGCTGTAAGCTTTCCCGCCTCTGGTGAGCAGACACAAAATTTCTTGTGGGTGTATTCCCTGGAGATGACCTGCTGGCTTGTCCAACATCACTTGTGCAGCTATCCTAACAAGAGGGCTGGCTTCATGGGGGGGCGGGGGGACGGCCAGTCCCACAGGGCCCCGCCCTTAGCAGGCCCCACGCTTGGTTCGTGCTCTGCTCAAGACTCTCCACATTGGTCCTGTGCTTTCACCTGCGCTGGGAAATTTCACTAGTGGGTTCTGCTGATTAGGACACACTGTTCAAAGTGGCCAACCAGTTCACCTTTCGCCTGCCGTATGTGAACGTTGTGGTGAATGTTTTCCCAGGCTGGTGGCTGTGCCATGATAACATGTTTTAATTTGTATTTCCTTCATTACGGAGGTCTTTCTGTGTCTTTACTGGCCACTTGCTGTCTCCTCTGCTGTGTAATCCCTTGTCAGTTTTATACGTTGTGTCTTTTTCCACTGTATGGGTGTAAAGAGTTTTAATGGAGTCAAATTTATCAACCTTTTCCTTTGTGAGTTTAATTTTTTGTATCTTATTGACATTCTTCCCCATCCCAAGGTCACACAGGTAGTTTTGTATGTAATCTTGCAAAAGATTCCACCCTTGGCCTTCCGTACAACTGGAATTATTTCACATGTAGTGGGACATTGGGGTACGCCTCCATGTGTCTTCCACGTGCATAGCCAACG
>NC_138373.1:36862794-36899359 GCF_054177405.1 Leptonychotes weddellii | reverse complement strand
AGGAGTGTGCCAGGAGCTAGCAGAGATTAAACAAAAGCCAACCATCAAGTACCAAATAAGTGTCCTCTTGGAGTGTCTTTTCCAGTCCCGTCCTGTGCCCACGGCGGCAGGCTGCTCCCCAAGCCCCTGACGCCTGTGCCTCGGCACCTGCTGTCCCAGCCTGCCAGGCTCAGATGCCCCTCCCCGCGTGTCCATCTCTGTCTCTCGTCCTCTGTCACCTCTCACACACTCGGGCCTTGAACGTCAGGTGAGCACACCCCCTATCTCCTCCTCTCAAGACCACCCATTGGGAGGGCATCATGAAGACACGGCTGCCCTTCACCAGCTTCCCTTTGGGACTCACCTGTGCTCCCGTCCTTACGAGGAAAGTCAGAAGAGGGGAAAACGGGTCGAGAAAAGGACAATCTGCTGCAGGCACGGTGCTGTTCACTCGCATACACAAACTGACAGACAACAGAAGAGGGTTTCTTCCCCAGAAGGCATCACATATGGGCAGCCAGTCTGGATGCAGACACGGCGCCCTGCCCCTCACAGGACGAGAACACACACCCACACACACAAATCAACAAGGACACAGGTGTGCCCCATGGAAGGACACCCCTTCCCCGTAACCCTGCCTGGGGCAGCCGCCCGTCACACATCACATCATAAAAATGATGTCAGGCCAATCGAAGAACAGGCCGATCGAAGAAAACTATCAGCTGCAAAAGCAAAAAAGGAATCCCACTGTTGTGATGAGTTCGTTCTGTGCTTTTGAGTACAGGTGGCAAGGTGGAAGACTGAGGCCCAGGTGAGCCTGAGCGGCTCACTCCCGGCCATGGTAAGATAGGCTGGCCTTGGGTATATGTCAAAGCAAAAAGCAGCACTGCCCTGACAGGCCAATTATGCTCCCTCTCAGTGCCTCCAGGTGCATAAATCACACACGGGCTCCGTTCTAGCGGCTCAGCGGTCCTCGCGGGGCCCAGCACAAACCCGCGGGACAAGCTGGGGAAGGGACGGGGTGCAGTCGCAGAGATGAGGAACGGTCACTCAGGCGAATGCGCCCGGTGGAACCGGGGAGTTTCCAAGGCATTCATTCAACCTCAGACAGCAAAACAGAAAGAAACTAAGAGAACACACTCATCTGGCCATAAAACCAGACAGCTGGGCGTGCCAAGGACCCAGCGACATTGTTTATTTGTAGGATTTTCAACCTCAATGCTCGAGGAGCTGTTCGATTCTCTTACCTGAGCTTTCTCCCCCAGCAGGCAGCCTGTCTGGACCCAAACGCCATCCAGGACCGGGTAACACCAAGGACTGAGACAAGGCCTCAGGAAGAATCAGAAAACCATGAAACTTTCAATGATCAGTAGCTGCTCTGTCCCACCTGTGTGGCTGAACACACCGTGGACAGAGCCCTGTCACCACCAGCACTCCACGTGCCCTCTAGCGACCCCACCGCGCCACCCAGTGCTAAGACACTTCTACAAGGGGTAGGGGGTTCCTTCATTCAGACTATGGTTTTCAGGTAAATTCCTTATTACCACAGGCACTGCACTCCCTTGAAACCTGACGCGAGGACTCAATCCCAGGACCCTGAGATCATGACCTGAACTGAAGGCAGATGCTTAACCGACTGAGCCACCCAGGCGTCCCAGGGTATTTCAGGATTTCAACATTTGGAGAGATCTCTTACCTCCCCACCCCCCATACTGCAAGTTTCCTTAGAACAAAGACCGTATCTTGCGACTCTGATGACCGTAATAAATTGGCAGGAAATCCAAAAATCTCACTTTATAAATATGGAAAATGGAGACCCACACAATGAGTGGCTCATGTTAAACAATGTTTGTCTGATTTGTAGAGAAAAAGCTAATACAGGCTAGTAAAAACATTTCCAGAGAATGGTGAAAAATGAGAGACTGTAAAACAGAAGCTCAGGAGGAAGCCTGGCAGACATCCGGAGGCTGGAGACACACGGGACAGCTTAGACCCACGTTGATATTTTAAAAATAGGGTGATTAATCGCGTTCCTACTGTGGTCATGGAAAGGAGATTCTTTAAGGATGGAGAGCAGCTCGGACAGGCAGAATCACGGCCCCCAAAATGTCCGCAAATCCCCGAACTCCGGGAACATGCAGCAGCCAGTCAGGGCCAACGGTTTAGACATGGCAGCCGCTGTGGGAGATGGCCCTTCTCCCTCCCCTCCCCTTCCCTCCCTCCTGAGACACTGTCAGCCACTCCATCCAGCAACAGACTGTTCCCCCAGCCAGGCGCCCATCTGCAGGAGGGGCTGGTGCTCAGATGAGGCATGGGCGCTGCCGAGGAGGCAGTCCCCACCGGTGATGCCTGCAAACACTGCGACCTGCCATGGTGACCACGGCCAGGAACGGGAGACACTCCGTGGGAACCCGACGCGCCCACATTTCAAGTTAGGTTAACTTAAGAGATGCTACTGACCATTTAGAAGCTGAATGATGCTGGTTGCTGTTTACACGCATTAAAAATTGTTTTTCAAGGTTCAGAGAAATTTACCGAGGAGATGAACTGGCCCCTAACGCAGTGAGCAGAAGCTGGGGGAACGGGGAGCCTCGGCGGGAAACTGCAGAGACCACAAGGGGCGCGGACCGGGTGAGGGGTACAAGGTGGGGCACAGCACGCACAGAGCACTGGTCATGTCAGGCTTCACGTTGCCACTGCTCCCCACCCTCCCACCTCCTCAGCGATTCCTGGCAGCCACCATGAGGTAGGCCTAACGCTGCGGTTCCTGGCGGATCTTAAGAGTCTGTCACACTGAACAGTTACACTGATGCGTGACCAATATCCCAACAGAGGTTTGGAGGGAATGCCAGTATTACTCTTACAGACTCCAGAGACACGGAAGGATAACAAGGGAATAACAGGAACACTCCATGCTGATAAATGCAACAGCTCTGATAAAGTGCACACAGTCCTGAAAAGCAAACTGTGGAGGCACCTGGATGGCTCAGTCGGTGAAGCATCTGCCTTCAGCTCAGGTCATGATCCTGGAATCCTGGGATTGAGTCCCGCAGCGGGCTCCCTGCTCAGTGGGGAGCCAGCTTCTCCCTCTGCCCCTCCGCCTGCTTGTGCTCACTCTCTCTCTCAAATAAATAAATCTTTTAAAAAAAAGCAAACTATGAAAGCTTACTCAGGCAGAAACTGATAACAAGAATAACCTTTTATCTGTTAATTTATAGTGAAAAACCTTCCCACACACACATACACACAAAGCCACAAAAAACTCCAGGCCAGACTTCACTAATAAATTCATGTAAGGGAGAAATAATAGCAACTCTACAAAGTCTTCCAGAAAATTGAAAAAGAAGGCTTCCAAACTCATGCTATGAGGCCTGCATTACATTAATGCCAAAACCAGGCAATGGTCCAGGAATACGAAGTACAGACTAATATCTCTCATAAACATAGACACCAAAATCCTCAAAAAAATAACAAATCAAGCCCAGTGACATAAAAAATAGTGCATTGACAAAACAGGGTTTATCCCAAAAATGAAAGGTTGGTTTAACATTCGTATAAATCCATCAATATAAAGCATCATGTCAGCAAACTACAAAAGAAAAATCATAGATTATCTCAATAAACACACAAAAACGGCACTTGGAGAAAATAACCCACATCCGTTCCTGATAAAAACCCTTCAACAATCGATGAGGAATGCCTCCAATGGAGTGAGCACGTATGTAAGCACTGCTAATGCGGTAGCCCATGGCAAAGCATGGAGTGTCTTCTCATCAGAAACAAGATGGGGTGGAGGGTCCACCAGCTCTTCCGACGCCGCGCTGGGCTCCAGCCGATGCAAGACAAGGCAAGGAAGCGAAAGGATCCCCTCTGCAGACAATCCAGCGGAATCTATTTAAAAATCTGTTACAACAAACAGGTGAATTCAGAAAACCCTTCGGGCTACAGGATGAATGTACAAATTCCCTTTTTATTGGTTGGAGAAAAGCTGTCTTTCTCCCTCACTCCCACAGGGTAGTTTCTCCAGATATGAAATTCAAGACTGGGGCTCTGCCCTTTTGAGACTTCCACTCTGCTCTCCTGTGGCATGCATGGTTTCTGATCACTGCTCCTCTGTAGGTGAGGTGTGCTTTCTTTGGCTCCTTTCAGCATTTGCTCTTTGGCTTTAGTGGCCTCCAGTACTTTGCTTGCTTTTTTAATTTAAAAAAATTTTTTTAATTTCAAACCAACATATAGTACATTAATAGCTTCAGATGCAGTGTTCAATAATTCATCAGTTGTGTATAACATCCAGTGTGTCTGCTTGCTTTTTAAAGAGATCCACCGCCAGAGCCAGCCAGGCAGCCTGCCGTTTTCACTTGATGTGCCCAAGTTTTGGACTTCTTGGCACTTACTCACCTGGTATTCCCTGAGCTTCCTTGATTTGTGGTTTGGTTTGTGTCATTAATTTTGGAAAACTCTCAATTATTATTATTTCAAATCTTTCTCCTGCCCCCCTTCCCTCTTCTCCCACTGTTCCCCGTGCCGTGCATGTGTGTGCGTCACACCATTTTGTGATTGCCTCACACCAGGGCGTTCTGTTTGGGAAATTTCCACTAACTTACCCTAAAGCTGTCTTGAGGGTTTCGTTCCTCGGCCGGGTCAGGTCTATCAAAGGCATTCATTCCTCTGTTTCTTACTTCTAGGATTTCTCTAGATGCTCTGCTCACGTTCTCCATCCACGGCGTCCACCATTTCCACACAGCCTTTGGCGTGTTACCCACAGCTGCCTCCTGCCACATCCCAGTCTGCTGGGATTTCACAGGGGCCCGTTAGTTTTCAGGGAGCCGTGCCCTGGGCCGTGCCCTCCGAGCACTTCTCAGGTGCCCTTCCCCCCTCAGGTGTCACCTTAGTGACAGGGCACGGCTCCGGTGAGGCCTTTTCCTTGGTGGGGAGGTGTCTTTGGTGTCAGACCCCAGGTGTCAGCTATCCTCCCCGCCTCCCCGACCAGACATGAGGGGGTTTCATCTGATCTTCACCATGGGAACCCAGGGGAGCCCGCTGCCTGGGCTCCAGGGGCTTCAGCCGAGTGGTTCCTGCTCCAGACGCTTCTGCTTCTCTCGCTGTGACTCTCCACCTCTGCCTGTGTCTCTGGCCCTCAACTCTCTAGTGCATCTAAGAAGAGTCACTGATATCAGTCTGTCCACCTTTTTTCTCGTTATGAAGGAAGAAGAGAGAACTCCATGCTCTTTACGTGTCAGAGCAGAAACCAGGAGTCTCCAGTACAACCCCTTTGGGAACTGCACAGCAGTCTCTTAAAAAGAAAAATATTCCCTCCACATGGCCGAGCAATTCCACTCCTAGATGTCTGCCCAATGCGGAAAGGACAGCGCCCGGGAATACAGGACTGGCACACCAATGTCCACACCAGCTTTATTTGTGACAGCCAAAAATTGAAAACAACCCAAGTCTCCATCAACAGGGATGTGGATAAACAGATGTGACGCATCCATACACTGAAACACTCAGCTGTAAAAAGGACGGAATAAGACATGCAAGAACATGACTTAACCTCAAACAGCTTTTATGGAAGAAGACAAAAATCAGTACCTACTATAGAAGTGAATTTATATAAAATTGTAGAAATGCAAATTAACCTTAGTGACAGAAAGCGGACCAGTCGGTGGTCATCAGGGATGGGGTCCATAGGGGCGGGAGGGAGGAAATGCAGAGGTATGAGCAAATGGGTGACAAATGAATTATCTTGATTGTGGTGATGACTTCATGGGTGAATATGTCAAAGTCATTACACTTTACAATATATGCTTTTGGTGTAGATTATGTCAATTATGCCACAATAAAGCTGTTCTTAAAAAGAGAAAATAAATTAGCTTCATGTAACACTTAGGGATTGATTACAAAATATATATAATTACTTTTGTCGCTGCAAAAGAAAAAATAAAAGTTTACAGTAGGATATTTTATTTTTTTATTTTTTTATTTAGGGGACAGGGAGCCTGAGCTGAGCGTGGAGACTGACACGGGGCTCGATCTCACAACCCCAAGATCATGACCTGAGCTGAAACCAAGAGTTGGATGCTCAACCGACTGAGCCACCCAGGTGTCCCGATTTTATTATTTATTAAAAATTAATTCAGAGCTAGAAGACATCTGTAATGCACATGCACTGTAAAAAATGATTATATTTTTAAGCAAACATACCCAAACTTACCCACCTAGCCAAATAAATGCTGCTTCCCCCAAAACACAGACTGTGAGAATAAATGTTCTTATTCTGGTATGTGGCCATTACGCAACACAACTTTTGGACCGTCTCCTGGATCTGAAATTACTTCAGTCCCAGTTTATGAGCAACATAAGAAAGCTACTTTTATTATTTTATGATCACACCTGGTAAATGAAATCTTTATTACATTTCCCACTTTAAAGCTAGGATTTCCAAAATGTATTTGAAAACAACACAATTTTGACACAGTGTAACACGGCCTTTTTACAATTTCCTTAGCATGAATTTTTTTCAAGAACATTATCTTGGAACAAAATTGGCTTTGTCTTTCCCATGGAACATACACACTGAAAAATCAGTCATTGTAGAATAATAAAACTACATGTTTGTAAGTGGAAAAAGAGCTAATATCTGAAGTGAATAAAAAGCCTGACCCTGACATGGGCAAAAATATTGAAGTCCCCTCTGTTATCATCATGCTATCGTCCACCTTTGCAACAGCACACACCTCCTCCGTAGTGTTTCTTATATTTATGTTATTACTTAACTGTATAATATGAGACACATTAACAAAATAGCTGTAAATATAAGTTATGAAGTGTGAATACTGGAACAGAATTTGGCATCCACCATCCCAATCAGGAGCTGGACACTACTCAGTCTGGGCTCTTCCCCACCCTGCCCTCACCTCCCGCATCGCACTCCATGCCTGGCCCACAGAACACCATGCAGAATCGGGAGTTTTCACTCCCATGTTCCAAAATACATGACCCTAACTGTGTATGGGGATTCTTGCTCGAGCTCTATAAAAATGGTGTTTCACTCAACACTATGTTCCCAAGATCAACAATCGCACACAGTCCTGTGAGGTCCATTCATTTTTACTGTTGTATTTCATGCACAGACGTGCCACCATTTAGGCCACAGCCTCTGTTGATGGTGCTCGGTGGTTTCTCGTGTGCCCCAGGGCAGGTCCTGACACCCTGCAGCTCTCAAACTGGACAGCAGAACCACACGCAGGGGCTCGCTCCAAATGCAGACTCGTGCGTTGCACCCCTACCCTCAGTCACTGGCTCTGTGGCCAGAAGTCTTCATTGCAACAGACATGCATGGTCTCCACACATCACACTTAAAAAACCATGTTCTACATAGACCCCTCGTGATTGCTGGAGCAAGGGGGCACTCACACATTCAGACTCACAAGGTCGTGCTTTCCAATTTGCTGTATTATTTTATATCCAAACCAATAGTACATATAAGTACCAACAGTAAATGCTTGACAGTGCTTCCCAAATCTAATAGTTGTGAAACTGTCTTTCATTTGGGCCTTAATTTTCCTTTTTTTTTATTCCTATATTTATTTCTTTGCTGACTATTCAGGTTTTCCCTTCAGGTGTCACAACACCTTCTGTGACACACCTATTCATGTCTGCTGCCAATTTCCAATTCTCCTTTGGAAACGTGGAATTTTGTTTTTACTTTCCTGGACATCAGTGCTCTGTGGATTATATACATGCAACTAACACCTGTGCTCTCCGTTTCACCTCTTCTAAGCTGTCCTATAGGGCTACAAATCTTTACCTTCAACGTGGTTGAATGTATCAATCTTTTCTAGTATGGTTAGTGCATTTTTGGAGTTGTTTAATAAACACAAAACCATATAAATATTCTCTTAATTTTTAAAAAAGTTAGTGTTTTTCCTTTCACGTATGAGGCCTGAATTATCTTTGGTGTGAGGTAGGGATCAGATTCGCTCCTTGTTCCATATGGGTAACTAGTAATACTAGAACCATTAACTACACAGGCCACTTTCTTCCCACTGACTTGTGGCTCTATGAGCTGAAATATTTCACATTTTCATAAATGCTTGAATCAATCTGATCTCTTTCTAACCTCACTGGTCAATTCCTCCATCCCAGTGCCAATCCCACATTCTAGCTGCTACAGCCCTGCCAGGCTTAAGGGAAACCCTGCTTTCTTCTCCCTTCCCTCCTCCTGTTTTCTCGGTATCTCATCAACCCCGGCCTTTGCTTCAAATAAATTTAGGAATCAGATGTCCAATTCCACAAAAAAACTCTGGGGTGATTAGCATTGGAACAGCATCAAATCTACTTGGCAATATGGGGAAAACTGACATTTTTACAATATCACTTCTTCCTATTAATGCATGATGGTCTCTCATCTTGTCTTTTTTAATGTCTTTGTTCAAGTTTTTAAGTATTTCCATGGATGATTTCAAGTTCCTTTATTTTTGTCAGATTTTCCCCACGAGGTACCTTTTATAAAGTTTTTGTTGTTAGCATAAACTGGGAACTTTTCAAATACTGGGTGATCTACTTTGATGGTTCCAAAATTTTAAACCCACAAAACACTAAAAAATTACTTCTGCTCCAGTTACTTACCACACTTCCCAACTCCCTTACAGTAACCACTTTTAATCATGTCTTCTATCTTTTCAAAGTTTTTTTTTTCCTTTGTGGTTACCCTTGAAATTTTACTATATGTATTTAACAAAGACAAAAAGTTAAAATTGTAATTCCCCAGCCAAACAAAAATAGAAATTTAAACCAGTACCTCCAGACATTGCTGTATGTAGGTATGTCGGCATTTTGTCCATTTTGACAGCCCTCCTCTGTGACTTTTTCTTCCTACAGCATTCTCAAGAAGGTGCATTAGAGAAGCAGCACTGGTGAAAACCATCCTTGTTTATCAGACTCATTCTTGAGAGAGAGCTTCGCTGAGCTCACCAATCTGGCTTCTTCCTCTCAGTACTCTGGAGCTCAGACAAAGCGACTGTGGAGAGAGACAGACTTCTGGTTCTGGTTCCAAAACTTCCGAGAGAGGGTTTGGTAGAGTGCAAAAAGACTGCTCGGAGTGAGGGGACTCAGTGCTAAGTGTTAGAGAGGTGCTCTCTTTGGTTCCTGACACCTCTGTCAACGTTCTGGCCTGGTTAAGCCTCCCCTCTTCAGAGGATGCCTCCTGGGCCCACAAAGCCCACAGGCATCACCTGTGCCTCACAGAGCTCTCAGAGCTGGAGATCTGCCTATTCTCGTTTCATTTCGACCAAAAGCTGCTTAAAAATGTTTTCATAAAATTAATTTTAAATTACTCAACATTTTCATAGGATTTCGTTCTCAGCTTCTTCCCATCATCATATGGATTATATATCACACATTGCATATAATAATTGAGGTGTTCCCAGTTTCTGAAGTAATCTAAATTTATTAAGGGAAACCAGAAAATCTATGCATAGTAAGCAAGACACATTTTGGTAACATTATGACGAAATTATAGCAATATAAGTTTTGCCTTTGTGATTCCTTTTTTTTTAATATTTATTTAAGTAATCTCTACATCTAATATGGGCCCGAACTCACAACCCTGAGATCAAAAGTCGCATGCTCTTCCAACTGAGCCCACCTTCATGATTCTTTATGCTAACAGATGAACTTTTAAAATGTAACTGAAGATGTAATTGTGAAATGTGGACAATAATCACAGGTTTCTAAAGACTAAGGTAAGAAAAATAAGTAATCAGTGAATTTCCACCCTCTGGGGACTGAATAAAGGCAGTGAGCCCTACCAGTCTCAAGAGGGTACCCTGGCAAGCTATGTATGAACATCTGAGGTTCCTGCACCCGCCACGACGCTCTGCTCATGGGGTAGGAACGAATGGTGAACAAGCAGCCACCACCAATTCAGACGCATATTCTCTCACAGGGGATGACCGGGGCCTACTTTCTGCAACTGCAATTTTTTAAAACTTTCGAACAAGCTTAACTATAGTAAGAACAGGACAAGCGTCTTATGAAACTCTGAGGAACTTTGACAAGCACCTGCATTATATCACATTGTTAACTCCCTCCAGAAATTGTCGGGGCAGTGATGCCGGAATGGAGAAACATAATTACATGTCACTTAACATTAGCCTGACAGACAGGAAATAGAACACAACCGATCTTTTAAGTCTAAATTTAAAATTTTTCAAGTGGGCAGTTCTATAATTTGTTTGATTTCTACATCACTGTGGTGTTTAGTAGCTGTTAACAATATTTCATCAAAGCAAAACATTTAAAAAAAAATAAGTAAAATAATAAAAAAAAAGAGAGAGTCCTAATAAAATAAAACTTTGACAATAGTGATTACGGAACGTGGATTTTTAATGAATTTCATATTGCAATGAAGACAGTCAACACTTAAAAACAATTACATCAATACAATAAAAACACTTGCTTCTACACAACACTTATAAATGTATACTTCCCCCCCCAAAGAAACTTGTTTTTCACAGATTTAAGCAATAAATGATTTACATAGGATTCTTCAAATTCCAAAATATGTACAGAATTTTTGTCTCTCCAGAAACTGATGTGCAGTGGTTTGAGAAAGAGTGCTGTTTTGTCCGACAACATAGTTCTTACGAGATTCTCTATCAATACACATTTTCCAGTTACCACACATTTTCCTTCCATTATTAAATGAAATTCTGGACATGTGAGCACATAGGACAAAACCACTCTCATTTCCAAACACTATTTCAGATGAGATCCCGTGTGGCTGATCACATGGCTTAATTCCAGCCACACAGGTACATCCATGCACACAGACTCACACACATTCACACACACGCACACACCCACGCACACACATGCACTCCCTATCCCAAATCTCCATGACTCCTGAAAACACCACCTTGAAGGCCACAGTGGCAGCTGAATGGAACCATGTCCGAGGACAACGCGGTGGTTAGCAGTAGGGTATCCTGTTCCTGGGAGTACCATGAGGCCCGTGCCCCGTGGAGAAGTGAGGAGGGAGGAGGCTGGCCCTCCCGCTAGCAAGAAGGTCAGCAGCTGCTGGACACGGAGGGCACTAGTCTGCAGAGAACTGAATAGCATCAAAAATGTTGAGTTAAAAGCTTCAAATTTTTTTAATCTGGCAGAGATCTGGTTCTTAAGTTTGATTTCGCTGTGTTTGTATACATTTTTCAATGCTCCTAACAATGATTCTAAGACACTCAGACATTCAAATTAAAATACACAGGAGCCCAAGAGTGTGGACGCACAGCTCAGCGTCCGAAGTCACCGGCGCTCTGCCGGGTCGGCAGGGGCTGGACGCTGACGTTCTGGCCCACATTCTCAGGCGTGGTGTGGGGAGATGCCAGGCTTTGGAAAAAGAGCTGCTCTGAAGCATGTGTTGTTTGTCTTCTAGTCTTTAGTCAGCAACCTCAGCCCTAACTACACCATGACGAGTTTTTCCTGGCCCTTCTTCCCTTCCACACTGTAAGTCATTTCAGAATCGTTCCAGATAATTCAGGGCTGAAGCTCCTAAGATGAGCTACCGCACACAGTACCTGAGCAAAAGGAGCCTCAAGAGAGGCGCGTTCACACAGGACTGAGGACGGCCCACACGCTCTGCTCACACCACACCCTGCCAAACGGCACTCCACCAGCAGTCACCACTGGGAGGTGGGGGGCACCCATGATCACTGCCACTGTTCCCCTCTGGGCCTCTCCAAGCAGACACATTCAAAGTATTAAAATGAGAAGGGCAGTACATGGAGATGGCTCTTTATCAAAACTGTAACTGAGCAAGAAACATGAACTCACAAATACCAGACAACAGTAACTCCTAAGAAGGCAAGAGTGACAGACTCGCCCAGGCAGCGGGAGGACTGGCGCTGAGAGGTGTCCCAGCTGCCAAAACAGGAGCATCCTGTACCCTGCGAAGCATGGTTTCCGCTACCACCTTGTCAGCTAATGCAAGAGCTTTCGTCCTCAGGATACATTTGCTATGATTGTCTTTCTTGCCTTCTGAACTGAATTCGGCAGTCAAAAGTGCTCTAGCTAGGCATCAGTGAGACTCCCACGTTTTCCAAATACATTGATTTTTGAGGTAGTACTCATTTATTTGCATTGTTGGCTCTCAAACACCACCAAGGAAGTGAACCCATTTAGAAATACGCAAACCAAAGTGTAGAAAATAAATAAGGTTTTGTTTTCAGGTAGCAGGCAGGGCCTTCTTTATAAGTTCAAGTCACATTCACTGGATAAGTCATTTGAAACTTCTAAAAACTGTTTATAACCATAGCTATAAACTAAAGTGCTTTAAATTTTGCTTAATATCTGAAATCAGTGATTAGAGTCGTATTTTTGAATTTGCTAATATGAGACCTCAGGAGATTGAAATGATTTTCTATAAAAAGAGCAGAAACTTTTCCTTTTCAAAAAAAAATCTTTCCAAATGTTGCAAAGTTGGCGTTCTGTTTTTAACTTCTCAATTCCAGGTAAATTTTACACAACTATACCAGAATACAGAGTTGAAGCTGAACTACACCACAGCACATGCTAAACCCTCAGACGGAAGTAAACATGAGATCTCCCATCACGCCTGCCAATCGCCAGCCAATGCAGATGCAGCTCCGTGACCTTCCCGGGACAAGGTAGATATGTATGATGATTCCAGAAATGCCACAGACTGCTTACGCCTCACAGTAAGTACACAGGTTCACACTGAACTCACGCAAACGTAATGCCCTCCTGTCATCTGTCAAACACCAGGAACTCACAACACACAACGTGCTACAGGGAAGGGGGCTTCAGTCCACTGACCAGAGGGTGCCAACACACACACAAGACGAAAATAAAGACATGTGACCATACATTTTGCTGTACATTTCATGCAAGCTCGGCACAATGAGAAAAGAACATACAAACCACCCTTTCCAGGGTGCAACTCTCACAAAAAGGGCTTGACGAGTAGAAGAAAAGCGACACCAGTCCATAGGTCCATGGTGAACTACACAGCTAAGGGTGCCGGCGACCTTATTTCTCTTGTAACAATGCAGGGATGTTGATGTTCCAGCCAATGGCTTGCCTGTCAAACCCGCAGGTGAACAGATTGCACATGGGGTGGTCCTCACTCCACGCCGAGCAGCACACCATTCTTCTGTGGCCCTATTTCCAATCACACAAACCAGAATTAGTATATTATTCCTGAAGCACACATGCCATAAAACCTCAGCCAAATTAACAACTACACCACGACAGAATGGAAAGAACACCACTTAACAAGCAGCATTAGTCAGAGTGAGCCAGAAACACTGTGCATGTGCTGTGGGGGAGTGGAGCCGAAGAGAGTGGCATCAGAACACATGACGAAGTCAGTGAGATTCACACCTACACCATTCCGGGGTTCTTTAAAAATGAGTGGGATTACAGTCAGAAAAAAAGAATAAATGATGAATTTGAAGTTTTTTAATGAGGCTAGATGATATTTGGGAATATATTAAATGAAACTCATTTAAAGACCTCAAAGATCATTGTAACAAATAACTGCCTCAGGTAATTAAGGACCCAGAAAAATATATCTGGTACCAAATAAAACAAGGATAAAATAAATGGCCCTCCCAAGTAAATTCCTGCCAGCTTCAGAATTCCAGCTATGGAAAAAATTACTGCAAAATATCAGCAAAGTTTATAGTGGGATATCCCTAATGCATATGTACAGAGATACGAACAGCGCCTTAAGACACGAGCATATGTTCCAGATTAACATGGTCGGTCTAATATGCTGCTGTTACTATAGCAACACACAATAAAGTACAGGAAGTAGAATTAAGAAAAGCTCACAGAAATTCAGTACGTAAAACAAAACACTCAAAAGAATGACACAAAAGTTCCCTCCACTAACCCTTCACATGTGAACAGTGCTATCTACACATGTGAGAGAGACAACAACAGGCCACAGAATAAACGTATTGCAAATGCAAGCCCACATCACAAAGGGTTTCAAGAGCAACCTTCTATCACTTCTCTGTTAAGAACCCAAGGAAAAAGAGTGAACAACACATCTGTTAACTGGTAGTAAATTCAAGAGTCTGCGCAGGAACCAATTAAAGATGATCAATCAACTCAAGGCATTCATGGTAGAAAGCAAATGGGTGTGTGGAAGAGACCCTGTGGCACTCAGAACAATGGTCTGTACGAGCAGCTCGCCCAGGACGGAGCTGGAAGCCAGCTCGGGTCTGGAGTCCAGCCTCCCATCTCCCGTGGATTGCCTGAGTGCGTGGGGACATGCGTGGGGCACACATCCAAAGAGGTTCTGTGGGCACATGTGTTCTGAAAATGCCACACACCCACCCAGGGTCATGGCACGCATCCCGGACAGGGTGCTGCACGCCCACCCCAGGACCCTGTGTCCTTGCCATAAACCTCTGACACCACGCACAGAGCCTCCCCGCTCAGTCTCTCCTAGCACTCTACAGAGCTCGCCTCGCTTGAAACCCACTTTTGGGAAATGCCACACGCACTCTCCCCAAAGTAAGACAGCTTTATACTGTTAGCCACCTTCACTCTCACTACCAGGGTCAAATACGGGTTGCTGTTTTCTCTGCCTCCAATCCGTCAGCTGAAGGAAGCCGGGGCGATACAAGCCAGGGATTTCCAGCTGGGGTTCTATGACACTGAAAACCGTGTTTGTGTCTCAGAAGAGGCATTACAAGCTCAGAATGAACTGAAATGTTATTCACTACTCTTAGAAATAACTATTTAACACACCACTTTAAAAGGGTATAAATCCAAGCACAACAAATTCTACAGTTTCAACAAGGCTGAAATCACCTCAATGGAATTAGTAGCACCGAGAACCTCTCTTGCAGAAAATCTTGTCAAAGTAGTGAGGTTCCACACCCACAACACGGTGCTGTGTTTCAGGGGCAGACCTCCCGTGCGGCAGGGCACGTCGGGAAGAGAAGCCATCGTGTTAGCCATGCCACGTGGGCGGCACACCCGAGACTCTCAGCAGGACCCAAGCATGAAAAATTCCCTTTGTTAGCGGGTGTGAAGCTCTTATCAGGTAATCTAATTTCATGAGTAGTTTCGATGATGTGTACTCAAATAAAAGTTCAATAACCCGCTTCCAACAATACATGTACCAGCCCTAAAAGGGGAGAACAGATGAAACAATCCCGTCTTAAGGGCAGAGGCCTTTCACAGAAAGTCAGTGCCACTTAAAGAAAAGTCGTTGCCCCGCTGACAGCAGAGCCCCCGCCAGTCGTCCTCCGAGACCACCCTCAGTCGAGCGTTCCTGAAGCCACACCCCGCACAGGGCTGCCGGATGGTCACTGTCCGTGAGGCTGCACACGAGGAGGACACAGGGTGTCTCCACGAAGGCCAGCAGAGCTGTGGCCGTCAGCAGCAAGGGTGGCGGGCGCCAGGGGGCACAGACACCCTGACGGCAGGGTCAGGGGCCGCCCGAGGGTACTAGCTCGCCCACACAGCTGTGTGCCACAGCGACACAGAAAACACCAAAGGAAGCAAAGGAGAGGGGCCGCGGGGTGAGGCTCCCTCAAGCACCGAGCCTGCAGAGACACTGCTCCCACAGAAGGAGCCAGCCTCTCCCACTTCCAGTGGCCCAGGAACGATCTACGCCCAGGGGCCCAGGTGGCCCTCAGAGATCCCGCATCAGGTGTGAGCTGGTGCCACGAGCACCAACCAGTTCTCAGCACACGGAGACACCGTGGCGGGCGGTCCAGCCAGCACAGCGGACACCGGGCCGCTCCCGGTGCATCGTCTGAGCTGTATCTACATGGGGTCCCCTTGTCCTGGACCTGCCATGGAAAGGTGTCTTCTGGTTGTGGGTGGAGGTGGGTCCACACCACGGCTTCTGCGTCACCACATTCAGTACTCCTCACCTAACACCCTTCCGGCTGCATACTTTCACTGGCCAAGATCCGAGTCTACTTTCCAACGTGGAAACCACTACTACACGCGCAAACAGCTCCGCAAATCAGAGTGAGGAACTGAGTGTGCAATCTCATTGACGTTTTTAAAAAACCTGACACTCTCAGTTGAGGTATTGGGAAACAGTTTCAAATTTAAATTTTATGAGCTCTAAATACAGATCAAGTATTTCCAATGAAAATCTAGCATCCAAAGACAATAGGAAAACAAGAATGTAAAACTCTAATACTGTTATATTGATTATAGTTGAAATTATATTATCTCGAGTATATCAACATAAATTAAATACACTACTAAAATGAATTTCTCTTTTTTTTAGAAAATGTAAAAGGATGTGGGGCTCACAGTCTATTTCTGTTAGTGGTGACCTAGGACGCAGACTCCCAGTTGTCCCTAAGGCTCTCTGCCAACACACATATCAAGAGCACAGTTACCTGCCGGCTGCTCCGGGGAAGTCGTGCTAGCCTCACACCTGACATGTCGAACAATCTCACTTGTCGGTTGTCATGCGGGAGGGCAATAATTTTTTGGCCAACGCATACATTGATCCTGCAAAGAAGAGATAAAAGCGGGTTACATACAAAGCGGTGACAGCATGCGTGTCTCAATTTACAGAGCATCACGCAGTAGGAGACTCTACACCATTCACATTTCCAAGCAAAACACATGAGCAAACCACCGGTACCATCCGTCGGCAGCATCAGAACGCAGAGACCACATGACTCACACGTAACGTGCACACGCTACATAGCAACTCAAACACAGCCCTACAGGTGGCCCATTCTTAGCCCACGAAGCTCACTTCACCAGCCGGATTTTATACTTACATTTCAGCATACAGGAGATATTGAAAATATGCATTAGAGGATCAATAAAAAATATTACCCCCCCCCAAAAAACATACTTCCCCAGAAGTCTAAGCTGCTTTTCCAAGGATCTATTAAACACTAACTTTATATGAATAAGACACCACATTATAATCCACCCTCTCAAGGCACAACAAACAGCTCCCTTCACCTGTTGATGGCAGAGTCTGTGCGAATCGTCGCAATGGGAGACCTCATATTCCTTAAATCCCAGACCTTCACGGTGCGGTCATCACTGCCCGAAACAACATTATCTCCCACGGTGAACACAGCAGAGGTCACAGTGCTGCAAGGAAAGGGCACAGGTTCAGAAGATCATCAGGAAGTCTCAGGGTACAGACACAAGTCCTCTCCACCCATGGATGAGCACGTGGTCTCGCTGCCAGAGACCCTGATGAGGCAGGAAGGAAGGAGACTGGAGACGCGGAAGCCGAGGGTTCTCTCTGCTAACTGCTGTAAGAGTAAACGTAAGCACACCCAACTTCTCAGCACACTAGAAAACTAGTCCATTCTCTTCTGTTCCACCTTCTCTGGCAATGGAGTGAAGAGAAGCTACCAGAAGACATGGATTACACAGAACCTGCCAAACGTCTATATACTCACACCTGACACCAGAAGATTAAGGGAAAAAAATCCATGCCAACTTTCAGTTTAACCAGAACACTGGAAAAAACTTATTCCTTTAACTCAACCACCACCACCACCACCAGCTTAAAAATGTGCAAAGAGGGGCACTTGGGTGTCTCAGTCGGTTAAACGTCCGACTGTTTTAGCTCAGGTCATGATCTCAGGGTCCTGGGATCCGGCCCGCATTGGGCTCCACACTCAGCGGGGAGTCTGCAAGAGATTCTCTCTCCCTCTCCCTCTGCTCTTCCCCCACTAACACATGCACTCTCTCTTTTCTCCCTAAAATAAATAAATAAATCTTAAAAAAAAAAAAAAATTGGGGCGCCTGGGTGGCTCAGTTGTTAAGTGTCTGCCTTCGGCTCAGGACCCCGTGTCAGACTCCCTGCTCCGTGGGAAGCCTGCTTCTCCCTCTCCCACTTTCCCTGCTTGTGTTCCCTCTCTCGCTGTGTCTCTGTCAAATAAATAAATAAAATCTTAAAAAAAAAAAGGGCAAAGAACTTAAATAGACTTTTCTCCAAGGAAGATTTATGAATGCCCAAAAAGCCCATGAAAAGACACTCAATATTACTGATCATCAGGGAAATGCAAACCAAAACCACAGGATCCCACCTCACACCCACTAGAAGGCCTACCATCAAAAAAAAAAAACAAACAAAAAAACAAAAAAAAACAGAACACAAGCATTGGAGAGGACGTGGAGAAAGGGGAACCTCGTACACAGCTGGTGGGAATGCAAGCTGGTGCAGCCCCTCTGGAAAACAGTATGGAGGTTCCTCAAGAAGTTAAAAATGTAGCTACCCACCATTGGCAATAAATCCTACAGAAATGAAGTCAGTACCTTGAAGAGCTATCTGCGCTCCCGTGTTCACTGCAGCACTACTCACAGCAGCCAAGACAAAGGAGCCACCTAAGCGGCTGTCCACAGACAAATGGATAAAGAAGATGTGATGTGTATATAAACAATGGGATCTCATTCAGCCATAAAAAAGAAGGAAATCCTGCTGTCTGTCACAACGTGGACAAACGTGGAGGTCACTGAGACCCGAGAGGGACCCACATGTGATGCACAGAGAATGGGGAGAGGGGTAGGGTAAGCCCAGAACTTCAACCTAACGACGCCCCTGAATTCCCTATTCCAAACACAAAGGGCAATGTGAGGGCTGGCCTGGAAACGAGTTTGCTGCGCCCAGGTGCAGGGGCCACCACAAGCTCTGAAGACTCAACCACAAACAGGGCCGTGCAGACGCCCGGGGCTTCTCCGTAGACTCTCGTTCTCAGGGGGTTGTGAGCATTCTGCTACATTAATGAAAAAAGTCTCCACACAAGACCGCCTCAGCTTATGTTAATGAAATGCTGAAAGACATTAGGTCTTTAACAAATCACAATCCTGACAGGTACTGTAGTGCATCAAAGGGAAAAGCTGGTGAGGGGGCAATCGTTCTGAAGGCACCCTCAGACTTGGGTCCCACGGGGAAGCGGCTGAGCCACGACCGCTCACTGGAAAAGCTCAGACTCTGCCCAACTCCAGCCAACTCATTTATCTTGTCGCCGAGAGCAGCCGAGCATGTGCTTCCAGCTGACAGCGCGGTACCTTCTCGCCGCACACCACTGCCCGGTCTGGAACATTCCACTCCCTCCGTGGGTCTCAATCAACGGAAAGACTGTAATGCTAGCACTCCTCATTAGGACGAACAGCTGTCTTCCCAGTCACACAGAGACACAAAACTGTTTTGCATAACAATCTGCTGGAATTTCACAGCTCAGAAAAAAAACACATGATGTGGAAAATGCTAAAGCAGTGCACTTTCCCGGCCCCACATCAGAAACGGACTGCAGAGCTTCCCACAAACAAGTCCTACTTTTACACAAGAACAGACCGGAGGAGCAAGCACTCTGGACACACAGACGCCTGGGGAGCAGGGGCACCCTCCCCCTCCACACACACACCAGAGCCCCCTTGGAAAAGCGTATCCAGGGAGAGGTCAGTGTGGCTTTCTCACTCTGGCCTGTCAACCTGTCAAGTACACGGCCACATTCACAGAAAAGGCCACGTTCAACACGTCCGTGGCCCACCCGCACCGGCTCAACACACAGAGCAGGGCTTTCAGACCAGCCGACCAGACTCACTCACACACCTGCACGGAAGACGCAGACAGTGACTGCGCGTCTGGGTACATCGTCACGTGGCCACAGTCCTCTCCGACCACCACTTCCCACTTTCCATCAACTACACTTGTAACCGACGAGACAAGTCTCCAGGCAGCCACACTAACACGGAGGGTCCCAGAGAGGGCACTCGCCTCGGTCCTGCCTGCCCCGTGTGCCTCTCAGAACGCCAACAGCGCACGGCGGCCTGTGTCTTCAGATCTCAGGCGCCTGAATGAGAAAACGAAAACTCTTCTCCAAATGAAACACCCTTCTGAACACTGCTCCGTGGCTAACTCTCACAAAAGTAGGCCCTGAGATAAAAGACATTCAAAGGAAAAGTTACACTTGTGTCACACGTGATTCTTTTTCAGGATTTAAATCTGAAGCGCTCCCTGGAAAAAGAAGTTACAGCAGCAGGAGCTCAATATTCCAGCCTGGTGACACTGCTCCGTGAACCTCCCTCTGCGGCATAACGGACAGACGCGCCATCTGCGCCACCGACAGGACCGAGCGACAGAACCGCTCTCTCCCCAGGGTTCTAGTCCCCTCGATGGGCCAGGCCTGCTTGGTGTGAGAGCATGCACCACCACGAAGAATGTACACAGCACACATCTCGGCGGGGCAGCGATGGTCCTCGCTCTAACCGCACACGTGCAGTTCTCAGGCAGCGTGAGTGTGACGGGCCGCTGAGACCTGCTGCGGCGAAGACCTGTGCCGAGGCTTCAGAGAAGTTTCTGCCACCACCAGGGTCACCCCCCCACCCCGGAGACGGCTCCTGAGTGGCTTCGGGAATGTGTCAAACAACACTTAGTTCACCTGGCTAAATCCTCCTCCTTGGCATTTGATTAACTGAATTAAGAAGGTTATTCAAAGAGGATAGTTCCACACAACCTGATTTAAAAGGGAGACAGAAAAGTTAAATTTAGTAAGATTTACAGGGTAACTTCATGCTTATAATAGAAAGGGTCAAGACTCTGATTTCCTTTCTGTGAAGTCTGGTCGCTGTTTCATTCTTCCTCTTTTTTTTCCCCTTTCCTTCAGATTTTATTCATTCATTTGACAGAGAGTGAGCAAGAGCACAAGCAGGGGGAGGAGCAGAGGCAGAGGGAGAAGCCGACCCCTCGCGGAGCAGGGAGCCCGATGCCGGGTTCGATCCCAGGACCCTGGGATCATGACCTGAGCTGAAGGCAGACGCTTAACTGAGACACACGGGCACCCATTTCACTCTTCTTAAACAGTGTTAACAGCCAACCATAATTAAGTTTTGAATATTTGTAATTACATCAACAATTGTGGCAAAATCGGAGGAATGTATTCCATTTAAATTAGGTAAAGAATGATCTCCCTCAGGTTTTAACAAGCTAACTGTTCATTCCCTTGGTTTCTGAATGTAACTTCGCTGGTTACATGCTAATCAACTCACCGCCAAAGTCACCGTTATGTGATTCTGTGTATAAAAACTGGGAAGTGAAGAATTTAAAAGGATTCATTTATTTAAATCTTCCAAAAGGAAAACTTTTACATCCGCTTTGAAAGTAATAGGATATAGACAAGCCCTATTCATAAGAATAATCAGGAAAATTAAAGTCGGAAATGTATTAGGAGCCATAAGATTTTTACTCTCAAATACATTAGGAGATTAGCCAAAAACTGCAACATCAAAGAAAGATCTGGTGTTTTCCTGAAAACGCCCCAGACGGCAGCAAGCCCAACCCTGGGTCCGTGGTGACCTGCCACACACGCAGGAAGGTCCCTCTTCTTCACTGGTTATGGGAGAGGCTGACGTGGACGTCCCTTGTGCCGGACTAGGGGTGACGGCCCCTAAACACTGGACTGCAGGTGCTGGGGGCCCTCGTGGCCCAAGGACTGCGTGCAAGTGTGCTTCAGAACCGGGAGTGTGCATGCGCCTGGCCAAATTGGCACGGGCTACATGGAAGATGACATGTGTGACGTGCAGATATGTGCACACGGATGTGCCAGCATGCCCACCAGAAGGGACGCTGGCTGCATGGAACATGGAATACGTGTGCACATGAGCATTAAACAAGCCAGAACCAAGCTCACACCAACACCGAAGGGGCTGCTACCTCAGCCACTCTGATGAGCAAGTGTCCTGTAATCAGGGTTTTGATTTACTCACTGAAGGAGCCTGAGGGGGCAAGAAACACTTGGCACCAGGGAGCACCCATGGCTCCCACACCCAAGCAAGGACAGCGACGGAAAACCCCAGGTCATGCTGAAAGGCCAGAGTTAGCTATTATCACAGTCTTCTGACTCCCCGCATCTTCTATTCACATGGGAGACTGACCCGAGCGACAGGCACCTTCTGCGCCTGATCATCTGAGGACTGACTCTCCGGGGGTCCTGGTGCTCACCGGCCCAACAGGACAGGTGCTGCCCTGGACTGCGGACCACAGCCGCACATGAGCTGTCACAGTCACGGGGGTGGGGGACTGCCACAGACACAATGGGAAAATACTTTTATTCCTTCAGTTTACTAAGCCTTAGCCAGACTAGACTCCCTTAAGCAAAGGTTCAGACCCTGTGGGGCATGGCCGAAGCTAGCAGCTCTCCAGGCTGCAAGTCCCAGTGCCCTGTCCTGTGTGTTAGGCAAGGAACCCAGGAGACCAATGGCTGGGGGGGAGGAGGAGGAGGTGACTGCAATCGTGGACGCTGTTTCCACAGCGCGAAGTCTCATGGCCAGCTTGCCCACACACACACACATGGAATTCCACGGACGATCGTCACAATTACACCCTTGATGGTATTCGATTGTATCCAAGTCTGTGCGCTCCACGCTGGCCCCTGGGCAGCCAACCACAGCCACATTGACAGACAACCCATTCCCCATGTGGCCCATGTCAGTCATGCCCACTGGTCCAAGAAGTTCGAGCATGCTGCTCCCCAGCCTTCCCTGCAGGGACGCTTCATCAGACCGGGTGGGTAACAGCACGGAGTCTATATTCTCTGGGTTAAGTACCAGCACTCAACTCCATGGACTTTGCAATCAGTACTAACACTCAGCCCTGGAGGCTCTGGACTGAGCGCTGACATCTGGCTCAGTGTGGGGCTCCAACAGCATGTAGAAAGCTGCTGAAAGTGTCCAAAGTCCCTCTCTGTACACACACACACACACTTAAAATAGTCTTTTTAAAAAAGTTCTGGTCCTTGAGGGATTCTGGAGAAACCAGTCGGTGGAGCCTCTGAGGACAGAGGGAAATGGAGTGTTACTCCGCTCTGTCAGCAGCATCTGCACCCTGCGGGCCCAACGGCAAGGCTGAGTGCAAGCAAGCGCAGTTGCTGAGCGGGTGATCTGAGGCCCACCTGGGCCCGGCGTGGGCAGTCAGGGGCCAGGTGCCCAGACCATGAGCACCACCATCTTCCAAAAGCAAGCTCTGCCTTCAGGCGGCTGCTCCCTCCCCACCCTGCTCGCCGCACACCTCACTCAGAGCCTTCTGCCAACACGGGCAGGCTGGTCCACACACATCTCAGGTCCATCTTAGTGAGTCTATAACAGTTAGGAAGTGTTTAGCCTGTGTTAACAGCCTGACGATTCTTCTTCGGTCATCTCAGTAAAAAGTGAAGCAACTGGTAACTCACAACAAGGCTGTCAAGTAAAGTGATTTAAACGCATTTCCTTAAAGTCCTTATTTTTATTAGGTACCTATTAGCCCTTCTTAAATGAGGAATTTTCAAAGAGTAAATAAATATTAAATCTCCTCTTACTTTTAAAAATTGTACTCTGAATTGGAAACAACTTTTAAATGTATCAAGAGGGGACTGTTAAGTAAATTCCCGAGTCCCCAAACTACAGGCTAGAAACCGGAGGTGAAGGGAAGGTGTGGGTGCTGACACAGGACAACCCGCGAAATCTCTCCGCGAAATCCAATGACACCTGAAAAATGGCCGCATTTACAGGAAAACCACGGCCTTGTCTGCTAACGCGAGGTGTGGAGCTGCCCCCAAGCAGCTCTAGTTGCTCACTGTATTCACTAACCTCTCCTTGCTCATTTCCATGAAAAGGGCGCTAAAAATGACACGTCCTAAATACACCATAACACAACCACTGGGGCAGTATACTGGGGGTGTCCTTAGTCTCTCTTGACCTTGGTTTTATGGTAACTTTATTAACCAACTATTACCAGGAATTACATGACACGCTAAACCTTCTCAAAATTATTTTTGAACCATCTAATTAAAAAGAAGACAATTCCAGACTCTCAGGCAGCTGGGCAGGGAGTGTAAAAGTGAAAGGAGTTTAGGCTCAATGAGCATTCAGCTGCTGTGATGCTACAAGGCCCCCTTCTTCCTCGACTGTCACTCCCACCCCAGGGGCCCTTCTGGAGCTGTCCTCCAGTCCCCAGAAGAAACCATGCAGTACAACATGTATTTCCTCATCCTCCTCACAGACAAGGGCTCACAAGTGATCACCAAGAATAACGGACCTACAAACCAATTGCAGTCTACCAAAATCTCAGCATCCAAGGTGGTCTGTCACCAGACAGCCCCCATACACCCCCACCATGGGCCTGCACACAGCCTGAGTCACTGACCAAGCACAGAATTCAACACTTAAAATCCACCACCACTCAGTTAAAAATGTCATGCTGTCAAAATGCTTTTTCTCGGGACTCCTGGGTGGCTCAGTCAGTTAAGTGACTGCCTTCAGCTCAGGTCATGACCCTGCCATCCCTGGGATCGAGTCCCGCATCGGGCACTCTGCTCAGCGGGGAGTCTGCTTCTCCCTCTGACCCTCCCCCTTCTCATGCTCACTCTCTCTCTCTCACACTCTCTCTCCCTCAAATAAATAATAAGAAAATAAAATCTTTAAAAAAAAATGCTTTTTCTCTTCAAAAGCACAAAGAAAATTGTTAGTCGCATGACACAAAATTCAAAGCTATTTTCATCTCATACATATATGACCTAGAATTTGGTATTTAGTACTAAGTATCTTCCCTGGTTATTTGGGAATAAAAGCATATGAAAATGTCTTAGCTTTAAAGCAATCATTATCATTTCTCATCTTATTTTTTTTTTAATTTTGTTTTGTTCGATGTGGTGTTTTGTTTTCTTTAGAAGAAAACACCAAAGTTCACATTTGGAGGATAAAGTTATAATCATATGGGAAGAATTAAAGCAAAACAGAAAAAAAAAAACCAACTTTGCATTCTCAGATATTTTACCCATGTTGAGTTAATTTCAGAGTTTCTTCAATGCCAGAGTTTATTCACACTTATGAATACTGTCAGCTGGGTACAGACTGGAGTCATTGGCCACCCACGGAGGAAGCTTAATGACCAGTGACTGCCTCAACTGTCAGTCCCTTTTTATAGCAATTGAAACAAAACAAAAAAAAAGAAAAGTGGGGGGCCCTTCACCAAGACCCACAGAGAAGCGGCAGTGCCGGGAGGGAGGAAGCCAGGACCTCCTGTTAGAGGACAATCCAAATGGGCAGCTCTCATGTTCCTTTCAAAGGACAGTTAGTGGACTGAACCTTACAATGAGCTTTATTACCACTGAAGCCTCTTGCAGAAGGTCTCTGTATGCACAACCCACAAGGCCAGAGTCCGACTGGGATCAGCGGGGTGCTGCACCCCACCACACGGAGCATGCACCACTGTTCAGGGAGGGAAGGGCAAGCTGTCCTTCACAGCACAAGACTTCCTGACACAGCTCACTGACTGAATCCTATTGTCAGGGGACACACACACGAACATGGAAGGATTTAGCTGATTTCAGATGAAAAGCACTGGATTTCAGTTCAATCTCCTGACGATGAAGACAGAAATATACGAAAACAAACTGCTGGTAGTTCAAATTCCTGGCATTCCAAAACACTTCAATTAAACATTTCTATTCTTTCCAAGAACAGTACGCACAATTTCTCATTCCTGCTATTGGGAAAACCACCAGTGACATAAAAGTCCACCCTGGCGGAACTCGGTGCACCCTGGGCCCATCCGGCAGCCGCTCCCATGGTCACGGAGAGAGCTGCGCTGAGCAAATCCTATCACGGTAACATTCCTATTATAATGAAGGGCTTTCACAATACACAGTGAAAACTGAAAGGGAACACATCAAGAAGGAAAAAACATTATCTGTCCTTCTAAACATTTCCAGTGAGAACCTTACACAGAGCTTATGTCAAGCAGAAATCACGGCAGCACAAACTTCGAGGCGCTACATCTCAAACTCTTCCTTTACCAAAAGGCACAGAATCCACAGCAGCACAGGATAACAGTACGACAAAATGAAAAGGAAAAAATATCTCTCTCCCAGACCCCAGAAAAATCAAATTATAAAACTAGGCCAATAATCTTGAAACCTATACAGTTACATCTTGCCTTAAGAAAACCCAACATATCAGATGCCTGGGCGGCTCAGTCGTTAAGCAGCTGCCTTCGGCTCAGGTCATGGACCCAAGGTCCTGGGATCGAGCCCCACATCGGGTTCCCTGATCTACGGGGAGCCTGCTTCTCCCTCTGCCTCTGCTCACCCCCCTGCTTGTGCTCTCTTCTTTCAAATAAATCTTTAAAAAAAAAAAAGAAAAGAACAAGAAAACCCAACATACAGAAATTCAAAATAACTGGACAACTAAGTGAATTACATTATAAAACATCAGATTCTAACATAACTTTACTTAAGAATATGTGATGAGTTCCTATAGATGAAAATATGCCCTAAGATAGTAGTTTTGCATAGTGTGTCCCACATCATGTCAAAGTGAAATACGTGCTCATGTATTTTTAAGAAACACTGCCTCTGCTTAAGCAACGATCCACCAAAAGAACACTCCACCTACAACTCTTCAGGTGACACCAACAAGTAAGGAACAGAAAAGCTCTCGTCGGAGCTGTGCTTTTCATGTTCAGAAAAGAAACGGGTTAAAAGAACTCAAGAAAATCAACCTGGGAAACCAAGAGTTACCTCCCAGACTAGGAGACAGCTCCGAGAGAACAGTGTGACTTATTTCCTATGGTGGTGAGCGCTGCTGGATGCCAGAGAGGCGGCCATGGGTCCATGACGGCAGCCGTGGCCAGTGGGAAGGGACAGGTGCAGCAGGGGCATCTGTCAGAGGGACCAAAGGTTTGAGGGGAGGCAGGAGAGCCTAGTGTGTCTGAGAAGCCACACTCAGAACATCACAGGTGAGTGATTAAACTGAACACACAGTCAAAATCAGCCGCTCCTGTGCGCTTAGTCGGGACTTAGGCTCCTGTGTTCTAAAAAAAGCATGCCCTTGGGAGGGCACATGCTGACATCACTTGCACAGGTACCGTATTGCGTTGGATTTATTTGTCCTATGGGCTCAAACCTAAACAGTCCCCGCCAGAGACAAGAAAGCAACAGTTATTGACTAAGAAGAGGCTCACCTAAACACCCTATCCGTGTCTCACCTCCTGCTTTTCCGAACGGCAGTGATTTGCTGAGGCTTACAGCAATCAGAACGCAGAAAGGTTGTTTAGTAGGGATCACACAGGCTGCAGCCCCACCTGCTGACCACACAGTGTGGGGTCTCACCAGGCAGGGGCCTCTCCACACTGTGGGAGCAGAGGCTCCCACCTGCACACGGTCATGATGAAGGAACAGAGGACAGACTCGGGCTACAGCCACGGCAAACAAGCCCCAGCCGGGCCCTGCCAATTCCCAAAGGCTTAAAAAAAAAGGTAAAACCTCCCCTTCTCTGAACCTTACCATGGGAAATCAGCGCCAAAGGGAGAACACTTCCTTATCTTTGTAACTACACGTCAACGAACATGCTCGTTCATCCTAATTCGGTTAAGAGAAAACGCACATGGTCTGAGTAAGAGTGGGGCTTGTATACATCTTCTGTGTTTGCTCAAAAGCCCACGTGTCCTCAGCTACAGTTAACGGAAGCATCAACTTCTATCTTGGGGGATGCGGATGCAAGAGGCCCAGGGGCAGACACAGGTCCACGCCTGCTCTATGAACTCCTGATCCTGTGAGAATAACAAGCCTTCATAATCAATTATGTTCCTCATAATTATACCTCTTCAAAAACAGCCATTATTTCATATATCCACCAGCTGCAACATGACACCCCCAATCAGACATGCGAAACATGACACCACCTGCCCTACTCCCTTCAATTTCACTTATGCTTGAAACTCTTCAAAATAAAACACCGGGGAGAAGAGAAGCACAGGCTCAGCGTAGGGCTGTGCGTGCAGGGGGCCCAGCTCACTTTGCACTCCAGTGACAGCACAGGGCTCCTCCTGTCCTCCAGGCCCAGAGCAACCTCACCCCAAATACAGATGACGGGCAGCTGCTCCTGGCACCCCCGGCCCCACTGCTGCCCCCTCCGCATCATCCCGGCGAGGCTGACTGGAAGCCATTCCCTCCATGGCCAAGAGCAGAGCCCACGGGACCGGAACCTGTGAAAGTAGGGGCATGGCAAGAGCCGCCCTGCGCACGGGCAGCAACACTGCCCTTCATCAACCACAGAGAACTAGCCATCTTCTGTTTCGGGGCTATGGTTACTCTAGCTGGTAGCAGAAAATCATGATTCAATCACCATGGAAGCTCTCCGAACACACCGAGATTTCAACCACCAACACTGCAGCACACCTCAGATGCAAGACACCACTTCTTTTCCAATCTCAAGCTTCGTAAAAAGTTCTGTCCCAGTTTCCTTGCGAACATTTCATTAATCCTAAACATTAAATCTTAGTATTCTAACATTAACACATAAAACAGACTCATTTACTGCATCATATGAAAGAACGAAGAAAATTCGTATTTTCAAGCAGCCAAATAAGCAAGTATTCATTCATTAAGAAGTGTTTACTGAGCATGCGGGAGCTTTTCTGGACATGCAGAAGCTCAAGCAGGACACACACGGCCAAGGAGAAACAGGCACAGTCCGGTCCTGAGGGGCAGCGTGCAGGGACAATGGTGGCATGGGAACAGGTGACAAGACACAGTCAGGAGGTAGGACTCGTGGAATGGAGAGAGCACAGCGGGGAACTGGGGACATCTGTCGGACGAGTAACCAGACAGAGGTTCATTTAATTTGTCAGGAATGGTCAGACCAGGAGAAAAGTTTTTGGAAGGAAGTAAGAGCTCTGTTAAGACACGGTTATGCCTGAGCTGCCCAAGAGATGGCCAAGCAGAGGGAGGCACTACAAGATGAGGGCCAGGGTGTGTGCATGTGTGAGAGAGAGTGTGTGTGAGTGTGTGTGAGTGTGTGTGAGAGTGTGAGAGTGTGATGGTGTGTGCATGTGCACATGTGAGCATGAGTGTTGTGTGAGAGTGAGATAGGGTGAGAGTGTGTGATTGTGTGCGTGTGTGATAGTCTGAGGGTATGCGTGTATGATAGTGTTTGTGCATGTGAGAGATTGTGTGTGTGCATGTGAGTGTGAGAGCACGTGTGCATTTGTGTGTGCATGTGTGTGAGAGTGTGAGTGCGTGTGCATTTGTGTGTGCATCTGGGTGTGTATGTGTATGTGCGCATGCACACACGTATGTCTCTTCTCCAGCTCTGGCTGGGCCCTCTCAGCAGAGGACATGAGTGCCACCAACCCTAGAGTATTTCCTGATCTCCCCTACTGCCCCATTCTACCCCCATCCAATTCCTTGTGGGAACTTCAGTGACTCTGTCTTCTAAGTTCTTGCAAATATACAAATGGAGCTAAACGTTTAGGAAAAGAACAGCCATTTTGGAAGACAGTGGAGCTGGAAATTAAGGTAAGAATTAAGTTTTAATATCCACCCGCAAAACCTTTTTCACGAATAGTTAAAGAAAGATCTCTAAATGACTGTGACTCACTCCGTATGGCCCTGGAAGACATTCACGGAGTGGATGGAAGGGTCCCTGAAATCCCAAAGACGGAAAGTCGTGTCCCGGGAGGAGGTCACCACAAGCCGCTGGGTGGGGTGTGTGCAACAGTGCGTTAACTCCTGGTCATGCCCTACAACCAAAGACGACAAAAATGCAAGATCATCCACCTGCAGGTACAGTTAGAGTGATGTTTTCTTAAGAACACAAGAATCAAAAAAGTCTTTATGGTCTCTACTGCTAATTTTGTAAAAGTGAATAGAGGTAGGAAAAAGTAAGAAATCACTTAAAAATAGCATGTGAGCTCACGGTGGGATTGGTTTTCCCTCAGGAACTGGAAGTCCTTTCATTCATGCATTTAAAGGGATCAGGAAAAGGAGTGTGAGTGTAACCCACTTCCTGATCCTGACAGTTAGAAGGTCTGGCCAATCTCTTCAGCAGGCTAAGTGTGTGAACAGATTAAGTCTTAATTCTTCACTTCCAGAATAACTTCTAATAATATGATATGTGGAGCCCTTAGTAAAATACAATCTTTAACACTCAATGAGGAAATTCACTTACTGACAAATTTGCAAAAACATCTGAGGTGGGCATAATTCTAAGATGTCCCGGTGACCCCCATCCCTGGTATACACACCCTGGATGATACCTTCCCTTGAGTTTGGGCAGAACCTGTAAATGTGACGAGATATCACTCCGGTAAGCTCGGTACATTAAAAGGCAAAACAGATTTTGCAGATGTAACTAAGACCTCCAAATCAGGTGGCTTTAACTTAATCAAAAGAAACTGTCCTGGGTGGCCTGACCTAATCAGGTGAGCCCTTTAGAAGAGATGTTCTCCAGGAAGCTGGAGAGACAGCAAACACCTATGTGGGGAAACACCTCTGGAGGGGGCCACGAGGGACCTGAGGTCACCCTCTGGATGCTAAGAGCAGTCCCCAGCTGACAGGCAGCAAGAAAATAAGGACTTCAGCCATATGGGGACCTCAGCCATGGGCCACAACAAAATGAATCCTTCCAACAATGGTTAAGTAGGAGGACAGACTCTAACCCTCAGATGAAATCATAGCCCCAGGCAGCAAACACCACTTCACCCACAAGGGCCAGCGAGCATATGCCCAGAACTCCTGACCTAGGGAAACCATGAAGTTATAAATTCTTGTTATCTTAAGACACTAATTTTCTGGAAATTTGCTACAAAGCAATAGGGAGCTAACAGACCAACTATTTTTCAAATATCTAGATATAATGTGCTACAATTAAATCCCCTAAAGACAGGATAAATTTAGCTAACAAACAGTTCTATAATTCAGAAAGAATCCTTGAAAAATCACAACCTGAGTACCATGAGAACTGGACAAGAAGTAATTTGCAAGGTAAGATATAAACACATGCACATCAATCAAAAAAACACAACTGGAAAACGCAAACGTTTAAAGTACCTGTCAGAGAGTGAACAAGTTCTGCCGTCTCCACGTCGAACAGATTTGCCGTTCTGTCCCAGGATGCCGTCACCGCCTGCTTCCCCCCAACCAGCCAGTCAGCGGCTATGACCACTCCCTGGTGGCTCTTAAGAGATGTCAGTGGCACCCGGATGGTAGGACAGTCACTGGACACGTCCGCGTCTACATCAGGCTCATCTTTATCAGAACACTCTACTTCGTCTTCGCCACAGGTCTGCTGCTGATGGTGAGAGCAGAGAAGAAATTCCCTGGGAATCTTGCGTCTTTTCTGACACGGCTACGCAATCAGACTGCTGTCATTTGTCTTTCTAGTACTCGATCCTCATTATGACCACTACCAGCACAATATCTGGTATTTAACTGGAGCTCACTATTTATCAATTTTATGATTATCTACTTGGCTAAAAACCACGACCAAGTATAAGAAGAAAAAAAACTAAGGCCGCTATGACATCAAATGAGCTACAGTCCACTTCCACTAACCAAAAAATGGCAAATAAAATGATTTTAAGTTTTCACCATGTATTAGTAGAAATGTAATAAAATGTAATTGAAAGTCAGTAATTTATCACAATAAGAAAAGAAACATTTCAATTCTCAGGAGCTACTTAGAATTCTGTTGCTATAGGAATAGATAACAAGAGTTCACCTATTTTCCTATAATATCAATGAGATCTTTTGTCAAAAGCTAAAACGAAAGCATAAAAGGCTTCGGCTCTTTAAAAAAATGTTTATCTATTCATTCAACGAATCTTTATCCGGCCCTTACACACTGCCAGGCCACATGCCGGTCTCACAGCAGAGGATAGAGAGAACCACTGTCTGACACGGACATCCAGAACAACGGACAGGCCGGTGAGGACGGCGCTGGAGCCAGGGACCGGCAACGTCCTCGCGTCACAGAGCTTACATGCTAGCAAGGAAGACAGACCACACACGGGCATGCATGCACACATACGCCCACACACTAGTATGGAAATATATATCATTAATCACACACACTAGTGTTAGAGTACTGGGAACTATTCCCACATACACACACACAGTATAGAAATACAGGTCACATGTAAATATCATATAGGAACATAGGTCATGTGTATGTACACACAGTATAAGGACATATGTCACACGTACACACAATAGGGGGGTACAGGCCACACATACACACACGCAGTATAAAGATATGTCACACATACACACAGAAAGTCAGGCAGTAATAAGCATTAGTAAGAAAAATAAAGCAGATGAAGGGATGGACAGTCATAAAAGCTGCTATTTTATACAAAATTATCTGGAAAAGACTCTGCTAAAGTAACATTTGAGGTGGGACATGAAGAAAACAAGGGAGTAAGGCACGCAAACATTTAGGGGAACAGCATTCCCAGATGAGGGAATAGCAGGTGCAAAAACCCCAAGACGGGAACAGACTGAGCTATATACAAACAACAAGGTCATGGCGGCAGAGAGGGGAGAGGTGAAATGACAGGTGCACAGCTCACATGGGGTCAGATGTGACCCAGCCAACAAGACTCAAGAGAAAGAAAGTGGGAGAAACACAGACGTTGACAGAGGATCAGAGCATCAAATGTAAACAAGAAGGAGTCCAAGGGCTGACTGAGCTGGGCAGCGTGGAGGGGATGCCGATGAGCACGGCCCCAAGCAGCAGGGACACACAGCTGAGCCAACAGGAGATGCTCAGAGCATGAAGGGTCCAAGGTCTGTGTAGGAAAACTGGGGGTAAGGATGGATGCCGCTGCGCCAGGTCTGAGTACTGCCTGCAAGGATCTGGACAAAAGGCAGGCAGGGAGGTGGAAATCCTTGAGGAGCGTGGCAGTGGCCAACTGAGGCAGCATGCTGGGAGTGCACAGCTCGGGCGCTCACAGGTCAAGTGCAGGGAGCCGAGGAAAAGCCTGGTGGAACCACAGGTGGCATTTCTCCAGGGAGACAGGGACTCACAATCTCACAGTAAAGTCAGACATACGTAACTATGCAGAGTTACCGATTTCAAAGCGCGGTAAAGACTACGAAGCAAAGTGCAGGGCACTCTGAGTCAGGCGGGTAGTCTGCGCAGAGCAGCATCAGTAGGGTGGAGAGCGTGAGGGGATGAGGAGAGCACACCCAGGAAAAAGGCCGAACGGACCCGTGGAGAGGGAGGTACAACAAGAGCGTCCAGTCAGAACTGGAGTCGGGCAGAGTCACAAACTAAGGCTAGGGACTGGCAAAGGGCTCGCCAAGGTGACAAGTGCAACTCCACAAAGACCACTCCTGACATCGTGCAGACAGAATACAATGTGAGCAGCCAGGCCTGAGACAGGGAGACTAGTTAGTTAGGGTTGGGCACTAGCCATGAAGACAGCTCGGGGTTAACACAGCACCCGCCCCTCAGCATGAAGACAGGTCCCAGAAGTGTACTATGCTCAAGGTGAAAGGACCCTGATTGGTAACCGCATCCAGACAGGAGGAGCCACATGGTCACTACAAATCCCGCATGGGGATGCCCCAACTCGGGTCTTTCCTCCAGGCAACACCAGCCCCTGGGCCACAAGGCTTCTCAGCTCCCATGGCCGCTTCTGAGGAGCTTCCCAACCTCACTGCCCCCAGCAGGCAGGGGTGGTCTGGACAGTGCCTCGGGCAGGTGCAGAAGAGGGGTGCTGGGTGGGGTCATGGCTCAACAGACATCTCTGGGTAGGTGTTACAGAAGGGGCATCCCAGGGACAGAGAGAAGTGCATCCAAGAATCACATAAGAATCAGAAGCAGTAAGATGTCACAGATTAGTGGAAACAGTGGAAGAGGAAGACAGGAAGGGAAAGAAGAGACACGTCGAAGATAATCCCAAACATCCTGAGAGTTTTGTTCAGTTACCCAGATCCGCAGCAGTGCACCTACTGGGCTCTTCCCCAAGTATTTGGAAGGAAAAGTGACAAGTAAGCATGAACGCAGGGATGTCCTCAGCGCAGGTCCAGGGGAGAGACCTCGGGTCTCAGAAGAGTGGCCTGGAGCTCCCACTTTAGAAAGGTCTAGCTATCAGGACCTTTTAATTTGGACCAGCGAGTTTCACTTGGCATCCACCACATTGATAAAGAAATATTTGGGTGGTGTAGTGGAAACAGTTCTAGATTACCTGTTAAGTCATCATGTGACACCAGTTGTGTGATGTTGACTAACTAATTTAACCTAGTGAGTGGCTTAATTTTCCTCTTTGGAAAGTGAAAATTGAAGCGAGTTACCTAAGCAGCTTTCAGGGGCCCTTCCTGCCTGGGAGCCCCGATTTCAGTGAGTGAGTGCAGAAAGGTGACAGAACCTTTACAGAAGTCATTTTTCCAAACTACACAAGGAACTAAAAGATATCTTAAAATGCAAATGTGCTAAATCCTATTCACGAATAATTATAAGATCTTTTAACACTAACGTGACAAAAAGCAGGGGATGGAGTCTGAGAACTGCTCGTGTGCTTAGTTAGTGTCTTAGGGACCATGTGTTTAAACTGAACCGCCTTCACTGTCAGCAGCACTGGAACTGAACATCCAAGCACTGCCAAGTCCACACCAAGTATCTCCTGAGCACCAGCAGCCCCGGAACTGAGGAAGCCCTGACTCACTTATGATGAGTCATAAGGTAATGATGACTTAACAGGTAATCTAGAACTGTTTCCACTACACCACCCAAATATTTCTTTATCAATGTGGTGGATGCCAAGTGAAACTCACTGGTCCAAATTAAAAAGAGAAAACATACAGGGCGCCTGGGTGGCTCAGTCGGTTAAGCGTCTGCCTTCAGCTCAGGTCATGATCCTGGAGTCCTGGGATCAAGCCCCATGTCGGACTCTGCACTCAGCAGGGAGTCTGCCTCTCCCCCGCTGCTCTCAGGCTCTCTCTCTCCCTCTCTCTCAAACACAAAATCTTTTTAAGAAAAGAAGAGAAAACATCTAAGAGCTGTACTGCTGAAAATAAACAAAATCTTAGCAGATGAGAGTTTGTTCTCACATGCGGGAGAACTGTTAAGAAAACCTGAGCCAAGACCAGCGAGCAAAAGCTTATGATGACTAGCGGCTCGGTTTGTGCTGGGTGGGGCTAGAGAGGGCAGGCCGCGCCGACCCCTCTGACCCCTCTGACCCCTCTGACCCCTCCGACCCCTCCGTGGCCGGGCTGCTGGGGCGGCTCTGGTCACTGATGGACACAGGCTTAGCTCCATTCGGAAGGCGCTCTCCCGGATTACCCCCAAAGCCTGAGGCAACCCAAGGCAAGCAAAATCATAAAGAAGAAAAGAAAGTCAATTTAATACTGTAAACAATCCGTTCAGTTTTTATAACGTAAGTACTGGACATATCTGTCTTCCTCTGCCAAAACTGGCATGTTTCTTATTTTGTTTGAAAACAAATCCATACAAGGTTAACGCCTTCTCTGAACTTTCTGAGCGTGAACCCTCGCCTCCCCTCTGCCCTGTCCTCTGTCAGCACTATTTCCTGAGTGAATTCCCACAGTAGGTGACAGTCTGGTTATTCCACAAGGGAAAAACATGTTAAGATAAAAGACACAACGAGCTCAATTAAAAATGAACTATTCAGGGGCACCTGGGTGGCTCGGTCGGTTAAGCGTCTGCCTTTGGCTCAGGTCATGATCTCAGGGTCCTGGGATGGAGCCCCGTTGTGGGGGGGAGGGTGCCTGCTGAGCAGGGAGTCTGCTTCTCCCTCTCCCTCTGACCCTCCCCCCTGCTCTTGCACGCACTCTCTGACAAATGAATAAACTCTTTAAAAAAAGAAAGAACTGTTCAGGCCTCTTCACTAAAGAAAACTCTTACTCATCACTGGAATGTATTAATTACTTAATACATCTTCAAAAAGAACGATGTTTAAGCTGCTTTAAAAAAAGAAATAGGGGCACCTGGATGGCTCAGTCAGTTGAGCGTCCAACTCCTGATTTCTACTCAGGTCCTGATCTCAGGGTCGTGGGATCGAGTCCCACGTCAGGGTCCCTGCTCAGGGAGGAATCTGCTTGAGATACTCTCTCTCTCCCCACTCGTGCTCTCTTTCTGTCTCTCTCAAATAAATCAATCTTTTAAAATAATTAGAACAAAATAAAAAAAGCAACCACGGAACGTTCAAAGGTGGAAGCACCCCAAGCGCAGGGTGACTGCCATCCTCCCGACAGCTACAGCCAGAGCGCACACCATGCTCCAGCGTGCCCACCCCGCATGCGCAGCACAGGGACAGGCTAACCATTCGTGAACCCCAGACGGCAGAACACTGCCCTGCAGAGGAAGCTAGGGAGGCAGTCTCTGCGCGATGATAAACACAGGGTGCTGGGCTAGGGGAACCGCTGCATCTGACAGGACAAAGGTCATCAAAGGCTCTGTGGTTTAAACCCACCCATCATTCCTCTCCATACGCAACCTCCCGTTACCTGCGTTAAAACTTCACCCACGTGATAATGACATACACTGTTTACCTTACATGAAAGACATGTTGTCTAAAATACACGAAATATTTAGAAATAGGATGGAATCGTACAATTTTTAAACATTAATGGCCAATGGAAAGGGGGGTGAGAACAAACAACACACACACAAAGGAAGGCACTGTCTTGGTCTGTTTGGGCTGCCAGAACAAAACACCAAGACTGGGTGGCCACAATCAAGGTGTGGCCTTCCTGGCTTGTCACGACGTACCCCCATGGCCTCTCCTGGGCACACGCAGGGAGAGGAAACACCAATCCTCTGGGAT
>NC_138373.1:36848148-36862694 GCF_054177405.1 Leptonychotes weddellii | reverse complement strand
CTGATCTCCAGAAGCTGAGGACAGAAATTAGGGCACAATTACCCGAAGTGCACACCATGTGTAAAATGTGCTTTCTGCTAGGCTCTGTAACTCAGTGATCCTGAGCTACATCTGAGACTGCATGATGCTACCGACAACAGGCGAAACGTATAAAATTAAGACACTGGTTAAAAACATCCCCCTTCATTTTAGGGTAAAAGGTTGTGAAGAAATTTACAAACAGATTTTATTCTCCATCTATCTAACCTAAGTAAACTGGAACCCAACTACACTTCAGCTCATGACCACAGTAGTTTCGAGGTGTTTTAGAAAAGCAAGTCTCATGCAAATGTGTGCTCTCCTCCACTCCACACTGATGGGCTCAAAACCTGCTGGGCCACCGTTGAGTACTGAGACCTTACTTTCATGAGCCAAGTGTGCAAAGTGCTGCTCAGACTGGGGATCGGAAAGAGAAAGGACAGTGAAGGGCACACACAGGCCCACAGACGTGCCAGACGGAGGACCTGCCTGAATCCCACTTCTCTCTGTGGCTGCAGAAGTTCCCCAAAGCAGCCACATGTGGATTGTGGCACATTTCTTGTGGTGTCAAGCGAGCTCACTGCCTGACCTGCGAGCTCGCTTAGCATCAGTGCCCCTCTCCAGCCCACTACATGCTCTGCTTCAGCTTCCATCAGGCCTTGTGAGAATGTCTTGATTTCCTCCCCGCCCCAACTCTGGTTGTCACTGGTCTCCCTCCACCCTCCCTCTTCACAGTCACACACTAAACCATTTCACAAGGTGGAAAGTTCTCCAATTGTTTATTCAGGCATCAACTAGCTACTGTGGTCAAGGCCTGTTCACACAGAGGGCTCTCAAATCGACTTTCCTACCATACTCTGCTCACATGGAAAAGCACCTGATTAACCCCACTTTCATCCTCTACCCCAGGGTAGCAAAATCTGGCCCATAGGCCAAAGCCAGGCAACAACCCACTGTTAGAAGACGGCTTACTGCCCACACCCATGGCCGCTCACCTGGGCACCCCCTCTGCTGCTTTCACACTAACACAGAGCTAAGAAGTTGTGACACGGACGTGGGGCCCTCAAAGATGAGAACATTTACTTCTGCTCCTTTACAAGAAAGCTCACTGACCTCCACTCACCAAACATTTATCCTTCAAGATTACTGTCAGTGTCCCCAAAAATCAGGTGTCAGACGATTTTACAGGAAGACTCCTCAGTCCAACATAAAATTATGGCAAACCCATGCTACCAGGGCCCAGGAGCGCTCCCCAGAAAGAAGTAAAAACACTGGCCCCGCAGAGCACCATGACCTGGGGCTATTTCCGCGTCTCTGCTTCAGGTGCATGCAGGATTAGGAACTTGGCAGCAGTGACAGGGCTGGAGAAAAGCAAGGTCAGTCTTCTGAGAAATACCACAGTGTGAGCGGGAAGGCCGGTGACCACCACGTGCTCCATAAGGCGACCTCACGGTGGGTCACCTGCAATCTCACACGAGAGTCAAGCTCATCTAATTCATAATCCACTATGGTTTAAAAAGGTTCTATTTGATGTGTTTTTCCTTCTCCATTCCTCAAGTATTGCATAAAATGGCTACCAATGACCATCTGACTTTCATATGAGGCATGGACGAGAAAGGGATGACTACAGCTATTTCAAGATTATCAATAATTTTGTTCAATAAAGAAAAAAATCAACATACCAGTAAGAGCCAACTGCTCTGATGGATGAAACTTTATAGAATTTACTGCAAAATAAAAATATTACAAAAACAGGTTTAAAATAAAAACATATCAACAATATTTATCAAAGCTACAGCACAAACTACAAGGTAACTTTAAAAGTTAAAAGAACTATAATAGTTCAATATTAGATCCTCCCATATAATTAAGCTATGAATAAACATATAAGAGACTAGAGATACATGAAAACACAATTATCAACTATCACAGTGCCAAAGTATAGGACACACAGAAAAAGAATATAAATAATCTACTTCTTTTTATACATAAGCCACCTAGAGTTAAAAATAAGTCGGGACGAAAACGAAAACACTTATGACAACAGACGGAGACAGAATATAGTAGGGACATGGCTGACTGCCCACCCCATCAGGCAAAAGGCCACCCTCCCTCCTGTCCCAATCCAGGAGACCCCAGGAACGGAGAAAGCAGGCCCCTGCCAGCTTGGGAAGAGTCAGGATAGTGTAGACAGTTTCCTTCTCCAATTGTGGCAATCTGCCCAAGTCTTCCGAGGTGGTGTTCCTTTGCCGGATGGAATGAGGGAGTAGGAGAGAAGTGCAGCCCTCCCCTCGTCCCGACAGTTTAGCGACAAGATGGCAGCTGGAGTGTGCAGAGACTGGAATCCAGTTGCTGGGACTTCCCTGCCTGCCACCTAGCTCTCCCAGGGAAAATGACAGGAGCAGCTCCCAGGCACCCCAACACAGAGCTGACCTGGGTCAGGGCACGTGGGGCAGCCAGCCCTCACACCCACACAGGGAAGACATGCACAGCGCGCACAGAATACACAGGAAGTTTCAGCAAACTTCAGCAAGTGCCTTCAGGATGATTCTGTCAGCTATGCCACTGGAATTCTGTTTTTCTGAGGAACTGGAAAATGCTAGAAGATGCTTTCACTATAAACTCTAGACGACAGAAAATGTGCGAAGAACTCATGGAAAATTACCTCCTTAAAAACAGCAAACCATCAACAATGTCTACAATAAACATAACACTCCCAGTGTCAAGGAGCTACTGGTAAGACCAGCGGCCACTTTGCACCCTGATGTCTGTGTGACCCTGAGCACCTTCCTAGTGCTGCAGGGAGCAAAGACACCACGTTTCTACAGGCCCCGTGAGGTGTGTGTGAAAGAACGCACACTGAGTGCTCGGCCAAGAATCAGGCATACAGTGGGCACTTAATGACTGTTCACAGCCACAGTGCTGGCTGTCAGCAGTGTTTGCACAGGTCTAATAAAGAGAAAACTGAGCACTGATCTTACCCAAGAGACAGTGCCACGAGTGCGGGCGGGACCGGAGGCGAGCTCAGGTGCCACGGGCAGAGGGCGGGCTGCAGCGACACCATCCCCCTGCCAGAGTCAGCGCACTGTGGCAAATGCAGAAAAGGATGGCGAGCCCCGCGAGCACCCTAAAGACACGCAGCAGCCCCCAACATGCAGCTAACTCAACACACAGTGGCCACAGCGGGAGCAGAAAGGTAGAGGACACCTGAGACAAACGGTCTTCAGGACAAGCTTCGAAGATACCTCATCTATCATTTGTGTGCCTAACTTTAACACAAACGTGAAAGAGAACAAGACACGGGAGAAAGCACCATCTCCTGCACAGGAGGCCTGACTTGGGGGGCGCTCCAGCAGGGGCAGCGGCAACGCTCAGCATGGGACCCTTGAGGCAGAGGGGCCAATGCACAGGAGGGCACTTGGTCCAGGTGATGAGAGAGGAACGAGCCAGGACAGACACATGTCAAACCACCTGTGGTGAGTCACGCAGATGAGAAATCCCGGGGTGGGGTGGAGGGGGGTTAAATGGACCTTCACCATGTAATCAGAGCACCGCCTAGTGAGTAAAGCAAAAGCCAGGACACAAGCACTACACAGATGGCGCCCCAGAGGACAGCACCCTCGGGAGAAGGGAAGGCCAGACACGCTAGCACTCCGACTCCCGTCACCCGGCCTCACCACACCCAGGGCAGCGCCACACCCCACATGCTGGCCGCAGGATGTGGAAGGAACACGCACAGGGCAGCCCACAAAGAGCAGGGCATCAAAGTCGTCAGGTACGGGAGGCTCTGGGGAAGGGACGAGAGCCACAACAAAGGAACAGAGACGCGTGTCAAGTCTGGCCACAGGAGCGGACAGTCATCCCGTGGCCAAACCACAACGGGTGGAGCTAGGGGATGAGTTTGGGATAGACACAGAAATCAGGCCAAATAAAAATAAGGCAATTGCAAGAAGGGCACATACATGAGCAGCTGTGAACAATACCCACGTCACCATAGTTAGATTTGAATAAGAATCGCGCTGTAGCTACTTGCAAGGACAAGAGTGGAGAGCAACCTATGTGGCAAGGGAGTGGGTCCTCATTGCCTCTGTAAGAATCACTTGTCTAAAACTCAAAACCTCAGAAATAATAAAATAGGCTATTTGGGAAAATGGAAGAAAAAAGCAGAATACGTAAAGCTGTTAAAAGGGGCTCCTCTTTTGGGGAAGTGAAATAGAGTACGAAGGGGAGGCAGGAGCCCGCGGTAACATTTTATACAGGCTGCTAACACCCTCTTAATTTTTAGGCAATGTGGACGTATTTCACCGTAACAATGTTCTTCAATGAATAAATGCGCGGTGGGGAAACAAAGGCTCAGCACACGTTCATTTGAGAACGTCTGCGAAGCCGTGAGCGCCGACCCCGCCCGCCCAGGCACCCCCTGCGGAGACAGAAGCTACACGTGGCAGGGAAGACGTGCATATGCGGAGGGGCGCGAGGAGGCAGCAGGGACCCCCGAGGGAATGAGACCCCGAGAGAGGGACGAATGTGGGTCGCAGCCCAGACAGGACAACAGACATGCCCCCACCAGGCAGAAGTCTGCAGGTGGGGCACACGTGGCCGCGGCCGCAGAAGGCAGGCGCCACCTGTGCGTGTCTACAAAGGGGAGGGCTGTGGCGGTGGTGGTGGCTGGTGAGGGGAGAGGGAGCCGGGAGGCGACCTGACAGACTGGAGTGGAGAGTAGGCCAGGAGGAAGGAACCACCAAGGGCGCCCAGAGGGAAGTGGGCGAGATGCGGTCAGAACACAAGGCGTAGGCGCGGGGGCAGCTCGGGGCAGGGCAGAGCTGCTGCAACCGCCGTGCATTACCTGCAGGCAGGAAGCCCGGGGACGGACGGCAACCCTCCCTGGGCCCTACTACGTGCAAAGCAGCATGACCCTGAAAGGGAACCTCTGAAATGAATACACAGTCTTTGACAAAGGTACACATTTCAGTTCCAAATTTGCTGACATGTGGCTTTCGAGGCAACGGTAAAGGAAACAGAGACAATTCCTACTCGCATGCTGTTCCCCAGTGAGGCTCCCACTGTGCAAGCAGCATCGCTCTGACAGCCCCTGAGTGCCCACGGGCCCGGCAGCCAGATCAGCACACCTCCCATCAGAAGACACCGCCCACCCTGTGTTGCTCACCTGACCCCACATGGCCTGAGTACTTGACGAGGCACCTCCCTGTCTCTATACTCCACAGCAGAGCCGTGTGATCTGCAAGATCCAAAAAACAAGAGTAACTGACCCATCACCAATTTTATGGTCTTTTTAATAAAAGTGAGAAGTTACATTATCACTAGTATCTCTGGCAACTCTGTACTACTCTGTAATTCAACTGACCAAAGAAAATATTTCCAAGAAGACAGAAGTTGGTGACCTGAGGTCAGGGAAGTGGCAAATGGAAACCCAGGGACTTGGACCCTCAACGTGCTGTCACAAGGACTGCATCTCGCCAGAGTCGTGACAGCTCCATTGTTTTGTTGAATTAACACTTTCCAGAGCATCACACAGCACTGAAATGCAAATTAAAATCCAGTTACAAGTATTTGAGATACAAATATTCCTTTGGACCTTTTCTCTTACATAACAGGAAAATCCTTTCTTTCTTTCTTTCTAATTGTAATTTCCCAAACACGGTGGGGTGCTCATGTGCATAATTTCAAACAAGAAAGAGAACTTTCTTCACGGGTCTAACTGCTGCAACATTTTCCACTTGTACTTTGAAAAGCAGAACCCAGTAAGTAACTTCTCACAGGCTGGTAAAGTCATTTCCAACAAGTGAGCACCATTTTTAACTTTAGCAATTTTTATCTGAAAGGGTATTAGGTTATGCACCTTGGATAGCTTTCAAAAACTGTCTTTTCTTTAATGACAAAAAAGGGCTCTCGGATGCCTGCCCCAGGAGTCCCACAGGAAACAGGGCCACCAGCGGTCCAGCTTCCCCCTAAACCCTAGAGCAAAGGGCCCACTTCAGAGACCACAAGGCCCCTCCCTCAGCTATACCTCAATTCAGGCAGATATGCGCTCGACTGTGACTAACAAGAAAGCCAATCAAAAAAATACCTAGTCTGTGTAAACAGACACGCTACCTTATGCTGCCGTGAACAGTGATGGCTTACGCAGCTGCCTGACCACAGAGCCAGCGTCCGCCCCCCCGACACCACGTCACAGCAGCAAGGCCTGTCGGGGCACAGCAGCGCCGAGTGCTTTGGTGACAGTGATGCTTGGCCTCCGGCAGGGCCACCGCGCCCGGCAAGCAGAGGGGCTCGCTGCAGACTCACCAGCAGACGCGGTGCCCAGCACCACAGGCTGTGTCCTCGCCACACTGACGTCCCAGATACCATCCCTGTGGCCAATGTATTCCTTCACGAGCTGGCACACGGCCCTCGACGTGGTGGTCTTGAAGCTGGAGACAATCTAAAACCATGACGGGAAGGAGTATTGTAGACAATTTACTGGCTGAATGTTTTTAGGTTAAAAAAGGTACAACAGAAAAAGAGGTCTTGAACAGCATGAGTCCCTGAGCAGGATATTTAAAGCATTAAGGGAACACAACATAAGGGCAAACAGCAGCATCCCTCCAGCCGGACGTCACAAAGTAAGAACAAAGGCCACCCTAAGGCCTCAGAAGAACCCCCCCAACCCCCTGCAAAGCACGTGTGTCCTCCCATGGAGAGGAGAAGGGTCTGTTTACACGCTGCAAGTCTCTTCCACAAATCCAAGCCATCAGCCAAATTTCCAAATTCTTAAAAAAAAAAGAAAAAAAGAAAAAGAGCTACCAGGACATGAAAGTCAGGAGAGTATACCCACACCCTTAAAACCACTTTTATTATTGGGAAACCTTCATTTTTTTCCCATTTTTGGTAATTTACACCAACCACGTATTATCAGGAGGCAAAGAGCCCAAGGTGGGGAGGAATCCAAAGACGACACTTCTACCAGGTGAGGTTTGTCCAGCACTGTTTATTGAGTGCGTGCTTGGTGCCGGCGCTGCACTAGGAGACACACACAGAGCGCAGCAGGCCCCGGGCAGCTCACAGTCTGACGGAAACAGACAGGAGAACCACAGAGGTGTGCACGAGGGTGAGGCATCGTCCCGTACGATACACACAGCAAACAAATCCCACTTTCTCGTACAAGGAAAAACAGAGAAGTGCATGAGAAAGAAACTAATTAAACACAACTCTTCAGAGTTTGGTTTTTAAACTGTTCTCAGAACGACTTTTCAGCTTTTAAGCAAATCAGAATAATGGAGATTAATCAGAATAATGAAACTATAAAATCAAGTGAAAAAGAAAACTTGGTATTAAACAGCTATTTCAAACACTGATTTAGCAAAGCCCTGAAAATGAATCTAAGTTCATTCTTAGAATAAAGACATTACAACACAATCTACTGTTATATCAATTTGGGTGTGAACATTCAAACTGTCCTGACGCCGAGAACGACTAAAACATGTTTAACGAAGACAGGCTCTTTCAGAAGAAATATATCTGACTCGGTTTGAATTTTACAAAAGGACTTGCTCAAACACAAACCCATCATCTTTTTCCCTCTGAAAGCTCCTATCCCACCCAAACTAGCGAAACCGTCCCTCCATGACAAGGAAAAGTGCTTTGACTGGCCTAAGGTGCCAATCGGATGTTCAATAACGTAACACGTAGGACGGAATGGAGTTGGAGAACATGCAAAGCCTGCCCCACAGTACATGTGAAGCCTCCTGCCATTTCTAACACAGATGTTGTCCGGAGACATGAGCTACTGAAGCCACGCTCCTCGCCAACCCCACCCAGACAGGAAGAACAGAAGGTCACTGCTCAAGACTCATGCCAACCCCGATTCCAGTGGGATTTTGCAAGTGGACAATATGCAATTTATGAATATTGTAACAAATCATTTCATGTGTTGCTTCCAATTGCCCACTACACTTTGAATACCTATTAACTCTTTGTTCTTAAAAATCCTGACTCCATCACGACAGCAAAGAGGCCCCACAAAAGACTCGATCTTGCAGAGTGAACATTCATGACAGAAAAGCAGAATGAAGTGACAAAGTGATGCTTACATCTATCAACCTAATTATCGTTTTAATTAAGATACAATCTAAAGTACTTCAACAAAATCAGAGAGGGGTTTTTCACAGTGAGAGATCGTCATCTTTATAAAAACATGTGTGAACATTTTACAAGTTTCTCTACAGTGACTGCCAGTTAGACGGGCACGCCTCCAGCCCTGGACAGACATGAGCGATCCATCCTCAGGCCCCCAGGAAGGGAAGATCTCTTCTGGTCTGCTGAGCGCACGTGGGTGCACCAAGCACACTACTTGCTGTCAGGGCTGAGTGAGGAGGCAAGTAATGCTGCCTTCAAGCTCACTACCTCCTTGTTGAACACACACTTTGTGCTACCACCAAGAATACACACGCAGCACGGATCAGAATATACTCTGGTACCGGAGTCTTTCTTCAATTTTCAGCTAACATCTTACAACATTATTCTTTAATGCACACAATAAAGATCATTAATTACATGTTTCTTATACACAGAGATTAATTTGTGGATCTAAAATACATTTTTTTTAAGCAGAGTATTATAGCACATATCCTTCCCTTGGCCCAAATCTTGTTTTTCACTATTGTTAGTAAAGGACAACTTTATACACTCTTTCATCTTCTACTTCAGAAAAGCTCTGAAGGTTTCCAAATTCTAAGACTGTACGTTGAATATGAACGCTGTACCCACCGGAATAAACAATATAAGTCAAGATAATAAAACAAGAAATCAGGTGAGGAAGAACATAATCTTACAATACATTTTGAAAAGAAGTTTAATGTTAATTTGTTTAAAAACTTAAAAACTAGCAAGTATAAGCTAGATAAAACATAATAAAACATTTTTTAAATGAACCACTTATACTGTAGAGTTATCAAAGAAAACAGAAAAAAGGTAATCAATATTCATATTTTTTAATAACAAAGAAGTACTAAGAGTTTTCAAATAAGCAGAAGTAGCCATAAGACTGAATCTGCTCTATTCATCATAGTTAATCTCGCTGTGGATGTCACACTCAGTAACTTCAAGCTCAATGGAACAAACTGGAAACATAGAAAGTTAACAAGAACTCTTTATGCCATCATAGCACACCACAAATGTCAGCTTTTCCCTCAAGTTTAGCAAAAGGGATGTCTATTTATTACAGTTAGATAATTAATTTATCTTTTATATATTCAAAATACTCCAAAGTAAAGATGTACACAAAATCATTTTAAAATATTACCTTACAGCAGTCCTCCCTCCCAGATAAACTTATTCCCAAATGATTAAATCCTTGCCACTTTAAGAAGGTCAGAACAAGATAATTTTTAAAAAAGCAAAATACAACTGTCCCTACGAGCCTTGGAGACAGACCTTCACTTCTGTACGATCCTTAGAAAATGAGAGAGAAGAGGCGGCTAAACAGGAAAACGTGCCTGTGGCCCAGAAGAGAATCTTCACTGCTTCTCACCAGTCCCGTGCTCCAAATTCAGAGCCTCTGCATCAAGCCACAGAGCAATACAAACTGTCTCTTCCCTCAAAAAAGACAATCTATTTACTCACGCACAACATTGGACTCTCAGGAAAGACCCGGGCAGAGGAGCATCTAGGTGTCCAGAGGCTGTGGCCACTTAACATACCTACGATATTCCCTGCAAAAATCCAATTTCTCTAAACAGAAGAAGTTCCTCTTTGTCTGTTACACATTTCTAACTGGAAAATATGCAGCTTCAGGTACACATCTGCACACCTCAAATACCACAGGAGTGGCCCGAGAGCCAGCGCCCGGCATACCTTGCTGGTGGAGGCCTTATAAGTGGTCTTCAGCTTCTGTGAAAGCTGGCTGGTGCTGTGGCTGGCTGCAGAGACAAAGAAGCAACAGTCAGGGATAGTCGTACAACCACAGGGTCACAAAATGTCAGAGTAAGGACAGACTGGGGACAGCAAACCCCATCTGTCATTCCACACAGGAAGACAGTGACCCGCGAGGGCCTGTCTACTCAGGCTTGGGGGCCAGAGCACGGTTACAACAGGAAGCCAAGCTTCCTGGCGCTTCTTCCTTTCCTCTATGCCCATGCTGATTACATGCCCTGAGTCCTGCCCACTGCACAAAGCCCATCAATCCACATCCTTCATTAAAGTCCAAATTCCCCCCACACAGAATGTGCAGCGCAATCCTTTTATGAGTGTTCACCCTTACCTTTCGTTTTGAGCTGGCCCTTACTCAGTTCCGCCCCATCGATCGCTTGTCCTTCAGCAGCTAATCGTTCGTTAAGAGTCTCGATTTCCCTACGCACTGGGAATAAAAAAGTTTTTTTCAAAAAGGTAAGACATGCACTTCCAAAACCTGAGTACATAAAAACGTTAATACAGAAGTACTGTCTCAACACAGACATGAATAATACTCTAAGAAACAAGATCACAGTTCCTAGAGTTCTCACAAACCTCAAGACAGCTTTCAAAGAATACAAACTCCAGCCCTCTCCTCGCACCAGGAAGACACTGCGCTGTCAGGGCACACAGGCAGGGCTCCAGGGCCTCAGTCTAGGTCATCTCCTTTGTACTTTCTTCTGTACACTTAAAAACATTTTTTCTGGGGCGCCTGGGTGGCTCAGTCGTTAAGCATCTGCCTTCGGCTCAGGTCATGATCCTAGGATCCTGGGATTGAGCCCCGCATGGGGCTCCTTGCTTGGTGGGAAGCCTGCTTCTCCCTCTCCCACTCCCCCTGCTTGTGTGCCCTCTCTCGCTGTGTCTCTCTCTGTCAAATAAATAAATACAATCTTTAAAAAAAAATAAAAACACTTTTTTCTGATACTGTCCAAAATTCAGTGAAATTTGTACAGTCTAGCTGAGAACACTGAAATTGGGGGAAAACACATACCATAACAAAATGTAACTACTGCTGCGTGGCAACACAGAGCCCCAGTCAAGGATGGTATCTACGAAGACGGACAATTCAGGGAGAGTTATGAAACACGACTACAAGTACAGAACCACAGGGAAGGAAGAGGAAGGATGTGAGTCATCAAGAGAATCAGCAGACACACTCGTGCTGGTGCTCTTCTCTGGAACAGGCCTGCGGACCACAGAATGAGGAGCAACACCTGGGGAAGGGACTCGGCCAAGGACACAAGCCACTGCAGCAAGGCAGCAGGACCATGACCTGGCCACCCAGCCCCCCACACCAGGGCTGCACACCTGCAACCATGCCATGCCACCTGCCAGCACCGTGCACCCTCTACTCAGGCTCCCATGAGACGCAGGGGCTGCGTCAGGCGGTGGAGGCTGAGGGCAGAGGCTCTGAGCAGATCCACCTGAGCGCTTTAGACTGTTCCTCACAGACCGCAGGGAGCCATCCAAACCAGGCAGCAGGAGACTGTGTAAACTCCAAGTTCCTCTAGCACAGTCGTTTGTAATCCTATAGTTTTTCTTTTTCTTTTTTTTCAGTAGGCTCCAAATGGAGCCCAATGCAGGGCTTGAATTCATGACCCTGAGCTGAGATCAAAAGTCGGACACTTAACCGACTGAGCCACCCAGGTGCCCCTGTAATTCTATTGTTTTTCTTGAACAAACTGCATGAATGCATAAAACATAAGGCCTTAGATCACAATAGAAACTCAATAGCACCTGGGTCATTACAACTGATACTTAAAAAAAAAAAAAAAAAACCTTAAGATCAGAAGCAGTACATGGTACCTAATTTTTACTTTATAAAAACTTGGAATAATTTCTCCCTCTGTAAAATTCCAAGGTGGACTTATAAGGAGAATCCAAAAATAAAACATTAAATTGTCCACTAGCAGAGTTTAAATGACATAGGATTACATTCTCTTCATTACTGATTCAACCACATCACTCAGTTCTAGAGTAAAAAATATTTTAGTATAATACATTATATGTTAATAAAGAAAAAAATATTTTAATAATGGAAATGCTGTTTATTAGGATTCAATTTCTGAAATCACAGTTTATATAAAGCATGAAGACCACATAATAGTTACACTGGCATAATACAGATTTCAACACAAACCCTATAAAAATAACAAACACTATAAAGTAATGGAGCAATGAATGGGTAAAGGACAGGTTTGTTTCCTGACATTTCAGAGGGAAGCATGAGTGCATGTGGCCTAAAGCTGACAAGCTAAAAGTAAAAGTGGACTAAGTTTACAAAAATAATCACAAGAATTAAAAGCAAAAAAATGCTTTCCTTTGCAGAATGGAATGGGTCAAAGGTAAGGGTAATGGTAGTTATCTTTTTATACTGCTTTTTTTTTTAAAGTAATCTCTACACCAATGTGGGACTCAAACTCACCACCCCAATATCAAGAGCCAGATGCTCCACCAAATGAGCCAGCCAAGAGCCCCTATGCTGCTTGATTCTTTAAGCAAAGGAAGACATTCCTTCTAAAATAAATTTAAAAAGAGAAACTAAAGCTAAGCTAATTTAAATTTTTTTTTTATTTACCTTTAGTAAGTCAAACAGATAATACATTTTAGGAAATTCTCAAAATATAGTATATTTTAAAGACAAACACGAATCAACATTTTCTCAATTTACAATATACTTTATGTAGGAATGGTTATAAGATGTATTTATTTTTCATAAAATCACAATTTGAATGGGAGAGTGTAGTCAGCAGAGTACTATCCATCCCAAAAGTAACCTGTGAACATGTGGCCTCCATGGCAAAAGGGCCCTTGCAGATGTGACTAAGGTGAGGGATCTTCAATGGGGAGGTCACCCTGCATGACCTGATGACCCTTCCTTCCCTCACGTCCTTAGGAATGACTCAGGGATGCGCCAGGAGGACTCTACCCACTGCTGACGGCTTTGGAGGTGGGAGTGGAAGGGCTTCAAGGTGAAGAGCGAGGCAGGCTCTAGATACCGGGAATGCCAACAGGAAGATGAGGACCTCCATCCTCACACTGCAGAGAACTGAAATCTGCCACAATGCAAACAAGCAGAAGACAGACTCCTCCCCCCTCACACCTCCAGAGGAGCACAGCCCTGCCAACACCTTGATTTGAGTCTGGTGACATAGCCAAACAGACTTCTGACTAGGGAGTTATAAGATAACAAATTTATGTTATTCTAAATCACTACACGTGATACAGAAATACAGAAAACAGATACAGTGGTGAATGTCTACCCAAAAATTTTATAGAAGTTTATGAAGACAGGACATACTCACATTCTAAGTTTTCAATATAAAGGTTTTCAAACTCTCTCTCTATTTGACCAAACAGTTCCAGAAGTGTACTGCGAACCGAGGAAGGCAGCTTGGAATCCTGGAAAAAGGAAGATTCTGTTTAAAATGAAAAAGAAACTCTTTTCCAAAGTTAATTATCACGTCTTAAATTCTTATTTCTTATACATAAAATGCTTAAAGAACTTAATTTCACATCTATACAGACTACAAACGTAATAACTACAATCCAATGATATAAATGGTCACCCAGCATAATACAGGATTCAAAACCAAGCATTTCTTCAAAATAACATCATTTTTCTTTAACAAGGGAGGGAATAAGCCTACCTTATTCAAAAACTTCCAAATCTGTAGAGAAGGAAGACAGTTCCCATAAATGAAGTTTCATTATACAGTCTCTAAATTCTACCATACAATATTATAAGTTAATTTGAATAAGCTATACACTAATAGAGGTGCTTTCATAGAGTTCTCCCATCTATTGTGCTTCAAGCACAATACTGGATATTTCTTATAACTATACTTAATACCTACAAGACTATGAGGAGGGAAACACAAGAAATCTGACTTGTAGTAGCAAAACGTGTCAGCTAAACAAAAACCTTACTGCATTAAGTGCCCAGGAGCACCACGCTCTTCATGCCTGCCTCCCCACGTGTTCTGCACACCTGCAGCCCTGTCCAAACCTCATGGGAAGCCCATGAGCAGAAGCAACACCTCTGCTGAATTTTTATGTATAAAGGTGTGGGCGGTGTCCTCAACACCACCTGTGCTCACCAGCACATACGTCCTGGCCACTGCTGGTAATGAGGAAATTGCAGAGTCCACACTACACTCTCATCTCCAGAGGGCATGGCCTATGGCCTACTTTGTGTACCTCCCGCACTTAGAGTATTTTCAAAGAGAATTCTTCACATAGATTTCTAAAATAAGGTTTCAATATTTAACTGCTGCCAATGTTACTTTCTAAGTGACACTTCAAATTTACATGCAGCACAAACTCTCTAATGTTTAATGAGCTACAAATAAAAATATCCAGTTTATTAAACTTCTCAGATTAAGTTTTTTTTTTTTTAAAGGTTTTATTTATTTGACAGAGAGAAAAACAGTCAGAGAGGGAACACAAGCAGGGGGAGTGGGAGAGGGAGAAGCAGGCTCCCCATGGAGCAGGGAGCCCGATGCGGGGCTCCATCCCAGGACCCTGGGATCATGACCCGAGCCAAAGGCAGACGCTTAACCATCTGAGCCACCCAGGCG
>NC_138373.1:36836486-36848048 GCF_054177405.1 Leptonychotes weddellii | reverse complement strand
TCAGGAAGCGAAATGTGCAGTGAAACGAAACCTCTTCCACTACATGAGAGCGCTCCAGGCCGGGCTATGGTGTCGTCCCATTTCATAGACCCTGATGGAGCGGTGCTGAGCTCTGGGCACCACCTCAGAAAACTCAGGACAGAAAAGCTAGTGATTCGGCAAAGCTTCTAAACGCATGTGCACTTTGCCACATCAGCACATCAGGGATGCAGGAGGCCAGTCCACACGTGGTGCACACACAGACTCAGCAGTACTCTGCAAGCACGGGCCTCACATCCCCACGCTGAGCCCTGCACTTCCTAAATGCTGCACTCATGAATCTAAGATGTGTAAAACTACCACCACTGCTCGTTCACACTACCTTCTCATGGTAGGACACTGCTCCCCAACAAATCACTGTAACCTTGTCTGGAAAGTGAATCCACTGATAACTGGCCACGTGGATTCTCACGTGTCCCTCCATGTCCACCTCCACCTACCATGCCACCTGCTTGCAACAAGCACCCCTGCTACTGTCTTCCTGCTGCTGAACCAGACAGAGCACCACACACCAGCCATCCACGAAACGCCTCCTCAACAAGAAGGAACCGTCTAGAGAGCACTGAAGACACGAAGACCAGGACCCTACGAGCAGCGTGGCAGCCAGGCTGTTCAGCCTGCAGGCCTCTGAATGACCTTCAGAATTTCATTACCCTAAAATGCAATTACATACTTGTCCTACATCACAATGGAGGAGGGGCATTCAGAAGGCCAAGCAAAGAACACATTTACCTCAAACGGGAGTTAACTCCAGAAGATGCTAGCAAAGGAGGGTGTGGGATTTTCACTAGAAATGTAAATAAATCTAATTAAAAAAAAAACGTATACTAGACTGTTTACCTGCACTATCCAATATGGTAGCCAGTAGCCACATGTAGCTATTTAAATTTAAACGTAAATTAATTAAAATGTTAAAAATTCCTTAGGCACATTAGCCACCCATGTGTCTCCGTGTAGGCGTTACATTTGATGGTTGTTTTAATCAGTTATTAAGGGAAGAGGGGCTAGTTTTGTTTTGTATTGGTAACCCACTCTTTTTCTCTACTTTGGAGACCTCCATATATTTGGCTATTTCTGGAACATAACAAACACAATCAGCACTAACTCACCTGTCCTTCTAACATTTCTCTTGGCAGACCCGTCCTCTCTTGCTCCGAGCTGTTAGTTCTTCGTATAGAAAGGCTGTGAGATTTGCGTTTCTGTTTTGCTTGGCGAGCAGTGGAGCAACTCCCGCTTTCTGTGGGCATTACTTCTAGAAGGTGATGTCCCAGTCGCTCCTGCAATAAGCTAAACAAAAGCAGGAAAAACAAGTACTTAATTTCTGATATGGCAAACCAAAATGAAGGAAAAATAGAAGACAATAATTACTTTTTTTTTTTAAATGAGATGAATTTTTTTTTTAAGATTATTTATTTATTTGACAGAGACAGCGAGAGAGGTAACACAAGCAGGGGGAGTGGGAGAGGGAGAAACAGGCTTCCTGCGGAGCAGGGAGCCTGACGCGGGGCTCGATCCCAGGACCCTGAGATCATGACCTGAGCCGAAGGCAGTCACTTAACAAACTGAGCCACCCAGGTGCCCCAACAATAATTACTTTCAATTCCAAACTTCTTCATTCTTCACTACGGCAATATTTACTATTTAATTTAGAAAGTAACAAATTAACCTTTTTTTAGATAAAGACCCCAGCCTTTGTCAAACAGGTAACTTTTTATCAAATTTGATTATCAAGTTTTTGAAGGGCTTAAAGAACAAGTCTCCCTTAACCAACTTTCCCCAACCTCAGCCTACTCCCCAGAGAGAACCAATTCTAATCACACGTTCTAGACCACATATCCTAGAGCAATGCTGTCCAAGAGAAATGCAATGCAAGCCACACATAACGGCAAATTTTCTAGTAGCCACATTTAAAAAAGTAAAAACAGGTGAAATCACTTTTAATGATTTATTTAGCCCACTGTGTCTAAAATACTATCACTTCAGGCAACATGAAAAACACGATCTGCCAAGCTATTCTCCAAAGCAGCTATAACCTCGTACATTCCCATTAGCGATGTAGGAGATTCTATTCTCCATAGGCTCATTTGGTATGTTCACTATGTTTTAATTTCAGTGGCTCTGACAGGTGTGCAGTACTGTGTCACGGTCTTCACACACACTTCCCTGGTGGCTGGTGATACTGTACATCTTTCCATGTACTTATCTGTGGTCTAAATACCCTTCTTAGGGAAATGTCTTCTCCCATCTTTTGCCCATCTTCTAATAGGACTTTGGGTTTTTACTGTTGAGATTTGAGAGTACTCCATATATCCTTCATGAGTTACGTGTCAGGTGTGCGGATTACCAAGCTTCCCCCAGTCTTTTACCCTAACAGGGTTTTTCACAAAGCAAAACTTCTAAATTTTGATGAAATCCCACTGATCGATTATCTTTCTCCAATGGATATTTTAGAGTCACGTCTAAGAACTTTTTATCAATCCTAGCTCCTAAAAATTTTTTCTTCTTAAAATTTTAGTTTTATACATTATATTTAAATTTACGAGCTACTCTGGGTTGATATTTGTATTAAGGCATAAAGTTTAGGTCCAGGGGTATTTTTGTTTTGGGTTTTCTTGTTTCTTTCTTTGCTGAGGATATCCAATTATTCCAGCACCACATGTTGAAAACTATCCATCCTACATTGAGTTGAGAAAATTTGGCATCTTGGTCAAAAATCAATTGGCTATACTTAGGTGAGATTATTTCTTGGTTCTCTATTCTGTTCACCTGATCTATGTATCTCTCTCTCTACAAATAACACAGTATTTAAGTTTTATTTAAGTAATCTCTATACTCAACGTGGGACTCGAACTCATGACCCCAAGTTCAAGAGCCAGATGGTCTTCCAACTGAGCCAGCCACGCACCCCTGCCAGTAACATGGTCTTGATTACTGTGCTGTCTTGAAATCATTAGTGATTCCTATCACTTAAATCTTTTTCAAAATTGTCTAAGCTATTCTAGTTCCTTTGCCTAGCCATATAAATTTGGAATAATCTTTCCCATACCTACAAAAATAAAAATCTTCATGGAATTTTAACAGGAATTCTGTATAATCTGTTCCTCAATTTGGAGAGAAGTGGCACCTTTATCATGTTGAGCCTTCCAATCTATGAATACAGTATATGCCTCAGTTCATTTAGATCATCTTTTCTTCCCTCAGTTTTATAGATTTCCACAAAGAAGTCCTACGTATATCTTTTCGAATTTACACTGAAGTCTGTGCTTTTATTTTCTGAGTAATGTTAAATAACATTGTATTATTTCCATTTTGTGTTAACTGCTAGTATCCTACATTGTTGTTGAAGTCATTTATTAGTTCTAGGAGATTTTTTATAGATTCTTTGGCATTTTTTATGTAGACTATTATGTCAACTAAAAAAAAAAGAGCAGGGGCGCCTGGGTGGCTCAGTCGTTAAGTGTCTGCCTTCGGGTCAGGTTATGATCCCGGGGTCCTGGGATCAGGCTCCACATCGGGCTCCCTGCTCCGTGGGAAGCCTGCTTCTCCCTCTCCCACTCCCCCTGCTTGTGTTCCTGCTCTCACTGTGTCTCTCCCTGTCAAATAAATAAAATATTTAAAAAATAAATAAATAAATAAAATTTTAAAAAAAGAACAGTTTTATTTCTCCCTTTCTGATCTGTAGGCCTTTATTTCCTTTTCTTATTGATCTGGCTAGAAATTCCAGTACTATGCTGTAAACAGTGACAACATCCTTGTTTGATCTCAAGGTAAAAAAACTGTTTCTGACCATTAAGTATGACGCTAGCTATAGGTCAATTGCAAGATTTTGTCTACTGAGATGAGAAGGCTCCCCCCTTCCTAAGTCTCACAAATGCGTTGAATTTTGTCATCTGTTTTTTCTGCATCACCTAATAGTGTGGCTTTTCTTTAGCCTGTTAACAGATCAATTACACTGATGATTTTCAAATGCTAATCCAAATTTGCATGTACAGGTAAACCCCACTTGTTCCTAGTTTACAAGTCAATCTCTGTTCTCTCATTCTGTTTTCTTTTTTCTGCCTTCCTGTGGGTTACTTGAACATTTTTTAGAATTTCATTTTGAAGATTTTATTTATTTGACAGAGAGACACAGTGAAAGAGGGAACACAAGCAGGGAGAGTGGGAGAGGGAGAAGCAGGCTTCCCGCTGAGCAGGAAGCCTGATGTGGGACTCGATCCCAGGACCCTGGGATCACGGTAGAATTTTCATTTTGATTTACGGTATAGTTTCTGAGTTTACCTCTTTTGTATAACTTTCTTTAGTGATTGTTCTAGGTATTAAATTCTCACAACTATCACAGTCTGATTATCAACATTTTACCAGTTCACGGTAATGTGTAGAAACCTGACCTTCTTATCTCCTTACACTCTCCCACTTGTTAACAGCCAAGTGAAATACTTCCTCTATATACACTGAGAACATCAAGAGCTATGCTTCAACCTTCAAACATGAGTATCTACTGAATTTACCAGTATGTTTCCTCTTTCCATTGTTTGTACTTCCTTCCTGGTGTTCCCAGATTGCTTTATGTCATTTCCGTTCCGTTGAAAGAAATTCCTCTACCTATTATCTTAGGATAGGTCTGCTGGTGACCGATCACGTGAAGGAGGTTTTCACTTGATACAGAATTGAGTTGACTGTTCTTTTCCTTCAGCACTTGAAAAATATGCCACTTCCTTATGGCCTCTATGGTCGCTGATGAAAAATCCACTGTCAAATTGTTTTTCCACTAATGGTAAAGTGACATTTCTCTCTCACTGCTTTTTTGTCTTTAGTTCTCAGAAGTTTGACTACAATGTGTCTTAGCATGGATTTCTTTGAGGTTATCTTCTCCGGGTTTCATTAAGCTTCTTGATTCTGTAGGTTTATGGCTTGCCAGATTTAGGAAATATTCAGCCAGTATTTCTCCAAACACATTTTCAGCCCCACTGTCTTTCTCCTCTTTCTGGGATTATAACAAGAACGATAGGTCTTTTGTCAAAGTTCCACAGGTCCCTGATATTACGTTCACTTTCTTCCAGGCTAGTTTCTCCCTGTTGTTCAAGGTGGGTAATTTCTATTCAGTCTTTCCTCTACCCTCTCCATTCTGCTGTTCAGCCATCCACTGGGTTTTTCGTTTGAATTATACTTTTCAGTTCTAAATTTCCATTTGTTTCTTTATATCCCGTGTTTTCTTCCTGAGATTTTGTTTTTTCATTTGTTTCAAACATCACTAATTGCTCACTGACACATATTCATTTTGGCTGCCTTAAAATCCCTGTCAAATCATTCTAACATCTGCAACATCTCTGTGTTGCTGTCAGTTGTCTTTTCTCATTCAAACTGAGATTTTCCCAGTTCTTCATATGACATATAATTTTCAACTGAAGCCTCAACATTTTGGGTTTCATGTTACCAGACCCGAGATCTGATTTAAGTCTTCTATTACAGCAGGCCTCTAACGATGATGTCCCAGCAATTTCTTGTTTCTGCCAGGTAAACTGCAAAGATGGAGATGGAAGTCAGGGTTCTCTGCTCAGCCTCCACTAACCCTGGGTGGAGATACGCCTCATTGCTGCTGAGTGGGGTGAGAGTTCAACCTCTCCCTTGGCCTCCACTCACACCACCCTGACTGCACCAGAGGTCTTTGTTACTAAACTCTACGTGGCCTCATTAGCACCGAGTGGTGGTGAAATTCCTGAATCCCTACTAGGTTTCCTCTAATGCCACCCCAGCAGGAAGAGCATGTTTTCATCACCCAACAAGATGAGAATCCCACCTGCTCACCCAGCCTTCCCTGATACCACCCAGCAGAGAGTGTCACCTCAACACAGCTTTTCAAGGGTAAAAGCCTAGATTCTCCATCCAGCCTTAGACAGAAGAGTGATGAGGGTAGGTGCTGCAGTGTTTTCTAGAAGTGTTCTGTCTCCGGGGCTTTTCCTTTCCTGGTCTTTTGACTAGAGAGCAGGCTTTTCTTGGGTCCTCTGAGGTGAGCCCTTTGGTGTTGCTGGGTTGTGACCTCTTCAGGCCCAATTCTGGGATATATGAGGCAAAAAAGAAAATCCAGGGAACTCAGCTCTGTGTCATTTCTGAGGTCCCAATATACCAATATCACTATAGTTCCTTCTCTCCACCTTTCAGTCTTTTATGTGTTTTATATATACTGCCCAGTGTTTTTAGATATACTTAGTGGAATAGGGAAATACCTCTATCTTTCCATAAGTACAAAATCAGAGACCTTTTGTATCTCAAATTATATATGTGTAGACCTTGTGTTAGTATGGCAACAAGAAAGTAAATCGTGTTTTACAACACACTAAAAGCTTTCAAATAGGTTAACTAATTCTGTGTTTTTAGGTTTAAAATTCTGAAATTTGTGAATTTATTAAAATTATCACCTATTTTCTATAGCATTATGTAAACCACATTCAACTATCCAATCTAAAAAAAAGAAGGAAATAGGAATAAAATAACTATTTCTTTTATCTCTAAAATTCTCATTTGGTTTTCTTTTTAATCTTCTATTTCTCTCACTTTTTTGGATATTCTATTTGTCAAAGCAAATCACAAGGGCAACACAGACTCAAGTGGAGGGCAAACAGACTTAACCTACTGAAAGAAAAAGAATGAGAAAGAACTTGTAGACATCTTTAATCCATCACACATTACTCCATTTACAAATTCTGGCTATACAATGAATAACTTTTTGCTTCCCTAAAAAATGTCAGTGAATGGAACTAGTTTTGCCGCTTCAAATACATAGCGGAGTAAAATAGATATAAATAATCCAGTTAAGTTAAACACCTACTAGGAATAAAATCCAAAGAAGAGCACAACAGTTAATTAGTTTTAGAGCCATGCAACCCCCACCCCCAACTCTTCAAAGCATTGGCTCGGCTTCACCATGAAGCCTCGGCTTAAATGTTACCTCCTCAAAACAGCTTCCTTTGGCCACTGCTAGTCACAGCACTGTATGATCCTCACCACCTCCACACCCAGATCTTATTTGTGGTTTACTCACTTAATGAATGTTTTCCCCACAACACCACCAATGTCCCACCTGGGACATTATTTGGGCTCTCACTACTGTACTTGGGCCGACCATGTGGCCTGACATAAATACATCCCAAAATATTTGACGAATGTATAAGTGAATGAATGAATGAATGAATGAACACATCTATCACCAACTAGCTGTGCAACCTTGGTCAAGTTACTTAACCACGTTCTTAAGGCTTAATTTTGTCATCTTTAAAAGCACGGACAGCAACAGCACTTCTTTCTTTCTTTAAGTCATGCACCAAATATTCTTCAGCTCATGAACGCATTAGGTACTAGGAATACAGCAGTGAACTAAACAGACTTGGTCCCTACTTTCATGATTTAGACTCTAAAGGTCATTCTGAGATGACCTTAAAGGTCATCTCAAAATTGATTACAGAAATTATAAGTTGTGGTGACTGCTCTGAAAGATATACAAATATTATGAGAAGACACAAGCTAAAGAGCAAGATTTTTCCAAGAAACTGACATTTAAATTGAGACAGAAGAATTAGTGTTAACCATGTGGAAAGAGAGAGGGGGAGTGGGTATTCCTAGAACAGGAACAGCATGTGCAAATACCCTGAGCTGGGAATGACACTAATTAACCAGAAATACTAAAAAAGAGACAATGCGGCTAAAGCATAGCAAACAATGGAGAGAATAGTACAAGTGGAAGAGGGAGGCTTAGAGTCTTTTAAGTTTAGATTTTATCCTAAAACAAAAACGAAGCCATGTTGTAAAAATAAAGTGACACTAGATTTGCATGAAAAATCACTCTTCCTGCTGTGTAGAAAACACATGGAAAAATCATATGACTAGGAATGGGGAAGCCAATTAGGAAGTTACTAAAGCAGTATAGGCAATTAATGATGACCCTTAAGATTAGAAGGGTACATGAATGGATTTGGGGTGGGGAGGACAGGTGGGGCAGAAGAGAGGTGTCAAGAACAGCCCTCATTTCTGAGGTAAGATGTAGGTGAAAAAGAGATCAGATTATTGAGATACTGAGATATTGAGGCAGCAGATTTGCAGAAGAAATCAAGAATTAAATACTGAAGGTATTATGTTTGCAATGCCTCTGAATATCTAAAACACAGAAGAGGCAGAAAGTACACAAGTCTAGAGATGAAAAGAGAACTGGGCTAAATTTATAAATCTGGGAGAGGTCTACACTGAAAGTGGAGATACGCATTTTGACCCCATCATGCCTCCAGATTCTATGACTTACCAAATACTACTCTTAATAAGATAAAAAAAAAAAGCTTACAATAAGCATTATGTAATTATAAGCAACATGTAATAAAACTGGCACTCCCTCAAATGACATAGGAAAAATTATTTTTTTAAAGTAGAATCATTTTAGATAACTGATTCAATCTTAAATCATGTTTCATTTTCACAGTAGATGGAAAATTATTATTTTTAAAGATTTTATTTATTTATCTGACAGAGAGAGAGAGCACAAGCAGGGAGAGATGCGGGGCTCTCGAGGCTCAATCCCAGGACCCTGGGATCATGACCCGAGCCAAAGGCAGATGCCTAACCAACAGATGCCTTAACCACCCTGGTGCCCCAATGGAAAAATGATTTTTGACTGAAAAATTAAAGAACAAATTTTTTTATGAAATTTAAGTCTGAAAATTTTGAGCTAGAGAAATTAGAGATGGCTGAAATAAAGACATAATGCAAAACAATGGCAGAATCTATAATTGGCAAAATTTTATATACACAAAGATTACATCGATATTAAATCTGACAAATGTGAATATAACAAAACTAAATTGTTAAACAATTCATATTATCCCACTTAAAAGAGTATTTCAGTAATTTTTTTTTTAAATCTTTTTTTTTTAATTTTTTTAATTTTTTTATTTATTCATTTGAGACACAGAGATACAGAGAGAGAGAGAGAGAGAAAGCATGAGCAGGGAGAGAGGCAGAGGGAGAGGAAGATGCAGGCTCCCCGCTGAGCCAGGAGCCCGATGTGGGGCTCGATCCCAGGACCCTGGGATCATGACCTGAGCTGAAGGCAGACGCTTAACCATCTGAGCCACCCAGGCGCCCCTTCAGTAATTTTTTTTAATGGAAACATTTAGAACTATTTAATTGTGCCACATAAAAAATTGGCCAAAACACCAAACTGACTTAATGGAACCTTACCCAGAAATTATATTCTTCATAAAAAGAAAGAGGTAGACATAATTCTGTTTCAGTGATTACACATATTAAATTAGTAAGTTCATAAAGCATCTCAGTTGTCAAAATCATTAACACTATAACAGTTACCTTGCAGTTTATAAGTCACATTTTGTAAAGGAGGAAAATATCAAAACCCTGTGAAAAAGATCCTAATGGAGCCATAAAGAGGAGACTTTATCTGCAGACATTTCAATCAAGTAAATAACAGAGTAAAGGTCTCTTCTTCCGTCTCTGAAGACCTGCATCAGTGGGAATACTCTGCTAAGTATCAGAAGGAAGGTTAGCACATTCTGAAGATTCACAAGTTGGTTATATAAAGTGCAAGAAGGGCAACACCAACCTTCCTTTCACCTCAAAGTCGTAGGCTTTTCGGGTTATTATTCTTTTTCAGTTTTTAAGTAATCTCTACACCCCACATGGGGCTCAAACTCACAACCCCAAGATCAAGAGTCGCACACTCTACCAACTGAGCCAGGCAGGCGCCCCTCAAAATTGTAGATTTTGAATCAATGATTTTCTGTCTTAAGTATCATACCACTGGCTTTCCAGACATTATACCTTCAGTAAGAAATAAGCAGTCTTCTACACAACTAACTTTAAAAATCATCACCCTTTGGGGGTGCCTGGCTGGCTCAAGCTGGAAGAGTGTGTGACTCGATCTCAGGGTCAAGCCCTATGTTGGGGTGTAGAGATTACTTAAATAAATAAAATTTTAATAAACAAATCTTCACCCTCTGCCTTGCACTGAGGCTTGAACCTCCCTCCTCCCCACGAACCCCATATAGTGTTGTTCTGGCCTTTGCTTGTTTTTCTCATTCCACCACACAGTCCATACACTGGTAAGCTTTTCACATTGATCCATTTCCAACCAAATACGTACACTTCACACAATTACAAATTATAAATCTGGAACAAGAACCTGGCATCAAATGGAGATCTTTCATCCTGAGTGATTTTATCCCTTAGGACCTTTCTAAGCTCTGTGAAGTGCCATCTCAACGATGGGCTCGTAATGCCTGTGCCAAGCACTGTGTTATTAACACTTGAAGACGACCCGGCGAATTCAAGTTCTGCCTCTTCCACTCAGGTCTTCAGCCATGTTCACCATTCTTCAGAAACTGTGAAGTGGTAGGTTCCTCTAGTTTTTTGTTATAACCTATTTCCAATTTCTTCTTTTTTTTCTTTTGTTAATCTTTCCAACACAATTTTCTTCCTGAACCTTTTTTAAAATTTTACTCTTGTCCTCTTCATTTACATCCTCTCCCTCCTCCAGCAGTCTACCCGGGTGCCAACACTACTTCCTTTCACACCAGACCCTCTGGGGAGAACAAACCCCTTCACCTCAGCATGGATCAGTATTAGTATAAATCCTATATAAATGTTTGAAAAGTTTAGGGTGTTTTCAGGTTGAGATCATAGAGAGAAGCAAGGAAATTGCAGGTGTTTGCAAAAGGAATACTGAACTGATACAGCATGGACTCTAAGCTAGACAAAGAGGGAAGCGCAGTTAGAAAGTACTGCAAAGACACCGGTAATGGATGGGCAGGTCCCCCTGAGACGGAAGAACTGCTACAAAGGTGTGGTGTGAGGCTCACAAGGGTCAGTAAGAACAGCCACTATTGTTCCAACAACCCTGTGAGGCACAGTTCCCAAATGTTCAACAGGCCAAACACTTTAGTAAACTGGTCATAGAACTGTAAAGGGGAAGGGCGCCTGGGTGGCTCAGCGGGTTATGCAGCTACTTTCGGCTCAGGTCAAGATCCCAGGGTCCTGCTCAGCAAGGAGCCTGCTTCTCCCTCTGCCTCTGCCTGCCGCTCCCCCTGCTTGTGCTCTCTCGCTCTCTGTCAAATAAATAAATAAAATATTTAAAAAAAAAAAAAAAGGAACTGTAAAGGGGAGAAGAAAAAAAAGGGGGCCCTGAAGGGGCAGGGAGAAGGAAAAAAAGAACAGAATTGAAAAGGGGAAAAAAATGTCTTTACTCTAAAAATAATCTACTGTAACCAATGTTAAAAGCTGTGCCCTTTTACCTAAATATAATCAAAAACAAATATCTGAAATTCTGAAAGATAATTATATTTCTTCAAAATATTCGTACTAACCCACTATTATAGGGCATTAAACAGGTTTATGGAAAAAAATCCTACTTTTTTTAAAAAACATTTTCAAGGAATTATAAATAGTTCCCTCCAAAAACCCAACCTCCCTAACCCACCATTCAAATACGTAGGTTTAATATAAAGTCTGCACAACTCATGTGCCACA
>NC_138373.1:36816851-36835986 GCF_054177405.1 Leptonychotes weddellii | reverse complement strand
GTGAGGGGTGTGATGTTGGGTCTGTGTGTGGGGGTGATGTGAAGGGTGTGATGTTGGGTCTGTGTGTGGGGGTGTGGGTGTGATGTGAGGGGTGTGATGTTGGGTCTGTGTGTGCGGTGTGAGGGGGATGTGTTGGGTCTGCGTGTGGGCCATACGGTGGGTGTGACATGGGGTACAAGTGTGGGTTTCACGAGAGGGGGGTCTGGGAGGGGTGAACGGTGCGGGCGGGCGTGCGTGCGTGCGTCGCGGCCTTCCGAACCAGGGCACGCACTGCGCCGTCCCGCTCGGTCCTCATCCAGCCCGCCCTCAGCCTGCCGGTCAGCTAACTGCGCAGAGGGCCCCGCGCACACACGTCACGACGTCTCAGAGCCCGCGCGCCCGGGGACCTGGAACGTGCGCTCCCGCGCTGCTTGGCGCCTCTGGCGCGCGGACTAGCGGGTATGGTCGGGGCCGCTCGCTCCGCCCTCCGCCTCGGGGCAGCCTTCTTAAAACGGCTCTGCAGGGTCCTGAGCTCCGTAGAGCGGCGCTCGGAGGGCACCGGGAAGAGCGGAACCTCGGCTCCGGGACGGAGGCCCTGCACACGCCCTCGCGCGACCGTGACGTTAGGCGCGGCCGGCGCGCGATTGGCCGGGGAGCATGTGGCGCGCTCTGGCGCGGGCACTGACGGTTGGGCGTGCGGCCCCGAGGGGCGGGTCCCGCGGGGCCTGCGGGAGAAAAACGCGGCGGAGAGGGGGTATACAGAGGGCAGCAAACTGAGGTAGGTAGGCGGGCGGGAGTAGGGCGGGGTCCGGCGGGTCCCCGCGGGTCCCCGCGGGTCCCGGGCGTTGAGGGGCGCGGAGGGGGCACCGAGTGTGGCCGCGCCGCCCGCTTGCGCTGCGTCCCGTGCGCCAAGCCGCCCCGCGCCCTCCTGGGGGACTTTCGGTGGCGGGTGGGAGTTGGGGGGAGGTCCCCCGGGGCCCGGGTGGTGGTGGTGGGGAGCCTCTCCCGGGGACGGGGGGTCACGAGCCCCGGTCCTCTGTCGGCGCCAGGGTCACGGGCAGGGTCCGCCGGGCTGCCAGCATGCCGGAGATTGACATAGACAAGCTGGACGCGCAGCAGGTGCAACTGCTGGCGGAGATGTGCATCCTCATCGATGAAGAGGACCGTCGGATCGGGGCGGAGACCAAACGGAACTGCCATCTGAACGAGAACATAGACAGAGGTGCGGGGGCAGGTGCGGGGGCCCGGGCAGCTGAGGGGCAGGTGCGGCGGCCCGGGCGGCCCCACGTGCCCGCTGCCCTGTCCGGGCCGTGCAGAGAGACCCGCTGAATAGAAGACGATGGCAGCAAGTTCCAGGGGCTCTGGACCGTAGGTAGAGAATAGGGCAAGTAACTGCTGTTTTACAGTAAAGTAATTCGCCTTCTTTGGCTCGCAGGGTTATTACATCGAGCTTTCAGCGTCTTCTTATTCAACACGGAAAATAAGCTCCTGCTGCAGCAGAGGTCAGATGCTAAAATCACCTTTCCAGGTGAGTGCGCTTCTGCTTGGAGTATTTTGTAGGGAGCCAGATCCTGCGTGACTCGGTCCGGGGCGTTCTTGGTAGCCAAGGTCAGAAGGGAAATCCTGTGGATGGCATCATTTCATATTCCGAATAAAGAAGTGTGTGCATTGAGCACAACCTAATGAAACAGCAGTGAAAACTGCTACATATGTGTATATTCACATAGATTTCTAATATATATTTTCACCTGTGTTGTAGGTTTGTCTTTATACTCTTTGATCTTTCTGGTTAAGACTGCGTTAATAAAGAACTTATCTACACATGTCTGTTTCACAGAATGATTACCGATAGCTCATTATAACTGATTTAGAAATCTTCATTTTTCTGTTACTTTTAAAACTTTAATTTTTTTTTATCTTTTAGACCTATTTGGAAAAAAGTTAATCTACATGTATATTAACATGTTTTAGGTTGTTTTACCAACACGTGCTGTAGTCATCCGTTAAGTAATCCCCAAGAGCTGGAAGAAAAAGAGGCCATTGGAGTAAGACGAGCAGCACAGAGGCGATTAAAGGCTGAATTAGGAATTCCCATGGAAGAGGTAACCAATTTTACCTCACAACTGTACAAGCTGAAATCTTGTTTAGAAATCCAAACATACGTTAAAACATTTTAATTAAAATTTACATTTAAGGTAGGTCTCTGCTTTATAACTTTGTGAGTTATTGGTCTTAGAAAGCACCTCCATTAAAGATTATTTAAATTTTGACTTCTTCAGGCGCCTGGGTGGCTCAGTCAGTTAAACGACTGCCTTTGGCTCAGGTCATGATCCCAGGGTCCTGGGATCAAGTCCCACATCGGGCTCCCTGCTCTGCAGGGAGCCTGCTTCTCCCTCTCCCACTGCCCTTGCTTGTGTTCCGTCTCTCGCTGTGTCTCTCTGTCAAATAAATAAATAAAATCTTAAAAAAAAAAAAATTTTTGACTTCTTCATATTACTTGTGAGGGTTTAGCTCAGTGCTAAAATGGATTGATCTGTTAACCAGTATATAAAGTTGATTATTTTTATAATTGAGCAGATCAAAGATGATAGTTTTCTTATGAAAATTCTTACGAATATAAACTACAAATCTGATTGGGTAAATTGAAATAATCTTTATTTCCTGGAATTGTCCTCTTTAAATAAGACCTGAGTAAATAAAGTATATTTCATCTAGTTAAAATGGTAAATACTTTCCCCCCACGAAGAGTACTATCAAGATGTGAAGGAGAATGCCACATTTAGTTTGAGTGACTGCTTTTTTTTTTAATACAATTATTTTAATAAAATCAACTTAAATTCTTGGTCCTGCGGGGAAAAAAATGTAGGCACTTGAAACTATGTAGTAATATCTTCATGTATCATCAACAGATTAATATTTTAAGAGTTCTAATTCTAAAACTATGGTTCTGTTGTTCAGGATCTTACTGAAATGTGGTGGGCTGATTTACATTACTTGTGTTGTTGATGTTTTTGCTGTTGTTTTATTTTCATCCTAGGTTCCTCCAGAAGAAATTAATTACCTAACACGAATTCACTACAAGGCTCAGTCAGATGGTATCTGGGGGGAACATGAAATTGATTACATTCTGTTTGTGAGGAAGAACGTAACTTTGAATCCAGATCCCAATGAGATTAAGAGCTACTGTTATGTGACAAAGGAAGAGCTAAGAGAACTTCTGAAAAACGCAGCCCGTGGTGAAATTAAGTTAACTCCATGGTTTCAGATTATTGCTGATGCTTTCCTCTTTAAATGGTGGGATAACTTAAATCATTTGAATCAGTTTGTTGACCATAAGAAAATACATAGAATGTGAATGTGAAAATGAATGGTTAGTAAAATACTGAGAAATTTCTCCACTTAGTAAACTTAACATAATTCTTTAAAAATTTGGTTCCCCATAAGAATTCGTCACTTGAAACATTGATAATTTACAACCAGTATTTGTACAAAAAATACAACCAACTTGTTAATTTTATGTCACACACCCCATATGTGTGCATCGCTATTTGTAAAAGACATCTGTGAGAGGTTACTGTAATATCAAGGGCAAATTAATGTTACCTGTCTAATCACATGGTCCTAACAAACTCTAAAAAATAAATGAAGTTCTTCATTTTCGGTATGTTGTGATAAATACCATCAGCACACTTGTAGAGAACTTTGCTCTTTACCAAATGCTTTATAAATCCTTACATTTTTATCATAGTCTAGAAGAATGTGCAGTGCGAACTATTTGCTTAGCTACTTCAGAATAGTCCAAATTAACTTTCCATATGAGCAAATTAAATGTAGAGCAGGTTCAAGGGAAATTAAATGGTATATATCCTGATTTCTGCCATTCTAAGCTGATTTTGTGGTTTAATCATGCTGGAAGTATTTTGATACCGAAAGTCAAACTTCGCTTTTGGTAATGATACTGGTCGGGTTAAATCTTTTAAATGGTTTTTGCCAGTTAGTAACGTGTGCTTTCCGAATGACAGTGGACAGGCAGGCTCTTTGTAAAATGGAAATTGAGTCAATTGGGTGATACTCTACAACAGGATTTCTTAACCTTGACACTGTTGACATTTGGGTTGGATAATTCTTTGTTGTGAGAATTCATCCTGTGTGTTGTGGGATGTGTAGCAGCATCCCTGGGTTCTACCCACTCAAAGCCATTAACACCCCTCCCCCTGTGACAGTCACGGTGACACTAGATGCCAAATGGCTCCTGGAGGGCACAGGCCCCCCCAGTTGAAATCCACTGTTCTACAAAGTCAGGCCATATTGTAGGGGGAAAGATTATAGTCCATGTTATAGATTTGGGTTATGGAATGTGTGTATATTCATATTTAAATTGTACCTTGACTAATGCACTTTCTAAAAGTCTTGCCATAGATTTCTCAGATCTGAAATCTTAAGACAGCTGTATTATCCTCGAATGTTGTATAATAAATAATGAAGAAAAAGATGAGAAATTATTTAACAAAGCTAAATATTCTGTAAATTCAGTAGAAAAATTCATTTCTTGTTAACACTGACTTAAAACTTCAGGCAAGACTGGGTGTCAAGTATTAATTTTTCTGAAAAACAAAAACAATAAAAAGAATTACCACATTTTAATATTGTGGTCTGGTTTGTTAAAACTTTAATCCCATCATTTAACCCTTTAATAAAGTTAGGGGATCCATAACCAGCAGCACCGGCGGACAGCGTACCTCAGCCCATTCAGTAAATGCTCAGCCAGCGTTAGATGTTACCACTGGTGTTTTCTTAGAAGGCCTGGCTGGAACACGGGAGGATGAATGTTTTGACCTGATGAACCCCTTAGAACTCTCATCTTTTTAAAGATGAAATGAAACTTAAATTTTTATCTTAAACTGCTTGAAGTTCATGGTCTCCACACTTAGTAACTGTCTGACAGCTCTTTAAGGGCCAGAAGTAGTCTTCTATACAACTGATTATTCTGGGGGCACCTGTGGGGCTCAGTCAGTTAAGTGTCTGCCTGGTTGTGATCCCGGGGTCCTGAAATCAAGGTCCGCTCCCTGCTCAGCGGGGATTCTGCTTCTCCCTCTGCCCCCCGCCCTCCCCTCCTGCTTGTGAGGGTTCTTTCTCTCAAAATTTTAAAAAATAAATAAAATTTGATTATTCTGTCCTCAAGCCTCTACTGGCCAGAGAACCAGAGTGTAAACCAAGACGCTGTAGGGAGGGGGCACATGTTACTGCCCTGCGTGGCCCCAGCCCCCAGCAGATGGGCACAGGCACAGAACTCAGAGGCACGTGAGCAGGCCCCTGGGCTGCACGCCACGTAATGCTCAGGTGGAGGTGGTCCTTCCATCTGCTCCCCAGGGCACACCTGCTTGATGGTTTCATTCCCCCCCAACACGGGTGGGCCCATCTGGTGGGCATTCCCAGGGATGGGGAACCCCACTCGCTGTGTGGGTCTGGATGCCCACCCAGATCCCCCCTCTGCACATACGGGGTGTCTAGTGTCTCAGTACAGCCCGTCCCACCTCAGCTGGGTCCTTATCAGCCTAAGCCTGTACTTCTCACTCACGTGTCACAGAGTGAACTTGTGCACATTTGAATATCTTGACACAACTTTGTACCTCAGTTTCACACACTTACCTCTCACGCTTTAGACTCCCACATTTTTTTTTTTTTTAAAGATTTTATTTATTTATTTGACAGAGGGAGACACAGCGAGAGAGGGAACACAAGCAGGAAGAGCGGGAGAGGGAGAGGCAGACCCCCAGCTGAGCAGGGAGCCCGATGTGGGACTCGATCCCGGGACCCCAGGATCATGACCTGAGCCGAAGGCAGTCGCTTAACCGACTGAGCCACCCAGGCGCCCAGACTCCCACATTTATTTTTAAGATTTTATTCATTTATTTGACAGAGAGAGCGCGCACAAGCAGGGGGAGTAGCAGAGGGAGAGGGAGAAGCAGACTCCCCGCTGAGCAGGAAGCCCGATGCGAGACTCGATCCCGGGACCCTGGGACTATGACCCGAGCCGAAGGCAGATGCTTAACCTACTGAGCCATCCAGGCGCCCCTAGACTCCCACATTTAAATCTCTACACAAGTCTCCATATTCACATGGCCAGCTGTCTGTGACAACTCTTGTGTATTTGTTTTAAAGATTTTAAGTAATCTCTACACCCAACAGGAGGCTCAAACCCAGGACCCCGAGATCAAGAGTCAGCCGCTCCACGGACTGAGCCGGCCCGGTGCCCCTGCTCGGATATTTAAACAGGATCTCATGATTCCACGCAGACCAAGTCCTGGGATGCACCACTCTTCCTCCTCTCAGGAAATGGCAACTCTTGTCCTCCCATCACTCAGGCTAAATACTTTGCAGTCACTTCTAATTCCCTTCCCCCTCACACCCTGTATCCAATTAGTCAGTAAATCCTTTGAATTAACCCGGATTTGAACTTTGAGTCACTTTTCCTGCTCCTTTAAATCCAGACACTCCCTGGACGGCCTCCTGACTGTCTGCTCTTGCCTCTTGATATCTGTTCCCAACACAGCAGCTAGCGAGTGTCCTCTCCCTCCTCAGAAGGCTCCAGAGGAACCCCCCCAGCGGCCTGCAGGCCCTGCTGTGCCCAGCACCGGGGACCTCACGACTCCCCCGGGAGCCAGCTCTGGGCAATCCCTGGGGGTACCACACAGGCTCCCACTTAGATCTTTAAACTACTTCTTCCTAGAGAAATTTTTTTCCAGATATATGCATGACAGACTCTCACTTTTTTCAGAACTGCTCAATATTGGCCACCTCGGTGGTGCCCACTGTGGCCATTCTGTGACCCATTTCTCCCATACTTTCCCCTCCTTTTCTATCACTTAACGCCTGGGAATATGGCAGATAGCACACTTAACTGTCTGTCCACCAGGATGTGAGCTCTCTGAGGGCAGGGGTTTCTTTCTTCTTCCAACTAGTTTGAAAAATTTCAAACCTATAGAAAAATGATAAGGATAGTATAACAAGTTCCCATATACCCTTGACATAGATTTGTCAATTGTGAAGTTTGCCACACGCATATCTGCTCTCGAGATATTTAGTTTATTCCAGATTTAATGACATCTTTAGCATATAGCCAAGAAGTCACTCTACATAAGCACAATCCAATTGGCACAAGGCAATTTAACACATGCAATACTTTCATCTAAAATACAGCAGCTGGGTGGCTCCTGGGGGCTCAGTCGGTGGAGCGTCCGACTCTTTGATCTCAGCTCAGCTCTTGATCTCGGGCTCGTGAGTTCACGCCCTACATTCAGCTCCACGCTGGGCATGGAGCCTACTTTAAAAGTAAATACGGGGCGCCTGGGAGGCTGGCTCAGTTGGTGAAGCGTCTGGCTTGGGCTCAGGTCATGATACCAGTGGGCGGGGAGTTGGCTTCTCTCTCTGCCTCTCCCCCGGCTTGTGCTCGCTCGCTCTCTCAAATAAATATTTTTTAAAAATAAATAAAATAAAATACAGTATCACAGAAGGAGAATTCTTCCTTTATCTTCAAGGTTTAAGAATTCATTCGACATGAGACAGATTAACAGGAAGAAAGAAAAGTTTTCTTGCGTGTGCGCAAGAGGCCCAATAAGGACCACGGCAGGCAGATTTCATACATTTGAGATGATGGGTTCATGAGGAACTCACAGGATTTACAGGGGTTTGGGAGCGTTAATTAGGATGGAATTCTAAATAAAAATGTGGGTGGACTGAGGTAGAAGATTAGAAAAACAACAAGGTTTTATTTCTACAGTTTTCTTGGCTTCACAGGCCCCATCATTTACTTCTCAGTCTGGAGCGGTGTTTTTCTGACGGGAGATTCGTGTCCTGCGTTCAGGGGACAGAGGAGGGCCTGAGGCGCTCCCAGCAGCTGTTTCCCCAGAAGCTTCGATCCAAAATGACCGGTGCGCCGGTGGCACATTCTGGGGGGGACACCCGCCCTGGGCCCCTACAACACCTGTCTCCCCAGTGTTCTCCATCATGACTGCTCCATCCTCCCGCCCCCAAACTCCCGCAGCCACTCACACCCGTCTCTCCATCGGGTCCCCAGCCCATTTGTCTGTCACAACTCTGACTTTTTGAGGATCCCACACCAATTATTTTCCAAAATGCACTTTATTTTGATTTACCATATTGTTTCCCATGACTAGATTCAGATTAAACATTTTTGGGAAGAACATTACATAAGTAATATTGTGAACGTGGGGCTGCCGGTATCTTTTCCATGTCCTGATTTCATTTCCTTTGGACAAACAGTAGCGGAATTACTGGGTCACAGGGTACTCCCACTCCCACAGCCCAGGACAGGGGTGCGGTCACCAATACCGCAAGGCTCAGGGGCCTGCAGCCAGCCCGGCGGGCCTGGTCCAGGGCAGACCTTGGTGCTCAGGGGACTGCTGAGGCCCTCACTGAGGCTGCAGACCTGATGGTCAGGCCCTCCCTCCGGACAAGGTCTTAGGAAAGTGCTGCCACGGGAAACGGTCCCTCTCCTTGGGCTGCCCCCAGATTGGGTGCCTCTGCTATCATTTATTCACTATCTGCATTCCCGCCACCGTGCTCGAGGTCCAGTTGCCTTTAGAAGCCTCATTCCACGCAGAGCAGGCTCCTGGCGCCTTCAGCAGTCCCCGCGCCAGCCGCCCACCCCCTTGATTGCTGCAGCTTTGAATCATGTTCTGAAATCAGGAAGCGTGAGTCCTCCACTTTATTCTTCTTTTTCAGACAATTTCAGCTATTCTTTGAAGCTTCCATGTGAATTTTAGGATGGGTTTATTTCGACGAAAAGCATCGTTGGGATTGAGAGAAGGGCTGCACCGAATCCGCAGACCACTTTGGGCGGCCCGGACAGCCGGGCGATATCACGTCCTCCAGCCCACGAACACGGGTCTTGGCATATGTTCATCTCCGCATTTCCTTCAGCAGTGTTATGCTTTGCAGTGAACACATCTTCCACCTCCTTGGTTAGTTCCCAAAATTTTCTTTTTCATCCTATTATAAGTGGAATTATTTTAATGTACTTCTTGGGTTGTTCACTGTCAGTGTATAGAGACGTAAGTGATTTTTGTAGCTTGATTTTATAACCTGCAAACTTTGCTGAATTCATTTTTTTGAGTATGAAATATTTAGAGTTCCCTACATGTAAAATCATGTGGTCTGTGAACAGAGATGATTTAATTTTCTCCTTCCCAATGTACTTGCCCGCTCCGTCTTCTCATCTCCCTGCTCTGGCTAGGACCGCAGTGCTGTTGAGCAGGAGTGCCCAGCGTGAGCATGCTGGCCTTGTCCCCACCCTCAGAGGAAGTGTTCAGTCTTGCCACCGAGTGTGATGGTGGCTGTGCACTTTCCAGAGATGGCATTTATTCTGAAGTAGTTTCCGTCTCAGTTTTTTGAGTGCTTTTATCAGGAAAAGGTATTGCATTTGATCAAATGCTCTTTCTGCATCACTGAGAAGGTCCCATGGTTCTAGTCCTTCACCAAGTTAACGTGACACGTCACATCCGCACGCCGGCTGTCCTTGACTCCCAGGAACCTCATGGGCTCATGCTAAGCAATCCTTCCAACGTGCTAACGGTCGTTTGCTAGCCTTTGAGGACTTCTGTGTCAGTATTCACCAGGGACCTCGGTCTCCAGTTTCCTTGTGGTGTCTTCGTCTGGCCTCAGTATCCGGGCAATGCTGACCTCATGGAATGAGTTAGGAAACGTACCCTTCTCTGTTTCTGGGGAACAGATGAAGGACTGGTGTTGTTTTTTAAATGTTTGGCAGAATTCACCAGTGAAGCCACCTGGGCCAAAGCTGTTTTGTTTTGTTTTTTTTATTATTCATGAGCGACAGAGAGAGAGAGAAAAAGGTAACATCGTGCACTGTTGGTGGAAATGCAAACTGGTGCAGCCACTCTGGAAAACAGTATGGAGGTTCCTCAAAAGTTAGAGTCCTCATAAGCCAGCAATCCCACTTCTAGGTAGAAGCCCAAAAGAATTCAAAGTAGGATCTCCAGGAGACGTGTGCACCTCACCTTCAGTGCAGAATTACAATAGCCCCTAGGAGGAAGCAACCCAGCAGTCCGGAGATGGATGGATGATGGATGGATGGATGGATGGATGGATGGATGGATGGATGGATGAATGGATGATGGATGGATGGATAGATGGATGGATGGAGAGATGGATAGATGGGTGGTTGGATGATGGATGGATGGATGGGTGGATGGATGATGGATGGATGATGGATGGATGGATGGATGGATGATGGATGGATGGATGGATGGATGGATGGATGGATGATGATGGATGGATGATGGATGGATGATGGATGGATGGGTGGGTGGGTGGATGGATGCAGAGAAGGGCATGCAGGAGTGTCAGTGCAGTCTTAAGATGATAGAAAGCCCGGACCTGTGTGAGTGTGGATGGACCACGGGGACCCTGCATGGGAGTAAGCCATTCACAAATGGACCAGTGCTCCATGGTTCACCTGAAATATCCAAGTTTGTCAGAATCCCAGAAACAGGGAGTTGAGAGGCGGAAGCCGGGGGATGGGGAGGGATTAGTTTCATGGGGACAGAGTTTCAGTTCTGCAAGATGTAAAAGTTCTAAAGATCTGTTGTACAGCCACGTGAATACTTAATAATACTGGATTGTACACTTATAAATGGGTTAAGATGGTAAACTGAATGTTTTCTCCATGTCCTCACCAACACCATAGTTTTCTTGAGTGTCCATCCTGGTGGGAGTGAGCTCACATAGGTTTCATCTTCATTTCTCTGTATTAGCATTTTCAGCATTTCCTCCATTTCATAAAGTGTCTTTTACTGTTGATTATTTCCTTTGAAGCAGAGATATTTGTTTGATATCATCCCATCTATCTTTTTGGTTTTGTTACCTGTACTTTCCAGTTCTGGAATTTTGGGGGCACCTCATTTTCCTGACTGCATATCTTCCTTCAGCTCTGGGTCTTTAGGATGGTTGTTTTAAACCATCTCATCCTCCTGAGACATCATTTTTTTCTTTTTTTTGCGAGAGAGAGCACGAGAGGGAGGAGGGTCAGAGGGAGAAGCAGACTCCCTGCTGAGCAGGGAGCCCGACGCGGGACCCAATCCCGGGACTCCAGGATCATGACCTGAGCCGAAGGCAGTCGCTTAACCAACTGAGCCACCCAGGCGCCCTCATTTTTTTCCTTTAATGGGCCTTACTTCCCTACTCTTTTGTATGCCTTGTGATTTTGTTGAAAACTGGACATCTGAAATCTCATAATGTGGGAATTCTGGAAATCAGAAACTCTCCCTTCACCAGAATGGCTGGATTTTGTTGTTTTAAGGGTATCACTGTGCCAGCCAGGGGTAAACACTGAAGGTCTCTGTAGTTCTTCTCTGAATACATGTCCTTCCCGGGGCATGTGTGTGGTCTTTCCAAACTCCCTTCACATGCAGTTGCTTTTCAAAGTCCTCATCCTTAAGTGTCTGGCCCCCAGAAGAGGTAAAGCAGGAAAAAGAAACAGGCGCTGGCTCTTTAAACCCCCTGCATCTGATTCCATGGATGGGGACTGCAAGAATGGGGTCCGTCTCTTTGTCTACACCTCCGCCATAAGAAGCACAATCAGCAATGTAAACCTAGAATCCTGATCTTTGGGGGACAAGGTCCTTAGCAGCCCCCCTGACTCACACAAGCAGCCACAGGAACAGAGGCATAAGCGCCTGCCCTGGGGTAGGGGTGGGGGATACGTGAACACCAAAGCCAGAAGGGCCAAAATCAACCCAAGTTGCTGGATTTCCAGCCCAGCCCTTCCCTGCAAGACTCAAGCCTCCAGAGACCCGGGTTCCAGAACGGTTCCGCAACTGCGACCCCTGCGAAGACGTGGGCTCCTGCCTCCCCAACACCATGTGCATTTCAGCTTCTCTTCACCAATCTTTTTCAGCACACACACACGCGAAAATCTCACTTTATACCCCCGTATAGCATGCAGCACACGCTAGACACGCCCGTAAGACAACTGCCCTCCGGGGCGCGACGCTGCCCACGGCCGCCCGGGTGGAGGCGGGCACAACGGCGCGGCGGAGAGGGCGGGCTCCCGCGCCACAGTGACCTCCGTTCAGGACAGCCGCGGACGGGCGCGGCAGGGGGGTGTGCCTCCGGAGGCGCAGGGGCTGCTTGTGTTTCCCGGACACACGCTGGGCTGCTACAGTGCCTGAGGTAACGTTTTACCCCACGGAGAAGGACTATTTGTTTTCAAAACAGGAGTTAGTTTATTTTCCCTTTTCATTTGGCCAAACTACAGTGATTTGTAACTAAACAAAAAAAAAAAACCCTAAATCAACCAAAACCACTTTCTTTCAGAGGTTCATCCTGGATGAACTAGCTGGAGACAGGCTACAAGGGTACACACATTGTAGAGAAAGACTAGCTGGCGCGGCTCTCAGTAGGCACGGCTGGCAGCCTTCTGCCCGTGTCCACAGCAGAGCGGTTTTCTTCGCAAAAAAAGACCAGACACACACGAACCAAAGTTCCCTCTTGCGGAAAGATTTTTCTCCATCAAAACACACATGATGTGCACCTTTCCGGTTCTGCAGATCTGAAGCGACCAGAACTCCCTAAATGCAGAACCCGCCGTCCACTCGGAAGACCCGTGCCGTGGGGCAGCGCTGACACCTTCCCGCACCCGCGCCCCCCGCCCGAGAGCAAGCAGCCAGAGCTTCAGGTGTCCTCGCTGTCTGCGGTTTACAGGCGGTGCCCCGATCCTGGGACCCCCTCCACCAGATGAGGCCAGGCACCACCCCGCCCAGCCACTACCGCCTGTCCTTTTTCCCGGCTTTCCTCTTTCCGGACAGCAAGTGCTTGGGCTTCATATCAAACACGTGTCTGTCTGCTTCTCCTTTCTTCCCCAGGCGGTTCATCTTCCTCTGAGCGTTCTTCATCATAGTCTTGGCTTTCTTCACCATCTGTAAAGCACAAGAACACACAACACACGTGAGCTCCCAAGTGTCCACGTGCCTTGTCATGACCGGTTAGCAGTCTGTCTCCACGGTCCAGATCTCTTCTGCGAGAAGCGCTGGCCAGTCTCAATCACTGCAGTTTGCCCTGGGGCCCGGGGGCTGCAGACCTCATCCCCGTGCACACAAGGACGGGAAGAACGCTCTGTCTGGACAAATCCTGTGCCTACCAGGAGCCGGAAGATTAGGCCCATCGGCCGTAATTCCCTCTTAGACAAACAAGAGAACAGAGTCAGCCCATGAAACCGTACCACTCACATCTGACAAGTGGCAATGCTGCATTACCAAAATCCAGATTTCTAGAAGGAGATGGAAATCTCAGGCTTCCATCAAGTAAATGGTTTGCCAGTTTATATAGACTTTCTCCCGTACCTGAACTTTCAAAATGCCAAAACTAACCATTTTTGTCTTTATTTAATAAAAAAGTTTCAATGAAAAAGACTGTATATATCCAGTGTCTTTCCCAAAAGACTGACCACAACTGCTCCCTGCAGGGGCTCTGGCTCCAGGTTCTGAGCACGGTGCCCTAGGACACCATGCTTCCGTCCACCCACGAGAGGACACCGCTAGGACAAAGGGTCCAGAACACTGAGCTCGCCTCTCGGGGGGCACCAGCCCCACCTGTGGTCCCTGCCCTCTGAACAACAGCTGCACGGTGTGTCCTGAGCCCGTATCACAGGGACTAACCTTGACGTCCCGAAGGCCAGAGACATCCCGCGGAGTCCGAGAGCAGCTGCGGCTGCCAGCTACAGACGTGGGTGGGACAGAGTCCTCCCGTTTCCTCTTCCTAGTAATGCTCCGGGACCTTCTGGCCTGGACTGCATAATGGGCCTGAAAAGCACGAATAGCAAATTCAGGGCTGTGGTCACACACACGAAATTATACCGACAGGACACGCAAGAGTTTTGAAAGACGTTACTGAATACGCTAAAGCTCTTTAACATCACATTAGTTACTGGTCAAATATTCTTTTTCACTTAACACACTGCTTGATGTTACAAATAGGATTTTTTTTTTTTTTTAAATTTGTTTGACAGAGAGAGACACAGCGAGAGAGGGAACACAAGCAGGGGGAGTGGGAGAGGGAGAAGCAGGCTTCCCGCTGAGCAGGGAGCCCGATGTGGGGCTCGATCCCAGAACGCCGGGATCATGATGAGCCAAAGGCAGACGCTTAACCATCTGAGCCACCCAGGCACCCCTAAGCATCCGACTCTTGATTTTGGCTCAGGTCATGATCTCAGGGTCCTGATTCAAGCTCAGCATGGGGTTCTGCGCTCAGTGGGGAGTCTGCTTCAGATTCTCTCTGCCCTTCTCCCCACTCACACACACTCTAAAATAAATAAAAGCTTAAAAAATACATATTAAATATATATATATATATATATGCTCCAGCGTAATTCATCAAGAAAAAAAAATCAGAATTTCAATAGTTATCTGAAATACCTTTTAATCGTTGGGCCCCCAGGAAAACAGTTCTGAACTATTTACAGCCCAAGCTCCTCTCATGTTGAGACTAAATATACCCTCATATACCTATCTGATCACTAAACTGATGCTAAGACGCTACATGAAGACTGCAGTCACCAAAATCAAAGTTCAAGTTAAAAATTAAAAAAATAAGTTTACGTTTTTTCTGTGACATTCTATTCCAACTTGTATTTTTCCCAGACACAAATTACTTCTACTTTATTGTATATTACTTACACATCACCTTATATTCTGAGTTGATAGCAAATGAATTTTTAATTTTATTATGTTAGTCACCATACGTCATTAGTTTTTGACATACTGTTCCTTCTTTGCATGACAGCAAATGAAGTTTTAAACAACCACCCCAAGAAGCCTAAGATAAACTAAGAGTTTTTACTCAAAAATTATCCTAAAAATGCTATACCACAATGGGAAATAAGTATGAAATACAAATATGGTTACAAATACATTTTCAAGAAAAAAACAGAAGGATTAAAGTCCTCTGTACAAAAAGCTGAATAAAAAGGTATAAACTGCATGTCAACCTAGATTATTTCTGTGTGCTGTAAACACAGGTGATTTTTTTTTCCTTTCTTGTTTTTGGTATTTTTCATATTTTCCATTAACCTGGAATGAAAAATGATGTAGGCACAAATATGATAAAACACTGACAAAAAGAAAAAAAAAAAAAAAAAGAACAAAAACCCCAAAAACCCCAAACCCCACAAAGAAAAGCACACTGGGGCCGCCCCACACTCAGGGCCACACGGAGTATGCAAGGTGTCCCTCAAGTCTTCCTGCATCAACAAGAACGGAGCCTGAAAACAGCGCCCACACCATCAACAGGGGCCCTGGAGCCAAGTGCCCTGAGCCATCCTGAGGGGCCAGTGGATGGTGGTGGGCAAACACACTCTCAGCACTTCCAAGCCACTCCTCCACACACACTCCAAGTTCTCCTTTCTTCTGTAACCAGCTCCACCAGCCCCCGGGTTTCTAAGAGCCTGGTGTCCTAAGACAGAGCCGTCCGTGTCCCAGGATCACCTCCACACACTTACGTTGTTTTTGTCATCCATGTCAACACCAAGACTGCGCATCTCATCCTCCAAGACTTTCCGCTGAACCTGAACATGGGGGAAAGGGATTTAAGCAAAATTACTTTGATGAATGTTTAGAAAAAAAAAAAATTCAAGGAAAAATGTGCCTTTTACAATGATATACATTACATTTTTTCTAGGAATTAAAACTTTTAATCGAGCTCAGGTTTGTATTTTTGGACAAGCATTAAAACCGTGGAAACCAGCATCTCCCAGGCAGTGGCCATGTGTAAGACGACGTACGCGTCATGTCCGCGGGTTCTGCATGACTCTGCAGGGAAGTCTCTGCCTGAAGGGTCCCTGATGCTGAGGTCACATGATGTGCCCCAAGATGCAAACTCCAGCCACAGCGTTTCCTCCCAAACCCACTGAGCACCACTGGGGACACAGACGAATGTCCAGTCTACCAAGAACCACTCGTTTGCCATCTCATGAAAACAGTACTCAGACACACTAATGTCCACAGAAAAGTGTCTGGAATGTCACTGTTTCCTTTCCTCTCCTGCCACATTTTAGCTGCCTTGCACGCCATCCTATCACATCCCGCAGTCTGAGGGCGCCCACAGGACCTGGGCTCACCTGCCGCCCTGACGAGCACAGAGCAGGAGAGAAAAATACTACAAAGATGGGGCTGAGACCGGAAAGAATTCTATCATTTGACCACTCTGTGCCTAAAGTGTGACTCTCCCCGTTCTAACCAGTCATAGGAGCCAAGAAATTGCCCGAGGATTTAAGCTGGACTGGCTTAGGTTTCTGTAAATTGCAAAAGAGGAGTCCTGACTCAGAGAAATTAAAGAACAGGAACATGGTGACTGATGGCTTTTCTGCCACAAATCCCAAACCACAACCTTACTCTGTTCGACTGCAGAGGCTGACTCTGACAGTGCCGAACCCGAGAGTCACCAGGAAAGGGCCCCATTAGCAGAATGCAGCAGACCAGAGCTCAACGCACCTCAAACGCTAGGACGTATCAACAAAACAAAGTCAGTGCAATCCCATGGCCACAGCCACATTTAGGTTGAAATGCTGCACTTAGCAATGACTGTATGAGAATCCAGCACCGCACAGGCTAGTCCTGGCGCTCTGGATACACAGAACTTGCCTTCTTAGCGGTCCGAGGCATCCTGGGGCCCTGTGTGTTCTTCTCCTTGGACTGCAGAATTTTCAGTTTCTTTTTTTCCCGAATTTGCTTCGCCAGCTGGCGGATCTCCCCCATCTCTTCGTCCTCACTGTCAGACTCGCTGTCATACTCCCCTGCTGCTGTCCTTAGCTCTTCCTCTTTTTCTAACTCTTCCAGTTTCTTTAAAAAGAATTGTCATTAAACACAACAACGAAAAACTCTCAAGCGTAGCAATGTTCCCGCGGGAGCTCGGTTCCCCTCGGCCTTGCAGGGGGCGCTGAACGCCTGCGCCCGGTCCCGCACAGGAACGCCCAAGAGCTCACCTCCCAGCAGTGAGCCCACACGCCCCGTGAGCTGTCCTGTGCTGTTTCTTTCTCTTTACCAACAATTACTGCAGACGTCAAGGTGAAATATACAGACATCACCTCACGCCCCAGCACTACCCCCTACCCTACACACACGAGAACACTTCCTGCGGAAAAACTAGGAACTTACCAGTGTGAGCTGGTATGGGATTACGACATCCCCTTTATCCGTTCTAAGGCCATCCCCAAACACAAATGCCCCTGCTAGCTACACAGTTTAGGAAAAACAAGTTATGGTCACGCCTGGCTGGCTCAGTCTGTGGAGTGTGCGACTCCTGATCTCAGGATCCTGGGTTCAGGCCCCACGCTGGGCAGAGAGATTACTTAAAGGAGCCCATGACAGGGTTCCTGGGGCCAGGAGTGTGGGCCTCAGTGTGCAAATGGAGGGGCCTGCCCAGCAGAGCACCCTGCAGATTGAAAATGTAAATGAAGGGCAGCATTTGGGAAGGAGTAGGAAACGAGGGAGCACTGACAGGAAATACTTGTATCTTTTCAAAAACCTCGACCGAGGAGAGAGGGGCGAGACAGCAACTAATGGAAGACACAGGGTTTAAGAAAGGTTCTGTTTTTTAAAGAGGAACCTGCTAAGGAACAGCCAATAGGAGGAAGCCACCACTGAGGAGAAAAGCTCCAGGAGACGTGAACAGGTCAGGTCGGAGGACAGGGAGCTCACGGTCCAGAGTCCACCTGCCCCACGAAGGAGGCCGTGTCTCAGAACAGAGAGAAAGCAGAGTCCTGGGGTCTCTGGGACCCTCGGTACGAGCAGGCTGCTGGTGACGGGGTGGGGAGGCTCGCGATGTAGAAGGAACACGGGTGACAAGTCCAGGTAGGTCAACAGCCGTCCTGGTACCTTCACGGTCACATAAGTAATAAAAATCACACAATTTAGCAAGACACAGACCTGCAGGATGTCGGGATCAATATAATCAGCTACGTTATGGCCTTCCCAGATCTCAGGTATCTTATCGTATCTCTCAGAGGAGTTCATCAGATCCCAGTACTCTAAAGTAGAAAAGAAAGGTTAGGTTTACTATAGTTTTTAATACCTTCAACCACGTCTCTCCAGGAAAATAACAGAGCACTTGCATCCAACGCCCCAGCAAAGAAACACATGCCCAGGGTCACACAGCGTCTCAGGACCACGAGCCTAGAGCGGGAGGTGAAGGCAGGGGCGGCAGACCATCAGCAGCAGCGGCCTGCAGCACGCCAGCTAAACACCACCCTCCTGGAGCCCCCGAAACCACCCGCAAGAAGCCTCAAGCCGAGCCGCACACAACCTCATCCCTAAGAAAGATTAAGGCGCAGCTGCAGGGCGCGCGGGCACTGAAGCCCTCCCGCAGCTTCCTGAGCCGGACATCCGCCCTTACTCTGAAGGTCCAAAACATAATCGTCTCCCAGCTCCACTTCAAGGTCTCGTTCCTGCAACGAAGGGGCAGAGCACTCCCATCAGCTCTTGCTGGCCTTCCAGGTGCACAAGTGCTGAGCCCCTCCTCGCCCCCGGGAGACGACCTCTCCTCCAACCCGCCAGCCCATCCGTGTAACGCCCGTGCGGCCCAGCTCCCATGTCCCGGGGGCCCCACCACTCACATCCACGCTCGCCAAGCCTGACAGCACAGGCCCGGATGCCCTCAGTGTCATGTCCCGTGCCCGCCCCGGGCACACGCAGCCTTCTGCACTGCTGAAGCAGACCTACCCGTTTCCTCCTGGGCTCCCCAATGTCCATTCTCTTCCTGCGTGCCACCACTCCCTCGGGGATGAAAGGGGGCCTCTCCTGAGGGGACACCACCGGGAAGAGTTCCGTGAAATGCCTTGCTGAATACAAAAGGAACATAAAAGCGAAAAACCAGAGGCACACTCCCCCTCTGCAAAGCCAGACCAATTCCAAACCAGCAGATGACTGTGTGGGGGTGCAGGGCCAGCTGGGCAAGGAAACAGAAAGACTCCATAGCTGATCCAAAGTTTATTTCTATTTTTTTTCTAAAGATTTTATTTATTTAAGAGAGAGAAAGAGAGAGCACAAGCAGGGGGGAGAGTGGCAGGCAGAGGGAGAGGGAGAAGCAGACTCCCCGCTGAGCAGGGAGCCCGACGTGGGACTCGATC
>NC_138373.1:36781648-36816351 GCF_054177405.1 Leptonychotes weddellii | reverse complement strand
GTGGGGGTGCAGGGCCAGCTGGGCAAGGAAACAGAAAGACTCCATAGCTGATCCAAAGTTTATTTCTATTTTTTTTCTAAAGATTTTATTTATTTAAGAGAGAGAAAGAGAGAGCACAAGCAGGGGGGAGAGTGGCAGGCAGAGGGAGAGGGAGAAGCAGACTCCCCGCTGAGCAGGGAGCCCGACGTGGGACTCGATCCTGGGACTCCAAGATCATGACCTGAGCTGAAGGTAGACGCTTATCCAACTGAGCCACCCAGGTGCCCCTCCAAGGTTTATTTAGAAAAAATAAACACCAAGATTCTCGAGAAAAATTACAAACAAAAGAGCAACACAGAAGAAACAAAGCAGACGAAAGCAATCTAGACAGAAACCCAACACACAGGAGAATTTAATGGAAAGATACAGGATTCGATCATCAGTTTTGAGATAAATGACAACATACCTGGGTAGCTGCCTGCTTCCCAAGAACAAAACAAATGCAAGACTGAGCAAAAACTTATGTTCAAAACAGGTAAAATTAAAAAAATGAAACCATTCAAATATAGAAAAAATACTTTTAAAGAATATTTTTGGGGGTGCCTGGGTGGCTCAGTCGTTAAGCATCTGCCTTCGGCTCAGGTCATGATCCCAGGGTCCTGGGATCGAGCCCCGCATCAGGCTCCCTGCTCTGTGGGAAGCCTGCTTCTCCCTCTCCCACTCCCCCTGCTTGTGTTCCCTCTCTCGCTGTGTCTGTCAAAAAATAAATAAAATCTTTAAAAAAAAAAAAAAAAAGAATATTTTTGAAATGAATGGTAGGCCTTTCTGTGCATAACCAACAGCCGCAAAAAAATATCAATATTAGCTAATAACATATATTTAAAAAATTAAGTATTAAATAGCATATTAAAAACGTGTAATCTGAGACTGAAAAAGGAAACCCAAGTCAAAAAGCCAACCAAAGAACTAAAACAGCAACAACAACAACAAAAAAACCCCGGGATGCCTGGGTGGCTCAGTTGTTAAGCGTCTGCCTTCGGCTCAGGTCATGATACCAGGGTCCTGGGATGGAGCCCCACATCAGGCTCCTGCTCTGCGGGAAGCCTGCTTCTCCCTCTCCCACTCCCCCTGCTTGTGTTCCCTCTCTGTCAGATAAATAAATAAAATCTTTAAAAATAAAAACAAAAAATCCTACAGAACATATGAGAGTCTGATTTCCTTTACAAAAAAACTATACATTAAATGAATAAAAGATAAATCACCTAAAGAACAGGCCAATAAGCTCATGAAAAAAGCTTGTCTGAAAGGGCACCCGGCCGGCTCAGTTGGTGCAGCATGCCAACTCTTGATCTCAGGATTCTGAGTTCAAGCCCCATGTGTACAGATTACATAAAAATAAAATCTTTAAGAATAAAAAAATGCTGGGACGCCTGGGTGGCTCAGTCAGTTAAGCGGCTGCCTTCAGTTCAGGTCATGATCCCAGTGCTCTGGGATCAAGTCCCGCATCGGGCTCCTTGCTCAGCAGGGAGCCTGCTTCTCCCTCTGCCTGCAGCTACCCCTGCTTGTACTCTCGCTCACTCTCTCTCGCCCACGCTCTCTCTTTCTAACAAATAAATAAATAAAATCTTTAAAAAAAAAAAAAAGAATAAAAAAATGCTCGCATGGGCTATTCATGAAGGAAATTCCAGCAGTGGGACACTCAGCATCAAAGATCTGGGAAACACACAGCATGACCCAGGAAGGGTGTCTGGAGGATGCTGACCTTCTCAACTCCCTACCGTAAAATTCATTCTATGTATACATCTGCAACTAAAAACAAAGACTTATGGATAAAGATGTGTAACTAAGCACTGTAACAGCAAGAAAACCAACAACAAAAACTTTTTCTTAAAGACTGATTTACTTTAGAGAGAGAGCACAAGTGGGAAGAACAGGCAGAAGAAGAGAGAATCTCAGAACCCCGCTGAGTGCTGACCACCACCCCGCCCGGCCCCGGGGCTCGATCCCATGACCCTGAGGATCAGAACCTGAGCTGAAACCAAGGGTTAGATGCTTAACTGACCGCGCCACCCAGGTGCCCCAGCACAGAAAAAATTTTAAGGAATGTTGACTCTATAAAATATGCTTACACACCAGAAAGACATTACTAAGCGCCTCTGGTGGAGTGAGCAGCAGACGCTACCTCTGCACTTGTGTACGTCAGGACACACGTCATTTTTACTCCGCGTGAGTGTGCACAGCACCTGTGAGCCCCGAGTGAGGCAGGTGCCGGCTCGCAGGCTCTTGGGAAGGCCAACCTCACCTTGTCGTCTCTCTTGTTCGGCACGGCCAGATGCAGCCTGTTGAGCACCTCGTTCACTTTATTTCCTTTCATTTTGGTTTCAACTCGATGAGCCAGAAGCCTGTCACAAGCCTGAGGTGAGGAAACAGGGCCAGACTCACAAGGCATCCCGCCTTCTGGTCTGGAGGCGGGGGTGTGGGACAGGAACCAGAGCCCCCCGCTCACCAGCAAACTGTGTTCCAAAGCTTTGGACCCCGCTACATGCTTTTCCTCAGGAGTCACAGTGGCTGGTGCTGTCCTGGGGATCACCCCGACGTCCATGTAACCCCTCGGGGCAGACTGCACGTTCAGGGGGGAACAGGCCCCCTTCCCAGGCCAGCCCAGGCTGGGGCAGCACCCCGAGGCAACACTCCATGGCCCTTCCAGGCCTGCCCCCCACCACGAGCAGCCCTCATGCTGTGCCCCCAGCCAGGTCCATAACCCCCCTCGGACTCTGACTGGAGCAGCAGAGCCGAGTCAACCACAGCATCAAACCCGCCTTTCTTTCTATTTCACATAAAAATAACAACGTAAGCGATCAGAATCACATGTGAAACCTAAAGGAAAGGTCTCTCTCCATGCTCCCTTTGCTCCTTCGACTTCTACACAAGTTCGTGACAGTACAGCTCCCACAGCCATCCTGACAGGTCAGGATGGACAGCAGGCGGTGGACGAAGCGAAGCCACCCGTGCGGGAGTCAGAGTGTCCCCTCAAGCCCCACATTCAACTGGGCGGGTGGGGACCAGGCTCAGTGCTGTGCACACGCTCTCCCGCCTGGCCGCCTCGACGGCTCCCTGCCCACAACACCTGCAGAGAATGCTTCCTTCCCCACAATGGACTCCTCTGACCACAAAGGCGATAAAGGGATGGATGAAGCACTGACCTCTGTTTTCACTTGAATAACCCCTTCCTCTGTCAGGGTGCTAGTCTCAACCACAGGAAATCCTGCAGCCTGCAAATCTGCAAATATTTTCTGGGAAGACAAAAGAAAAACGAAAGAGCCATTATTTATTTCCACCTCCCCACGAACAAGTCTTACTGTTCTTCATACGAGGACCATAAATGCTAGTTAGCATGTCCATGGTTCGTTTCTAAATTCTTCTAAAGGACATTTCCCCCAAATGCTGATCTCTCCCTACATTCTTCTGCGATTAAGAAAATACCCATTACCGGGAAGATCAAACCAGACTACAGAAGCAAACCAGAGGCTCCCTGGAACATTCTTCTGTAAGACGTCATCTTCTAAAAAGAAACCCAGCAACATCAAGCTACAGAATTTTTTTTTAGTATATTTTCAACGCTATTTTTCTCTTCTTTTTTTTTTTTTTTAAAGATTTTTTATTTATTTATTTGACAGAGAGAGAGATAGCGAGAGCAGGAACACAAGCAGGGGGAGTGGGAGAGGGAGAAGCAGGCTTCCCGCCAAGCAGGGAGCCCGATGTGGGACTCGATCCCAGGACTCTGGGATCATGACCTGAGCCGAAGGCAGACGCTTAACGACTGAGCCACCCAGGCGCCCTCAACGCTATTTTTAAAGAAAACATTTGGCCTCTACAACCTAAGAGAATTCCTTACAAAACAACACAGAAACATATAAATCACTCCGATTTGGAACGAGGGGCTTCGCTTGTGCACCTCATCCCCAGCGCCCCCTCGTCCAGACACAGACGTCAACCCTGTGACAGGAAAGCTTGTCACAAACAAGGCCAGCACAATCACTTCGGGGTCCCACTTACCAGGGAGACTGCCCCCTCCCCCGCAAAGAGCAGTGGTCTTGGGGACACCGTGGTCTGACTAGCCTCTGAGCTCACAGTGACCCCGTTCATCGCACATGAGACAGGCAACAAGCCAGAGCCTCGGGCACACGGCCACGCCATTGGGTTAACCCGGCAGCACCATCGCGATGGCATCCGCTGCCCACGTGCCTTCCAATTTCGTTCAATCTGCCTGTCGAGGCTGCTGACGAACCACCCAGGGCTGCAACTGTTAGCACCAGTGACGGCAGAACGGAGACCACACCCTCGTCACTGCGGGCACATGGCGGGATGGCGGGGCCTGGGCAAGCCTGACCTCGAAGCCTGAGCAGCTGGCTCAGCCTAACCTCCGGGCTTCGCAGCTTAACCTTCGTCTCCCCTTTCAGCGCAAGCACCTAAAAACCAGGATCACTTAGTAGGGACCTGGGTCCTCTCCAACCCAAGCGAATTCTCTAATGTCCGTGCGTACCTAGTTAGTAACTGAATGAACATGCTGTGGTGCCCGATATCCAGCACGGCTGTTTAAAAAGCCCTCCCTCTTCGCAAGTATGACATGTCCAACTAGTACAAGACAGAGGCGCTGGGAAGGGACGGCACGCCACCCCCTGGAGACCCTCCATGTTGAGCTGGTCAGTGACACGCACTCCAGGAGATGGGGCCACAGTGAGGTTATTCTAGTGCCTGCTTCTCCAAGCTCCAGGGTGACCCACCCCGGGGGGTGCCTCCCAGGCTCTGACCCTGCGGGCCTGGGTGTGCCCAAGAGTCTGAGAACCTCTGCGCCAGTGTAAACCTTCTCCAGGGCTGCAGGGTGAGCTGTGTGGAGAGGGAGGGCTAACCACCCAACCTGCCTCTAGAAAATACAGCGAACACTCTATACTCCCTGTCCTGGCAAGTTTACAGATGCTCCTCCTACTTCACTCACTCACTCACCTCACTTCCCAAACTCATTTTCCCACAAGTCTGTGCAGCAGGTACATGACACCCACGGAACCCTCCTACCTACAGCCCTACTCTGCAGGTGCTGCTCAGTGCACCGGGGCTCGAGGCCCGAAGAGGCAAGGCCTGTGTCAAGGTGCTGTGTGTGCCCTAAGGCACCAAGGTTAAGACCTTCCATGGGTTAACTGTGCCATCCTGCTGAACGCACGGGTATTCCCACAGCCTCGAAGGCAGAGCAGAGCTCAGGGAAGGCCAGGTTTAGTCTGCCACCAATAAACCAGTGAGGATACTACCTCAACTGTAGAATAAAAACACGGGCTAGTATTGCTAAAATTCCTTCTAACCCCTGGTGGTCTGAAATAAGATTTGGAATTAGCTAAGAAATACCCAAAACATTAAGGTGATTTACCTGATCTTCCTCAGAAAGTTCAGCTATCCTCTTCACATCGCATTTGTTTGCTACAACTATAAGAGGCTGCAACAGGGAAAACAAGTAATGAAATAATCATCCTCACAGTGCAAGTTATAAACAGAAAGTCCTCGCTCCCACCTGTACCTTGTTGATAAAGAGAGGTTTGATGTTCTGGAAGAGCTCTAGCTGCTCCTTCAGCCCGTGCCCACACTGCTCAGACAGGTCCATCACGTACAGAACCGCAGCGCGCAGGTGAGCCAGGGCTGTGATGGCCTGCATCTCAATGGTGTTCCGATCCTCCAAAGGGTGGTCCAAAATCCCCGGAGTATCTACAACCTAACGGTCAGACGTGTTACTCGAGAGCATACACACCCACAAACCTCCTGTCCAGCACATCAACGCCCACACCAGCCCTCAGAGAACCAGTACATAAAACGTAGATCTCCCAACTGACCATAATCAGATAAGCTTTAAATATGAAGACAAAAGGGGGGATGAGTGGACCCCGCAGAGCTCACTGAAGAACTAGCCAATGGGGCGCCTGGGTGGCTCAGTTGGTTGAGCGACTGCCTTCGGCTCAGGTCATGATCCTGGAGTCCCGGGATCGAGTCCCGCATCGGGCTCCCTGCTCAGCAAGGAGCCTGCTTCTCCCTCTGACCCTCCCCCCTCATGTGCTCTCTCTCTTTCTGTCTCAAATAAATAAATAAAATCTTTAAAAAAAAAAAAAAAAGAGGGCGCCTGGGTGGCTCAGTTGGTTAAGCGACTGCCTTCGGCTCAGGTCATGATCCTGGAGTCCCGGGATCGAGTCCCGCATCGGGCTCCCTGCTCGGCGGGGAGTCTGCTTCTCCCTCTGACCCTCCTCCGTCTTGTGCTCTCTGTCTCTCATTCTCTCTCACTAATAAATAAATAAAATCTTAAAAAAAAAAAAAAAAAAGAACTAGCCAATGACCTGGAGAAAAGGACTCCTCTTTTTCCCTTTTTGATATATGCCAAACTATGCCAAACACGGTGCTTGAGCTCCTGAGCCAGACATCAAGAGCCACGCGCTCTGAGCCAGCCAGGGGCCCTGACAGAGCAGAACAGAAGAGCAACTGGGAAACTCTCCCATGTGTTAGGAACAACCTCATCGTTTATGAAATGAAATTCTACTGTGGAAACTGCTCCATGCTTTTAAATGGCTAATAAATGTCATTTATAATGACAGGGTCAGCAACGACAACAAGGAGACTTGTTTCTTCGGAAGTACCACTGTTAACATAACACAGGCCACCCCCTGCCTCCCGAGAACTGCCCTGAGGGCAGCCGGGGAGCTCAGGGGAGTTTTCTCTGCAGGGGTGTTCCTGGTGACCTTGAGAATCTCTCCCACCTCCTCCGAGTCTTTCCCTAAGCCCACTGGGAATTAGGGAGACACTCTAGTTCTTTAGGGATCCCCAAAATCAAACCCCGTTAACAAGAGCTCTATGTTTAAAGGTGGGAGCGCTCACCTGCCAACGCAGATACTTATAATCCATGTGCCCCACAAACAGAGACTTGGTCGTAAACGCATAGGGCTGGACATCCACATCGGCTCTCGTCACCTAAAACAAAACAATCATAACACCAACAGTTACACAATCTCCTTACCTTATTTCCTCTCAGAGGTCTGTGTGGCACCTATGGGTTATAGAGATGAATGATTTTGGCATTAAAACAAAACAAGACCAAACAAGGAGAGAGACCTGGCATGATTACGTTGCTGAGGACCGAAGCTGCTGCTCTCTGATGGACGGACTCCATCCACTTCCTCCCGCCACCAGGCCAGGGCAGTGACAGTCCCCATCAGATACTAGGGAGGTGGGGGGCCCGTACTTGGAGAGTGTCCGTCAGCTTCTGCTTTGATCCACCCCGGCCCCAACAAACTTGCTGTGCAGACAGAAACACTCTGTACCTGCACGGCTGATATGGGGCCCACCAGCTACACGTCCGCCAACTCTCGACATGCGGTCAGTGCAACCGAGGACCTCAACTGTTTACTATTTCATTGTAAGGGATTAAGTGGCCACTGGCTCGCAAGCGTTCGAGCCGTGAGCTCGGACACCGCAAAGCTTCAGCCTATCATGTCAGCACAACTTGGGGACAAAATAAAGACCTGCAAATAGGGTCAAAGTGGAAGTGTTCCTGGCAGCAACATTCACACATACGTAACTGCTGTTGTTTGGCACCTGAGCTCCTGCTGGTTGTGAACTGACATTTTACATTATTTATTTATGAACCAACCTTTTATTTTCCTTTAAAGATTTATTTATTTTAGAAATAGAGTGTGCACCCAAGAGCACAAGTGGGAGGGGTGGAGGGAGAGAAAGAGAATCTCAAGCAGACCCCACAGTGAGCAGGAGCCTGATGCGCACAGGGCTCAATCTCATGACCCTGAGATCATGACCTGAGCAGAAATCAAGAGTCAGACCCTTAACCGACTGAGCCACTTCGGCGCCCCTTAAATGCTTTTTCTACTCTGTTCAGGTCCCTGAAGCTCAGCTAAGTTGTCTTGAAGGACCAAGTTACTAAATAAAGTGTCCTCAAGTCCCAATTAATAAACTCACTCAAGTAAAGAGCAATTCAGCCACTCCCCACAACGTGGACCAAATACTTTACATGAGAAGTGTCCCATCAAGCAAGGTGACACCCACGAAATACCTCACGAAGTCCAATTCAGCAAGTGCCGCCTGTCAGTCGGCACCAGCTCTCCTGGCGCTCCCGCTCCCAGCCTAGGCTCTCCACGTAACAAACCCCAACTGGAATGTCTCGAATCCCAAACAAGCTTACGGAACACATACCAGAACACACAATGTTTTCCGTAACAGCAATATAAATGTGGATTCAGACAGACACAATCCTCCCCTCGAGTAAAGGGCTGTGCACAGCAAGGGGCAGTACTGACTCAAGGACTCACTGGCCGGCCGTCCTCCAACCCACAGGGACAGGACACAGCAGCCCTTGGGCCTCAGGTCCTTGGTCACTTGTTAATGCCAGACACAGACTAACCTTATTTCTCATTTTTTTTTTAGATTTTATTTATTTATTTGAGAGAGAGAGAGCACAGAGGCAGAGGGAGAAGGAGGCTCCCCACGGAGCAGGGAGCCCAATGTGGGGCTCGACCCTGGACCCTGAGATCATGACCTGAGCCGAAGGCAGACGCTTAACCAACTGAGCCACCAAGGCATCCCTAACCTTATTTATTTTTTTAAATTTTATTTATGTATTTGAGAGAGAGAGAGAGGGAGGGAGGGAGCACACACACAAGTAGGGGGAGAGGCAGAGAGGGAGAAGCAGGGTCCCCGCTGAGCAGGGAGCCCAACGTGAGACTCAATCCCAGGCCCCTGGGATCATGACCTGAGCCGAGGCAAACACTTCACTGACTGAGCCACCCAGGCATCCCCAAACTAACCTTATTGATGAAGCTGGACTTGCCAACATTCGGGTATCCACATAGGAGCAGGGTCCTCGTATTCGGGTCAATAGTTGGCAGACGGGACAGATGCTGCCGCACTGTGAGAAGTTCACATTACATATGCTTTATTTCATAAGAACAACGGAGAAAGTCAAACTTGGCCCCCCTGCTCAGCGGGGGACCTGCTTCTCCTCCCTCTCCTACTCCCCCTGCTTGTGTTCCCTCTCCTGCTGTGTCTCTGTCAAATAAATAAATAAATAAATCTTTTTTGGTTTGTTTTTAACAAACATCAGGGAGAAGCAGGCTCCCCGCGGAGCAGGGAGCCCAATGCGGGGCTCGATCCCAGAACCCTGGGATCATGAGCTGAGCCGAAGGCAGACGCTTAACGACTGAGCCACCCAGGTGCCCCTAAATAAATAAATCTTAAAAAAAAAAAGATCAGACAAAACAGATCCTTGGAAGCACTGTCAGAACAGTCAAGTCCGACAACTTGTTACAAATTATTTGCAAGATGGGGGGCGGGGGAAGAACAAAACACAATGACTTAAAAACATCTGTAGCATAAAAATATACATAAAAAGGCATGTAACTGTTTCATTAGAGATACTACACTAATTCAGGACTGTCCTCTTAAAAATAAAACAATCATGTAATGAAACTGAAGTAGCAATTTCATGCTAACACATACTGCAAAGCTTCTCTTTTTTAAAGATTTATTTATTTGAGACAATATACATGCATACACTGGACTGGGAAGGGCAGAGGGAAAGAATCTCAAGCAGACTCCCCACTGAGCACAGAGACCAACAGGGGCTTGATCCCACAACCCTGAGTCATGACCTGAGCTGAAACCAAAAGTCAGACGCTTAACTGACTGAGCCACCCAGGCGCCCCATATTGCGATTTTTTGCAAAAAAAAAAAAAAAAATTTTTTTTTAAATTTATGTCAATAGGTTAAAACTATGGGTCATTTTATTTTTTACATATTTCCTTGGTATTTTTCCTGTGACTTATAATGTATGTGCCTTATGTATGAAATATGAAAAACAAATTCTCTTAATAGTACTAATAATTTATAAGCATTTTAACTGCTAGCTGCTTTTTCAATAGTAACTAGCCTGTCAGAAATTCTCATGGGCTAGGTGGGGAAAAGTAATTTGACCCTGTTAGGTCTAAAATAAAACAAATATTCCAAAAATGCGTTCTTGACAAGAATCAAGTAGCATAACAGCACACTAAACAGTGTTCTTGCTTATGTATCACAGGTACCTTGCTCCAAATATTCCAAACTCTGCTTCTGTCTCCTGATGATCGTGCACATCCGCCCGAGGGCCGCGCGTTTCAGCTGCTTGCAGCGGTACAGAGAGTCTCCGTACTTCATGAGCCGCACGTAATCTTTAGCCACACTTAAATAAAAACAAATATATGACATGTTTTTCACTCTGGACAATAATTTGAAAGATACTGTATTAAGAAAATACCTTACTTGTCCACCAAATTTTTGGCAATATTTATTTGTCCTAGAGCCAACTTGTAATGATCCTTGTCATAGAGAATGTTCATCAAATCAGCATAAAATGGATGGATATCCTAAAACAGAAACAAATTGGTCTTTTGGCACAGATTTCTCATCCCAATGTGTCAACAATACTTGCAGAATAATTTCCTAGGGAAATACATCCCACCTTTCCTCTCTCCTCAAACCCCCAGCATCTTCTCCCCAGCCCTCTCTCCTGACTGATGACTGCTTAGCTCTGAGAAAACATCTAAGTGAGCTCAGGGGTCACTTCTGTCTGCCCACCTGGCCTGGGCCCAAGATTGTGCCCCCTTCACCCCATCCACAGACCCAGCCAACTCTCCATTTGTGCACAAGAGTCCTCCCCCACTGCTCAAGACCTGAATCCAGGCCTGCAAACATGCTGTCACCACCCCCCCAAATCTAAAAGTCTGCAAGCCCCCTTGAACCCACAATCCTTCTACTCCTTTGCTACCCTCTTGGCTCTTTTCTTCCCTTACACCCAAGTTAGTCAGGATTGTCTCCACCAGTCCATCAAAACAGCTCATCAGATCAGCCCCTCCCCGAATTCCTTTCATCTTTGCAGAGCTCTGCACAGCAGACAGCTGGGCACTCACGCTTCCTGATGCTTTCTATTCAACTGGACTCCGGGACCGACTCTGCTCTTGCAGGCTCATGCTCCCACCCAACACTCAACATTAGGGTTCCCAGGAACACTCTTCTCTCCACACTCACGTCCTGGGTGACCTCGCATGGATCTAAGTGCACAGACATCTTCAGGCCAGACCTCTCATAAAGTTCCAGACCACATGCACTTCTGTGTGACGTCTTACCCACATTTTGATCAACACATACAAACCGCCCTCCTCCTCCCCAAACCTCCCCCCGTTCCCGTGTGGATGGATGGCCACTCCACTGTCCAAGGTGCTTCGGGCCACACCTGTGCTGTGAGCAAACCCATTAGCTCTTCCTCCCCAGCACTCAACTCTTCACCGCCGCCAGCTAATAAACCCAGTGCACCAACCTTCCAGTGGCCTCCTACCCCACGGGCCGCTCATCCTCTAAAAGCTAAGTCAAAGCTCGGCACGTCCCAGGCTCAACCTGGAAGGCTTAAGACAGAACTCAAGCCCTGCACGGCTCACTACCTCACTGCCCTCAGGCCTCTGCTACAATCTCCCTGCTCTCCTTACGCATCTGACACACTGCAGATTTCCACGCTTACCGTCTTTCCCTCACTAGACAAGCACAGGGCCTCTATGACTGCTGTGCTCCCGGGGCCTGAACAGAACTCGAGACATGTCAGTCATGCTGCGAACGCAGCTACTATAACCTCCTACTCTAAAATTCTTCTCAGATAGCTAACTCTAGTTTAAAAAATGCGGGGGGGGGGGAGGGGGCACCTGGGTGGCTCAGTCGGTTAAGCATCTGACTTGATTTCAGCTCAGGTCATGATCTCAGGGTCGTGGGATCGAGCCCCACATCCACACTGAGTGTGGAGCCTGCTTCAGATTCTCTCCCCCTCCCCGACCCCTCAAAAAAAAAAAAAAGGGGGGGAATAGAATGTTCACAAATTTAAACTTCTACTGTATAAAAAAATACTAAGGATGAAGAAAGATAAAACTTCTTACAAAGAACTACAAAAATCTGGTACTAATTAGTTCACAGCATTCTGTTTGCTCAGATCAGGTGTTTTCAAATATCACACCAGTTTCCAATAATCTCATTCTTTTGCTTCCTTCCAGGTAATTTCTAAGGTACCCACCCTTTCCCCAGCAACTGTTCATGTGTTCAACTAGTCTCTACTTAGCACCTGTAGCATGCCTGGGAGACACATGGAAAGTGCATACCTGTCTGCTAGCATAAACCTCTACACTTATTTTAAGCACATCTGTAATTGTTTAAACGAACTACTGTCACCTTAAATACGAAAGAAACTCTTGTCACATAAACCAACTTTTCTCCTCTGCCTTAACCTAGCTTTACGGACTGTTTTGGGACAGTGGCAAATTTAGGTTCTCACCCTGTACTGCTGCCCCTACCCCACATCCTTCACCACCTCAAATCACCTTGCAGCTGTGGGGTAAGCAGGGTCTGCTCTTGCTTTCTACAGCTTCATCAACAGCAAACTCGACTATGCTGTCAGCGACAATTTCAACTGTTTTGGCTCAATGCACAAATCAAAGCTCCCCCACACAATTTCTTCTCACTGACCATCACTGGCTGATGAAGCGACAGGATCACAAACAGTGGTGGACCTCAGGCCACTGATGTAACTTGAGGCCCCAGGAAAAGGAACCTTGGAAAGAGGAAGGAGAGGAAGCCCACGTAAGCTGGTGAGCTGCCAGATTCAGAGTGCACAGCTTTGAGAGAGCTTGGTTGGCACCTCAAGCCTCGAAGTGACAGAGAAAGCCTGAAGAGACAGCTCCAGGACCTCTTATATGGGGTTTGGCAGGGGGAAAGGAAGAATACTAAGGAATCAAAAAACCTGTGCTCTGTTCCCAGCTTTGCCACTAACTCACAAAGTCTAACACGTGAATCATTTTGTTTCCTTCCTTATTTGTCAGGTAAGTACACAAACTGGCTAGAAATACCAATTATCTGATGGCTTACATTTATATTACTGTGTCCCCGAGTCACTTACATCCAATTTGGGGAAATCTGTTAGAATCTGTGAGAGTCTGTCGTGGTAATTCTGTTGAGTAAATTTGACTTTCCTCATATAAAAATGTCTAATGCGATGAATTTGGTAATGTTTATGGATAACTGTTGGAGTCTTCCGTTGAGTCTTCGATAATGTCAGGTCAATAAAGTCCTGCAATTAAATAAGACACAGTACACCAAAAATGTCTACTTTTTATCCACTTATCTGAAACCCTCTCAAAAGACTAACAAAGGTACCACATGTTTTCAACTACAAACACTTTTTCTAACTAATCTTCAATCTTTTATATTCAACTGTGATCATGTTCATAGTTTCTGGCCTTTAACAAACATTAGCAAATGGCTACCAAAATAAATTTTATCCCACACTTTCTTGATGTTACCTTAATTTCCAAACACCCAGGGCCCTCTGAAACTAGTCAGGTAACTCAAGCATAACTCAGAAAAAACATTAAAGAGAAAAAATCCTGCAATTTCAATTTGCATATCTTTGACTTTGAAAGTATATAAAACAACAAGTAAAACTAAAATTCACTGCTTATAATTTCCTAAGATGTGAAAGTCACTGAGAATATAAACTCTTGCTTGAACTGCCCAGTGCAGAGACAAGCGGACAGGCGCCCACAACACTGTCAGTAACAGAAGGGACACAGACATCAAGCCTGGAGGCCTGTACCCCCCTCTCCATCTACTAAATTCTATGAATCCTTAAGAGGCTCCTTCAAAAACACCTACTTCATAAAGTTTCCCGACTCCCCCCCCTCCTCTCTGGGGAGGATCCCAAAGTCTGCAGAAGGTCTCTAACCCAGAGGGAAGGACCCCAACGCCGGAGGGAAGGACCCTAACGCCTGAAGAAGGCCCCTCAGTGTCCGGCGGGGAACCGCTAACCCTGGAAGGCCCTGATCTGGGGACGACGTGGCTTAAGAAGGGGGGCCCGCCGGAGGAGACGACCCCTGTCCCATCCCAGAATTACAGGCTCGGGCTTTCCTGGTGACCCGGCAGGGGAGAGGCGACTGCGGACAAGGCTTCGCGGCCGCCTACCTTAGCAGACGGCACCACCGTGATCTTCTTGAAATTGTAGTGCGCCATGCCGGCGATCAGCCACGAGGGACCGGGAGCAGCGGACGTGCGGGCGGGACTTCCGCTGGCGGCGCGTCACTTCCGGGTGCTCCCTGTATCCGCAGGCACAGCTTCCGTGTGTCACGGCGCCCCCGTCCGGCCGGAGGTCCCCCGCGGAGGAGGTCTCTGGGATCCGCGGGGAAGGCGGGGAGAGAGAGGGGCAGGTCCGGACAGGCTGACCTGGCTTGAGGGGCTTGGGGTCCCGGGGGACTGCGGGCGCTCGGGGGGGCCCAGGAACTTGGGGGATTTCGGGGGGCCCGGAGGACTCAGGGGGTCTTGGGGACTTGGGGGATCGCGGGGACCTGAGGGACTCGAGGGTCTCGGGGGTGTCTCAGGAGCCCGGGGGACTGGGGCACCGGGGTCGTGGCCCACTGGCGTCGGCTTCCCAAGAACTGACGCCCTGGTTCTACGTGTTCTGCGGCACACCCCGACGCTGGACTGGTGAAGGCGACGAGCGCTTAATGAGCGAGGAACGCGGGAGCGGAGCTCGGCGGCGGCGGGGTGTGAGGGCGAGCTCTAAGCTCCGCCCCTCCTGCTCCCCACCGTCGGCCAGGCCTGCCCAGGCCTGCGTCCCCAAGCCCTTTGCGGTCCAGCGCCCACCCAGAGGCTCCGGAGGTGTCTGATTCCTGCCTGCTGGGCTCCTCCTCCCACCCAGCCTCAACTGCCAACCTCTCCGACCCCGGACCATTCCTTGTCATCACTTACCCCCTTCTCTTCTGCTTGAAAACCGCCCTCTGCATTCCCGGGACCCTCTCTGATTCCCTGCTCTTTGTTAACCTACTCCCTGCCACCCAGCCCTCCCTGGAGCCTGCCCTCCACCCCTTGCTCTTCCTCCCTGGAGTCTCTCTTTTAGGGTAGCTTGGCTTGTTGCCTTGCATGGATCCCTCTGATGACACAGACATTTCCAGTCCAACTGCTGTCTCAATTCCAGACTGACATTTCCAATCAATTGTGAAATGCCCACCTGCCTGATTCCAGATGTGTCAAACTCAGCATGTCCCCAAATCAGAAACTCTCACCATCTTCTCTCTGTAAGTAGATCCATCCTTCCTGTGCTGTGCCAGAGGGCAGCCTGCACCCTGACACCCCTCACCCGCCAGAAACAGGGGAGTGGCTGGGAGCCAAGAGCTGGGCTGACCCGTTGCTTCCAAGAGTGAAACAGCACCACGGGCAAATGTGAGGTCAAACCCAAGAGATGGTCCAAAGGACTTGCTAAATCCCAAGAACATGGGGCAGAGAAGAAAAAGCCTGATGTAAGGCAGAGCGTTGCAACAGTGCATTAGGAGCGTCAAGAGGGCAGGTGGAGACAAGCCCTCTGGTGTCCGACTGAAGAGCAGGTTGATAAGGGTGGTGCATCTGAACGCTCACCACTATAATTTCTGTTAACAGCATGGCCACTCCCTCAGGTAACACAAGACCACGTGTCACGGTAAACCTATGTAGGTGTGACCATGTGCCAAGCACTGTTCGAAGCACTTGACCACATATTAACTCACTTAATTCCTACAACCCCAAGAGGTGGGTGGGGAAACCAAGGCACAGCAAGACTGCTCACTAGCCTGTGGTCAAACAGCCAATTGGTGGCAGACTTGGGTTTGAACCTAGATGGCCTGGCCCAGCATTGCTGTTCTGGACCATTACTTATTCTGCTTCTCAGTCATCTTCTTAGATCCTTTTAATAAGTCCTATCATTTTTACATTAACTTGCAAATGTTCCAATGTTGAAAACAATTTTGATTCACGAGTCTCAATTACGAACCATAAGGCCCATCTTTATGTCATCAGTGAGTCAGCTAGTTAGATAAGTGTGCCTCCCATGTCTTAGTGGCTCTTTGACAGGAAGCCTCTGGGATAATTAGGACTCTCCAGCTACAGTCATCTGCTGAACCACAGGACAGCTCTGCAGAGCTTTGCTCTTGCTCTCCGCCACCCCCCCCCCCCCGGGTGCCTGTGCCTTCCCTCAACCTCTCCCATCACCCTCACTCTTTTTTTTTTTTTTAAAGATTTTTTATTTATTTATTTGAGAGAGAGAGAATGAGAGAGAGAGCACATGAGGGGGGGAGGGTCAGAGGGAGAAGCAGACTCCCCGCCGAGCAGGGAGCCCGATGCGGGACTCAATCCAGGGACTCCAGGATCATGACCTGAGCCGAAGGCAGTCGCTTAACCAACTGAGCCACCCAGGCGCCCCACCCTCACTCTTATGTGGCTGGTTCCTCCTTTTTAAAATTCCAGTATTTCAATAAGTCCAACCAATCCTTGGCTTCAGGCAGACAACTGTCCTTTCTTTAGGTCTTCACTCTAGGCAATAACAAAGCAACCTCTTAGATTTGTACAGGTTGTTAACATTTACCAAGTGCTTTACTTTTTAGTCAATGATATTCCCAACAACTTTGTGATGTGGTGCTAACGTGAGATTACAGGCTTGCTTCTTCCCAAAGTCACATGGCTCTGAGGGGCAAATGAGATGGGATCCGACTGCCCTGTAAACACAATCCTTATATATAGACAGTACGTGGAGGGCACAGAATTCTTTAAAATGGTGATAATATTATAAAATGTCAACATGTGTGATGTTGTTGGTTTTACGCATGATAGTTGAAGTCTACTTGTTCACATAGAAGAGAAGAGGAACCATTCATTGAAAGAAATCAACAGGACTCTTGACGAAGAGCAGGTATATTAACATTTGCATCAGAGAATAAATGTGAGAGAATTTTATAAATCCTATCAGTGAAAAACTGACAGGTCTTTGGCATTTTTACTATTCTCTCATGAGTTTGGAATCCTATTTGCCTACAACAATAAAGACTCGTGATGATGAAGAGTCCGAGGCCCCAATCCACATCCTGGTTCTGCCCCCTACAAGCTACGTGAACTCTGGCAGGAGACTCAACAACTCTTAGCCCTGGCCCCTCTTTGCCAAATGGGGAAATAATGCCTACTTCCAAAGGATCGTTTATGGTGACTAATTAAGACATGTGCACAAAAGCATAAGGCATAAAGTAAGAGGTGTTAATATGACAATCATTAATAAATTTTTGTATCAAAACTTTATTGGGTCAGCGCAAGGTAATGATTTGAGCATTGCCATGACGTATATTAAATGCCAGATTTCATATCAGAAATTCTCAGTTCCCACAGGTGGTAATGAAACCATCCCTCAGAGAGTGGGTTCATGCAGAATCTGAGTTATTTGCTAGCCTTCTAAGGGTGAGGACTAGCACATGAATAGAAGAGATGCATGAACCAGCCTCCGCTCCTTGTGGGTCTGTGGGTGTGACATTGGGAGAGGGGCTATGAGAAAACCAGGCCACGTGCCAGGAGCTGCCCAGCTGCCAGGCAGGTCTGAGTGCCCCAGCATCACAGGCCCAGAGCAGCACTCCCATGAGGAGGTACCTCACATCCCACACCACCCGTGTGTTGATGAGAATCAACGTCCTTCCCTTCCCACCTGCACCTTGCCTGGCTGAGCATGGCTTCCTGGGAGCAGGGTGTGTCCCAGGGCACTAAGAGCAAGCCACTCATCCATGAACAGGCTGCTGGTCTCTGGGGGCCTCTTCTCACTGCCACCTGCAGTGAGGGCAGCTCACCAATTCTTGAGCTGATTTCAACCATGTCTGGAGGTGTCTGGTTACCAGGACTCCTCAGAGGGTGAGGCCTGCGGGACTTCCTGGCAGCTTCAGCCAGGCTTGTTTTCCAGGCTGTTTTGTGGAACGGGTCTCCTCTGTTGCACTTTCCTGTTGCTGTAATTCTGACGTGAAAAGTACATCTTGCAGCGACATCTGTGCCAGGGAAGTGTGACCAGGCTTCTTGCCTGAAAGGAGACTTTGTGTGGGGATTAGTCACTTAGCCGAAGGTAGCTGTCCGGTATCAAAGTGTTAGGACCGCTCCAGCACATCTGTGGTCACGTCCCTGGGTCCCCAGAAACTGTTCTGGCCCATGCATCTGGCATGGATCTGTGCTGCTTTGGGCTGTTGTCTAGATGTTCCCGGGGTCCATCTAATTTCCCAAGAGATCTCCTCTTGGAGAGCAGGGAGTGTGTCTCGGCCTTCCGCCGTTCCTCACAGCAAGCAGCAGTGCCCCGAACATTCCAGAACGGTTGGAAGTGGGCAGCTGGAAAGCTGCCGTGGGGGCTGTGACATTGGGAATCTGGCCTCGTGCTGCTCGTGTTGTCCCACTGAGCCATACCGCAGACGAGGGAGCTTCATGGGACCTCGCTTACGACAGCCAGGGTGGATGCCTCAGCCAGAGTGACAAGGAACATGGAAGGTCTTGTGTTCTGAGGCTACAGGCCTGGATCCCAAGTAGCCTGCAGCCAGCAAGCCAATTTCTGATCCAGCTTGCCCCATGTGAAGTGACAACTGCAGCTCAGGAGCTCTCGGAGCAGGCAGGAGGACACTTCATGACGTTGCAGGTATGCACACTCCATGGCTCCCCATGCTTAGGCCCTGGTTTCTCCACCCACAGCCTGACCCATAGCCTCCCATCCCACCGCCTTCCAACCCTCAGTCTCCCGACCCCCAGTCTCCCGGCCCACGGTCTCCTGGCCCACGATCTCCTGGCCCATGGTCTCCTGGCCCACGGTCTCCCGACCCACAGTCTCCTGACCATGGTCTCCTGGCATGAATCAATGTGCCTCAACTGCTGGACTAAGGGACATAAGCTGAGTCCACGCAAGAGGTCTGTGTGTGTGTGTTTTTCAGTTGGTGTGATTGGTTATGAAGGAACGTCCCTGAAGGATAAAGGGATGAAAGGTTGACCTGTCATGGTTTTCCTTTAATATGGCGCTAAAAACTCAAGGGGAATTTCACTCTAATGATGTTACTTGGTGCCTCAGTCCACTGGGACTGCTGTGACAAATAATCACAGACTGGGAGGCTTCAAAAGGACAGATGTTTATTTCCACCATGCTGGAGGCTGGAAGTCACAATCAGGGCGCCGGCATGGTTACAGGCTGGTGAGGGCCTTCTTCCCGGTTCCTAAGAGTCACCTTCTTGCTGTGGCCTTCCTTGCTGTGGAAGGGGCATGGGAGCTCCCTGGGGCCACTTTTATAAGGACACCATCCCATCCCATGGGCTCTCCCTCTTCATACCATCATATTGGGGATTGGTTCTTCAACATATGAATTCTGGGGAGACACATTCAGTCCATAGTACCCAGCAAGTGGATTTTGTTAATGTAACCACTAAATTCACACAGTGTCTCTCAACTCAATTCTGTGAGTCCTCTTGGATCTGAAATGCAGCAACAGGACAGACGTCATCTTAACTTGGCAGTGATGTGAATCCATCAGGGGCATGCCCTCATTCCATGGAGGGTGGTGATAGCATGAGAACACCCTCAAAAGTAGCAGTGTAACATGCTCTTCAGAGCTACATGGTGGTTTAAGACTGTGGGATCTGTATTTGAGACCTGTCTCCACCCCACACGATCTCAGGCAAGGCACTCAACTTCACTAAGCCTTAGTTTCTCCACTTATAAATTGGGGTACTGCCTACAGAAGAGGGTTGGTGTGAGGCTAAGTTCATAAGTGTAAAGCCTTTGTCGTCATGCCTGGTACATAGTAGGTATGCAGGAAAATTGTATGTTAGTGTTATCTGTATGCTTCTTGACGCTTGGTTACAATAATATTCCCTGAATTTTTATTCTATTAAATTCTTATTTAACCTTATATAATAATTGCAATGCAGGGTATCTCTACTACATGCCAGGGAACTTTTACTTCTCACAGTAGCTCAGTGAGGTGGACGTGATTGTCTCTATTTTACAGATAAGAACATTGGTTTTGGAGAGGTCAAGTGGTCTGTTTACTGTCACCCAGCCACTGAGTGGCACAGTTGGACATGGAATCCAAAGCCGCTTTCCTATGGCACTGCATTTGAGGAACACCTTTGTTCTTGACCTCTTAGTGTTACTTCTTTATTTGGTATTCAAATGCAGATGCGTGATGGAATGCTCTTGGGGTCGTATGCTGCGAACGATCCCATGGCGCTGGAGTTCACCAAAGCACTGTGTGTGCAAGGGTGGGGTCCGGGAAGGACGGGCAGGCAGGACCGTGCTGCCTATGCTGGAGAAGAGACCCCCTTGCTCATGTGGGCAGCTGTTAATAGGGATATTTCCGTGCATTAACTACGGCACAGTACATGCATCACTCTATTATAGGAACTCACTGCTGAAACCATCTCCATTTCACAGTTCCCTAAAGGACCTTCAGTTTTGATGAAATCTTGCACCTCTTTTCTAAAAGAAAATAAAAGGTGATAACCAAAGGTTTGTAATCTGTGCACTTCGGCTTGCGTGACTAATTTCCCAGTGATTCTGAATTATCTGCAGGCAGAATTCCTTAAGATTGACATTCTGGGGACGCCTGGGTAGCTCCATCGGTTGAGCATCTGCCTTCGGCTCAGGTCATGATCTCAGGGTCCTGGGATGGAGTCCCACATTGGGCTCCCTGCTCAGTGGGGAGTCTGCTTCTCCCTCTCCCTCTGCCCCCCAACTTGTTCTCTCTCCTTCTGTCCCTTTCTCTCAAATAAATGAAATCTTTTTTAAAAAGATTGACATTCTGTGTGACACCGAAAAAGACCGTTAGCACTGACACTTTCATGTAGCAACAGACACCCGAGTCCTTGGTGCTCACGGTCGCACTGCCCACCATGCCTCAGGGTAACACCAGCAAGAGTATCCACTTTGATGACAAAATGTCGTTGTCACAAGTTTAGTTATTGACTGTGAAGTGCTGCATGATGAAAGCATGATGTTCTAGCAATCTCCATTTCCCACCCTAGCCCTGCCACCAGCTTTTGGAGTAACAACCAGGCAAGTGACTTCCCCAGTATTTGTTCCACATAGAAACATACTGGTCTATCAGGATGTATTGGTCTGCGTCATCTGAGTTAGGCAGTGGTAACAAACAGTGCCCCAGTCGCAGAATTGTGTTCTTTGTCTTGCATGGTCCAGGCCCATCGTCCGTCCAGATGGCCACCTAGGCCACCTGCTGACTGCTGTGCTGGGGAAAGAGAGAGTTTGACAGTCGAGTATTTCTCCCTCGATTCCTCGGCCAGCCACAGCCCATGGGACAGGATACAGGAGGAAGGGCAAGAAACAGTTATTTGCAAACAGTGCTATTTCCCACCATGCTGGCCTTTCAAGTGGTCACTCTGTAAGGGTAGGCTCAATTGATAATTTAAGTATTGTATAAATGTAAGATAGTATCAAAATACACTGTTGAACTAGAAAATTTGAATTTATAACCAAACTGATGAAGGGCAGCTAATAACCCTTTTCTGTTCATCCTCCCCCCATCCCCAGCTCACAACCACACAGGCTAATACAGGTACAAACCTACTTCATACTATTTATTCATCGAAAACTTCACAAATGTCGCAGAATGTCTGGGAACTGACAGGTGGATGTTCTGAGTTCTTCGGCAACCATGAGAGGACACTAGTGAATCACTCCTTCCTGCTTCCTCTCTCCTTACAGTCCGCTTCCCTCGATACGAGTCTTCAAAGCTCACTTTCCATTGGGATTAATTCACATAAGGTTCTATTTTTATTTTATTGTATTATGCTCATTTTCAAAATTTCTACAGCAGAGTGCATTGTCAATATTCAGTAAACGTGAGTTAAAACACTCAGAATGGAAAAGAACTAGAATAAGCACATGAAGGATGGGGAAAATGGAGTCAGACAGAACTTTAAAAACTTGTCAGTAATAAATCCAGAGGTAGAAGGACAGCGCGTCATCACTGGGTATTTCAGGCAGTATACTGTCTCCTGGTGTATATGGCCTCATCCACAGGGCATTTTCCATGTTTTCAGCCTGGCACAACTCTCTGTCTTTCCCCTTTTCACTGCATGGGCCCACTCTACGATATCTGCTATAAGCAAATGTGGTCTCGTCCATTTTATTTTAAAAATGAAATGAAAAGCTATAGAAGTTGAAAAAAATAGCAGCCCTTGGCTGGCATGGGTACTAAGTTCAGGCTCACTTATTAAGAGATTCAGGCAATTCCGGGCTGACCTGTGACACACATACTAACAAATTTTTCAATGAAGAAGTTCCATTTCTGGCACATGGTGAATTGGTGACCCAGATCAGTTTTATATCACAAACACTGAAAGGTACCTAGAATATTTTTAGATGTCCTTTGAATTCATCTAAAGAGTACTTGGAAGACATTTCCAGTGGAGGCCGATACCCAGACACACTTGGCATTGGCTTCTGTGCTCACAGCATCTGCGGATCTGGACAACTCCCGCTTTGGTGTTCTAGCCGGGTGGCAGGGGGCTGAAATAAAGCCCAGGGCCCACCCAAGGAGAAGAAACAGAGCACTGACCCCACAGAGTTGGGCCCAAAGTGTACATACTTGGCGCCAAGCAAATGGGTAAGGGGAACCCCGAGGAGTTGTGACTGAACCCTGGGCCTCACAAGGATTTCAGAGGACCTGGCAAAGCTGTCCTCCCTGAAGGAATTGATTTTCATGCCAGGCCTCAAAGAACCCCTACAAATAATTTTCCATGGAAAATGAGCAGCGTACTACAAAATATCATTAAATCCAAAAGAAAACAAGGTATTAGAGCAAGACCCAGCAGAGACAACAAATAAAAGAAGTTGAACCACAAAGAGTTCAAATCCTGGAATTACTGGACACAGAGTACAATATAGTATTGTTTCCTCTGTGTAAAGAGGTAATAGACTTTAAATATACGCAGCAAAAGGAAGGAAGAGAATAAGGTATAATCAAGGAGATGACAAAATTCTAACCCAAAGTTTCTGATTTGAAAGAAGAAAGTAGTCATTGAAAATGAAAACTGAATAAGCAGATTTCACACAGAATAGACACAGGTGATGAAAAGGAACTGCAAATGTAGATGTGAAGAACTTATCCAGGATACAGCCTAGAAAAGCAGGGGGACATATAAAGAGATTTATTAAATTTCCTGTTTCAGATAGGAAATAGCACACTCAAAGGGTTTAAATGGATGGAGATTTTAAAAGAGACCGTGAGCAGGACCGTGGGCTGGTTAAAAAAACAGCAAAGGATGGCGAAGGGCCAGTTGAGTGGAAACTCCGGGAGTGTCACAGGTCCCGGGAGTGAGAGGGAGGGCCTCTCACAGAAGGCTGCAGCGCTGGGAGGGAGGGCAAGGGCAGCAGGCACCCAGCGTCTCTCCTCCCACCGCCACCGGGCCTCCCTTTGAGCTAACTCGACAGGGCTCCTGGTGATCCTGTCGGCAGCATTCACTTCCTGGGCTTGGTGCAAGTGTGTCCTGGCGGGGGGGGGCGGGGGGCAGGTGGAGACCCATAACACGAGGGTTAGGAGATACGAAGCGGACAGACTGAGAAGGCCAATAGGATTGGGAAGATCAATCACTGGGCTGGTAAGAGTTCCAGAAGGACGGGAGGAGCAAGGGAAGGAGGCAACATGTGAAGACATCACAACTAAGATTTTCCCAGAGCCAACAAAGATGGCAATACACAGATTAAAGAACACTAGAAGTACCAAGAGATTAATAAAAAATCATAGTCAAATTGCAGAACACTAAAGACAAGAACAATATATTAAAAGCAACCAAAAGGGAAAAACCTGACAGCCTTGAACAGAGAGAGGTGACATGAAGTATAAGAATGGACAAGATTCCTCCCTTTTTTAAACAAAAAGGTCCGGATTTAGAATGAGATAGCTAAGAGCTATATTCAATCTATCTCTGAAGTAGAATCACTTTCCCCAGATGTTTACCAGCTGTGCTCTGGATGTTTGTGACCTCCACCAACTCCCAAAAGTCTTGGGTTGAAACTTTGCCCCCAAGGTGATGGCGTCAGGAGGTGGAGACTTTGGGGGGTGACGAGGCCATGAGGTGGGGCCCCCGTGATGGGATTAGTGTCCTTATGAAAGAGCTCCCAGGAAGCCCCCTCACCCCTTCCCCACATGAGGACACAGGAGAAGAACCGTGTGTGGACCAGGAAGTGGGCTCTCACCAGACACAGAATCTGCTGCCGCAGCAATCTCAGACGTCCAGCCTCCAGAGATGTCAGGAAGAAATGCCTGTGGTTTACAAGCCACTCCATCTGTGGTGTTTCAGCCGCCCAAATGGAGTAAGTCACCAAGCCTACAAGGGAAAACAACTTCACTTACTATTGGATCCCAATTCAAAGACTAACAGATCTGGTTCTTTCAGCTCTGGTCTGAAACATCATTGCCTTAGCAATAATGAGCTTGGTATTGCTTATTTGTCTTCTTTTCCTTTGTAGACAAGTTATTTAACCTCCCTGGCCTCCTTTCCTTCATCTGTAAAATGCAAACGATAACGCCGATTCACCTACTCATCATATGTAACTGTGACACAGTGCTCATAAAAGGAAGGTGGTGTTGTGTGCCCATGAAGACAGGCGCCCTGGGGGCGTAGGCACAGGGAGGGGACCCCTCCACCCCTGCCGGTTGCACACCCTGAGCACAGGGCAGCTCAGTGGGGGCCCAGGGGCCACAGTTCTGAAGACTAGCTCAGCTCATGTACTTCTCCTCGTAACTTCTGAAAGCACCATGCCTAAGTAAGCAATTCGAGGTGTCCAGAAACCAGTCTGCTCACCGTAAAGATGTTTTGCTTCTTCCAAATCAACCTGTGCCCAGGTCAAGGTATGTGTGGGCAGGGTTCCTTCTAACACTGAATGAAAGGCTTGAGATTCATATTATTTCTATTTAGATGAAAAGCCTATTTGAGCTCTGAGACTACAGATGTTCCTCAACTTACGATGGGGTTATGTCACGATCAACCCCTTGTGAGTTGAAAGTATCATAAGCTGAAAATGCACTTACTACACCTAACCTACCAGACATCACAGCCTAGCCCTGCCTGCTTTAAACATGCTCAGAACACTTCCATCAGCCTACAGCTGGGCAAAATCACCTAACACAAAGCCTATGTCACAATGAGGTGCTGAATATCTCATGTGATTCATTGAATACTGTACTGAGCATGACAGAATGATGGTCTGGGTGTAGGACGGTTGTCCGTGTATCAGCTGTTACTCCCGTGATCGCGGGGCTGACTGTGAGCCACTGTCCCGCATCATCACGGACGATCGTCATTCCACTCGCCCGGGCCAAGATCAGAGAATTCAAAATTCCAAGTATGTTTTCTACTGAATGTGGATTGCTTTCACACCACTGTGAAGTCAAAAAATTGTAAGTTGAACCATCATAAGTTGGGAACCATCTGCAGTGAAAAATAATTAAAAACAACTTGAAGCTAACACATTATGAATCAGATAACATGCTCTGTATCTGATAGTTTCATAACGCTGCTTTTTTTAAAAAAGAATTTTTTCTTTTTTTAAAAAGATTTATCTATCCATTTTAGAGAGAGAGAGAGGGAAATTGTGCGAGCAAGGGGAGGGGCAGAGGGAGAGGGAGAGAGAATCCCAAGCAGACTCCCCAGTGAGCGCGAACCCAATGTTGGGCTCGAACTCACGACCCTGAGATCATGACCTGAGCCGAAACCAAGAGTCAGATGCTCAACCAACTGAGCCACCCAGGTGCCCCACATAACGCTGCTTTTGAAAAAAGAAAGCAAGGTAGAACAGTGTTGGTATCTGTCCCATCACCACAGGGTACTGGCTCCGGACAGGGATGGTGTGCATCGCTGCAGAGAACTAGAGTATCGTGGAGCACTAGCTACGGCCATGATCCCCCTTAGACCTCACAGCCCTCCCACACCATCAGCCTCTGTGAACACGCTGAGCCCCTACAGTAGCTTAGCATCTTCTGTATCTATCTGTGTGAGAGATAGAGTTGAAGCAGAGTTTTATTTCCTTTTGTATGAAATTTCCAAGGAATTATCTTTGTTTCTGTCAAGACCAAACATACCTAATTCCACTGGGCCATACTTTTAAATGCCTTAATATATTACTTAGTAATGACAATAAATTCACTTTTATTTATTTATTTATTTATTTATTTATTTGAGAGAGAGAGAGAGAGCACAGGAGGGGGGAGTGTCAGAGGGAGAAGCAGACCCCCCGCTGAGCAGGGAGCCCGATGCGGGACTCGATCCCGGGACTCCAGGATCATGACCTGAGCCGAAGGCAGTTGCTTAACCAACTGAGCCACCCAGGCACCCATAAATTCACTTTTAATACCATGACCTAAGAATTTTAAAAGTCAATGTAAGAAAAAAGTTATTATTTTCTACCACATCAAATATTTACTACATTTATTTTACAAAATATCAGCTTAAGGATGACTGCAATTATTTCAGAGCTTAAAGGGATTAGGAAAACACATAGTGCCATCACACACCCCAGGGCTGTCACACATGAGCTCCTGGTGCTGATGTCCCACCTGCTGTCTTGGGAGGAGGCAGCAAAAATTAATTTGAAATAGATTAAGTCCTTAAATGTAACACTTGTAACCATAAAAACCCTTGACATAGTTTTGGCAAGGATTTTATGGATATGACACCAAAGCACAAAGTAACAAAAGCAAAAAGTGACAAGTAGGATTGCATCAAACTAAAAACCTTCTGTACAGTAAAGGGAACAACTAACTGAGTAAAAAGTGACCTCACGGAAAGGGAGAGAATATTTGTAAACTATACCTCTGATAAGGGGCTAACATCCAGGGGCACCTGGGTGGCTCAGTTGGTTAAGCAACTGCCTTCGGCTCAGGTCATGATCCTGGAGTTCCAGGATCAAGTCCCGCATTGGGCTCCCCGCTCAGCAGGGAGTCTGCTTCTCCCTCTGACCCTCCCCCCCCCTCATGCCCTCTCTCTATTTCATTCTCTCTCAAATAAATAAAATCTTAAAAAAAAGGGGGGGGCTAACATCCAGAGACTCATACTGCTCAACAGCAAAAAACCCAAACAATCTAATTTTTAAAATGAGCAGAGCACTTAAACAGACATTTCTCCAAAGACATGCAGATGACCAACAGGTACATGAAAAGATGCTCAGCATCACTCATCATCAGGGAAATACAAATCAAAACCACAATGAGGTACCGCCTCACACCTGTCGGAACGGCTAGACCCAAAAAGACAGGAAATAACAAGTGTTGGCAAAGAGGTGGAGACAGGGGACCCTCGTGCACTGCTGGTGGGAATGCAAGCTGGTGCAGCCAGTGTGGAGAACAGTATGGAGGTTCCTCAAGATGTTAAAATAGAGCTACCCTGCGCCCCAGCAATCCCACTACTGGGTGTCTGTCCAAAGGAAATGAAATCAGGACACGGAAAAGATATCGGCAGCCCCACCTTCACTGCAGCGTATTCACCAAAGCACACAACCTAAGCGTCCATCAGCGGACGAGTGGACAGAGAAGATGCAGCATGTACATATACACAGTGGAGAAAGAAGGAAATCCTGCTGTTTGTGACAACATGGGTGGACCTGGAGGATATTATGCTGGGCGACAAAAGCCAGACAGACAAATACTGCATGGTGTCACTTGTTTGTGGAATCTGAAGACATCAAACTCAAAGAAACAGACAGTAGGATGGTGGTTGCCAGGGGCTGTGGGTGGGGGAAATGGGGAGGTGTTGTTTGAAGGGCACAGACTTTGGGTTATCAGATGAATAAGTTCCAGGGACCTAACGCCCGGCGTGATGATCACAGTTAATGATGCTGTATCACATTCTTGAAAGCTGTAAGGGGTGGGTCCTCCATGTCCTCATCACAAGAAAGAGATGGTCGTTACGAGAGGTGAGGGAGGTGTCGGCACCTGGCACTGTTTTGGCGAGCCTTCCAGGATGCACACGCGTGCGAAACCATCGCTCGGGACACCGGAACCTTACACACGGTCGTACGTAATTATATCCCAGTACAGCTGGAAAACAGAGAGGGAAATTCAGTGTTCTTCAAATACACTACCATTCGTTGATCACAGCACAGGGGATGCAGTGAGTCGTGGGGTGAGACCGCTCTGTGGCGAGGGACGGGGACCCCACTAACCGTGGGCAGCACTGAGCAAAGCACACGGTTGCATTAGACCTGAAATCGATAGAACACGGTATGTCAACTACACTCTGCTTCAAAAAATAGAAAACAATCAAGAGGCAAGAAGTAAAAAAAAAAAAAAAAATCAAGTTTACGAGGCCAATTCCAAGTGACTAAATGTCACTGGGAGGCCAAGTTCCGGTGTCCATTATCTGTTCTTCAAGAATCTCACTGTGCACATGAGAAAGTGAGCTCTGCAAATATCCAGTGACAGGCCTAACCTCAGCTAACTGCAGACCACACCTCCCGGGTCCCCGTCCACCATCTGTCTCGCACTGCACCAGACTGGCCTTGATTTCCTTACTTCTGTCCCCATGGGCTGTGATCCGGGGATGAGAGGTGGACAAACTACTCACCGTTTCATGGGATCCCTTCTAGTTATTCCTGTCTTATATGTGAGAAAACAGCATTTCCTTCATTTCCTCAAATGCAGCGTTTTTGTATTTGAAAAGGTAGGTAATGCTGTGCCCCCATGACAGGGGAAGGAACAAGGTATGTGAAATTCTAGGACACTCTTAGGAAATTTAGTACGTTATCACTTCAATTCAACAAATATCTATAAAATACCAACTGTGTGGCTGACAGCGCAGTAAGCACTGGGAGGACATCCACATGGGCAGCTAAAACAAGTGACAGCCCCTGGTGGATGCTAATAACCCAAATGAGTCAGGAGATTTACGTAAATACACAAACCAGCAACTCTATTGCAAACCATCGCCAATTAACAAGCTTGCTATTTTTTCCTTGGCTGCTGGGAACCCGTAAAAATAATCTGCATGTGTTCCCAGTTTAAATGTCAGTCCCAGGTCTAGCGCCCCACCCCCCACCCCGCTATGTTCCCATTTGGTAGGACCGTGTCACAGCTTTCCCAAACCCTTCGATGACAGGTGGGAGAACCACGTACTTGCTCACGACACAGGCAACACGGGCATGTCCAGACCCTGCCGGGCTGCGTTCCAAGCGCTTCACGGACATCAGCTCCTTTAATCCTTACACCTGTTGCTAATCTCATCTAGGTATGTATCAATGTGACATTTTACAGTCGAGTCAGACTATATCTTTTTGGACCTTTGTAAACAGAAAACATGGTCGTGGCCTCCGTGCTGCTGTCTGACCAGGGGATTAGGTGACGGTGGTCGCCTACAGGTAGTGTGCATGCCAGGCACTGAAGCTTTACATAGCTTACTTCTAATAATTTATCACGGTAGTAATCACAACCGTCCCCCAAGATAGGTTTTGTTATTCCGCACGTAGGGACCAGGAAGTGGAGTGGACTTTCCCATTCCCCAGCGGGCGGAACCCAGTGACGTCTGCAGCAGTAGCTGGTGGGGGAGGAGGCAAACTCCGGGGGACAAATCCGTCCCGCCAACACTTCTGACCCACGCTCGCTTGCACAGGAGGACCGGTGGTTTGGCACAAGCATGCATTGTGGTTTCCAAGGGTTCGCTGAGTCATCGTCCCAGGACCTCCACCAGCTGCCCCTCCCGTGCACCTCCTCACCGTGTTTGGGGACAGAGCGGGCGTTTGCTGTTCCCAACCAGCTCGGCCACACCTTCACGCAGCAGATGTCATGTCTGACCAACCGTGTGGAACCGCCTCATTCCTCCTGTGCTCCAACCTTGCTACCCATCTTGTTTGCCCTACAAGTTAGTCCTTTGAGATGGTGGGTGTTCACAGGAAGTTGTGTCCAGTTGGGTTCGTCTTTTGGAGTCTGGGGCTGTGATGGCACCAGAAGCCTGGCTTAGCCCGACAGCCTAAGGACTCGGCAGCAACTAACTATTCACCCTTCTTAGTCATCCCGAGAACCCCTGGTTCCAGGCTATAATCTCCCAGCTAAAAGTCACTTGTTTGCACATTTCAGATTTGAAATTTAAAAACCAAGACTCATATTGGGATGTGTTACAGTCACACTGGTGGTGGCCCATGTGTCAGAGTCTGGTAAACAGCCACAGGATATGTTCTGGGGACATCCAGGAACCCCCATCCTGGGTGGGAGCGGCCTTCACAGACTTTGGGGAACCCTCAGCCTTTCTGATGGAAGTCTTGGGATTTGCTACCCAGGAAGCAACGGTGTCCCAGCCATAAGGAAACAGAAGTTCAGGATGTGGCTATCACAACAATCTGGTATTAGAAACACTCCTTTTGCCAACAATACCAACCACACACATCAGTGTACCCCACACATCACCAACACCGCCTTGTAATGAGCCACATATTGTGATCTGTCATCTTGGTTTTGGCCACAATCTGAGTCCCCTATAAATTTTAGAATTAAAGAAATGATGTGCTCACTGGGAAGAGCAGCGGGGCATGCTCTCAAGGGCTCTTTGGCTGGTCTCCGCAGACTGCACAAATACAAGATGCCCCGTTAGCTCAGCCTCACACCAAACCTCAGAATGAGAAAGGCAAGTGCTCTCCCCAACTCTTGGACCTTGGGGGGCGTGCACAGAGTGAGACCAAGAGTGCAGTGACCAGCAACGGCTCTCCTCCCATTTCTTCTCTTTCCTTCCATCATCCACTTGCCTCCACCAGATGTGGGTGCAGGGTATGTGACGTTCCCAACAGCTAACTCTTAGCAAGGGCGTGCTTCATGCAAGCCAAGCGCACATGTGACTGCTCAGAAGCCCCTGAGCAAACTGTGGGAATGCCCCTCTCGAACCTACCACCGCTCAGACCAGCTTCACCCCTCGGGATCCCCAGGCTTCTAAGTAGGTGGACCTTTCATCTTTAGAGTTACAGGCCCTTTGAGAATATAGTTGAGCTATGGACTCTCAGAACAATGAATATATGCTTCTCACTATGTATTTTTGCAACAATTTCAGAAGGTTCATGGACTTCACCCTCCTGACTCATCCCCTCCCCCAAACAAACAAAGGCCCATCTTTGGACAGCCAAGGTCCTGGGTTTTTGGAACCTCCTTGGACAGTGACTAGGAATAAGCATGTCTCAAACACTGTTTTCTGGCCCCCTTCAAATGCTAATGCAATCTCCAAATTCTCACACTTAGCCATAGCAACATGACCCTGAATTTCTAAGTCCAAGAAAGTGGGTGATGTGATTTTGTTGAAATTTGTCATAAAGCAATTACCAGCATTTCTGAGGATGACATGAGGCTGACGGGGGGGACAGACCTTTTGTGTAGTGCGCAGCAATGGCAGATGTGCTCGGCCTTATTAGTGGGATCAGGGATGAGAAAGCAGCAGGACAGGGAGGGTGGTCAGGGAACCAGCTCCACGTTGGTGAGGTGACACCCACCATAACACGGCCACCTCATACGGCCTCTGCCAGGTCCTTCCTTCTTCCTGTTTTTCTTACAGAGTCATGAACACATGGACATGCAGGGGCAAATACACAAATACAAGATGCCCCCGTAGCTCAGCCTCACACCAAACCTGCGCCCCTGTACCCACCACCCATCAGGGGTGCCCAGGGCACCTTCAGGCTGAGAAACCAGTGGCTTGCGAGATGCCCTCCTCTGGGCACATCTGGCACATCTGGGCGACAGGAAGGCGGAGAAGCCCCTCCCTGGGCAGAAGCAGAGAGTCCAGCCAGGGGCCAGAGCGCACGTGTGTGGGGGCTGAGGGGGTGCTCTGAGAGCAGGGGTGTCGCACGTGCAAGAGGGCCGGGTTCAGACCCTGGTTAAGAAGCAGGAGGGCCCCGTTGCCCAGGGGAGTGGGGTCTAACATTTGGATGTGGCACATCTGGGACAGGAAGCCGTAGGCAGCCCCAACTCTGCTCAGGGTGAAGCTCAGAATGCGGGTTGGGGAGGCAGATTGGAGAGAGCGTCTCGGGGGAGAGAAGCAGGCGGGACAGAGACCCCTGGCAGCATGGCAGGGGTCAGGGGCCGGCAGCAGAGGAGGGCCTTGCAAGGAGGCCATGATTCCCATTCCTGCTCTCGTCTCTGCATGGGGACAACGGGACTCACAGAAACCAGCACTCTCTCACGACCACACACAACAGGGGACGTTTCTGGAAGTTTTTCTGGAGACTCCCCTCCTGGTATTACAGAGAAAGTCTTCTTCGGTGTGAACTGAATCCCAGCCGTGAGCGAATCTGCTGTGGGCACGGGACAGGCGTGTGCGCGCCGGCAGCAGGGCCCGCAGACGAGAACCCGGCCTGGGTAGCGAGCGGCAGGTTCGGGTGCTGCCCACTGGCCCGCCCGACAACTCCTGAATGCAGTCTGTAGTGGGCTCTGCCTGTCGCCTCCTGGATGTGGCCTGTAAACATCACCAAGGGTTCTTCCACACGGGATTGCTGAAGAGAGATCGGGGACAACTGCTGGGCCCACTCAGAACAGCTTGCGACCCCGTGGCCGACGACACTGTCACGGTGGGCTCTGACCCTGGTTTCCAGTGCCTCTCCCCTGGCTGCCTGCTGGAGGACGGGCGGCGACCCGGCCTCCCTGACCACCGCCTCCTCACCTCCTGCAGCAACCACAGGGGCTGCGGGAGGTCCCCGCGCCGACCCGGGGACACAGACAAGGCTCTGTGAGCACACCGTCCGTGCACCGTGCTTCTCACTCACATCCCTGGGCTAGCGCACCAACACAGCCCGCCTTCCAGCGCACCACGAAGTACCCGCCATCGATTCCTTCCTCCAAATGATGCTTTAAAAAACTCAGTAGATGCCAGACGTTCGGCTGTGACAGCGCCCTGGGGCCACACGGCGCACGGTCCAGCTCTCTCCGCAGCACCCAGAGAGGCGCGTCTGGGTCCGTGTTCTCTGGGAGAGGAGCAACTTCCAGACGGGATCCAAAGGGAAAGCAGGTCTCCCAGCCCCGCCCCAGCACTGACCTGGTACTGCTGTGTCTCCAAAAGGCACCATTCAGTCTCACCGTCTTGGGCGGGACATCTCTGACCAAGCGGGGAACAGACTGGGCACTGGTAAGGGGAGCAGACGCGAGCCCCAGCACCTCTCATCGGCCGGCACCTGGGCCCGAGTCCGCCTCCTGCTCGGTGAGCCACCAGGCCAAGACCTACTGTGTGCGACTGCAGAGCGTGCACACGCATGCCCACTGCCAGACACAGTGTGTCTGCAGACTTCCAAAGCTTTTGTAAGGACTTAGTTTGGAGCGTGAGGAAAAAGCACAGAAGATGACATAACCGTTAACAAGACAAAATGGTAAACAGTAGGTTGATTCAGTAGAGTTTGGATATCAAGGCCTATTTATTTAGTTTTTTTATTTAAGAAATCTGCATTGCATGCCTCCACTGTGCCTGGAGTATTGGTGGGTGTGCTCAGCAGAGTAGCGGCCCCAAAGCGTCCCCGTCCTCATCCCGTCCTAATCCCTGGGACCGTGAGTGCATTACCAGACCACGGCAAGGGGAGCTAAGTTGAAGGTGGAATGAAGGTTGCTAACCACCTGACCTGGAGGCATCCGCGGGGTGGGCTCAGGTGACTACAAGGTGCTTGGAAGGGGAAGAGGGTGACAGCAGGGTGGGCGTCAGATGCAGGCCATGTGAGGGCTTGCCTGGCCGCTGCCGGCCGTGGAGACGGAATGCACGCAGGCAGCCCTCAGAGGCTGCAAAAGGCAAGGAGGAGGCCCCTTCCAGATTTCCATCCTGAAGAACTGTAAGGTAACAAGCCTGTGTTGTTTTCAACCTCGTTTGCAGCCATTTGTCACGGCAGCAACAGAAAACTAACGCATCAGCGGGTTCATCCATTGAGTCCAACTGCCATCTCGCTAAAGAAGAAACAGATGGGACGTGGCTCTGGACCCGGAGAGACAAACGTGTGGGAGTCGTCATGCTTACACACGCGTGTACTCGCCTCTGGACAGGGTTCCATATGCTGTCTGAGCAGAAAGGAAGTGTTAGCGCGGAAGGGGCGAGGGCAGCGTGGAGCAGGACCTCCTGTCCCTTCTGTGTGACCGTTGAGGGCAGGTCCCTGAAGATGGGGACGTGGGAGTTGCCTCTCAGCCGGACGCTGGGGCTGGCGTCTCCTCCACTGTCTGGAGGGGGAGGGGATGGCCATAGCACGTTCCTCTTCCCACTCTCACTGAGGGTCAGCCGAGGGGCCGCGTGCACTCCGAGTGGCCAGTGCGGTTCACCTGTGCAGGGAAGTGCCCTCGGCCGCCCTGTGAGTGGGGACTCTCCCCAGGGTTGGCTGTGGCCACGGCCATGCTAGGATCCCACCAGTGCCCACAGTTTTAATGGCTTTGAATTCTTTGCTAGATGAGCCAACGCCAGCCGGGGGCTTTGTGGAAAACAGCAAAGTTGTCATCGGGAAACGTGCCCATCACACTTCCAATTTTATTTATTTCTTTATTTCTTTATTTATTTTTTAAATTTAAATTCAATTAATTAACATATGATGTATTATTGGTTTTAGAGTTACTGGTCTGTGATTTATCAGTCTTATATAACACCCAGTGTTCATTACATCAAGTGCTCTGTTTCATGCCCATCACCCAGTTACCCCATCCCTCACCCCCCCTTCCCCTCCAGCAACCCTGTTTGTTTCCTAAGATTAGGGTTTGTCTCCTTCTCTGGTTTTGTTTTGTTTTATTTTTCCCTCCCTTGCCCTGTGATCCTCTGTCTTGTTTCTCAAATTCCTCATATCAGTGAAATCATACGATAATTGTCTTTCTCTAA
>NC_138373.1:36773064-36781148 GCF_054177405.1 Leptonychotes weddellii | reverse complement strand
TTCTCCGCATCCCTGCCAACATCTGTCGTTTCCTGACTTGTTAATTTTAGCCATTCTGACTGGTGTGAGGTGGTATCTCCTTGTGGTTTTGATTTGTATTTCCCTGATGCCGAGTGATGTGGAGCATCTTTTCATGTGTCTGTCGGCCATACACTTCCAACTCTAACAACCCTGTTTTCAAATCTAATTTGGAATGTGAGCAAACGTGGATTAGACTGGGGCTCTGAGGTGACAGGCCTGTTTTCCGTAGCCGGGTGCCAAACTTGTCAGTGGCACTTCCGAAACCTCCCTGCGGCCTGGTCTTTGGACTCTTGTCAGCACTCCCCCCCCCAAAAAAAACCTTCCAGACCCTTGTCCTGCAGCCACCCGAGTCCCTGACTCCACTCGGTGCTCACTGCACAAAAATCAGACTGAACCTGCCAGGCTCCTGAGTCTGGGCAGCACCTGTGGAGAGGGGCGGTCCGGGTTTCCATTCTGCAGGGTCCATCCGACCCGCCACGCCCCCCCGAAGACGCTGGGGTGCTCTGGCGTGGCGTCCTCCCCCAGCTCCCCCCTCCCGTGGGAGTTGCAGCCTGGCAGACGTGCCGCTGCTGGGGGCCTGAGGAGGAGGACACGGGCCCGCACCCAGGTGGCTGCCCCCGCGCAGATGCCTCCTGATGTGGAAGGGCCGGGCCCTCGCAGGAGGTGGAACTCCCGCCTCGCCCGGCCTGTGTACTTAACTTTCCTGCTTGTTGACGTAGGAGCAGAGCGGGTCGTGCGCCCCCGGGTCAGCCCAGCGCCGAGCAAGCACCTGCCGTGCTCTCCTCTGACATCCCGCGCCCTGTTAAACGTCCCCGGCAGCACACACTGGGGCCACAGAGCAAGGCTTGCGCTGGGCCTTGGAATTCCCCACAGCTCATACCTGCCAATTCCTGTCTTGTAAAAATTATAGATTGTTGAAGAGAAAACAACAGCGTATCACAGGGTAAGATAGCCACCTCAGTCCAAGGACGCGAGAGCGAACACGGGGAGTGAAATAAGGAAGTGACAGGCGGAGCGTGAAGGTCAGGCGGGTCTCCAGAAGGGGAGGTTCAATTGGGGACTGGGTCAGGGCACGAGCCAACTCCCCAGGACTGTTCCTGGCAATGGCCGGGGTGTGACACACAGGCTTCCCTGCACTGTGTTTTAGTCCTGATGCCCAGGCCCCCGCCCAACACAGCCCGACCAGAGTTTCTTGTACGAAGCTCCAGGGGGGCCCAATGTGCCTTGGGCTTGGGGTTTGGGTAAGTGCCGCGGCTGGGGTTTGCACACAGTGAAGGGTGGAAGGTACCGCCGTGACCCATCTCCAGGTGCCACCACCTACACAGATGTCCGCATGCCAGCCGGTTCTCACGATTGGGGGTCAGGTCACCACCCCTTCCATCAGCCTCTGCGCCCACCTCATTTGTCCCGCAGTGGGTATGAATGTGGCCCTGTAGGCTCTGTCCTGGTGTGGACGCAGGCCCCAGGTCTACACCCCCGGGCATCGGAATCCAGATGGGCTGTGAGCGCAGAGCTGCACTTCCTATGGCAGAGTTACTGTAAAGAGTGTAAAATCTCAGTCATCACTTCCATTTGATCACACAGATAAAATCTTGGTTACGTCGGTTACATACATGTATAGTCAAAAATAATTTACACTGGAAAAAAAAAATAAATAAATAAATAAAAGAAAAAAAATAATTTACACTGGTTTCTTTATACTTTTTAGAAAAGTAGTTACCAATCACCAGCAATGACCGATGTGGCTCGCGTTACATTCCTGTGGGACAACGCTCACCCTTCTGACCAGGACCCTTGGACAGTCTGGCTAGCTTCTGCCCCCCTCCCCGCCCCACACGTGCCCAGGCTCCTCCTGCTCGCGAGAGTGGGTGAGTGCCCTGCCCACGCCCAGCCCCTGTGCGCGGGGCTGCGTCCACCTGCTCTCCGTGCACAGATGTACACAGTCCTGGACGGTTCGGGCGCCATCTTCCTGATACACATTTGCTCCTTGAAGGAGGGACAGTAGCTGATTCACAGCCCGGCTCTGGGTTTGTGTCATCAAGACACATTCACTGACGGAAGGAATGAGGTACCAAGGACCCAACTGGGAAGACGCACAAAAAGGAGCTGTAGGTCCTATCAGCTCTGCCAGAGGTCAGGGGCAGGACCAAGGGGACAGAGGGGTGTCTGCCATGTTGTGACCCTGCAACCATGCCGCACACCTGAGGGTGTGGGTCACGCAGACCCCTGTCCCTGCCCCCTCGACCACCTGTGACTGTGGAGGTTCTAGAGGCACCCCTGTCCCTCCAGGCACCTCTCAAGGAGACTCAGTGCAAGTGAGGTCAGAGTTTGTTCTTGGTCTGTCTGTGCGTCTGTTCATCAGAGGTTCTGACCTCGTGACCAAGAGGCCAGGAGCCAAGGGCTACCGTCGGACCCTGCTCCCCACCAGCATCTGCAGAGCCTTCAGTGAGCTGTTTGCTTCTCTGTACCTCAGTGTTCTCCTCATGAAATTACAAATAAAAGCACCCAGTGTGGCAGGAAGAAAAATGCCATCCAAAGATGTCCATGTCCTAATCCTCAGAACCGTTAGTGTTACCTTACGTCATGAAAAAGGATGTGTTTGGGGTTACAAGAATCCTGAGATGGGGAGATTGCTCTCAATTCTCTGGGCCTAGTCGAATTATACCAGTTCTTGAAAGCAGGGACATCTTTCCCCTCCGTGTCCCAGAGACATGTGCCCACAGAAGGAGGGTCTGAGAAATGAGGCATTGCTGTCTTAGAAGATGGAGGAAGGGCCACAAGCTAAGGAATGTGGAAGCTTCTAGAAGCTGGAAAAGGCAAGGAACAGATCTCCCCACTAGAACCTCCAGATGGAACCAACCCTGCTGACGCCTCAATTTTAGCCCAGTGAGACCCATTTCGGACTACTAATGGACAGGACAATAAATCTGAGTTCTTCTAAGCGACTGAGATCCTGGTCTATTGTTGCAGCAGCCTGACACCTGTAGCCTGCCCATGGGACTGTTGTGTTGGTGGAGATCACAGGTGCCAAGTGCTTAGTTAAAGCAGCACATGGTAGACAGTGTTTTAGATGCTCACACATGTACATATACAGGTTTCTCAACCTTGGCCCCACTGACATTTTGGGCAGGAAACTTCTTTGTTGTGGGGCTGTTCTGTGCACTGCAGGATGCTGAGCAGGGTCCACAGTCTCTGTCCACTGGATGCTTATAGCCCTATCACTCCCACCCCAGGTATGGCAACCAAAACTATCTCCAGACATCGCCAGATGTCCCCTGCCAGGCAAAATCACCCACGGCTGAGAACCATAAATACATGTATTAGCTATTGTTGTTGTTTACAATACCAACAACATGCAAAGCACTATGCTTGGTGATATAATTTGATTTCCTTTGCTACCAACCACAACTTAAAATTTTTGTGTGTGAGAGAGCTTACAATGATCAATGCCCAGAATTTGGTAATATTAACCATTGTCTGACTGCAAACTAGATTGTGACCTCCAAGTCAGCTGATAAATCCATGCTCTGTATTTCAGTATACCTCACAGTAACTAAAAGAGTGTGGGGTCCATAAAATCATAGAATTTAGAGATTTAGAACTGGAAAGGGTCTCTCTGATGATTTTATCCTATCATGATAAACAATCACTAGATACTGGATGGATAGATGGATAGATGAATGGTTGGATGGGTGAATGGATGGATGGATGCTGGATAGATAGATGGGTGAATAGATGGATGCATGGATGAGTGCATGGATAGATAGATGGATGGGCGAGTGGGTGCATGGAGAGATGGACAGGCGCAAGTGGGTACATGGATGCATGGATGTATCTATGGATAGATAGATGGATGGGCAACTGGGTGCATGGATGCATGGATGGAAGTACGAATAGACAGATGGTTGGGTGAGTGGGTGCAATGATAGATGGACAGGCGAGTGGTGCATTGATAGATTGACGGGCGAGTGGGTGCATGGAGAGATGGATGGGCGACTGGGTGCATGGATAGATGGATGGGCAAGTGGGTACATGGATACATGGACAGGCAAGTGGGTGCGTGGATAGATGGATGGATGGGTGAGTGGATGCATGGATAGATGGGTGGGCAAGTGTGTGCATGGATAGATGGATGGGTGCATGGGTGGATGAAGGGATGAAATATCTAACAGCCTAAAATGAAGTTTTGAGATATTCATGGGATTTTTAAATTTGTAATTTCAATCCTTTCATTAGAGTTCAACCCTCTCTCTCTTTTTCTTCTCTCTTTTCCTCTCTTCTCAAGCAATAGATAATAGGAAAGTTGGCTGAGTTAAATTTAACCTGAGTTAAATACCGATGTTTGAGAACTCCTTGTTGGATAAGACCAGAACATCTCAGTGGTCAATTACATGTAACACTCCGGGATGTCATGTATCCTTCAAATTCATTAAATACACCAGGTATCTCACCAGCACCAGCCTGTCTAGACCCCCAGAGGGGCAGGTGAAGGGTAAGAGGGTTTTCACAGGGTCTTGGTGTAGCACAGATTCACCTGTAACTCATCTGTCGAACAGAACAATGGTGATGTCAAGAGGGAGGGATTGAGAAACTTTGGGTGGTTCAGGACTAATTCATAGGCTTGGCACACTAGAAGAAATGATGATCAAAAGTATAGCCCCTAAAATACAAATGGTGTGGGTTCTCAAAATAGTAGGCAATGGAATCGTTCATACTGAAGCACAAGAGAGCCAAACAAACCGATTCTCCTAATTTCTGTTATTTTGTGTGTTGTTACTACTCCTCTGGCCTTGCCCCCATTCCTAAATTGGATCTATCATTACCCCCAGGTCAGGACTGTCACTGCTGTCATCCCCTTGAGTGTCACTGTAAATAGTACTTTCTTCAGAAAGCAGTTTAGGCTGTGGGCCTCCCACAAGGTGGTCACCAGGGACAGGGGCCTCCTTATAGCCCTGCCACAGACCCATCCCTGGCACAGCCATCTCCCAACAGATGTTAGTCAAGTAATTAACTAATCAGTGACATACTGTTATTTAATCAGTTTCCATCTTCACGTGGGACAAACCTGAAGCCCAGAGATGGTATGAGACTTGCCACACAGCTAGTTACTGTCAAACCACAGCTGGAATCTATGTCTCTTCATGACCAGGCCAACCCTTTTCCACCTGAAGATCCTCAAAAGCAGGGGCTTGTCCTCTCCTGGTGCAGGGAGCCTATGGAATGAGGCTGGGGCCCCATGGTGTCTCATTGGACCACAAGGCTTTCTGTCCCTGAGTATTGGAGGAGTCGCTGGTTTATTAAAAACTTCTGAGTGATTTAAGCTTCCTGTTCCATTTACAGGAAGCCCCCAGATGAGCTGCTGTGGCCCTATTTCTGTCCCAGGTTCTAGGTGTCAGGGCTGCTCCTTTGGGGTCGAGGAACAGGATTTCCATTCCTGACTTACACTGGACAACCCCAAGGATGAATGACAGGTAGCTCACAGCTAATGCTCCCAACAGAGATGTGTTCATTTAATATATGTTTATTTCACACTAACATGCTGGGCACTGTCATAGGCTCTGGGGCCCAGAAGTGAGCCATCAGAAGCCCACACAGTGGAATATTACACAGCCATAAAAAGAATAAAATCTTGCCATTAGAAACAACATGGATGGACCTAGAGTGTATTATGCTAAGCAAAATAAGTCAGAGAAAGACAAATACCATATAATTCCACTTATATCTGGAATCTAAAAAACAAAACAAAAACAGAAAGAGGCTCATAGTTACAAAGAGCAAACAGGTGGTTGCCAGAGAAGAGCAGGTTAGGGAATAGGGAAGATAGATGGAGGGGATCAAGAGGCGCAAACACCCAGTTATAAAATAAATAAGTCACGTGGATGAAAAGGACAGCATAGGGAATAGAGCAGGAAAGAAAATCCTGTGACTTTAATGAATTCATTTATTAGTTCTAATGTTTTTTGGTGGAGTCTTTTGGGTTTTCTACAAACAGTATCATGCCATCTGCAAATAGTTACACTTTCCACTTCTTCCTTGCTAATTTGCATGCCTTTTATTTCTTTTTCTTGTCTGATTGCTGTGGCTAGGAATTCCAGTACCATGTTCAATAAAGTGAGAGTGGACACCCTTGTCTTGTTCCTGATCTCATTGGAAAATCTCTCAGCTTTTCACCATTGAGGATGATGGTGGGTCTCTTGTAAATGCCCTTTATGATGTCAAGGTACATTCCTTCTGTACTCTGTTGAGAGTATTTATCATGAATGGGTATCGACTTTAAAGCTTTCACTCTGTAACCATTGAGTACGATTTTAGTTGTAGATTTTTCATATATGGGCCATGTTGAGAAAGTTTCCTTCTATCCCCAGTTTATTGAGCATTTCCATCATGAAAGGGCATTGAATTTTATCAAATTCTTTTCTGCATTAAGATGATCAAGTGTTTTTTTTCCCTTCATTCTATTGATGTATCATATTCCACTAATTAATTTTCATATGTTGAAACATTCTTGCAATCTAGGGACAAATGCTACATGGAAATGGTGTGTGATCTTTCTAATATGGTGCTGAATTCAGTGTGCTAGTATTTTGTTGAGGATTTTTGCATCAATATTCATAAGAGATGGTGGTCTATAGTTTTCTTCCAATGTCTGTATCTGGTTTTGGTATCATTATAATTTGATAACTTTCAATTTTTTTAATCCTGGCCTTTTAAAATAAATTCCAAGGATGAGGTGAATATACCTTTCTATATAACTAAATTTGGTATACTCTGGAATAAATGCAATCACCTACCTAAATGTACTTATTAAAAAATATTTCCCATTCCTAGTTTTGTAACACCTTGGAATATCACTTCAATTATTTCGAAGGGTTTCAACATATCTTCCAAAAGTTCTTGAAGTTATACTTAATTCAGCTTAATTAAAGAAGTCCTTTTAGGGATGTAATATTGCAAAAATTATACAATAAAGATAGGTATCAAATTTCAGGTTTCCTTTTGATGATCATTGCTTCCCCCAAAACATTTCCTTTTTAAGACCCATGTCATACATTTTGATGCTTAAACCCAAATCTGAATACTGTTTACTACAACCATTATGCAGAACTATTCTTTTTCTAAAAGAATAAATTGCTTCTATTATGTAGTTGCAAAATACCTGAAAAAAAGTAATTTGCACCTCCATTCCTCTCTAAAGTGTATTCTTTTTGCATGTCTATGTACTTCATATAAGTTTATAAAATTTTATAACATTTTTGATATTAATACAGCCACATGAGCATTTTTGAAATTAGATTTTGCATGGTGTGTCTTTCTCTGTCATTTATTTATTTATTTATTTTGGTGGGCAGTGATGTGGGAAACAAAGGCAGAAGAGAAATTTTCCTTACTATCTACAGTTCATTGACAAGTCCTTGAAAGAGGCAGAGTGACCTTCCTCTAGGAGCTCAGCTGCCTCGAAGTTAATACTTTGTTAAGGGCAAACAAAAGGCAACCTTTGCCCAACCCCCAGGATCCTGTGAGTCTACTTTAACATATAAAAATTCCTTTAGAAATTTCCTTTATCCCTAAACTCCTCAAGATACGTGTTGGCAATTACCCCCTCCCCCCAAGCATATGGCCCACCAATATACATCTGAAGGGTCTCATGACTCAGGTTTTACTGGACAGTAATAAATAACCTTTTCCCAACAATACTAGCCCCCTCAATGTCCTGGAAACCTTGTTTCCAAAATTCCTTAGAGACATGCTATCCCCAACCCCCTCCCAACTTGAAAGTATATCACAGGCCACTCCTCATGACCCCGGTGCAGCTCTTTCTGCCCATGGTCCTGTCCCCATGCTTTAATAAAACCATCTTTTTGCACCAAAGGCGTCTCAAGAAATCTTTCTTGGCCGTCGGCTTCGAACCCTAATGTCTTTCCTATATCAAGCAGCAAAGCAAGGTTTATTGAGCGATAGCAAAGTGATAGTACAAAGATCCGGAGGAGGGAGGGGACCCAAGAGGGTTGCCACCAGAGTTTCTAAGTCTAGGGGTTTTTATGGGCTTGTTAGCGGGCTGTTTT
>NC_138373.1:36728411-36772964 GCF_054177405.1 Leptonychotes weddellii | reverse complement strand
TTTTTTTAAAGATTTTATTTATTTATTTGAGACAGAGAGAATGAGAGAGAGAGAGAGCACATGAGAGGGGGGAGGGTCAGAGGCAGAAGCAGGCTCCCTGCCGAGCAGGGAGCCCGATGCGGGACTCGATCCAGGGACTCCAGGATCATGACCTGAGCCGAAGGCAGTCGCTTAACCAACTGAGCCACCCAGGCGCCCCGGGCTGTTTTAATCTGATGAACCCTCCCTGCACCTGTCATCCAAGCAGGTTTTTGTCACCTATCTTTAACATGGGAAAGGGTGGAGGGCTCCTACCAGGGTGGCGTAAAATCTTTTTAAGGGTGGTTTCCTCTTAGGGCGGGGCCCCGTGTCCCTGCCTGCCTGCCTTCCAGCTATTCTTCATCATTCCCCCCCCCTTTGAAGAGGTAACCCTAACTACTTCCTGCTGGTCGGGGCATTGGATGGGGCAACACTCAGCGTTCCTCTCATCCTGATCTATCAAGGGGTCCCCTGTAAGTCTGGTTTGACCTCCATGTGAGTCTTGATCTGAACCGCAATTTGGAGTTTGATGACCTTTATTCAGGAAGATATAAAGCAGGTTAGGGCATTTAGGAGGTAAGGCCCAAAGTACAATGCAAGACCAAGTACAGCCAGGCGTCCGGCGAGAGATAGAGGATATTTTAGTGAACTATGTATGTACCGTAAGGAGAGGGTGGGTGAAAGGAATGCAATAAGGATTATGATTTTGATGGGATATAGGGAAAGTAATATTATCTGTGTCTTGTCACTTCCAGACTATGAGAGTTAATATCTCTACCTAAGAGAGCTGTGGGACCCTCAGGCATTAAGAAAGAGTGAGAGAAAATTAGGTCTCCCAGGTGCATCCCAGAAGGTGAGAAAAGAATTTGGCTGTGGGTTGCCCAGTGACTCCCTAATGACAACACTGTGGTTAAACAGTTGGTCCCAGGGCAGAGAGTAGCACAGAAAAGTTGGCTCCAGTATCAAGAAGGAAATCGACTGGTTTTCCTCTGTTTCCAAAATTGCCTGAGGCGCTGGGTTCCCCATGGTGGGCTGTTTTGGAGGAACCACCACGGAGAGCCCCAGGCCCCATCAGTCCTGATCAGGGGTGCTGGTGACCTGAGCCCTGGCGGACCGAGGTCCCCAAGGGCATTCAGATTTCCAGTGACCCCCTCCACAAGCGGGACAAGGTTCCAGGGCCTTGGTTTTTGTCACTGGGGACATTCTCACTTCCTGTGTCCTGGGCGGCCACAGAGGCCAGAGCCTTGGGAGGCTGAGCTGGCGACAGCGTTCAAGGCTGCAACTAAAGCCTCAGACTTCCTCTTTAGCTCCTGTTCCTCACTCTGCTCTTGGTCCCGATTGTAACAGACCCGCTCGCAGCTCCTTAGAGCCTCTTCTGGGGTCCCCTCAGGGCCAACAGCCAACTTCTGCAGTTTTTTCCGAATATCTGGGGCCAATTGGGCCTTTAAGAATGACCTCAGGGACACCTGGTGATTCAGTCTTTCAGTCGGCTACGTGTCTGCCTTCGGCTCGGGTCACGATCCTGCTCAGCAGGAAGCCTGCTTCTCCCTCTCCGTCTGCCCCTCCCCACCCTGTTCGTGCTCTCTCTCTCTCACGCTCTCTCTCAGCCTCGGGAGAACTAGGGGAGATAGCTATGTATTTAATAAGAGCCTCTCTCAATATTTCTAAGAAAATTGTTGCTTTCCTTTACCAGAGACTTTGAAAGCTTGCTTAACAAATACCTATGAAAACTTTATTTACCAACAGACCCAAATATCCTTCAAAAGCACAAACCTAATCAATGCTTTAGCACTTTATCCTATTTGGGAAAGACCTAGACATCCAAAGAACTTACCCATGAAAACTTTGAGACAGACAGTATTAACCGCCATTTTATTTGGCCTTCAGCAAATGTAGATAGAATCATTCCAGCTTCTAAATCTCAGCAGCTTGACAGATGAGCAGATGCCATGTTTTTTCACCAAAGCGGAAATATGCAGTCCATGTCAGGCTAGAGAACACAGGGAATTTCCCTGAAACAAAGGGAGTTTCGGCGGCTCCTTGGGAATATTCCTTAATTCTCTGTCCTGAGGTAGACTAACCACAGTGTGGCTCCAATTATAACCATTAACCCGGGAAAACAAATGAGGGAGAAGCCCCTATGTACTGCTCAATCCCTCTGTGATACAGGCTTGGAAGTGACAACAATACCAGTTTCCAATGGGGTAGTTAGGATTCTAATTGGGGTCTTGAGAAGATCCCAATTGGGGTCTTGAGGAGGTACAGTCTGGGCTCCAGTTGGAAACTGAAGCCACCCATGGGCTCACCTGTCCTTGATCTCCTGATCTTTCAGCAGTGCCCAGAACTCCATGTCTTTCTGCTTTGGAGAGGGTCTGATTTAACAGAAGCATTCATCCAAGTCTGGAAAACGTTTAAGTCCCCCTTAGTCTCAGATCTTATAGCAGCACTTCCCCCTGACCCCCCTTCAAACACTACTTATTCTTGCAGAGGGTAAAGCCCTCGAGCACTGGCAGGGGTTCCAGGATAGGGCAGGACAGGTAAGGGGACCTGATCTTAACCTTAGGAAGCATGGAGCCAGGGGTGGAGATTCCCCTGCGGACTCCATTTGTCTATTAACTTTTGATGTGGATGTGGTGTTCCTTTGTTCCTCCCCCCTGCCCCCGCTCCCGCCGTCCAGGGGTGGGGTCTGGAAGAAAGCAGCCAGGAGGATGAGATCAATCTTACATTGCTGAGATCAGAACAAAAGAAAATGAGCCACCTTTCTCCCAATTAAAACCAGGAAGACAAAGTCCCTCAGGTGGCATGTCTGGTCCTCCAACTTGTATTGTGGCCATGCCCCAGAACAAAGCAAAATGAGTTGCCTTTGTCCAGTTAAGACCAGGAAGGCACCAAGTAAATGATATTGAGTGATTTACGGGCCTGAGTAAGGGTCTTGGTCAGGGAATTACCCATCTACAAGAAGAGAGGAAAAGGCATCCCTTATCTCAGTTTCTTATAGTTGATCAGGGAGACTTGGGAAGAGAGGAAAAGGTGTCCCCTACCTCATTTCCTCCTCATCTTTTCCTGATGTGTGGCCCTAGCTACTCATGTGACTGACAGCCAGAATCTCTGTCCTCTCTGTGAGGTGCTGGGAGTAGTTGCGCTTACCCAGGCTTGGTCCTACCTCCAGAGAGTGACCCTGATTTCCCCACCCTTAAGACTCCCTCAGAAGTCAGTGGATACTCTAGACTTCTTTTAGTAGAGTTGTTCTGTCTGGCATAGCCACATGGAGGGACAAGATGGGGCACCCAGGGAGGAGAAATCCAACTGGGATAAGCCCCAATGGGACTGAAAAGTTGGAGGGATCCCTTAGATCTTAAGTCTTTTGCCCTGCTTGGCTATTCCTTCACATAGGTGGTGTAGCCAGTCTGAGGGGTGTCCTAGTAATGCCCAGCATAGGAAGAATCAGAAACAGGAGACTGTTCCTCACCATAACAGGGAACTGTGAGTGAGATCCCTTGGAGGCTACCCAAACCACTTACAGGACAATGTCCAGGGGACCATCCTGGGCTTTCCCACTTGTTCTCCTGGGGGAGGAACCAGTTGAGAAAAGAGTAGTAGAGGTTTTTTCTTCGGATGCCTGGACAAGTAAGGAAGGAACCAGGTCCTTCCAAGAGCCCTCGTGTGTCCACCGAAAGGTAGCCTTGGTCAGGCCCCGCAATTGCTGCTTGGTTTTCCCTAGGTCTCTCACATGTGGTGATCTGCACTGAAAAGAGTTCTGAGCCCTCACCAAACTGACATTCCGAACTTCTGTTGGGGGGTCAGTCAAAAAGGAGCCCAGACAGTCTATCACCCAAGACTTGAGAATGGCAGGCGCGCTAATCACTCTTACATGGCTGATGGGTGCCCATTGTTTCAACAAACAAAATGGAGAGAAAGAGAGAGAGGGAGAGAGGCAGAGAGAGAGAGACTTGCTGCCCACTACTCATGGTTAGTTGTCTTTAACAATGGTGGAGATCCTGGATGAGCCCTCATAAATGTTACAGGATTTTTTCCTCTGTCCGTGCCCGTGGTTCTTGGTCACGCCACTTCGAAGAATGAAGAGGTAGACCAGATGGAGTGGTGGGCAGCAAAGCAAGGTTAATTGAGCGATAGCAAAGTGATAATACAATGCTCCCGAGGAAGGAGGGAAACCAAGAGGGTTGCCCTTTCTCTGTCCTTTTACTTCCGATCCATCTTTGTCTTTAAATTTAAAATATGCTCATATAAGTAGCAGATCGTTAGATTTGGTTTTCTCCCAGTCTAATGATTCTATTAGAATATTCAGACAAGTTATATTTAATGTAATTCTTGATATAGTTGGGTGTAAGTCTACCATCTTGCTCTTTGTTTTCTATTTGTTCTTTATTCTTCCTTTCCTCCCTTCTTTTTCATTAATAGGTAATTGTTGGGATTTCATTTATTGTTTCTATTAACTTTTTAGCTGCATCTATTTTTAAATATCTTTTGTTTTTATTTTTTATTTTATTATTTATTTATTTGACAGAGACAGAGATAGCGAGGGCAGGAACACAAGCAGCGGGAGTGGGAGAGGGAGAAGCAGGCCTCCCGCGGAGCAGGGAGCCCAATGCGGGGCTCGATCCCAGGACCCTGGGATCATGACCTGAGCTGAAGGCAGATGCTTAACTGACTGAGACACCCAGGTGTCCCTCTTCTTAAATATCTTTTAGTGGTAATTCTAGTGATTATAATATGCACCTTTAGTTTATCACAGTCTACTTTAATGTTATCAAACTTCACATTAAATGTAAGAAACTCACAATATAATATTCAATTACCCCTTAGCACATTGTGTTATTGTTGTTTTACTTCTATGTGTGTCATAAACCCCACAATATGTCATCATCATCATTATCATCATCACCATCATCATTACTATTCCTTCAAGGAGACTTTAAAAAATTATGAAAGAATAATTATTTACACTTACCTATATATTGAATTTCTGATACTTTTCATTCTGTCTTGCAGATCCAGATTTCCATCTTGAATACTTTTTTTTAAATTTTATTTATTTTTTGACAGAGAGAGACAGTGAGATAGGGAACACAAAGAGGGGGAGTGGGGAGGGAGAAGCAGGCTTCCCCCTGAGCAGGGAGCCCCATGCAGGGCTTGATCCCATGACCCTGGGATCATGACCTGAGCCTAAGGCAGACACTTAATGACTGAGCCACCCAGGCACCCTTTGAATACTTTCCCTTAAGCTTTAAGAACTTCCTTTAACATTTCTTATAGTGCAGGTCCATTGGTGCAAAATTCTGTGAGAATTTTTTTCTTCTAAAACATCTTTATTTTTCCTTCATTTTGAAGAAATTTCCACTGGGTACAGAATTTAGGTTAGTAGGGTTTTTTTCCTTTTTTTCTTTCTTTTTTTATTTTGTGAGTACATATAGAACTTCAAAGATGCCATTACATTGTTTTATGGCCTTCACTGTTTCTGATGAGAAATCAGTTATCATTTTATAGTTGTTCCCCTGAATGTAATGGGCAGTCTTCCTCCAGCTATATTTAAGATTTACTCTTTATCTGTTTTTCAGTAATCTAACTATCATATGTCTAGGAGTGGTTTATGTTTATTCTGACTGGGATTCACTGAGTTTCTCAGATCTGTGAGTTTGTATTTTTTATGTTATAGAAAATCTTGTCCATTATCTCTTCAAATATGGAAGAGATGGCTCTATATTTTATTATCTCTCTTTATTTTGCCCCATTCCCTCTCTCCTCTTTCTGAAACTAACATGTATTTTTAACAAATTTATAATTCCACACATCCTGGATGCTCTTTTATTTTTTCCTTTCTTTCCTGTTTAATTTGGATACTTTCTAATGAAGTATCTTCAAATTAACTGATCCTTTTTTTTCTGTATCCATTATGCTGTTAAGTCTACTTATTGAGTTTTTCATTTCAGATATTGTATTTTTTGACTTCCAGAAATTTCATCCCATTTTTTTATACTTTCAATTTCTCTGGTGAGAATTTTCATTTGCTCACCTGTTCTGTCCATCTTTTCATATTTGTTTTCATAAATTGTTTTTTATATTTCTAATAGTTATTTTAAAGTCTTAATCTGCTAATTCCAACATCCAGACCATCTGTTGATCTGCTTCTATAGACTCTTTTCTTGATCATGTCTCATATTTCTTTTTTTTTTTAAGATTTTATTTATTTATTTGACAGAGAGAGACACAGCGAGAGAGGGAACACAAGCAAGGGGAGTGGGAGAGGGAGAAGCAGGCTTCCCGCCGAGCAGGGAGCCCGATGTGGAGCTCGATCCCAGGACCCTGAGATCATGACCTGAGCCGAAGGCAGACGCTTAATGACTGAGCCACCCAGGCGCCCCATGTCTCATATTTCTTGGCATATCTAGTGGTTTTCACTGTATACTTGACATTGTGGATGATACACTGTAGAAACTCTGGATTTTGTTATCTTCTTCTAAAAAGAATTGACAGTTGTTTTTCTGATAAGCAGTTAAATTAGTGGTAGATTACTTTAATCTTGTGGAGGGTTGGTTTTAATCTTTGTTAAGATAGGTCTGCTTTGGTTTTCCTCTTTGGTCTGGAGTATACCCTTTTGTATTGTTTATATTTTTAATTTTTTTGTATATTATGATATTTTGACATCTTTACAACTTTTCTCTCAGGAGAGACTGCCCCTTCCAAGGCCAGCTGATCCTTAGAGATGCTAAAAGGCTCAGCAGGAAGCACACCTTTGATAGGCAAACTAACCAATCTGGAGCCAGACCTCCCCTACCTGGCCCCTGTACCCCAGAAGGTAGTATTCCTCTGTCTTCATTTCAGAGCCAGGGACATTGCCTATAGCTCAGAGCCTGATGGAATTATTCAAACTAGCCAGTCCTAAGCCATTTGCCCTGCCCCATCTTGCCTTTCTTTCCCACAGAAATCCAAGTAAAGGTCTTGATTTTGGTTTCCCTTGATCCTGACCACCTGGTGCTTCCCCATGTGGCTCCACATGGCATTGTGCCTTCCATTTCTGGGGCCCGTGAGCATAATGAACTTTGTTCTTTCCTGAGTCTCTCCTGTATGTCTTCTTGTGGCTGCACTCACCAAAGAAGAGCAGAGAACAACCTTAGTCCTGAAATGTGACACCCCCAGGTGTGTCCCTTCTGGGAAAGCTACAGGGTCTATCAAGCCCTTCTGACTTGATGGAACTTGAACTCCCAACCATCTCCAGCACTGGGCAGCCCAGTGCCTCCTCAGCCATTCAGCTTTCCAGCTGCTGATTTTTGGGGGTGGAGGGGGCAGGCAGGTGGGGGGTCCTAACTATACATGTGTAGTTAGGAGCCAGCCAAGACCATGAAACAGGTTTTTGCACAAATTTAGGAGATGCCCATTCTGTGCATCCCTCCCTCCTAGGATTTTCTCTTCAGTTCCCAGCCACTCTGGCAGCATCGACCTCCAAATTCTGTCTCTTCATCTTGGTAAAATTGCCACTTTTTGCTTGAGTCTCATGTGCCCTGAGGGAGCTGGGAAGTATCATCAGGGGAGAAGTCAGATGAATGTGGCTAAAAGGACATTTGCTAGTTTTCTTTCCTTATTTTAAGGCTTGTGTCCTTCCAGCTTCTGTCTGCTTCTGCTTGCCGCTGATGCCTTCAAACCATTGCTGTTAATATTTAATACAGAGTTTACCATGGTTATTGGCAGGAAAGTTAGTCCAATTAAAGCAACTCTGCCATGGCCCAAAACAGATTTTCCAAAATATTTTCCTGATGTGCAATCGAGATCAGAAATCCTTACCAATTGAGAAAACAATATTTCCCCAGTTGTTACAAAATAATTTTTGTCACCTCTACTTCCTAGTATCCCTAAATTATATAACACAAATAGTTGTAACTGACTTGACATATTCTGTACTTAAAGAACAGCAAAGCAGAGTCATCTTTTCTCACGCACAGCTTCCCTTCCCTGTGTTTAACGGATGTAGCATCACACAGAACTTGCTAGTAGTTCAACTAGGAGTGACGAAAATAATATTCATAAGCTTATCAAAAACAGGAAGGAGAAGTTACTTTTCCACATTGATATTGGAACCAATATTTAAACTGATGGAATTCTTTACATTTTCAATAAAACGAAAGATAATTAAAATTAAAGAACTAATTTCTGCCCCCAAACCTTGCTCGAATAATGTTTTGTACAATGATGGGTGGGTTGGGTAGCTGCCCAAGAACCGGACGTGAGCACTGCGGGGGCAGCCGAGCACACGCATGTGCCCTCAAGAGTCACTGCAGTGGCATCTGCAAACCCCAAGTTCATCTGACACAGAGCAGAGTGTTGCCGGAGGACAGTCGAGCCAAACCCAACACTGGGGCTTAGACACATCCTGTAATAAAACTCGCAGCTTGGCTTGGGAATGATACTCACTGTTTCCACTCTCTCTTGGCAATCTGTGTCTTTCATTTCCTTTGCCCCTAATTCCTCCAGGGTTATTTCTAGTTTCTACATGAAGTTTCTTCTCTCTTGATGCTCAGCACAGTCTGATAGTTACCATTAAAAACAACAACAAAGGAAAGGAAAACACATTCCTCAGACATCAAGGAAGAAACAAAATACACAGCAAGCTTGAAAACAGTCAGAGCTGACTCAGCTGTCCTTTCCTCTGAAAATGGGCTCTGTCACCTGCTATCCTTCTGCTAGGATACAGAAGTCCAGCCACTGTTTCCCAAGGACTCGGGGGTAAATATTTACAAGCTACTTGGAATCTCCATCCTGCGCTCACTCTGAGGCATGGACTCCACTGATTGACAGAATCATAGAACCCCAGATTTGGAAGGGACAGAAGAGATTACTTAATCAGATTTGTACTGACCATCAAGAGATTCTCCTTCAAAATACCCTTGAAAGACAGCCCTCCAGTCCCAGCTGTGACCCCAGAGTTCATGGTTTCTTGCATCGGTCCATGCTATCGCTGGGCAGTGTCAGTGCTAAGAAATTGCTTCCTGACATTTACTGACGTGGTAACCTCCTTTCGGAACCCTGTACTCCCTGGACCTCGCTCTGTCATTGAGCTCTACAAACGTATCGTCACCTAATCTATAAATACGGACATGGAAGAAATGGCAATTTCTTTCTTTAAGTCAACTTATATTCACGTCTGTGCCTCCCTCCAGTGCGGTCAGTGTCAACACTTAAAGTCAGTGATTATAAAGTTCCCAGCCAACACCAGACAACTGCAGGGCAATGAAAAGTTCCCATGGGCCTATGCAGAGCCAAACACTCAGGGACATTCCTATTTTAGTTCACTCATGCCTGTGACCACTGGAATGCCCGCAGGGGCTGTTGTGGGGTGCGGCCGCTCAGCCACCCCCAGGCCCTCCCACCTTCCAGGGCGTCTTCATGGAAGGGAGTGAGGTCACTCACTGTGGGCAAGTCACCTACGTCCATCCCCTTCCTCTCAGAATATCTTTGTCTCCTAATTCTTAAAAATACCACTACTTTCTGTACCCCACCACTTGCAACTGCTTTCTTACAAGCTTTTATAAAAGTCAGGGAGGGCCCTTGTCCTCAAGTCTCCTGGCAGAGCCCCCAGGCAGGAACTCCCCTTGAGCACGGACCGACTGTGGTGGGGTGGCAGGAAGACAGAAAGGAAGGCAAACACAGGAAGACCAAACACAAGCCTCATCTGCCACACCAAGTAAAAATGAATCATTTTTTTAAAAATTTCCTTCCAGGGGTGGCTGGGTGGCTCAGTCGGTTAAGGGTCTGCCTTCAGCTCAGGTCGTGTCCAGCTCTCTGCTCAGCGGGGAGCCTGTTTCTCCCTCTCCCACTCCCCCTGCTTGTGCTCTCTCTCTCTCTGTCAAATAAATGAACAAAATCTTTAAAAAAAAATTTCCTTCCAAATATTTGAACTATTGATCACATTTGCCTCAAATTCAGGAACCATTCCTGTTTTCCTTCAATGATTCCCCCAGTTTCCAGGTTTTCCATCCCTGTCTCAACCCACCACCATTTGTCCCAGTCTTTCCTAAAATATGGTGCCAAGACCTAAACACGGAGCCCCGGTGTGGTCTGACCGAGGACGAGACCCGCCAGGCCTGGCCAGTCCGAGCTCTGGGGAGCGTGAGTCAGCATCTGTTCCCCCAGGCCCCTCATGCAGACGCCCATCCTCCCTCTGCAGCTGTGCGCTCTCCTTCTAGCGCTTTCCCTTTCCTTCTAGCACTTTCCCCTTCTAGCACTTTCCTCTTCTTTCTAGCGCTTTCCCCTTCCTTCTAGCGCCTTCCCCTTCCTTCTAACACTTTCCCCTTCCTTCTAGTGCCTTCCCCTTCCTTCTAGCTCTTTCCCTTCTAGCGCTTTCCCCTTCTAGCACTTTCTCCTTCTAGCGCTTTCCCCTTCTAGCACTTTCTCCTTCTAGCGCTTTCCCCAGCAGGTATTCCCCGAGGCAGGCCGCGGGGCCCACTCTAGGGAGAGAAGATGCCTCCAGCCACAGTCTTCCTTGGGTTAGGAGGAATTTCAGCTTTCGGAGCAGTCACCAAGACGGCAAGGGGAGCTGTCAGAGGCTGGGCTTTCAGGAGCATCAGACTGACAGCAGCTGGCTGGGCAGTCGGCCTCTTCATCCTCAGTGATGAGCCGTCTTTACGTTGGTGTGATTAAGAGACTCACTAAATCTCCTTCCTGCAGCTACAGTCAGCATGCCCACATGCAGCAAAACCCTATCAGTTTGACTAATTGGAGGAAAGTCAAGTACATTTAGTAACCAAAATATGCTAATAAAGGGTTGCTAAGGAGAACAAAATTCTTTGGAAACTTTCTAAGAATTATTTTAATTAGCACACAAATTGTTGGTCTGGAACAGCTGTCATGTTTGGCCTCATCTTGCTCTCAAGTAGCATTACTTGCTTTTTATTAGCTCAAAGGTGTACTACCGCTCGAGCCCGGTATGACCGCTACAAATTACCAGGTTCCGTCTTAATGAGGTTTTCATGCCCTCAGGATTACAGGGTCTTGGAGACAGAGAAAACCTCAGCGGATATTGAATCTAATTTCTACCCATGGCTAAAAGCCTCTGCCTGAGTATTTTTCCTGAGCAAGGACAATGTAATATGTTAAGTGTATCTCTATCTTACGTGATATGTGGAGAGAAGGGGAGACAGAAGGGGAGAGGGAGAAATGTATTTATTTTAATTGAGTCGAAATCTTTCTCGGGGTGATTTCCACCTCCCTGCCTCAGAGGAAACAGTGTGCAAGAAGGCTGTAGCCCACTCTTCTGACGACTTTTCCCCACAGACTAGGCAGCGCCAGGTCCCTGGGCCAGGGAGCAGGTCCCAGGCCGGCACAGCTGCCCGCTCTCGCTAACCATCCCGCAGCCCCTGTCCTTCCTGGGTGGCAACCAGTCCTCCCAGCGCTCAGGGGTCAGGGCGCACCTGCGGAGAGCCCGCGGGCCAGGCTCCGACTGTTGGCCTGGACCCTGTGTCTCCGCACCCCATCCCCGACTTTTCTTCCTGGAAATCTCCTACGGCGAGTGCTGTGTGCGGAACACCCAAAGCAGTGCTCGGCCCATGCAGGTGATCAGTAACAACGGATTGTCTCTGACCCCTCACTTCTCGATCAAATCAAGGGACTGGGATGCCTCCATCCAAGACCTGGACACTCTTCCCTCCTGTGAAGGCACGTCAGAGGGAAACACAGGCCACCCTGGGACCGGCCCACTGGAAATCTCTGTTCTCAACTGGGCTCTTTTATTTTTTTTAAAGATTTTACTTATTTATTTGAGAGAGAGAGAATGAGCTGGGAGGGGGGTGAGCAGAGGGAGAAGCAGCAGCAGACTCCCTGCTGAGCAGAGAGCCCAATGTGGGGCTCGATCCCAGGGCCCTGGGATCATGACCTGAGCTGAAGGCAGGTGCTTCACTGACTGAGCCCTCCAGGTGTCCTGAACCAGGTTCTTAATCTTGGCTGCACATAGAATTACTTGAGAGCTTTAAACACGGGGACATCCGGGCCACATCGGGACCAATAAGGCCAATTCACCCGGTTTAACTCTGAAAATAGATTTATGGTGCTACCTCCCGCTTCTTTTGTTTCAGGCTTTTCCCACCAACTTTCATTTTGTGCACTAGCGTTTTGGCTGTTCACTGCTAGCTGCTGCTTACCACCGCATGCACACACACACACAGACGTGCACACACACACACACAGATGTGCACACGCACACACACAGACATGCACACACACAGATGTGTACACTCACATACATGCACAGGCACACAGACATGCACACACATAGATGCACATGCACACATACCTGCGCACACATGCACAGAGACGTGCACACGTGCACACATAGACGTGCACACGCACAGACATGTGCACACACACAGACATGCACAGACGTGCACACACAGACGTGCACACACACAGACATGCACAGACGTGCACACACAGACGTGCACACACACAGACATGCACGCACAGACATGCACAGACGTGCACACGCACAGACATGCACACACACAGACATGCACACACAGAGACATGCGCACACAGAGACGTGCGCACACACAGACATGCACAGACGTGCACACACAGAGACATGCGCACACAGAGACGTGCGCACACACAGACATGCACAGACATGCGCACACACAGACGTGCACACACAGACATGCACAGACGTGCGCACACACAGACGTGCACACACACAGACATGCACAGACACGCACACACACAGACATGCGCACACACAGACGTGCACACACACAGACATGCACAGACATGTGCACACACAGACTGCGCACACACAGACGTGCACACACAGACATGCACACACAGATGTGCACAGGCACACAGACATGCACACACACAGACGTGCACACACACAGACGTGCACACACACAGACGTGCACAGACATGCACACACACAGACGTGCACAGGCACACAGACATGCATACGCACACAGTACACACACGCATGCACACGCACACATGTACAGTGTACATGCACAGTGCATGCACAGGCTCACACGCACATGTGCACACACGTACATGCACACATGCACTGCACACATAGCTGCACACACATGCACACACACATACACAGGCGCACACGTACCCATGCACACACGTACACACGCACAGGCACATACGCCTCAGCCATCAATTCTCAACACACTCCATCCTAAATATTTGGTTACTTGCCTTGTATCTATGTAAACACCACTCACACTGAAAACTCTGATTCCTTTTCCTTTCTCCTGCATTTTTTCTCCCTAAAGTGAATAATTGCATTGGTCTTTCATCTGTTTAACTCTCCATGCACTTAGCATGAATTCTCCCCACACTCTCCACCATGAGCACAGCAGTCTCCTTGATAGGCACAGACACATCAGCTGTCTGGTGTCCCCTCGTCTGGGTATTGGCCTGCCCCAGTCTGCGTGGTTTTGCTTAGGACCTGCCCCAGGAATCCCCGCGTTTTTTCTTCTCTCCTGTGTTGGACTTTTCTTCCCTGGAGCTGGTGTCTTTGTGCTTGTTTGCTCTCTCATCTTTCCATTGGCTTCCTGAAAGAGTGCATGAGAGTCAATGCTGGAAGACCCTCCCTCGCTAGTTGGGTCTAGGTAAGGAACCCTGGAAGAAAGTGGTGTGTCCTCGGACTGCCTGGGCCTTGCTTATGCTCTCCTGACATCCAGTGCTGCTTTTGAGTAGCTGGGGACCTCATTTCCAATTCTGCACTCGGGACCACCCCAGCCTGAGTTCCAGATGCCTGGCGGCGCTCCTCAGACGGATGTGCATCATTGTTCTGGGTGGAACTCCTGTTTCCTTAGAAGTTTCACTATTTGCAGAAGCACAGGTGTATCTTATTTTATCTCTGATTTTCATCTCTTTCCCTTTTGGATTTTGAGTTTTAAAAAAATTCATCTTCCCACCGTTCTGCTGAGATTGGCATTTATACTATTGTAATTGGTTTTTCTGGTTTGTTTTTGTTTTCTTACAAAAGGTTTCCCCACCTTCAATGTTTTCCTTTTTAAGGCATTCAGCTCTGGGCCACCTGGATGGCTCAGTCGGTTGAGCATCCAGCTCTTGATTTTGGCTCAAGTCATGATCTCAGGGTCAGACTCTATGCTCAGTGTAGAGTCTGCCTGAGATTCTCTCCTTCTCTCTCCCTCTGCCCCTCCCCCCACTCCCGTGCATGTGTGCTCTCTCTCTAAAAATAAAATAAATGAATCTTTTAAAAAAATTCTCTCCCTCTCCATCTGCCTGCCGCCCTCTTGCACACACACCATGTCTCTCTAAAAATAAATAAATAAGTAAGCCTCAGTTTAAAAAAGGCATTCTGCGCTGTTTCACGGAGGCACTAGCTACCTTTCTCTCTCTGAGGAGGCCAACTCTCGCATTTCCGTTTCTTGAGATTGCCTTCCCCCCACATCGTGTCTATTCCTCTGGATGTTTCTTTCCTTCTTCTGTTTGTTCCAGGGTCTGAATGCAATATTGGGTGCTGTCCCCCAGAGTCTGGTGGTTCCAGGCTCTAACAGGCTGACCATCAAGTGCATGGCTGGGAAGGCGCCATGGGGCTCCTCACTTGGCATCTGTGGACGTTTCTTGAGCACTAGCAAGTCTCTTCATGGGAAAGCATCTTGTCTGGATGCCACAGTCCTGAGGCTGCTCACTGAACCCACTCCAGGAGAGACCCTGTCTGAGACGTCATCCAGATCGCCAGCTTTCTCCAGCTCTCAGTGGCTTACTGTGAGGACGTGGAGGGAAGGGGCTTCGAGCTTCCTAGGAGCCTTTTATCTTTAGGTTGGCCTTCTTCCTGCTTTCCCGGACCCCTGCTGGTCCACTCTGTGCTGCCCTGTGGTGCTGTAGGGCCGTGTGCTCACCTGCCGCCCCCCTCTCACTCTCAGCTTTGCTGGGCCTGAGGAACTGGTCATTGCTCCTCTGTCTGCTTCCCAGCCCCCGTGCTGCCCTTGTTCTTGCCTTCTGGCCTCTTTGTCCGTGAGGATCTGCACCACATTCTTTCCCCTTTTCCTTCTCTTCCTCCTTCTCATCCCTCTCCACCTCCAGGGTCATCTTAAAGAGATTCAGACAGGAACAAAGAAAGCTCCTGGGCTCCCTTTTACTCTTCAAGCAACGCTGTGCTCCAAACTCAGGGTGAATCACATGGTGAGTGGATCCCTTCCACTGCTGAGGACAGGGCCGGAGCTGTGTGTCCCCCCAGCTCCTTCTGTTGGTTGTCTGATGGGGACAGGCAGGTGGTTCTGTCCTCGTAGCTCCCACATCTCCCGTAACATAGGATGACAGTGGGTCCCCAGTTCAGCGACGCCCCCACATCCCTTCTGATCTTCAGGGTCCAGCAGCTAGCAGGTGCTCCACAAGGACCTTATCTGTTACCTGACTCCTCAACAACTGGCTAGTGCAGTGACGACTCAGAATGAGTCATTTGTCTTCTTTGGTTTTCTTTTGCTTACATACAAATATCTGATTTGCTAAGTCCCTCATATCTTCTGCTGCATTTTTGGTCTCTGACTACATTGTAAGCTGTCTTAGAATCACAGAATCATGACACAGGGAGGCACAAACAGACATCCTGGGATCATCAACGAGCCCTGTGTGGCATGAGTCACAAGACGAAGATGGACTATGGCTGGAAATGAGGTCAACAAGGAGCCCCGATCGTGTTGGGGCTGAGAGTTGGGACAGGAACATGGTCTCTGATCTTCCCCAGAAATGAGCCGGCACCGCTGTGTGCTGTCCTCCAGAGACTCCCACCGAGTCAGCCAGATAGCGAGGGGCCAGGAGCCACGCCGGTCCTCACGCCCTCCCTCGGTCACAAACGTCCATGCAGCTCAGGGCACCGCCACCAAGACAAGACAGAGGAAGGACTGGTTCTCCCCCAGAAACCAGCCCGGTACAGACAAGTTCTGCTCAGCATGCTCACACCCTCCCCGCCCACCGCTGACCCACCCGACAGGGGCTACCTCTGAGCTCGGCCTGCAAGGCAGGGGACAAGGGAGGAGGGGCCAACTGCATATCAGTGTTTCGTGACCTTCCTTTCTGGAGCCTCCGGTGGGCTTCTCCCCGTTCCACTCTTCCCAACATCTGTACCTTCCCTGGAGGGCTGTCTGTGCCCAGCAGCCCAGCCCCGGTCACACCCACCCTGCTGCTGTGCCCCCAGCTGCCTGCACACTAGGAGTCTCCCTGACAGTGACCTGACTTGGCTTTGACTCCTGTCTTGTCTCTGGAGCCAGGGCTCTGGCTGACTTCCGTAACAGCCAGTTTGTATTTGGCCCAAATTGATTATTTGCTGCAACAATATTGGACATCCTGGTTTCAGGTTATTGCACCTGACCTTGGCCTTATTCCACAGATTTCTGGAGCTATGTCCTAGCCTACGGTAAAAACGCAGTCTGTAATCAGGGCTACTGAAATTTTATTTTATTTTATTTTTTTAAGATCTATTTATTTATTTGAGAGAGAGAGAGAGCGCACACAAACGAGTGGGGGAGGGGCAGAGGGAAGAGAGAGTCTCAAGCAGACTCCCTGCTGTGCATGGGCCTGACTCGGAGCTCGATCCCACCACCCTGAGATCACAATCTGAGCCGAAACCAAGAGTCTGATGCTCAACCGACCGAGCCACCCAGGTGCCCCTGAAATTGTATCTTATTTTTTATTTATTTTTATTTTTTTTTTCCCCAAAGATTTTATTTATTTGTCAGAGAGAGAGAACAAGCACGGGGAGAAGCAGGCTTCCCGCAGAGCAGGGAGCGCTATGCGGGGCTTGATCTCAGGACCCCGGGATCATGACCTGAGCCGAAGACAGACGCCCAGCCGACTGCGCCACCCAGGCGCCCCTGAAATTGCATTTTAAAACACTAACCGGATCTTGGCTTATGGACAAGTTTATAAGGGTGGGCATCCACACTTTTGTTTCTGTAGAGCTCTTCAATGGGACTTACCAAAATTCTCCCCTCTGCTGACGTTCTGCACATCTTTTCTTCTTTGTTAGGTGAATTCGTGAACTCCTAGAGGGTAGGGACCACAGCACTTTCATCTTTATATTTCTTAAAGTCCTTTCCACATGTCAGACTAATTATTACATTTCCATATACCCAAGAGTTACCTGGAGAACACATAACGCGTGCAAATCCCCAGGCCCCTTGCAGGTGATTCTGTTCTGTATGTCTGAGGCAGGGCCTAGTGAGGTGCATTTTATCAAGCTCCCTAAGCAATGTGGGACAGGGGGTCCTCAGAGCACACACTGAGGAAGAAAATGGGGCATGCTAGAAATCCAGGGTCACTTGTGAATTCAGGACCTCTCTGGAAATCAAGCTCCATGGAGTTGGCCTGCTTCTGCCTCCCTGCCCCGTTTAGAACATGCCTGTGCATTTCCCTTCACGAGATTGAAATGGCACCTAAAGACCTCTGGATGTGCAAAGCTCAGATTAGTCTTGCTGGAGAGGAAAAACTTTTCCTGGAGGCCTATGAATGAAACGGACAAAAGACAGATTAGCAAAAGAAAAGAAGAGTTTCTTTATTCCTGCAAACTGCATACCACGGGAGGTTTCCAAGGGGCAGTTAGAACTTGGGGCTTGTGTACCTAACTTAGTAGGGGAAAGGGTGGGGGAGAAAAGCTTCCAGGGGAAGAAAATATAGGTTTCTGTAGGAAAGATAAATGTGTTTTTAGGAAAACAAACAGGAGATAAGAAAGTATGGGATAATGTTCGTTTATGCAGGTATGAGTGGTCTTTCTGTCTTCTTCATGGCCCTGAGACTCTCCCACAGAGGGGGTTTATAGTAGGTTTACTCTTGATCTCTCTGCTGGGATCTTGATCTCTCTGCTCATCCCAGAGAGGGAAATAATGGCAGTCCTCCTTTTCCCAGAAGCTGCTGCTTTTAGTCAGGTAAGGCAAGCTTTGAGAAGGCTTCTTTCTGCATCTGTTGGATCTAATGTCTTGAGTTTAAAATAACCTTCATACTAATTCTAGGGTTCTGAGTGGGTCCCCCCAACAGTCTCAAACTCTTTCCTGGTTTTAAAAAGAAGGTAAAGAAGTGGATGCCTGTCGAGAGTATAATTATCTTCTAATGACAGTGCAGTGGTTGGTGGGAAAGATACTATAAATGTATTCCAATCCATGCTCCCTAGAAAGAGATGTCCATTTATTTCAAGTCAGCTCTAAAGCTACTGGAGCACTATCTCACTGCAGATATAATTGTTGGCAAAAGTGAACTGAATCCTGAAGAGTAAAGTTCTTGTCTGTGAGAAAGTGAGCTCACCCATGTGAGCAAGGACATTCATTTCCTTAAAATATATATATATATTTTAAAGATTTATTATTTATTTATTTGACAGCGAGAGAGCACAAGCAGGGGGAGTGGGGAAGGGAGAGGGAGAAGCAGGCCTCCCGCAGAACGGGGAGCCCGATGTGGGGCTCGATCCCGGGACTCCGGGATCATGACCTGAGCTGAAGACAGACTCTTCACCGACTGAGCCCCCCAGGCGCCCCAAGGACATTCATTTCCTGATAAAGAAACTGTTATGCCTTTTGAGCTGATAATTAGTTATTTAAAATGTCAGTTTTCTGCCTTAAAGAGGGTCGTTTCCTCATGATTGTCTCTGGTGGGAGTCAGTTTCCCCACCCAGAGGTGGGGGGGGTACTTATCTTGAGTACCTTCCTAAATTCCATCCGTGCTGAATACAACTCAAGGCTTTCAGATAAATATGTATCAATGCAGCCTAGAGATACCCTGTTGGGCAGGCACAACTTATTTCCATTTGGGGGGAACCTAAAAAATTGGGAGATAAACTTCCTTTTTCTTTCAGTGAAGAAAAGGTCTTCATCCTGCTCAAGCATTGAGTCTATCTGTGGTTCTCAAAATTCAGTTATTTTAGGGCTGCATCTTTGGTGAGCGGTAGCCAGAACAGTCACGTGACTACTGCCTTAAGTCGGGTATTTTAATACTTGCAAAGCCACAGGTGCGAGGAAAGAGCCCCAGTGAGAGTCAGATATGGAAGAGGCAGAGCTGTGCTCCCGCACTGCTGAAGACGGAAGGAGGAGTCCACCCAGGCTGGGTGTCACACCACCCTCACGACACACCTGATGGTCTGGACAGTAGACATGGTCGCAGAGGGAAAGCCACCGGCGGGGTTGGGACACACAGCACTCCCTGCTCTTCTAATCTGTCTTCCTCCCCATTAGCAATCAGAGTGTTCAGGATAGGATCGCCAAGCCTATCCAAGAATCTTCTTACAGCACCAAGCCCCAGCACAGCTCTCCTTGAGTGGAGGATGGTGAGCAGGCAGCTACTCTTGCTGAAGGAGCAGAAGGCAAGCTGAGGACAAAGCATAAGCCCATAAGCGAACACCCTACAATCTCCCCCCCAACCCCCCACTCCTGGGTGGGACACGTGTGACATTCTTCCAGGAATCTCCCAACTATCTTAATGTTAATGCCTTACTAGAGGGGTAAACAACCTTAACTTGACAATGGCAAGGCCTCTGGTATCCCGTAGGTCCTCTTTAGCATATGAAAGCCTGGTGATGGGTATTAAGGAGGGCATTCACTGCATGGAGCACTGGGTGTCATAGGAAAACAATGGATCATGGATCACTACATCAAAAACTAATGATGTATTGTATGGTGACTAATATAACATAATAAAATTAAATTTAAAAAAAAGAAAGTCCTTTTCAAACCTCCCTTTTCCTTACTTCCCCAATTCCTGAGTATATAATCAACCACTCCTCAAGACCCCGGTGCAGTAACTTTCTGTCCATGGGTCCTGTCCCTGTGCTTTAAGAAACCACCATTTGGTACCAAAGACATCTCAAGAATTCTTTCTTGGTCCTCGGCTCCAGACTCCACCCCACCCAACCTCACCTATGTTCCCAAACCACGTCACTCTCTTTCCCCTCAGGCCTCCAGGAGCCATGCTGCACAGAACCTCACTTCAGGACTGGATCTTAGGGAGCAGCTTGTTGAAACATGCATGTCCAGAGGAGTGAAGAACAAAGCACTCCCACCTTCTGATTGTGGAACAGTAAGAAAAATTAAGGATGAAAAAAATTAGAGAAAAAAAATGCTAATACAGCTGTGGAGATGCCGTGTTAACACCTTCAGAAGTTGAGAAAACAAAAGAAGTGTTTTAAAAGAGGATAATTTAGTTCAGGAGGAACATTATTTATGTCCCACAAATAAAGAAATTAAGTGCGATGAGAAGCAAACATCTTCCTAATCCTCTTAAGTACCCAAGTTCTACCTCTTTAGAACTTGGTTTTCTAGGCTTCGATTTTTTTTTTTTTAAGAGAGATTGAGAGAGAGAGAGCAGGTGAGCAGGGGGTAGGGGTGGAGGGAGAGAAAGAGAGAGAATCTCAAGCAGACTCCCCGCTGAGCAGGGGAGCCCAATGCAGGGCTCGATCCCACAACCCTGAGATCATGACCTGAGCTGATATCAAGAGTTGGACACTTAACTGACTGAGCCACCAGGCACCCCGAGTCTTTGATCTTATTATGGTTTTGATACTTTGATTCCTTTCTCTATTCTCAACTTATGATCAGACCCTTACCAAATGGTTCTATACAAACACACCCCTTTTCCTTTTGTTTGTTTTTTTTTTTTTACTTTGAAGCATAACATATATATGAATATCAGTAATGATGAACACCCATGTAATAACCTCTCAGAGAAAGAAACACAACATCAGCAACAAATCCTGGGTACCTCCTCTTATATGTTCCATCTTTTATGTTCGTCTTCACCGTGTGTCTGGGGGCAGTGGTGCTGGTGGGCATGGGGCCTCTACCTCACAGCTCAGAGGCCGCAACTGCATAGCTCTGGGCATTTCCTTGCCGCTGAGCCTCAGTCTCCTCACATGTACCATGTTGAAGGGTCACCTATCTCATAGGCTTGTTTGCTGGCTGAGTACTTGGAACCCTGCCTCTGAGCTGCACCAGCGGCCTGAGGCACAGACTAGAAGTAGCTGGGCAGCAGTACCGACTCCAGTGGAAGGACAAGGGCTGCTAAACATCCTGCAACGTACAGCACAACACCACACAGGGACACGTGGCCTCATCCGGAATGCCATTAACATCCCCTTTGAGAAACAAAGCCATGTCTGAGAATCCAGAAGGAAAGAAAAAAGGATCAAACAAGTCTCTTAAACACGTATATCAATATTGATATTCTATAATTACATAGTTTTCCCAATGTCTAAATTATATAATCTTTGTTACACCTTAAAACCATAATTTTTTATTCTGTTTGAAGAAGGGAAGAGGACAGCTGATCATCTGTTTTTGTATTCATGGAAAATACAAGTACATAGAAAATAAGTTTGCTTAGTGAAAACTTAGAGTGGGAAAGATCCATATACAGAGTACAGGTTTAATAAATTGGAGTGCCCATCCTTAAATATTGTATTCTACGGGGTGCCTGGGTGGCTCAGATGGTTAAGCGTCTGCCTTCGGCTCAGGTCATGATCCCAGGGTCCTGGGATCGAGCCCCACATCAGGTTCCCTGCTCAGCGGAAAGCCTGCTTATCCCTCTCCCTCTCACTCCCCCTGCTTGTGTTCCCTCTCTTGCTGTGTCTCTCTCTGTCAAATAAAAATAAATAAATAAATAAATAAATAAATAAATAAATAAATATTGTATTCTACGGCCATATAAAATCACATCATAGAAGACTCTTTCACTGACATGGGAAAAATGTTATGTGGCTAAATGAAAAAATAAAGAAGGATTAAAAAAACAGACAAATTGAAATCACAATTAAAACATGTGCAAAGGCAAATATGACCCAGAAGCCAAAGGAAAAAAAAGAGAAAGAAAGAAAAGAAAAAGAAAAAAGAAAGAAAAGAAAAGCAAACAACAGAAACTGCCCATGAGAATGAAAAGACCGGATGTTAACTAAGATTCTAAAGTAGCCGTTATAAATATATTCACAGAACTACATGGAACCATAATTTACAAAGTAAAGGATGGTATGATTACAGTGCCATCAAAGAGAAAATATCAATAAGGAGCCAGAAATTATTTGAAAAAATGGCAATTTTGAAGTTGAAACTACAACAACTAAAATGAAACATTCACTGGAGAGTAAATTTGAACTGGCAGAAAAAAGTGAGCACACTTTAAGGTAGATCAATAATGATCATTCAATCAAAACATGCAAACAACAGAGAAAGAAGAATGAAGAGATATGAATACAGTCTTGCAAAATTTGTGGGACAATATTGAGGGTACTGACATACATGTAACAGAGTTAGAAGGAGAAAAGAGAAAGGAGTAAAAAGAATATTCCAAGAAATAATGGCTGAAAACTTCCCAAAGTTATTAAAAAACAATCCAGGAAGCTCAATAAACTCCAAATGGAATAAATACAAAGAGTTCCAGAACAGACACATCCTACTAAAAATGCTGAAGGCTAAAGACAAGGAGAAAATCTTGAAAGCACAAAAACAACTCATCACTTACAAGAGAACCCCAATAAGATTGACAGCTGATTTCTCACCAGAGGCAATGGAAGTCAGAACAAGTGCATTTTCAAAGTGCTCCAAGAAAAACATGTCAACCAGGATTCCTTCTATCTAGTAAAGCTATCTTTCACAGATGGAGGTGAAATAAAGACATTCCCAAATGAACAAAAGCTGAGAGAATTTGTTGTCTGTGGATCACCTTACAAGAAATACTAAAGGAGGTCTTGAAAGCTAGTGATCCCAGATGGTAATTCAAATCCACATACACACAAAAACCATAGAGCATAGTGAATATAATTATGTAATTATAATAGTATAAATGCATATTTACTTTCCTTTTTTAACTATTTAAAAAGCAAGTATATAAAAATATGTATATGATATATTGGTAGGCCTACAACATATAAAAATGTAATATATTTGCCAATAACAGCACAAAAGAGATGAGTTGCAGCAAAGCTGTATTGGGCTCAGGAAATATTTCCATAGTAATCTGAACTCAGTCAGAAAAAATGAAGATAATCAGAAATGATAAATAAAAAGCCTAATATAACAAAAGCTATAAATTTATGATCACTCTTCTTATTTAGGCTTTAAAATACTTAAAATATTATAAAGGGATAATAATAACTAGGTGTTGTTGGGTCTGTGAGGTTTACACAAATAACATGCATATAACTTATACAACAAAAAGGAAGGATAGGGAATAGAACTATACAGGAGGAACATTTTTATATCTCACTGGAATTAAAAATATAAATCTGAAGCAGATTCTGATAAGATGCATATGGTAAACCCTAGAGCAACCATTAAGGATATAAATAAAAAATATACAATGAAAATCTTAAAAAAATTAAATGCTACCTTAGAAAAATTTACTCAATGCAAAAGAAAACATTAAAGGAGTAACAGTGTAACAAAGAAGATACGAGACACATATAAAACAAAAAGCAAAATGGTAGACTTAAATCCAACTATATCAATAGTAATGTTAAATGTGAATGGATTACACAATCCAGTAAAAAAAAGGCAATAAACATCTTGTCAAATTACATGTTAAAAAGCAAGATCCAATTTTATGCTGTCACAGAGACTCATTTTAGATTCAAAGATAGAAATAGATTGAAAGTAAAATAATGGAAAAAAATATATTATGCAAACAGTAACCATAGAAAGCTGGAGTGGCTACACTAACATTAGACAAAATGGACTTCATTTTTTTAAAAGATTTTTTATTTATTTGACAGAGAGAGACACAGAAAGGCTGGGAACACAGCAGGGGGAGTGGGAGAGGGAGAAGCAGGCTCCCTGCTGAGCAGGGAGCCTGATGCAGGGCTCCATCCCAGGACCCTGGGATCATGACCTGAGCCAAAGGCAGACGCTTAATGAATGAGCCACCCAGGCGCCCCTGGACTTCATTTTTTAAAAAAGTTTTTTTTTTTTTTAAAGATTTTATTTATTTATTTGACAGAGAGAGAGACAGTGAGAGAGGGAACACAAGCAGGGGGAGTGGGAAAGGGAGAAGCAGGGCTCCCGCAGAACAGGGAGCCCGATGCGGGACTTGATCCCAGGACCGTGGGATCATGACCTGAGCCGAAGGCAGACACTCAACGACTGAGCCACCCAGGTGCCCCAAAAAGTTTTTATTTTAATTCCAGCATAGTTAACATACAGTGTTATATTAGTTTCCTGTGTACAATGTAGTTATTCAACACTTCCATACAACACCCGGTGCTCATCACAGCAAGTGTGCTCCTTCAACCCCATCACCTGTTTCACCCATCCCCCTACTGACCTCCCCTCTGGTGACCATCAGTGTGTTCTCTAGAGTGAAGAGTCTGTTTCTTGGTTTGCTTTTCTTTCTTTCTTTCTTTCTTTCTTTTTTCTTTTTTTCTTTCTTTCTTTCTTTCTCTTTTCTCTTTGCTCATTTGTTTTGTTTCTTCAATTCTACATATGAGTGAAATCATATGGTATTTGTCTTTCCCTGGCTGACTTATTTCACTTAGCATAATACACTCTAGCTCCGGGGCGCCTGGGTGGCTCAGTTGGTTAAGCAACTGCCTTCGGCTCAGGTCATGATCTTGGAGTCCTGGGATCGAGTCCCGCATCGGACTCCCTGCTCAGCAGGGAGTCTGCTTCTCCCTCTGATCCTCCCCCTCTCATGCTCTCTGTCTCCCATTCTCTCTCTCAGATAAATAAATAAAAAATCTTTAAAAAAAAAAAATACACTCTAGCTCCATCCACATCATTACAAATGGCAAGATCTCATTCTTTTTTATGTCTGAGTAATATTCCATTGTATATATATACCACATCTTCTTTATCCATTCATCAATCAATGGACACTTGGGCATTTCCGTAATTTGGCTATTATAAATAATGCTGCTGTAAACATTGGAGTGCATGTATCCCTTTGAATTAGTATTTTTGTATTCTTTGGGTAAATTCCTAGTAGTGCAATTGGTGGATCATAGGGTAGTTCCATTTTTAACTTTTTGAAGAACCTCCATACTGTTTTCCAGACTGGCTGCACCAGTTTACATTCCCACCAGCAGTGCAAGGGGTTCCCCTTTCTCCATATCCTCACCAACATCTTTTGTTTCTTGTGTTGTTGATTTTAGCCATTTTGACCCATTTGAGGTAATATCTCACTGCAGTTTTGATTTGTATTTCCCTGGTGATGAGTGATATTGAACATCTTTTCATGTGTCTGTTGGCCATCTGGACATCTTCTTTGGAAAAATGCCTATTCATGTCTTCTGCCCATTTTTAATGAGATTATTCATTTTTTGGGTGTTGAGTTTTATAAGTTCTTTATTTTGGACACTAACCCTTCAACAGATGTCATTTGCAAATATCTTCTTCATTCCATAAGTTGCCTTTTAGTTTTGTTGATTGTTTCCTTTGCTGTGCAGAAGCTCTTTACTTTGATGCAGTTGCAATAGTTTATTTTTGTTTTTGTTTCCCTTGCCTCAGGAGACATAGCCGGAAAGAAGTTGATGGCCAATTGTCAAAAAAGTTACTGCCTGTTTTCTCTTCTAGGACTTTTATGGTTTCAGGTATCATCTTTAGGTCTTTCATCTATTTTGATTTATTTTTGTGTATGATCTAAAAATGTGGTTCAGTTTCCTTCTTTTACATGTGACTGTCCAGTATTCCCAACACCACTGTTGAAGAGACATTCTTTTTCCCATTGGATATTCTTTCCTGTTTTGTCAAAGATTAATTGACCATATAAATGTGGGTTTATTTCTGGGTTTTCTATTCTGTTCTGTTGATCTATGTGTCTATTTTTGTGCTTGTACCATACTGTTTTGATCACTATAGCTTTGTAATATAACTTGAAGTCCAGAATTGTAATGCCTTCAGCTTTTCTTTTTCAAGGTTGCTTTGGCTATGTGGGGTCTTTTGTGGTCCCATACAAATTTTAGGATCATTTGCTCTAGCTCTGTGAAAAATGTTATTGGTATTTTGATAGAGATTGCATTAAATGTGTAGACTGCTTTGGGTAGTATAGACATTTTAACAATATTTGTTCTTCTGCTCCATGAACATGAAATGTCTGACAAAATAGACTCTAAGACAAAAATGTTACTGGGGCTAGAGATATTTATTTATTTATTAAAAAAAAGATTTATTCATTTATTTGAGAGAGAGAAAGAGCATGAGTGGGGGTGGGGAAAAGGGAGAGGAAGAAGCAGACTCCCGGCTAAGCAGAGAACCCAACATGGGGCTTGATTCCAGGACCTTGAGATCATGACTTGAGCCAAAGTCAGAGGTTTGGCCAACTAAGCCACCCACATGCCCCTGGAGATATAGACATTTAAAGATTTATTTATTTATTTATTTATTTCAGAGAGAGTGAGAAAGAATGAGCAGGGAAAGTGGCACAGGGAGAGGGAGAGAATCTCAGGCAGACTCTCCTCTGAGTGAGGAGCCTGATGTAGGCCTCGATCTCACAACCCTGAGATCATGACCTGAGCTGAGATCAAGAGTTGGATGCCTAACTGACTGAGCCACCCAGGTGCCCCTGGAGATAGAGACATTTAAAGTCATAAAAGAGTCAATCCATTAGGAAGAAACAATTATAAACATATATACACCTAACAACAAAACACCAAAATACATAAAACAAAAATTGACAGAAATAGAGAAATAAGCAATTCAACAATGATAGTTGGAAACTTCAGTACTCATTTCCAACAATGAATAGAAAAACTAGACAAAGATAAACAAGGAAATAGAAGACTTGAACAGTAGGATACACCAGGGAGACCTAACAGACATCTATAAAACACCTGAGCCATTCTTCTCAAGTGCACATAAAACATTCTCCAGGATAGACCATGAGTTAAACCATAAAACAAACCTCAATGAATACAAAGTTCTTTGACCACAATGGAATAAAATTATAAATCAATAACAGAAATTTGATAAACTCACAAGTATGTGGAAATTAAACAACACACTCCTAAATAACCAAAGAGTTAAAGAAGAAATCCCAAGGGAAATTTGTAAATACTTTGAGACAAATGAAAATGAAGATGAGACATACCAAAACTTAAGGGATGCAACTAAAACAGTATTTGGAAGGAAATTTATAGCTGGAAATGTTTGTATTAAAAAAAGAAGAATGGTTTCAAATATGTAAACTACCTCGCATCTTACATACCAGAAAAAGAGGGGCAAACTAAAGCTAAAGCAGGCAGAAAGAAGGAAATAAAGATTAGAGTGAAAATGAATGAAATAGACAAATATTTAAAAATCAAGAAAATCAATGAAAACAAAAGCTGGTTCTTTGAAAATATCAATAAGATTGACAAGTCTTTGTCTAGATTTACCAAGAAAAAAAGGAATACTCACATATTACTACATTCAGATGTGAATGATGGGGGATGTAATGACTGACTTTACAGAAATAAAAAGGACTGTAAGGGAATACTATGAACAATTTTTCACCAATAAATTAGATAACTTAGGTGAAATGGGAACATTCCTAAAAGATACAAACTACCAAAATTGACTCAAGAAGAAATAGACCATGTGAGTATATCTTTTTTTTAATTACTTATTTATTTTAGAGAGAGCGAGAGCACACAAGCCAGGGGGAGGGGCAAAGGGAGAGGGAGAAGCAGACTCCCCACCGAGCAGAGAGCCCCACGTGGGGCTTGATCCCAGGACCCTGAGATCATGACTTGAGCTGAAGGCAGACGCCCAACTGACTGTGCCACCCAGGTGCCCCATCATGTGAGTATATCTATAACAAGTAAGGAGACTGAATCAGTATTCACAAACTACCCACAAAGCAAAGCCTGGGTCCAAATGGCTTCACTGGTGAATTCTACTAAATATTTAAGGAAGGATTAATACCAATTCTGCAAAAACTCTTTCAAAAAGTAGAAGATGAAGGAATACATCTCGACTTAATCTGTGAAGGCAATATTACCCTGATACCAAAAGCAGACAAAGACATCACAAGAAAATATAGATGAATATCTCTTATGAATAAGGATGTAAAAATTCTCAACAAGATAGTACTTTTTAGTAAGTGAAATACAAAAACATATAAAAAGAATTATACACCATGATCAAGGGGGATTTATTCCAAGGACATAAGGTTGGTTTAACTTTTGAAAATCAATTAATGTGGGGCACCTGGGTGGCTCATTCGTTAAGCGTCTGCCTTCGTCCCAGGTCATGATCCCAGGGTCCTGGGATCAAGCCTCGCATTGGGCTCCCTGCTCAGTGGGAAGCCTGCTTCTCCCTCTCCCACTCCCCCAGCTTGTGTTCCTTCTGTCGTTGTGTCTCTCTGTCAAATAAATAAATAAAATCTTTAAAAAAAAAGAAAAGAAAATCAATTAATGTAATAAACCATATCAGTAGAATAAAAAAAGAAACTTGAAATCACATGATCATCTCAACAGATACAGAAAAATCATTTGAGAAAATTAAACGACTTCATAATAAAAACAGTGAACAAACTATGAAAGAAGGGAAATTCTTCAACCTGGTAAAGAATACTAAAAAACCCGAAACCCGTAGTTAACATTACACTTACTGGTAAAAGATTAGATGTTTCATGCTAAGATCAGATAGAAAACAAGGATGTCCACTCTTGCTTATTCAACATTGCACCAGAGGTCCTTGCCAGGGCAATTAGGAAGGAAAAAGAAATAAAAGGCAGAAGTAAAACTATCTCTATTCATGGAGGACATGATATCATATATAGAAAATCTTAAGGAATCACTAAAAAACTATTAGAACCTATAAATGAATTCAGCAAGTTTGCAGAATATAAGGTCGATATACAAAAATCAACTATTTCTATATACGTGCATGGGACAATAAAAACGTTAAAATTCCATTTATCATAGGATCAAAAATACTTAGTAATAACATGAAATTTAGAACTTATACTCTGAAAATTATAAAATGTTATTGAGAGAAATTAAATAAGATCTAAATAAATGGAAATATATCCCATGTTCGTGAACTGGAAAGCAATATTGTTAAAATGGCAATACTCTCCGAATTGATTTATAGACTCAATGCAATCCTTAACAGAATCTCAGTTGGCTTCTTTGTAGAAACTGACAAGATAAGTGTGAAATCCACATGGAATTGCAAAGGACTCAGAATAGACAAAAACAATCCTAACAAAGAAGGAAGTAAGAGAATGCACATTTTCCAATTTTGTAATTGAGATAGTGTGGTGCTGGCATGAGGAGTGACATATAGGTCAACAGAATAAAAATGAGAGTCCAGAAATAAACCCACATATCTATGATCAACTGATTTCTTGCTAGGGTGCCAAGACATCTCTATGGGGAAAGGATAGTCTTTATAGCAAATGGTGCCGGGACAACTGGATAGCCACATGCAAAATAGTGCAATCGCATCCTTATCTCCCATCTTATACACAAGTTAACTCAAAAAGGACCAAAGACATAAATATAAGTGCTAAAACTATAAAACTCTTAGAAGAAAATACAGGACTAAATCCTCGTGGCCTTGAGTAAAAAAGACAGATAATGACAAGTGTTGACAAGGATGTAGAGGAATCAGAACCCTCATACACTGCTAGTGAGACTGGAAAATGGTGCATTTATTTTGGAAAACAGTCTGGCCGTTCCTCAAATAATCAAACATAGAGTTACCATATGACCCAGCGCTTCCACTCCTGGTACACATCTGAGAGAGATGAAAACATGTCCACACAAAACCTTGCTCATGAAAGTTCACAGAAGCAGTATTCATAATAACCAAAAAGTCAAAACAATTTAAATATCCATCAACTGGCAAATGAGTAGACAAAACGTGGTATATTCATACAGTGAAATTTTATTTCACCATAAAAAGGAATGAAGTACGGACATATGTGTCCACATGGATGAACATGAAACACATGCTAAGTGACAACAGACCACATGATCCAATGCATGTGGAATGTCCAGGACAGGGAAATCTAGATAGTCAATTAGTGGTTGCTTAGGGCTAGGGGAAGAGGGCGATAGCTAAATGGTACCGTTTTTCTTCTTGAGGTGGTGAAAATGTTCTAAAACTGACTGTGGAGATGCTTGGACACATCCGTGAATGTGTTAAAAACCACTGAATTTTATACTTCAAATGGATGAATTGTATTGATATGTAAATTATATCTCAATAAAGCTATCATTTTTTAAAAACAGTATAAACGATGTGATACTATTTTGTTTAAAATAATAATGATGTGTAGCTAGAAGTCTGGAAGGACATATAACAAAATGTTTACTGTGCCTCTTGCCTCTTTCTTGGTGGTGTAATTATAGATTACTTTTATTACTATTATTACGTAAGATTACTCTTACGTGTATGTTTTGTTTTGTTTTTCATGTTTTATTATTTTGCAATAAGAACAAAAGTATTTTGAACTTAAAAGCAAATAAACATATTGTAGAACAACTTTTAAATTTGTTTTCTTCTTTTTGGGCTAATTAACCCCAAATTCTTCAACACATCACAGAGAGAATTTTCCCATCATGAACTTTTTTTCCTCATTTATTTTATTTGCCATCAAGCCACAGATCAATCAGCAAGCACATCAAGAACTTCCTGGTTGCTAAATGCGGAGGACGTTTTTCTGCCCCGTGTTCCTTGCTCACTCACCTCGAACACTGCTGACCATTCCCTCCTCATGAACTTCACCAGGCAGGTGTTGGACACATTGTATGTGCTCCAAAAGCAAATTGCTGAATAACCGACGTTTTAGCGCCTGCTGGTTTGGGATTTAAAACAAAGGCATATGGAAGGATTGGAGGACAAAGTATGTAATTTAGTGCTGCATTTCCTGGTTTGGAGTACAAGTGCTCTTTCACAGGTGAGAACGATGAACGTGGAGAAGAGCCATCAGTATCATTTAGGCCAAATGCACTTCACAGATAAGGAGATGTCATGGAGGCAGGTTCAAGAGGAAGGAGGACTTTCTTGCCAGATACTCTCTGTACTTCCTGGACAGAGTCTGTGTCTAACCAGAGTGGTCCAGCAGGTTCCCCAGTGTGGTTTCTGCATTCTTTCACCCATGCCAACCCCTCCTCTTTATGTCACTGCTGATCAATGAAACGTCCTTCTTTCTTTTCTCTTTTTCTTTAGAAGATTTTGTTTATTTACTTGAGAGAGAGAGTGAGCAGGACGGAGAGGCAGAGGAGAATCTGAAGCAGACTCCACGCTGAGCTCAGAGCTGGACGCGGGGCTCGATCCCACGACTGTGAAATCATGACCTGAGCCGAAACCAAGAGTCAGATGCTCAACCAACTGAGCCCCCCAGCCGCCCCTGAAATGCCCTTCTTTCTAACATCCACCTGTCAAGACCCAATTCTTAGCATTGGTGGCATCATCTGACCTGTCCCATGATGTTGTTCTTGTTCTTCTCGGAGCAGACATCTTCCTGCCCTGAAGACCTTGGCTCTGTTCCGACTGTTCTTTCCTTTCTACCCCACCCATTGATTGGCCCTTGTTGGCTCCCATCTATGCTCCAGGTAGAGGAAGGTGCCATTGGTGAAGGAACAGCATTTGTGTATGTCCAAAGTTGAGCTATGGTGTGACCACTTGAGAAACAGGAAGTGTCTGCTGTGGGTGGAGTAGGAAGTGGGAAGAGGTGAGTGTGAAGAAGGAAAAGGAGCCAGATCAGGATGGGCTCTGGGTGCCCCACTCTGATAGGACTGGTGTCCTTTTAGAAGAGAAGGAGACACCATCTCTCTCTCTTCATGCTCACACAGGAAGCATCATGTAAGGACACAGTGAGAAGGGGCCTCTCTAGAAACCAACCCTGGGACCTTCTCACTGACTTCGAGCATCCAGAACTGTGAGGGAAAAAAATGTTGGTTGTCCAAGTTGCACATCTGAGGTGTGTTGTTAAGGCCGCCAAGCAGACTTGCACAAACCTCATCGCCTCACTGGGAACCCTACTAGATACCTCACGCTTACCCCAACCCACGCAGACTCTTGGCTCCCACTGCAAATCCATTTCTCACCCACTTCTCTGCTTTTCAGTAAGTACTGTGATCAGCCAATCAGTTCCTTGAGCCAAAATTCCCAGATTCACTCTCAATTTTTCTCTTTCCTCACTTGCCACAACTAGTTCATATTAACCAGTTCAGTGGCCTCTCTCTTAAGGATATATCCTGAACCCACTCTCATTTCCCAAGGTCTAACAGTACCACCCTGATCAATTTTCTTTAACCCATTACTGCAACTCCCTCATGGTTCACTCTCCTTATTTACTCTGCTGCTCTCTACAAGCCATGGTCTACACAGCAACAAAGTGATCTTTACATTGCACACTACATGACATCACATTGCTGTTCAAAACCTCTGATTGGTTCCACTTCACAGAGAGAAGATCCAAGTCCAGGGGCCTCTGTGCACCTCCCGACTCACCTTGGACACTCCCTGCACCCAGTAGGTCCCACTCTGTTCTTCCACACAGCAGGGTCTCGGTAGAGCCTCAGAGCATCTGGTATACCTGGTTGAATTCTGGGAGGCCTACTCTTACCATTGGATGCAGCTCCTTGCAGAGGCCTCCCTTCACCTGAAGGACACCCCATATGTCCGGGTCCATTCACCTGATGTCCCATGGCAGGCAGAATAAAGTTCACAAAGATGTCCTCCTCTTAATTTCTGGAACCCATGGAACCCTTGTATGTTGCAAAGGGTGATTTTGATAGCAGGTGGATTAAAGGCTGCCAATCAGCTGACCTTAAAATGGAGAGATTATTTGGGATTACCTGGGTGGGGCCCATGTAATCACAAGGGTCCTTAAAAGTGGAAGAGAGAGGCAGGATAGTCAGTGTCCGGTGGATGGGGCATCAGAAAGACGCAATCCACCCCTGCTAGCATTGAAGGTGGAGGAAGGAGCCATAAGCCAACTAGTGTGGGTGTCCTACATTATATGGAAGAGGCAAGAACAGGTTCTCCCTTTGGGCCTCCAGAAAGGGCACCCTGATTTTAACCCCGTGAGGTCCATGTCAGACTTCTGACCTCCAGAACTGTAAGGTGATAAATGTGTGTTGTTTAAGCCACTAAGTTTGTGATAATTTGGTACAGCAGTAAAAGGAAAATAATACACCCTGCATTTTGGTTACTCCACCATACTCATTACCACCCAGAATAGTCTCATCTATTCACTTTTACAGCGTCTCCCTGCTCTGCAGGCTAACTCCACACGGACAAGGACCTTGGCTGTCTTGCTCACGATGGTTTCCCCGGGGCCCTGACCAGCAGTGAACAAAAGTGGGTGCTAAATAAAGATCTGTGGATAGGGAAAAGAAGAAGAGGCAACCAGAAATGTGAGGAGCTAAGGCAGGTATTCCTGTGTGTTTGACAGGCAAGTATAGCAGATAACAGGATTGGGTTGGAAGAGAGTGAGAAATGCAGGAGAAGAGCATTTTCTCTCCTGGAGAAGCAGGGAGGTGAGCAGTCCTGGCTGCCGGTTCTACTGCTCTAGGAAATCCTCAGGGACCCAGGTTCCCTTGATGTCCCTCCATCCTTATGGGGTGGCTTCATCCTCCTGGTTCCAAGTGGACTTCTGAGGAGAACGTCCAGAAACGGCCACACAACCTGTCCCACTTCTAAAGCCCCAGGTATCACAGACAGTGAAAACGCCACTTTGTAAGCATCATATGCCCAGGACAACAAACACACACATCCTTAGAAGGGCTTATATCAACAACTGAACAATGTTTGTTTCTTGGCTGTAGATACAGAAAGGTTTTATTTTCTGCTTTGGGCTTTTCTATGTTTTCCATATGAATGGTGATGACTATGTCCTGCTCTTGTGATCAGTAAAACCCATTAAAACCATTTCAGGATAAGGGGGGAAGTGTCATAGCCAATGGTGTGCTGTAGTGACTTATGCAGGAAATCAGGCAGGCTGACTTGCAGCCGAGGAGAGCAGTAGGTAGTGGATGGGAGAAGGGGTATTTCCAGATTCACCACGAAGACCAGCTTTTGCTCTCCCATTGTCAAGAATGTTTACAAACAGTCTGAAGGCTGGGGAGTTTAGGCTTCGTTATATTTTGATTTGGAGTTTATTCTCTTCACCAAATGACAGACTCTAAAGGAACAAAACGTGCAGCATAGCTCAGGCTACAGATGAAGCCAGAGATGTAAATACCAGGGTCTTGAAAATGTCGAGCCTGTAGCCCACAGCCCACCATCCACAGGGAAGCGGTCCAGTTGGAACCTGCTTAGTTCTTGCTGTTTTAGGCTGAACGAAATTGTAAGGGAACGATTCTTTAGATGATGCTCCTTAGTGCACTGGGCATGCCGACAGGAGCTCTGTAAGTAGTCCGGTAACATAACTACATAGTTTGTAGCTTGTGGTGTAAGTCAAGCTCCAAGCCACTATTACACTGAGCTTTAGGGGTTGGTGCATATATAATTCGATTCAATCTGTCAGGGTTCATGGGGTCAGCAGTTTGGGAGCAGAATGTTGCCTGAGTCAGCTCCCAGGGCAGCTGTACAAAGAAGGCACTGGCTTGGTGGCCAGGCCAGAAATCTGGCCTGGAGCGTCTTCTGCAGAGTGGTGTGTGTGAGCACCTTCTCTGCGGGGCTGTGGGGCAGGCATGGTGTGGACGTGAGGTGGGAGGAGGCACACGTGGGGACCCGAGCGGGGAGGGAGAGATCTGTAGGCCAGCCAGGAACAGTCCACGTCAGGCAGGATTAAGGCAGAAATTAAAATCTGAGGTTCCAAACACCCTCACACATTTTCCTTCTTGCCAGCGTTTTCAAGGGATTATATTTTTAAAAAATTAACAGTGCAGTTTCAAGTTATCCAGTTATTCCATAGTGTTTACTTTGCTTATTTCCTGCTACAACTTCAAGCACAAGGAGTATTAAGCTCTCAGATTTTCCAGTAAGTCAGGCAGGTTCGAGAAGTTCATCCACGGAGTAAGAAAACATCAGATACACATCCTGGGCAACAGGTAAAGACTCATGTTGCCTGAGCGGTAAAATATTTTACTGAAAAGCAATGACCTGGGTCAAAGTGCTTCTTTAATCACAAAGAGTAATAACAGCATCGGGTGAGTAAAACTGCAGAGGTGTATCGCTTACTGGTACCGTTCAGTCAGCACCAACACCAGAGGGAGGGGGGTCCTTTCAGGAGACGCACGTGTGCTAGAAAGGTACTTCTCCTCTCCTGAGGTGTTGGGACCCGGGAAGAAGAATCCGGCAGTATCTCTAGGGCCCTGCCCAGTGCCTGTGCTGTGGGACTCCCCCATGGGCTACAGTCCTGGTGGGCTATGGAAGAGAGGAGTGCAGGTGATGACAGCAAGATGGCGTCCCTGACCCCAAAACGATGATGTAACAACTATCCTTGGATAGTAACACCCCTCAGAGAGCTCTGGAGTGCAGCTAAGAAACTGAAGCAATGCAGTGGAATGCAAAAAAAAAAAAAAAAAAAACCCATGATGGCCACGTAAAAAAGGCATGGAAGCATTTTATGTGCGTCATCCCGTGCCCCAGACTGGCACATCTCAGTGCCGAAAGGACTCCCCCTCAGAGTGAGTTCCTCCACACAGAAAAGGAAGAGCAGGAAGACCCTGAGGGCCTCCAGCCCTTGTCACTGCCAAAGACCCCACAGTCTTGACTAACATAGACTCCCATTGCCAGGACCCACACCACATGCCCCCTCAGAGCTGGACCCCTGCTCATCCCCCAGAGATGCTACCATTGTGCCCTTCCGCAGACCCAGGGCTGCCACCGTGCACATGCCCAGCCATCTTGCTGTCTTGCTGCTGTGCACCTGCCTTGGACCTTGCACCCCCATCTGCCTGCTAGACCCAGGAGTCCTGCATGCCCACCAGACCTGGCACACCTCCCCCCCCACCCAGTCCCAGTGCTGTTGTGCACCTGCCCCAGCAAATGGCCTCACTGAAGCCAGTCTGTCAAGTTTGGAAGAAGTGATTTTTTCTTTAAGTGTGCGGACACACACACCAACAAGGCTACAAGGTACACAAAAATTCAGGAAGACATGCTACCACCAAAGGAACACAATACATTTCCATTAACTGAGCCCAAAGAAATGGAGATCTATGAATTACATGACAAAGAATTCAAAATAATAGTATTTTTAAAAGATTTTATTTATTTATTTGATGGGGTGGGGAGAACATGAGCGGGGAGGGGGCAGAGAGAGAGGGAGACTCAGACTCCCTGCTAAGCAGGGAGTCCAATGCAGGGCTCAATCCCAGGACCTGGAGATCATGACCTGAGCTGAAGGCAGACGCTTAACTGACTGAGCCACCCAGGCATCCTGAGATAGAAATCATTAAAACAAACAAACAACCCCAAAACTTTGGAGCTGAAGGAGACAACGACTGAAGAATTCACCAGAGAGCTCCCACAGCAGATCTGATCAAGCAGAAGAAAGAATCGGTGAAGTCTAAGACAAGCCATTTGAAATGATCTAGTCAGAGCTGCAAAGACAAAACAGAATGAAGAAGAGTGAAGAAAGCCTATGGGATTTACGGAGCACCATCAAAGTCACCAGGACACTAGTGTCCTCCTCATCCATGGTTTCAGTTACCTGTGGCCAACATTCTGGAAGCAGATGATCCTTCTTCTGAAGTGTCATCAGCAAGTCAATAGTAGCCTCACACTAGGTCACAGGGCCTGTGTCATTCACCTCACTTTATCTCACCACGTAGGCATTTTATCATCTCACGTCATTATAAGAAGAGAGGTGAATATCAACAATAAGATTTTGAGAGAAAGAACCCATTCACATAACTTTTATTGCAGTATATTGTAATAATTGTTCTATTTATTAGCTCTTGTTATCAATCTGTTATTGTGCTTAATCTATAAATTAAACTTTATCTTGGGTATGTATATATAGGAAAAAACATAGCATATGTGGGATTTGGTACTATCTGTGGTTCAGGAATCCACTGAGAGTCTTGTAATGGATCCCCTGTGGTTAAGGGGAGACTACTATATATGCATTATGAGAGTCTGAGAAGGAGGAGAGAAAGGAGTGGAAAGCTTATTTAAAGAAATAATGGTCCCTTGTTCCCAAATCTGGGGAATAAAATAGACAACTAGACATCCAGATTCATGAAGCCCAAAGGATGCCAAATAGGTTGAAGACAAAGAGGTCTACACCAAGACACATTATTATTAAATTGTCAAAAGTCGAAGACAAGGAATTTTGAGAACAGTAAGAGAAAAATGACATGTTGCATAAAAGGAACCCCTCAGAAGACTATAGGCAAATTTCTCAGCAGAAACCTCACAGGCCAGGAAAGAGTAGGATGATGTATATAAAAGTATGGAAAGGAAACACCTGCCACGCAAGAATACTATATCTCACAAAACTATTCTTTAACAATGAAGGGCAGACAAAGTCTTTGCCAGAGAAGCAAAAAATTGAGGGATTTCGTCACCATGAGATATGCTTTACAAAACATGCTTAAAGAGGTTACTCAAACTGAAATGAAAACACTCTAAACAGCACAACACGAAAGCACAGCAAAGCATAACTCTCACTGGCAAAGGTAAGTATGCAGACAAGTACAGAACACTGGAACGCTGTAATGGTGGTGTGTGAATTATTTTCAACCCGAATATAAAAGTTAAGAGACAAAATATTAAGAATAGCTGTAGCCACAGCAGTCTGATTTGCTCCTGGCTCACTGTGATGGCAGGCCTGGGTGCTGCTGGCTGCATGAGAACCTGCCCCACCTTCTCAGCCACCTCTTCCAGCAACACCTGCATAGCTGAAGCAAATTCCCCTCCTTCCCCGGATCTCGTTTAGTCCCTGGGTGTTTTCCAGAAGCAGATCTTAATTTGCTTCCTCTTCAGGTGTTTGGGGGAGGATTGGTCACAATCAGCCAGCCCATCATCACTGGAAGCAGAACCCTTGTCCTGTCTCTGTGTTTTTAGTGTATGTTCCTGGAGATTTCCTCAAACACAGCCCATAGGTTAGACACTTGAGTCCATTCTGTGATGCAGTTGGTCCCTGAGTTTTATAATTTATTTCTTTTAAAAATTGTATTTTAAATTCCTTACAACTCTCACGTGTCCTGGCGTTCCTACTGGCAGTCTATTCTTGCTTGATGGATGCAATATTGTCCTGCATGTTTCTGAAGGATCTATTAGGTTCACTTTTTTTTTTCAGGTTTTGCCAATTTCTGAATTAGCAGCTTTCTACCTGGGGCTGATTATTCTAGTCCTGCCATCGGCACTTGCGCCTTACGCGTGAGGTGCTCGGAGGCCAGAGGGACAGTACAGTGAGGTCTCTTTGTGGCTGACGTGGGATTTCTCTGCAGCCCAGTGGCTGCTGACTCTGCCGTCTTCCTTCTTCTCCCTGCGGTCTACAGGGTAGTCTGAGCTTCAGCTCTGAGGGTCACTGTCTCTTGGTCCTGCAGAGCAACTTCGGGCAGAGACCAAACTCTGCACAGATTAAAAAAGCCCACAGATAAAATGAGCGTTCAGTGTGTTAATGAGGAGAGTGTTTCTGTATCATGACTGCGTCCGTGTTTATGTTTTAATTCTGTATTACTTCTCTCTCTGGGCTAAATCTTTCTCCCTTCAGGTGGGATTCTAGGAACACAGTCCTGGCGAGCAGATGCAATAAATCAGTGACGTTTCACACAGCCGGCTGCAGGTGCGCAGTCCCCTGGATGCATGTGCGTCCTGGACCGAGGGGCGCGTGCGAACTGAACACATGGCAGAGGAAAGACAGAAGGGCATCCCAGCACAGCTAACTCCAGAGCTCCATGCGCTGCCGTCTGCCTACAGCCCCCAGAGCCCTGCAAGCAAACACCCATCTTCTCCTCGGGCATTTTCCACCGAGAGCAGAAGATGAGCGCATCTGCTCAGTGTATCGTGAATGCTACGGTTACTATTATGCCATAATTAAGTGAGGAAGGGAGACCTGGAGTAGTTGTCACAAAATCTAAGGTCGCAACATTTCGGCACTCGGTGAGTCACTGTCCTCCGCGAATAAACCGCCCAAGGCAGAAGACTGCATGGGGGTTTCACCAGAACTATTTCCCGCGGTGTTGAATGCAGGCTTCTAGAAACAGGAAGGACCTAGGTTATTGTCTGAGGTTTTCTACTTCTGACCGCAGGGTTTCCTGACACACTGCTTGGGGGTTCCATTCCCAGCGGACTCACCAAATACAACTGAGGGCCAATTCTAGGTCTTTCAAAGCATCTTTGCATGCGTAAGGCACACGGAAGAGCTCACAAATGGTAATGAGGAATTCTGGCTGATGAATACAGTAACAGTGGCTTATGTGGGGTGCCTGAGGTGGATGTTAGAATCCCCATTTTGCAGATGGGCACCCTGGGGTTGGGAAAGTGCAAGTGACTCCGTCGCATTCACAGTCGCAGCGAATAGCCAGGGCAGGGCAGTGTGGCCCAAGCCAGGCCGTCAGTCATCACGCCAGCCTGCACGGCTGCATGTAGGATTCTGCCGCTGTTCTGGCCCAAAGCTGGGTCATGCGGGCGGGTGCTCAGGGAGGAGGGGGCCGTGGAGGGACGTTCCCTGGCCTCCCTCATGCAGAGCTGGGTGCGGTACAGAGTGCTGACCCTGACCCTCCTTTTGTGCACATCTTCCTCTCATGTGACACATTGCCCAAGACCCCCTCCACACTGCCACGCGTGTCCCCACCCCAAAGGGCTCTCTTTCCCTCTCAACAACTGCCTCCCTCCCCCAGCACCTACTGTCTCGACAGGAGTGGACTGAACCTCCTCAGAAGGGCGGCCACATGCTCACAGGGCATCTGCCCGCAGGTGCACCCCGCTGAACCACAGCAGGTGTGGACAGCGGGATGTGGGGAAGCAGAGGTCCTGGAGGTGCTCTGCGTGTGCTCCACTCTGGAACTACAGCTTCTCTCACAGTCCACATCTGCCCTCCACGGCGGCCTGGTCCGAGGCACCGTAGGCCCCTTCCTCTAAGTCGGCTCGTGAGCCGGGCCAACCAGGCCACCCTGGAAGAGACATGGGCTCCTTGCATAGTCTGCTGAGATGTTTGGGAATAGAGACCCTCGTCTGCGGATCAGGTTGTACTATGTTGTTCTGGAGAGCATTCTAGTTAGAAGTAAATGTCCCCACTTCCTACTGAGGATGCCTCTGCCCTTCTTTGCAGCATGGCCCGGTTCCCTCCCTGTGTGGCAGGGGCTCCTCATGAGAATCTGTGCTTGTCTCTTCCGAGGCTGTCTGTCTTTCAGTCGCTAAATCGTGCCGTATGGGAGCCGCTTGCCTGTGTGACCGTGAAACCCTGTACTTGTGAGTCATAAATAAATTCCTATCACAAACCTTCAAGTCTATCTAAGATCACACGGCTATTCCTTCTCTAGTCACACCAGTGAACCCATCCGATCAGTGCCGGAAATCCAGGAATGCTTGCTCACGTGTGGGGCGCTGTCTGTGCCGCCTAGAGGTTCAAATCTGGTGAGGGAAACAAGGTGTTTTGGGGTAACTACTACGGGAAGGGACAGAGTGGGGCCGTGTTCATGATGTTCACGGCAGCTCAGAGGAATGGCTCTGCTCTGTGCAAACCCCTGTTGGCTCCGTTTCTGCACCTGCGGGGGCCAGAGTCACAGGCCCTGGGGAGCTGAGGACGAGGAGGAGACCAGGGCCTGGGAGGAGGGGGTCGGCCCCAGCGTCCAGTGTGCAGTGTTCAGAGCTGACTGAGGCGGAAACTTGCTCCCCAGAAGAGCCCAGCGAGAACATGGGTCATGGCAGCAAAACCAAACAGCGGTGGTGCTCAGAGGGGCAGGGAGGCACCTGCGTGGTTCCAGTTCCGGGAATGGAGGAAGGGACAGGGAGGACGGGGATGGTGAGCAAGACTGGCAAAGGGAGTCACGGCTGTAGCCAAATAGGCCAGGTTTCTGGGCAAAACTGATTCCAGAAGGAAGTGAAGACAGAGGCTGGGGCCGAGGCTGCAGCCAAGCCGGGCTCAGATGCCCGAGCATCCCCTCACCCCACTGGCCACGGTGCCAGGTCTGGGCCCGGCCCCAGGACTGCTTGTACAAATGCTTTCATTTGTGCTGCTTGGATTGAGAAGGAATCATGTACATAAGGCAAAGTAAATGGCCTATGACAGACACAGGGGAACGCGGGAGGGGCCGCGGGGGCCACTGACACCATACCTTCAGTGTTGCAGTACATTTGAAGGTGTTCGCACAAAGTGGTGGGAGGGAATCCATCAAGCCCCTCCAGCCCCAGCTCACCTTCCACCCTCCCTCCCTGCTGCTGGCGCCAGTCATGGCTCAGTAGGGCCCATCCTTGCTCCCTGACATTGCTCTGCCCTTGTTAGGAACCAGTTCTGAGACTGAACACGAAGTCATAGGCCGCTGACAAGGGCTGCGGAAGGCCGGCCGGGCATGGCCTGGGGGTCAAGGAAGGCCCTAAGCATGCAGCGGGGCCTGAGCCGAGCTCCCAGGGCGAGGTTGGTGGGGCTGAGGAGGACTTTCTAGGCAGAGGTAAGACCTGGGTTAGGAATGGACGGGGCTTGGCCAGGGCCTGGCAAGTGGGCCACTTGGTCCGACACTGGCCTGTGCACCTCCTGCTTCCATGCACTGGGCCGGACCGTGCAGAAACTCGTGAAGGGTCAGATCCCAGAAGCGCAGAGCTTACCCTCTATGCAGAGTCACAACCCACGCAACCACGTAAAGCAGCATGCGGAAACTCTAATGCTGGCGCTCGGCCACACTTCGAAGGATGGGTGAGATTCGGAAACTCTGAGTGTGTGTGTGGTGCAGGGCAAGGGGGGTAAGCTGGCACTTCCAGGCTTTTCCTCCCATTTTGTTAAGTGTCGCTAGAACTACCGACTACTTGCTCCTCTTCTGAACCATCCCGTGATCTCAGACGCCCGGGCGAGGGCGGGCTGTGTGTGGAGGATAGAACGTTCTCTTCCTGCCCGCCTCCAGAGACCCTCTCTGCTTAGTAGACAAGGTGAGACGCCACAGTTTCGGGTGGAGTTAACCTTCCTCCTGGGGGATGCTTCCTGGGGACTAGACGGGGCCAGACCTCTTGTCTCATAAAAGCCATATGTGAACAACAGGTTAAGACCACAGTACAAACCTGTGTCCCTAGGGTTTTTGGGCTTCTGGGCTCAAACATCCCCCAGCATGCCTGTCCCAACAGGTAGAAACAACAAGCCCTCTGTGGACTAACACACTTCCTCTCCCAGGAGAGCTTAGTGTTTAACTCCAGTCTAACTCAAACTCACACCACCCACCACAAAACAAAATGCCTTTGCTCCTTCTACCTTATGAAGTGAGCATGGATGAGTCAGTCAACCTTGGAGCCTGTGTCTTGAACTGAAATACAATTAAAAGGTGAGGATAATCCCGCCCTTTTGATTTCACAACATTGATATGATGACCCAATGAAGTGTGTGTGCGTGAACACTACCTCACCATGGAAAATTCAGAGAATAACAAAACCTTCAGCAAGTTCATCTGTCCCAACTTCAGATGACCCATTTTGTGAGTGTCTGTCACTGCCCCCCCCATCAGGCCATACACGGAAAGCAAGCACTGTGCCCCAAATATTAACATCTCCGGCCCAGACATTTTCACTGCCGCATTCTACTGAACATTTAATGAATTAATTCCAATTCTGCATAATCTCTGCCAGGACACAGGAAAGGAGGGAACACCTCTCAATTCATGTCATGAAAGTAGTATTTCACGGGCTGGTATCATCCTGATACCAAAATCAGACAAAGACAGTACGAACAAAACAAAAAACGAAACCCCCCAAAGCCCTATAGACCTCATAAATGCAAATGCAAAAATTCATAACAAAATAGCGCGTAGAATTCAGCTTCTATAAAAAGAATTCTATAGCAGGACCAGGTTTTTTTCCTGACCCTCTTTCTACCCCTTGGTATTTATACCACTTATTTTTGACACATTGTCTCTTCTGATTATTTATCATTTTGTTACATATTGTCTTGTTCATAAGTGTCTCATCTCCCCCCAAATACTGCAGTATCTTTGAGAACACAGCCCATATCATACGTAGTATTTCCTTTGTATACCTGCAAAAAAAAAAAAATAAGCATTTGGTTTTATACCCCTTAAGAAATAACATCATGCTCAAGATCAAAATAGGGACTTTACCGGTGTTCAATGAACGGTCTTGTTTCTTGGGGGGAAGAAGGGGGAGAATATCAAGAAGAGTCACATTCACCTGCATGTAAGCAAACACACTAGGATACGGGGATCTCAGGACTGAAGAATCCTAATTTCAAGCAGATCTAAAATAACCTGCCTCTTCTTTCAGTAAAGGTTATATAACCAGAGCTGGACCCCCAGGACACGCTAACGTCTTCCGGGAGAAGTGATGTTATTCTTCTCTGAGCAAAGTTGTCTCAGTCCAACTGAATTTTATCAGAGAGCAACATGTTAAGTCTGGTTAATTCTTTATGTGGAAAGCTACTTGTCTTCCACTTTGCCATGTGAAACAAGGTATAGCAAACACATTCCCAGTGAGTGAAATGTGACGTCCCCATAATGGGATTTCCCCTCTGCTGACAGCACACGGAACACAGCACAGGGTCGTGGAAAATGCACAGATGTTGGACTTCTAGCCCGGGGTCTACTCACTAGCACCAGCACCTTGGGCAGATTACTTTGCATCTCTGGGGTGCACGTTCCTCATCAGTAAAATAGAAGGGTAGTTCACATTCCAATGTTATTGTAGGGAGAGGAGATTCTGTAATTCGAAGTAGTGAAGAAATGCTATTTATAATTTATAAACTTCTATTTATAAATCTATAATTTAGTAATTATTATAATAATATAAATTAATATAATATAAATTAATAATTATTATAATAAAAATATTATTACATGAAAGCACTTTGGATGGCTGGAGGGTCCTGTGTAATAGGACAGATGACAGCCTGAGAACAGGGTCGCCCGGTTTGCACACGCCCCTGCTTGTGTTTCCTCTCTCGCTGTGTCTCTCTCGGTCAAATAAATAAATAAATAAAATATTTAAAATAATAATGATAAAAATTATTCTGTACACGGCCACAGCACCCCCACACTCCCAGGCTGCACGCTCAGTCTTTCCTGTCTGAGAAAGCTCTCCCCTCTCCCTACCCTCACTCCGTGATCCTGCCATTTCTTTTCCCGTGGTGGCCTTCACAGCCAAACTTCTTGAAACGACTCTTTGTAGTGGAGACCTCCAGCTCTGGCCATGGACGCAGCAGTTGGGTGCTTGTCTCTATGGAGTAGAGCCCATCCACGCAGTTCACACACTCATGGTAACTGTCTGCATGAAAGATAAAACCAGTGACCAAAAGAATCACATACTTAGAAATTTCAAATAGAGGAAGGAAAGATGTGCACATTAAGATATAATTTACAGGCAGGGCGCCTGGGTGGCTCAGTTGGTTAAGCGACTGCCTTCGGCTCGGGTCATGATCCCGGAGTCCTGGGATCGGTCCCCGCATCGGGCTCCCGGCTCGGCGGGGAGACTGCGTCTCCCTCTGACCCTATCCCCTCTCATGCTGTTTCTCTCTCTCTCTCTCTCAAATAAATAAATAAATAAAATCTTTAAAAAAAAA